>NC_044556.1:5378428-5978428 GCF_007565055.1 Rhinopithecus roxellana
TTTTTTATTTTATCTTTTTGTTTTTTTTTTTTTAGAGGCCTGGACACCAGCTGGGGTCGAGGCCCCACCAGCGTCTGGGGAGATCCCTCCTACCCCATCAGTATCAGGGTCACAAAAATGCCAGGCTTCCTAGCCTCCCATATTTTATGCCTGATTTCTCTCTAATCTGACTTACTTACCCGCCCTCCTCCTCCACCTCTCCCTACATACATCTAAATCCCTGGAGGGGTGGGGAGGGAAGATGATTAGGGACACTTTTTTTTTTTTTAGACGAGTTTTCCTCCTGTTGCCCAGGCTGGAGTGCAATGGCACGATCTCGCTCACTGCAACCTCTGGCTCCTGGGTTCAAGCGATTCTCCTGTCTCAGCCTCCCGAGTAGCTGGGATTCCAGGCATGCACCACCACGCCCGGTTAATTTTTGGATTTTTTAGTTGAGATGGGGTTTTGCCATGTTGGCCAGGCTGGTCTTGAACTCCTGACCTCAGATGATCCGCCCTCCTCAGCCTCCCAAAGTGCTGGGATTACAGGCGTGAGCCAGCGCGCCCAGCCTAGGAACACTTTTGGAGGAGAGGCAGAGAAAGGCTGGAAAGCCTCCCGAAAGAGAGGCTAGACAAGGACGCCCTTCATATGCAAATGGTTCGCGTGGAGGCGGTGTTAATATTTTGATTCTCTCGGGGGATGTGGTCTTTCATCTTGGGCTATAGAAACAGGAGCGAGGAGAAACTCTTCCAGGTGTGGCGGAGGCGGGGAGGCTTCCAGCGGGAGGACTGGTGGGGAAATGGGGCGCCCGGGGAGGGTGAAAACGAGACGCCCCTTTTGGAGGCCAGGCTCACCCACGTGGACATTTCCATTGGCCTCTTGCCTGTTTCTCGGTCTCCTGTCCGCCCAACCCCAATTTTTTCCTCTTATTCCCCGTCTCCATCTATGCCCCACTCGTCTTGTCCTGGCATTGACCCCTCCTCCAACTTCCAATTTCAGACTCTGCCTCAGTTTCCCTGTTGACTCTTGAGTTTTCAGGGAGGGAGCGTTCATCATTTCTCTTCTCTGCTACCAGGCCTTCCTCCTACTCCTTTCCCTCAACCATTCATCCCCCTCCCACCTGCAAAGTGAGAAATGTCCCCTGGAGGGTGAAATTTACAAACACGTGACGGGCACCCCTCCCCCACCTCCGCGACCCGCTTCCGGAATGGCCTGGGGGTTGGGGGGCGCTGCCAAGTCCTGTCCTCAGGTCCCCTCGCTGGTGCTGGCTCCCCCACTTCCCTGCCCCCCACTCCCCCACCCGACCCTGCTTGAGCTGCGCCCGAAGACGAGCTGGGGGCGGGGCGGGGGGCGGAGCCCGCAACAAAGACTCGGAGCAAGCGAGGGGGCGGGGGTGGGGCGGAATCCCGGCCGCCGGCGAGGCGGGGGAGGCGGCGGCGCAGGGTCGCCCCGGCCGGGCGGGCGGGGTCGCGCCTGGTGGCGGTCCCCGCGCCGAGGCGCCGCTAGGGCGGGCAGGGGTCGGGACGCCGGGCTGGGGGCGCGTCATGTGGCCGCTCACGGTCCTGCCGCCGCTGCTGCTGCTGCTGTGCTCAGGCCTGGCCGGACAGGTAGGGGCCCGGCGGGCAGGTGCGGGCGCGGGTGGCTCCGGGAGAGGAGGGGGGCACCGAGGGTTCTTGCAGAAACGGGGTTGGGAGGCTCCACAAGCCACCCCAGCTGCAGGGCGGCGAGGGACGGGGGGTCGCAGCAGGGGAGGGGCCGGGACGTGCACTCTCTGGCTTGTGAGAGGACAAGGGGGGGCTTCAAATCCAGCTCAGGCTGGGCTGGTTTGGGGGTGGCATCTTTGGGGTTCTCAACCCCTCCACGGCCCCGAGCCCCCACCCCGCCATCTCGCGGGAGCGGAGTGGGGTTGGGAGGGAAACTTAAGGGGGCTTTGGACGGGGATGGTTGCTTACCCTTGACTTCCTCTTCGGGGCCGAGATGCCCAGTTTCCGAAGCCCCCCACTCCTCGCCTGCAGCCCCCAGTGTGGGGCAGAGGGCGGGACTCACGTGAGAGTGACTGACGGGGACGCGTGTGAAATGCTTTGGGGGTGCAGGGTAAACGTGTGTGTCTTTGTGTCGTGTTTGGGTGTGACCGGGGGGAGTTTGTGTGTGTGGCGGTTGGGGGGCTTGTCCAAGTAGTGCCTGAGTTGGGGTGTGATCGGTATGTGAGACAGAGTGTGTGTGTGACCCTGTCCTCATTACTGGCTCCAGATGACTGGGTGTTGTACAATACGTGTGTGGCCAGGTGTGTGGCCGTGTGAGAGCCTTGGAGTCAGCGTGTGCTATTCTGTACCTTTGGGTAAATCACTCTAAAAGGGTGTGTGTGTGTGTGCGTGCGCGCGCGCGCAAGCGCTGTGTGTGCAAACGTGTCCATCCATGCACGTGTGTGTGTCTTGGTGCCTTGCTCACAACCGCACACGCCATTCATGCCCTTACAGAAGCAGTCTCCCTCCCCCTGGCCCCCTTCTCTTGGGCAGGCTCAGGGAGCCTTGCAGAATGTGGGGCGTCCACGCTCTCTTTGGCTATTGGAAAGCCCCTCTCCTCCTCCATCTTGGGGGTGAGAGCACCCCCAAGTTCTCAGCTCTGTAGGAGTTCACAGGGAAGCTGGGATCAAAAATAATAGTCATTATAATAACAGTGATCATTCATTACGTGCTAATTTGAGGGGTGCTGTTTCAATCACACAGCATAGACTAAGGCATTTAACCCCCTCTACCTCTTGTCTACTAGGGCATGGTATTGTTACTTTCATTTTATAGATGGGGAAACTGAGGCACAGAAAAGTTAAATCACTTGCTCAAGCTCGAGAGTGACAGAGGTGGGACTGAGCCGAGGCAGTCTGGCTCCTGAGCCCACACGATTACCCTTTTGTTAAATAATCCGCTCCATGGGTGTGGACAGCGTCCGTGAAGACATTGCTAGGGGGGTTTTTTAGGTAGATACGAAGGGGAGAAACAATCTGGGCACCTTCCCCTTCCTCATCAAGAAAAGAAGCAGACCCTTGTATTCACCCCGAGGGGCGTGTTGGGAGGAATGGAGGTTAGACTCCAGATAGAAGGATTTCTAGGCCACGAGGAGAGGTTGTGGGGTCCCCTTCCTCGCTCCTCCATTTCCCCATGCATCTAAGCACCCACGCGCTGGGTGGAATAGGGAGTGTGCCCAGCGCCAGGCATCAGGCCACACACAGTAGGTACTCAATGGATGTGTGAGCCAGAGAGAAGCAAAGAGACACACCTGGGAGAGATAAAAGACCAAAAGAGGCACACACTTGAGAAACCGCTGAAAACAAAATGAACCAGGAATCAAGTTGAATTATCCTTGGAGCCACCCCCTGTGGGTTCTCCTCCACCCCCTGCTAGGGGGACCCTAGATTTTCTGTCTTCTCACCAAGATTGGCTAGGGTGCCAGAGTTTGCTGCCAGAGTTGGAATTGGAGGGTGAATCCTACAGCCCCCAGGGCTGGGAGGGAGTTGCTTTGGGGGCGGGACTAACGAGGTCAGTGGAGGCGGGGCTAAAGGACAACGGGGGCGTGGCCAAATGAGGTAATCCGTTAGGGCGGGGCTGGTGGAATCCTGCCGTGGGCTGCAGTGCCTCCAGGCGGCCACTGCGGGAACTACATGGTCGTAAAACAGTCTAGGCAGCTGGTACACCCTCTTGGCGTTGGCCCACCCAGCCTGGCACCCCAGGGAAGGGAGGGGTCTGCAGAGAGGATGCTCTACCCGCTCCTAGCTCCCTCCGTCACTTTCCAAAGACTTCTTCCCTGTCCCTGATGGACCCGAGGTCCTTCCTAGAAATCATTGGTTAAACCATTCAGTGAACAGATTATGCACTGGGGATACAGCCACCAACTGAGTCATCAAATCCCTGCTCTCCTGGAGTTGACCTAGTAGAGGAGAGAGAAAAGAACCAAGTAACCCATGTAATACAGTGTCGGCAACTAAATATACATATAATACAATGCAAGTAGCATGAAGAATAACAGATAAAATATAGAAGATTAGAGTGGAGCCAGGCGCAGTGGCTCACACCTGTAATCCCAGCACTTTGAGAGGCTGAGGCAAGTGGATCGCCTGAGGTCAGGAGTTTAAGACCAGCCTGGCCAGCATAGTGAAATCCTGTCTCTACTAAAAATATAAAAAATTAGCTGGGTGTCGTGGCAGGCACCTGTAATCCCAGCTACTAGGGAGGCTGAGGCAGGAGAATTGCTTGAACCTGGGAGGCGGATGTTGCAGTGAGCCGAGGTCATGCCACTGCACTCCAGCCTGGGCAACAGAACAAGACTCTGTCTCAAAGCAAAAAAACAGAAAAAGATTACAGGGTGGAGGTTATTTGAGCCAGTATGGTGAGGGAAGGTGTCTCTAAATAGGTGGCATTTCAGGTGACATCTGAAGAAGGTGAGAGAAGGAGCCTTGTGGGTGTCTGGGGGAAGACATTGTAGGTGTCTGGGGGAAGCATTCAAGGTGGGAGGAACAGAAGGTGCAAAAGCCCTGGGGTAAGAACAAGCTTGGTGAGTTTCAGAAGCAGTGTGGACGCTGGTGTGGCTGCAGAGGAGTGAGTAATGGGGATGTCGGCGGGAAGATGAGGCCAGGGAAGCCAGACCACTTAGGAACTTGTAAACTGTGGGCAGAAGTTTGGATGTGACCCAGAGAGCAAGAGAACAGGAAAGCAGAGACTTTCAGAGGCATTATCCATTCATTCAGGATCTATCCACGATGTTCTGGGTTCTGGCCTGGGAGTGACTACCAGAGAGCTTGATAGTTCTGAGCTCCACTATTTTCTTTCTTTCTTTCTTTTTTTTTTTTGAGACGGAGTTTCGCTCTGTCGTCTGGGCTGGAGTGCAGTGGCCAGTTCTCAGCTCACTGCAAGCTCCGCCTCCCGGGTTTATGCCATTCTCCTGCCTCAGCCTCCGAGTAGCTGGGACTACAGGCGCCCGCCACCTCGCCTGGCTAGTTTTTTGTATTTTTTAGTAGAGACGGGGTTTCACCGTGTTAGCCAGGATGGTCTTGATCTCCTGACCTCATGATCTGCCCGTCTTGGCCTCCCAAAGTGCTGGGATTACAGGCTTGAGCCACCGCGCCCGGCCGCTCCACTATTTTCCTTGTGGAAAAGATGCCTTCCTGATCCCTGATCCCTCCCTAAGATCTAGCTACATTGTTGGCACTCTCTGGGTTTGGGACCAACTCTTTCCTGGGGCTTCCACAGGATGGGGAGAAGGAATAATTCAGTTTAGATCACATGCCTCAGGGACTTAGCACTTGCTGCTCCCCCTCCCTGTGACACTGTTCCCCCCGGTAGCTATTTATCTCTGATTTCTGCTTAAATGTCACCTCCTCCAAGAGGCCCACCCTGAACGGCTAGGTGAAACAGCCCCCTGCTGCCATTCTCAGAGTGCTTACTCCGTGTTCTTTTTCTTTTCTATTTATTTATTTATTTATTTATTTATTTTATTTTATTTTATTTTTTTGAGATTGAGTCTTGCTCTGTTGCCTGGGCTGAAATGCAGTGGCGCGATCTCGGCTCACTGCAACCTTTGCCTCACAGGTTCAAGTGATTCTTGTGCCTCAGCCTCCCGAGTAGCTGGGACTACAGGCACATGCCACCTGACGCCTGGCCAGTTTTCTTTGTATTTTTAGTAGAGACAGGGTTTCACCATGTTGGCCAAGCTGGTCTTGAACTCCTGACCTTAGGTGATCTGCCATCCAAAGTGCTGGGATTATAGACGTGAGCCCGGCCATGTTTTTCTTTACAGCTCTTGTTTCCACATTTCTGTGATTCTTCTATTCATTCATTGTCTGTTTCCCCACTACAGCGGCAGTTTATCAGGGTTCAGCCAGCTTTGTTGTTTCTCCAGTGTCTAGAACAGAACTTGACACACAGTAGGTGCTCAAGAAATATCTGCTGGGTGGATGGGTGGATGGACCCCCTCACACACACAGCGTCTTTCTTTCTCAAGCCACAGGATTCTTGTATCAAGAGAGTGTCAGGGGAACACTTGCTCCTGGATGGAAGGCACCAAGAAACCCATTCTTGGCCGGGCGCGGTGGCTCAAGCCTGTAATCCCAGCACTTTGGGAGGCCGAGACGGGCGGATCACGAGGTCAGGAGTTCGAGAACACGGTGAAACCCCGTCTCTACTAAAAAATACAAAAACTAGCCGGGCGAGGTGGTGGCGCCTGTAGTCCCAGCTACTCGGGAGGCTGAGGCAGGAGAATGGCGTAAACCCAGGAGCCGGAGCTTGCAGTGAGCTGAGATCCGGCCACTGCACTCCAGCCTGGGCGACAGAGCGAGACTCCGTCTCAAAAAAAAAAAAAAAAAAAAGGAACCCATTCTTCAGCCCAGTGTGATGGCTGACACCTGTGATCCCAGCATTTTTGGGAGCCCAAAGCCAGAGGGTCTCTTGAGGTCAGGAATTTGAGACCAACCTGGGCAATACAGCAAGATCCCATCTCTACAATAACTTTTTCTTTTTATTTCTTTTTTTTATTTTTGAGATGGAGTCTTGTTCTGTCACCCAGGCTGGAGTACAGTGGTGTGATGATCTCAGCTCCGTGCAACCTCTGCCTCCCGGGCTCAAGAGATTCTTGTGCCTCAGCCTCCCGAATAGCTGGGACCACAGGGGCGTGCCACCATGCCCAGTTAATTTTTGTATTTTTAGTAGAGATGGGGTTTCACCATGTTGGCCAGGCTGGTCTCAAACTCCTGACCTCTTGATTTGTCCGCCTTGGCCTCCCAATCTGCTGGGATTACAGACATGAGCCACCGTGCCCAGCCTTTACAGTAACTTTTTAAAAAATTGGCCAGGCTTGTAGTTCTACTTAGGGGCCGAGGTGTGAGGATCACTTCAGCCCGGGAGTTCAAGGCTGCAGTGAGCTATTATTGCACCACTGCACTCCAGCTTGGGCGACAGATTGGCCCTGTTTCTACAAAAAAGAAAGAAAGAACACCCATCTTCTTTACCTGTGCCTGAAATTCCACCCTGATAGGGCACTGCTATTTAGGGGTAAGACGATGTTCTCCTGGGGCTGCTTTAGAGCATGTAAATGTCCCAGTGGAGGGAAGTAAAAGGAAATTTAAAGACTCTGAGTTAGTGTAGGAAAGCGCCCCGTTGGGGCTGGATTTAAGATTATGGAGCTTGGGCGACATCTAGTGGTTGAATGAGATTTGTGCAGAGACTGTGTGCGTCTATGTGACTTGTGGGTGAATGTGTGTGATTTTACACCTGTGCCTGTGCATGTGCGTATGTGGGATGGAGATGCCCAGGTCAGGGTAAAACAGGTGAGATACTCGCCGCAGGTGCAAACATTTTAAAAAGTTGATGATGATGATGATGATTATTTGAGACGGAGTCTTGCTACGTTGGCCAGACTGGAGTGCAGTGGCGCGATTTCAGCTCACTGCAACCTCCACCTCTTGGGTTCAAGCGATTCTCCTGCTCAGCCTCTCAAGTAGCTGGGATTACAGGCGCACATCACCACACCCAGCTAATTTTTTTTTTTTTTTTTGTATTTTTGTATTTTTAGTAGAGACAGAGTTTCACCACGCTGCCCACCCTGGTCTCGAGCTCCAGACCTCAAATGATCCGCCCAGCTTGGCCTCCCAAAGTGCTGGGATTACAGGCATGAGCCACGGTGCTGGGACTATTGCTAAGATGGGGTCTTGTTCTGTCACCCATGCTGGACTACAGTGGTGCAGTCATAGCTCACTGAAGCCTCCAACTCCTGGGCCCAAGTGATCCTTCTGCCTCAGCCTCCTGAGTAGCTAGGGTGACAGGTACATGGTATAGTGTTCAGCTATAGTGCAAAATTTAAGGGGATGGCCCTAAAAAAAAAAAAAAAGTAACCAAGATAAATAATATTTTAACGGAACATTTTAAGAAAATCTAAATTAATGCAAGAAAAATCTACGATGAACAAAAACAAATTTTTTTTTTTTTTTTTTTTTTTTTTTGAGACGGAGTCTCGCTCTGTCGCCCAGGCTGGAGTGCAATGGCCAGATCTCAGCTCACTGCAAGCCCCGCCTCCTGGGTTTACCCCATTCTCCTGCCTCAGCCTCCCAAGTAGCTGGGACTACAGGCGCCCACCACGTCACCCGGCTAGTTTTTTGTATTTTTTAGTAGAGACGGGGTTTCACCGTGTTAGCCAGGATGGTCTCGATCTCCTGACCTCGTGATCCGCCCGTCTCGGCCTCCCAAAGTGCTGGGATTACAGGCTTGAGCCACCGCGCCCGGCAACAAATTTTTAATTAACTATGGGCTCCACCTCTGCACTTGCATAACTTACCTCACTCTAATTTTGGCCCTGTAGGCAGGTGTCTGTGGTGTCATGCATGTATGTGTATGTTTGGTGGTTGTGTGCATGTTCAGGGACCATGAGCACAGGGACATGCTTGTATCATCATCACACCAGTGACTGTATCCTTGTAGGCCAACCATGTGTTTTGTGTGGATTTCTTTTTTTCTTTCTTTCTTTCTTTCTTTTTTTTTTTTGAGACGGAGTTTCGCTCTGTTGCCCAGGCTGGAGTGCAATGGCGCCATCTCGGCTCACCTCAACCTCCACCTCCCGGGTTCAAGCGATTCTCCTGCCTCAGCCTCCCAAGTAGCTGGGATTACAGGCATGTGCCACCACATCTGGCTAATTTTGTATTTTTAGTAGAGATGGGGTTTCTCCATGTTGGTCAGGCTGGTCTTGAACTCCTGACCTCAGGTGATCTGCCCGCCTCAGCCTCCCAAAATGCTGGAATTACAGGCGTGAGCCACTGCACCTGGCCTGGTATGTGTGGGTTTCTGGTGAGCCCAGTGGCTGGTATGGGCAATGACTTTTTAGCCCCAGGATTCAGTGTCAGTGCCTGGGAGGCAGTAATGTGCTGTTTTCATTTGTTCCTGCACTCATGTATTCATTTATTTTATTTTATTTTATTTTATTTTATTTTATTTTATTTTATTTTATTTTATTTTATTTTGAGACGGGGTCTCACTCTGTCGCCCAGGCTGGAGTGAAGTGGTGCAATCTCGGCTCACTGCAACCTCCGCCTCCCGAGTTCAAGCCGTTCTCCCACTTCAGCCTCCCGAGTAGCTGGGACTACAGGCGCACGCCACCATGCCCAGCTAATTTTTGTATTTTTAGTAGGGTTTCACCATATTGTTCAGGCTGGTCTCAAACTCCTGACCTCAGGTGATCCACCTGCCTCAGCCTCCCAAAGTGCTGGGATTACAGGCGTGAGCCACTGCACCTGGCCCATGTACTGATTTAGAGAGCATTCATTGAGAGCCTTCTGTATCTCAAGTATTATACTATGCAGTAAGCATTAGGTGGTAGTTTGTGCTCTCAAGGAGTGGAGTAGAAGATTTAACTTCTGGAGGAGTTGAGCCTGGCTGTGTTGGAAAAAAGTTGTCATAACAGGAACACTTTATTCCTACATCTAGGGAACTCTTGTCTCAAAGAACATTCATTAACATGTCTTCACTGCCAAGGTGGAAGCCCATTCTCTTTTTTTCTTTTTTTTTTTTTTTTTTTGAGACAGAGTCTCGCTCTGTTGCCCAGGCTGGAGTGCAGTGGCCGGATCTCAGCTCACTGCAAGCTCCGCCTCCCGGGTTCACGCCATTCTCCTGCCTCAGCCTCCCGAGTAGCTGGGACTACAGGCTCCCGCCACCTCGCCCGGCTAGTTTTTTGTATTTTTTTTAGTAGAGACAGGGTTTCACCACGTTAGCCAGGATGGTCTCGATCTCCTGACCTCGTGATCCGCCCGTCTCAGCCTCCCAAAGTGCTGGGATTACAGGCTTGAGCCACCGTGCCCGGCCCTCTTTTTTTCTTTTTGAGATGGGGTCTTGCCATAGTGCCCAGGCAGGCCTCGAACTCCTGGGCTTAAGCAATTCTCCTGCCTCAGCCTCCCAAGTAGTTGGGATTACAGGTGCACACCACCTCAGTGTGTCTTGCAACTTCATCCATCCAGAGCGCAGCCACAAACCAAGAAGTAACCAGGAAAGAGCAGAGAGTAGGGAGAGTAGATTCCATGAAGACTGTATACAAAAGTTTATTATCTTTCTCTATCACCCAGTCCGGAGTGCAGTGGCACGATCTCATCTCACTGCAACCTCCACCTCCTGGGTTCAAGCAATTCTCATGCCTCAGCCACCCAAGTAGCTGGGACTATAGGTGTGCACCACCACACCTGGCCAGTTTTTATATTTTTAATAGAGACAGTGTTTTGCCATGTTGCGCAGGCTAGTCTTGAACTCCTGGCCTCAAGTGATCTGCCCATCTTGGCCTCCCTAAGTGCTCGGATTACAGGCATAAGCCACCATGTCCAGCCTGGAAAAGGTTGTTTTTATTGCTCCTGGGGACCCAGTAGACTCTTGGTCCCTGTTTACTCTTACTTTATACATAGTTCCAACAATTCTGGACAGCTAGTACCTAGCCTTGCTTAATATACGAGAAGACAGGTGTCATTGCACAAGAAGAAAAAAAAACAAAAGGCAGAGCCAGTTCAGCCATCAAATGAAATGGCAAATAGCTTCTCACTTTTTAGGCTGTGAGAGTCCCGGTGAATCCCAAGAAAAATACATGTTGAGCACCTGGTGAGCCAGGTTCTTTTTAAATTTTATTTTGTTTTATTTTTTTAAGAGGCAGGGTCTTGCTCTGTTGACCAGGCTAGACTGGAGTGGTGTGACGACAGCCCACTGTTGCCTCAACCTCCTTGGCCCGAGTGATCCTCCTACCTTAGCCTCTCAAATAGCTAGGACTACAGGTGTGTACCACTATGTCCAGTTAATTTTTCTTTTTTCTTTTTTTTTTTTTTTTTGGTAGAGATGGGGGTCTCACTGTGTTGTCCCGGCTGGTATTGAACTCTTGGCCTCAAGTGATCCTCTTGCCTCAGCCTCCCAAGGTGCTGGGATTAATACTGCTGTGATCATGGGTGTACCAATATCTCTTTGAGACACTGAGTTCAATTCTTTTGTGTACGTATTCAGCAGTGGCGTGGCTGGGCCAGGTGTAGCAGCTCATACCTGTGATCCCAGCAATTGGGAGGCTGAGGTGGGTGGATTGCTTGAGCCCAGGAGTTTGAGACCAACCTCAGCAACATGGTAAAACACTGTCTCTACAACAAATACAAAAATTAGCTGTGCCTGTGGTCCCAGCTACTCGGGAGGCTGAGGTGGGAGGATCACTTGAGCCCAGGAGGTCAAGGCTGCAGTGAGCCATGATTGTACCACTGCCTGGGTGACAGGGTAAGATCCTGTCTCAAAAAAAAAAGTATTGCTGGGTCATAGGGTAACTATGTTGTAAGTTTTTGAAGAACTACGATAATGTTTTCTATGGCGGCTGCACCATTTTATGTTCCCACAAAGGGTTCCTATTTTTCCACTTCCTCACTAACACTTGTTGTTTTTGTCGAAAGCCTCTGACCACAACGTTTCTGTCAACTGAATAATATATAACTTTTTTCTTTTGTTGTGTTTTGCTTAGACAGGGTCTCACTCTGTCCCCCTGGCTAGAGTGCAGTGGTGTGATCTCGGCTCACTGCAGCCTCCGCCTTCCGGACTCAAGCCATTCTCCCGCCTCAGCCTCCCAACACCTCTGTAGCTGGGATTACGCACCGCCATGCCCGGCTAATTTTTTGTAGAGCTGGGATTTCACCATGATGCCCAGGCTGGTCTCCAACTCCTGGGCTCAAATGATCTGCCTGCCTCAGCTTCCCAAAATGCTAGGATTACAGGCATGAGCCATGGCACCCAGCCATAACTTTATTTTATGTGTGGTTCTGTTTTAGAATATCAGATATATATATACATATATATATATCACATATATATTTATTTTTTGATTCATTAGCATTGAACTCCCGGCCAATAGCACTACATCTGATGCCTGAATGAAGCTTCTCTAACACATGTCTTTTCTCCGTGAGACACATCACAGCCTTCTTGCACGTAGAAACACTAGACTACACTTCAGCACTGTGCGTGGGGGTCACTGAAGATAGCGAAGTCACCAACAAACAGCACAAAAATATGAAAAGCTTGGCACTAAATGGACTGTAAAAAAGACACTTGCACGTAGTATCAGAACTGGAGGAAGAAAGCAGTGTGTCTCCTTATTAGACTTCAACAGGATTGGGTGACTGAGTATGTTGTCAGGTCAGGAGCAATGGCTCACGCCTATAATCCTAGTGCTTTGGGTGGCCAAGGCGGAAGGATGGCTTCAGCCCAGGAGTTCGAGACCAGCCTGGGCAACAGAGTGAAACCTCCATTTCAAAAAAAAAAAAATTATTTATTTATTTATTTGTTTGTTTGTTTATTTATTTATTTATTTTTGTAGAGACAGGGGTGTCGCTCTGTTGCCCAGGCTGAAATGCAGTGGCACGATCTCGGCTCACTGCAACCTCCACCTCCTGGGTTCAAGTGATTCTTTTTTTTTTTTTTTTTTTTTTGAGACGGAGTCTTGCTCAGTCACCCAGGCTGGAGTGCAGTGGCCGGATCTCAGCTCACTGCAAGCTCCGCCTCCCGGGTTCACGCCATTCTCCTGCCTCAGCCTCCCGAGTAGCTGGGACTACAGGCGCCCGCCACCTCGCCCGGCTAGTTTTTCGCATTTTTTAGTAGAGACGGGGTTTCACCATGTTAGCCAAGACGGTCTCGATCTCCTGACCTCGTGATCCGCCTGTCTCGGCCTCCCAAAGTGCTGGGATTACAGGCTTGAGCCACCACGCCTGGCCTCAAGTGATTCTTGTGCCTCAGCCTCCCGAGTAGCTGGGATTACAGGCACACGCCACCAAGCCTGGCTAATTTCTGTATTTTTAGTAGAGATGGGATTTTGACATGTTGGCCAGGTTCGTCTCGAACTCCTGACCTCAGGTGATACACCTGCCTCGGCCTCCTAAAGTGCTGGAATTACAGATGTGAGGCACCATGCCCGGCTCTGCAAAAAAATTTTTTTTAATTAGCTAAGCGTGGTGCTGCATGCCTGAAGTCCCAGCTACTTGGGAGGATTGCTTGAGCCCAGGAGGTAAAGGTCACAATGAGCTATGATCCCACCACTGAACTCCCCTTCCTTCCTTCCTTCCTTCCTTCCTTCCTCTCTCTCTCTCCTTCCTTCCTTTTGTTTCTTTCTCTTCTCTCTCCTTCCTTCCTCTTTTTCTAATCTCTTCTTTCTTTCTATTTATCTCCTCTTCTTTTCTTCTTTCTTCGGAGGGCTGTCCTCTTCTTCCTTTATCCTCCACTTTTTCTTCCTTCCTTCCTTGTCCTTCCTTTTTCTTCCTTCTTACGTTCTTTTTTCTTCTTTCTTCGTTCTTTCTTTCTTTCTTCTTCTCTCTCTCTCTCTCTTCTCTTTCTTTCTTTCTTTCTTTCTTTCTGTTTTCTTCTTTCTTTCTTTCTTTCTTTCTTTCTTTCTTTCTTCTTCTTTCTTTCTTTCTTTCTTTCTTTCTTTCTTCTTTCTCTTTCTTTCTTTCTTCTTTCTTCTTTCTTCTTTTTCTTTCCTTCCTTCCTTCTTCCTTCCTTCCTTCCTTCCTTCCTTCCTTCCTTCTTTCTTTCCTTCTTTCCTTCTTTCCTTCTTTCCTTTCTTTCTTTCTTTTCTTTCTTTCTGACGGAGTCTTGCTCTGTCACCCAGGCTGGATAGAGTGCAGTGGCGCAATCTTGGCTCACTGCAAGCTCTGCCTCCTGGGTTCACGCCATTCTCCTGCCTCAACCTCCCCAGCAGCTGGGACTACAGGCGCCCACCACCACGCCTGGCTAATTTTTTTGTATTTTTAGTAGAGACAGGGTTTCACCGTGTTAGCCAGGATGGTCTCGATCTCCTGACCAAGTGATCCACCCACCTCAGCCTCCCAAAATGCTGGGATTATAGGCATGAGTTACCGCGCCCGGTCTCTCTCTCTTTCTCTCTCCCTTTCTCCCTTTCTTTCTTCCTTTCTTCCTTTCTTCATTTTTCTTTCTTTCTCTCTTTCTTTTTTTCCTGAGACAGTCTCACTCTGTCGCCCAGGCTGGAGTGCAGTGGCAATGATCTTGGCTCACAGCAACCTCTGCCTCCTGGGTTCAAGCAATTCTTGTGCATCAGCTTCCCAAGCATCTGGGATTACAGGTATGCACCCACCATACCTGGCTAATTTTTGTATTTTTTTTTTTTTTTTTTTTTTTTTTTTGAGACGGAGTCTCGCTCTGCCACCCAGGCTGGAGTGCAGTGGCCGGATCTCAGCTCACTGCAAGCTCCGCCCCCCGGGTTTACGCCATTCTCCTGCCTCAGCCTCCGGAGTAGCTGGGACTACAGGCGCCCGCCACCTCGCCCGGCTAGTTTTCTGTATTTTTAGTAGAGACGGGGTTTCACCGTGTTAGCCAGGAGGGTCTCGATCTCCTGACCTCGTGATCCGCCCGTCTCGGCCTCCCAAAGTGCTAGGATTACAGGCTTGAGCCACCGCGCCCGGCCTGTATTTTTAGTAGAGACAGATGTCACCATGTTGGCCAGGCTGGTATCAAACTCCTGACCTCAAGTGATCTGCCAGCCTCAGCCTCCCAAAATGCTGGGATTACAGGCATGAGCCGCCGCACCCGGCTACTCCACCCTGTTTCTAAATAAGAAAAATAATATTATCACTGTGCATGTCCACAAATGACTACAAATGCCCCAGCGAGTATTGATCTTAGAGTATAAACAAATTGCAACAAGTAGGCGAATTTGCCAATCTGGAATTTTTGAATCATGAAGCTCAACTGTATATACGTAGGAGTGGAATTGCTGAGCCATGGGGAGAAACTGCTATACAGTCTTCCAAAGTTGCAGAGACTCTTCCAAAAAGTCAACAATGTATTCTTCCACCAGTCGTGTATGAAGTGTTCCAGTTGCTCCATATCTTCTCCAACACTTGGTATTGTCTTTTTTTTTTTTTTTTTTTTGAGATGGAGTCTCCCTCTGTCGCCCAGGCTGGAGTGCAGTGGCGCGATATTGGCTCACCGCAAGCTCTGCCTCCCAGGTTCACACTATTCTCCTGCCTCAGCTTCCACAGTAGTTGGGACTGCAGGTGCCCGCCACCACGCCTGGCTAATTTTTTGTATTTTTTAGTAGAGACGGGGTTTCACCATTTTAGCCAGGATGGTCTCGATCTCCTGACCTCATGATCCACCCGCCTCAGCCTCCCAAAGTGGTGGGACTACAGGCGTAAGCCACCACGCCCAGCCTCTTTTTCTTTTCTTTTCTTTTTTATTTTTGAGACAGGGTCTCATTCTGTCACCCAGGCTGGAGTGCAGTGGCACAATCTCTGCTCACTGCAGCCTCAACCTCCCAGACTCAAGCAATCCTCCCACCTCAGCCTCCCAAGTAGCTAGAACCACAAGCATGCACCACCACGCCTGGCTAATTTTTTTGTAGAGATGGGGTTTTGCCCTGTTGCCCAGGCTAATCTGGAACTCCTGAGCTCAAGTAATCCACCCACCTTGGGCTCCCAAAGTACTGGGATTACAGGTATGAGCCACCGTGCCTGACCTGTTTTTAATTTTAAACATTCTGATGGGTGCCAGATAGTATTGCATTATGGGTTTACTTATAAATTTATTTTTGTTTTTTTGAGTCAGGATCTGGTTATGTTGCCTAGGCAGGTCTCCAACTCCTGGGCTCAAGTGTTCCTCCCACCTCAGCTTCCCAAAGTGCTGGGAATATTGTGGGTTTAATTTACATTTCCTGATGATGAATGATGTGCCTGCTGATGAATTAAGTGCCTTTCCATATGTTTATTGACAACTTGGATATCCACTTTTGTGAAATGTCTAAGTCTTTTGCCCACTTCTCTGTTCAGATGTCTGTTTTTTTTCTTACTGATTTGTAGGAATGTGTGTGCGTGTGTGTGTGTGTACCCAGATTTTACATAGATACATATACATATTTTACATAACTATAAAATCAGGATATGAGATTTTTGTTGGACATAATGATTGCAAATATCTTTTCCTCTGTAGCTTTTCTTTTCATTCTCTTAGTGGTGTCTTTGAATCAATAGAAGTCCTTAATTTCATTTCATTTCTCCTTTTTTTTTTTTTTTTTTTGAGACAGGGTCTCGCTCTGCTGCCCAGACTGGAGTGCAGTGGTGGAATTATGGCTCACTGCAGCCTCGATCTCCTGGGCTCAAGCCATCCTCCCACCTCAGCCTGCCAAGTTGCTGTAGCTACAGGTGCACACCACCACACCCAGCTAATTTTTGTAGTTTTTGTAGAGATGGGGTTTCACCATGTTGCCCAGGCTGGTCTCAAATTCCTGGGCTGAAGCCATCCTCCCGCCCTGGCCTCCCAAAGTGCTATTACAGGCGTGAGCCACTGCACTCAGCCAGGATTTCTTAATCTTAATGTAGTTCAAATCATTTTTTCTTTCATGGCTAGTGCTTGTTAGTGTTCTGTTTTAAAAATCTGTCCCTAGCTGGGCGCAGTGGCTCATGCCTGTCATCCCAGCATTTTGAAAAGCTGAGGCAAGGGGATCGCTTGAGCCAGGAGTTTGAGACCAGCCTAGGCAACATGGCAAGACCCCGTCTTTACCAAAAATAATTAAAAAAAAATAACCAGCCGGGTGCGGTGGCTCAAGCCTGTAATCTCAGCACTTTGGGAGGTCGAGACGGGCAGATCACGAGGTCAGGAGATCGAGACCATCCTGGCTAACATGGTGAAACTCCGTCTCTACTAAAAAATACAAAAAACTAGCCGGGCGAGGTGGCGAGCGCCTGTAGTTCCAGCTACTCGGGAGGCTGAGGCAGGAGAATGGCGTAAACCCGGGAGGCGGAGCTTGCAGTGAGCTGAGATCCGGCCACTGCACTCCAGCCTGGGCGACAGAGCGAGGCTCCGCCTCAAAAAAAATAAAAAAATAACCAAGCATGGTGGCATGTGACTGTAGTCCCAGCTACTCGGAAGGTTGAGGTAGGAGGATCGCTTGAGTCAGGGAGTTCGAGGCTGCAGTGAAGTATGATGACGTGACTGCACTCCAGCCTGAGTGACAGGGCAGGCAAAACCGTTTCAAAACAACAACAAAACCCCAAAACAAACAAAAGGAAATTATAATTCTGTCTGTTGCATAGGGGTATTCTGAGGGTTAAATGAGTTATTACACGTAACTTTGCTGCAAATGGTGTCTGGAACATGATAGTACTAAGTAAACCTCAGCAATTATTGATATTTTCCCAACAGTTATTAATTTTTTACCCAGAAATTTCAAGGGAAGAAAAACTTTTTTTTTTTTTTTTGAGACGGAGTCTCACTCTGTTGCCCAGGCTGGAGTACAGTGGTGTGATCTCTGCTCACAGAAACCTCTGCCTCCCAGGTTCAAATAACTTTTCTGCTTCAGCCTCCCAACTAGCTGGGATTGCAGGTCTGTACCACCACACCCAGCTAATTTATTTTTTATTTTTTTTTTGTATTTTTAGTAGAGATGGAGTTTCGCCATGTTGGCCAGGCTGGTCTCGAACTTCTGACCTCAAGTGACCTGCCCACCTCAGCCTTCCAAAGTGCTGGGATTATTGCATAAGCCTGGCCCCAGAAGAAATATTTTTTTCAGTGGCTCACCAGCATGATGTTCACAGTGATGATGATGGGGAAGAGTTGACACTTTCTTGAGATATTTCTGCATCAGGATTAGCTGGCTGCGGTGCTGGTTTGGATAGAGGAGGAGGGATGGAGAAGGAGGGGTAAAAAGTAAACAGTCTCTCATTTCTGACCGTGGGTACATCATTGCCAGGACCAGGGTGATGCAAGCAAGGAATCTTGGGCTCAAAATTTAAGGAGACACTTATTCTCGTGTTAATACAGTGCAGGGCACCTCAAAGAGGGAGCTTGCAGGCAAAGTTTAAAAATGCCTCCCCCTTTTGTACAGGCAGGGTCTTGCTCTGTTGCCCAGGCTGGAGTGCGGAGGTGCCATCATAGCTCACTGCAGCCTCAAAAACTTGGGCTTATGTGATCCTCCCACCTCAGCCTCCCAAGTAGCTGGTACTACAGGGACATGCCCAGCTACTTAAAAATTTTTTGTGGGGAGGAGGGGCCAGGTGGTGTGGCTTACATCTGTAATCCTAGCACTTTGGGAGGCCGAGGTGGGCAGACCACCTGAGGTCAGGAGTTCGAGACCAGCCGGCCAACATGGTGAAACCCCATCTCTACTAAAAAAAAAAAAAAAAAGAGCTGGGCATGGTGGCACGCACCTGTGATCCAGCTACTCAGGGGGCTGAGGCAGGAGAATCACTTGAAACCTGGACGCAGAGGTTGCAGTGAGCCAAGATCTCGCCACTGCACTCCAGCCTGGGCGACAGAGCAAGACTCTGTCTCAAAAAAAAAAATTGGCAGGGGGCCAGGTGTGGTGGCTCATGCCTGTAATCCCAGCACTTTGGGAGGCCGAGGCATGAGAATCACCTGAGATCAGGAGTTTGAGACCAGCCTGGCCAACATGGCAAAACCCTGTCTCTACTAAAAATACAAAAATTAGCCAGGTGTCATGGCGCACATCTATAATCCCAGCCACTTGGGAGGCTGAGGCAAGGGAATCACTTGAACCGGGAGGGGAAGGTTGCAGTGAGCCAAGATCAGGCCACTGCACTCCAGCCTGAGTGACAGAGTGAGACTGTGTCTCAAAAAAATAAATAGGAAGAAATGAGGTCTTATTACATTGCCCAGGCTGGTCTCAAACTCCTGGCTTTTCCCGCTTCAGCCTCCCAAGGTGCTGGGATTACAGGCGTGAACCACCGCACCTGATGGATTTTCCCTTTTCAGCAGTTTTATGGAGGTGTAATTTACAGACGGTAAAATTCACCTGTGTAAGTGTGCCATTCAATGACTTTTTGTAAATTTTACAGAGTTGTGCAGCCATCACCCTGATCCAATTATAGGACATTTACATCACCCCCAAAACAGCCCCCGTGCCCATTTGCATTCCATCTCCACTCCCACCCCCAGTTCCAGGCAATCTCTCGTCTACTTTCTGTCTATTGATTTGCTCTCCCTGGATATTTTGTATAAATAGAATCATAAACTATGTGGCCTTTTGCCTCTGTCTCCTTTTACTTAGCAAAATGTTTTTGAGGATCATCTACATTGTAACATGTATCAGGAGCGTGTTTCTTTTTATGGCGGAATGGCATTCTGTTGTACGGATGTACCGCAATTCGTTTATTCCCTCACCAGTTGATGGGTGTTTGGATTGTTTCATTCATTATAACCAATGCTGCTATGAATATTCATGTGTAGGTCTTTTCATGGACATATGCTTTGGTTTCTCTTGGGTAGATGGAATTGTTGGATCTTTAAAAAGACTTCTAGGGGTCTGGCGTGGTGGCTCACGCCTATGATCCCAGCATTTTGGGAGGTTGAGGCAGGTGGATTGCCTGAGCCCAAGAGTTTGAGACCAGCCCAGGCAACATAGTGAGACCCTATCTTTACAAAAAATTTAAAAAATAAGCTGGGCACGGTGGTGTGCCTCTGTAGTCTCACCTATTCAGGAGGCAGAGGTGGGAGGATCACTTGAGGCCAGGAGTTTGAGGTTACAGTGAACTATGATTGCACCACTGCACTCCAGCCTGGGCAACAGAGTGCCCAGACCCTCGCCTTAAAAAAAAAAAAAGAGATAAAAGAACTAAAGTGGACGGGCGTGGTGGCTCACGCCCGTAATCCCAGCACTTTGGGAGGCCGAGGTGGGTGGATCTCTAGAGGTCAGGAGTTCAAAACCAACCTGGCCAACATGGTGAAACCCCATCTCTACTAAAAATAAAAAAATTAGATGGGCATGGTGGCATGCACCTGTAAACCCAGCTACTCGGGAGGCTGAGGCACGAGAATTACTTGAACCCGGGAGATGGAGGTTGCAGTGAGCAGAGATTTCGCCATTGCACTCCAACCTGGGCAACAGAGTGAGACCCCGTCTCAAAACAAAACAAAACAAAACAAAAAAGAACTAAAGTAGGGTAAGTGGCAGAGAGTGGTGGGGGGCTCAGATTGTAGATGAGGTGGCCAGGGAAGGTCTTTTGGAGAAGATCACCATATCACTGAGGGTCTTGTTAGGGAAACAAACCAGTCTGTGTGTTTCAGAGAGGGGGAATTTAATACAGGGAATTGGTTAAGTGGGAGAAGAAAGAGTTGAGAAGCCACATGGGATGATGAGGAAACCTGGAAAATCTGGAATAAGCTACAGCAGAACACTACTGGAGGGACATGGCACAGAGGGGATGTGATGAGGAAGGGACGCTTGGGTAGGAACTGGGACTATGGAGGAGGCATAGCCACTGCTGGAAAACACCGTTCACACCAAGCGGACACAGGAGAGAAACACCTTGGCTCCTCTCCAAGCTCCCATCTCCCTCCAGTGCCTCCCATTGGATAAACCGAATAGGAAGCCAGTATGCAATGGAATCTGGGAAATGTAGTTTTCTTGGGGGAAGGGCAGGGCATGGCTCTGACCCACACAATGACAGAGCAGAGATATAAATTAAATAAAGGACTGGGAATGGTGGCTCGCATCCGTAGTCCCAGCTATTTGGGAGGCTGAGGCGAGAGGATTGCTTGAGCCTAGGAGTTAGAGGCTGCAGTGAGCTATGATTGAACCACTGCACTCCAGCCTGGGTGACAGAGCAAGACCCTGCCTCTAAAAAATACATTAATTAAGTAAAGGAACAAGTCATGTGGGGCATCCTTGGTAATAGTGTTTTGTGTAGAACGAACAGGAAGTTCAAAGGTCCTGAGGTAGCAGTGTAACAGATGCAGCCAAAACTTTGAGAGTGGGTGTGATGGTCCAGGCAGAATGAGAGTGGCAGGGAACCCAGACAAAGCCCTGAAAGATACAGAGTTTTAGGGAGTAGCAGGAGACAGCGACAGCACAGCCAGAGAGGTGGGTGCAGAACTAGGAAGTGATACCATGTCTCTGAAGTTAAGGGAAAAAGGAGTTTCAAGAAGGTGATGGTTCGTGGAGACTGACTTACTGTGAGAATGACCTAAGGAGGACTGGCATGAGGGTACGGACCTGGCAAATTGGCACCTTCGGTGAGAGGAGTTTTGGAAATGCTGGGGAGGTGGGAGGTGAGGAATTAAATGCAAGAAGTGCAAACTCGAGCACAGACCACTCCTTGAAGAAGCTTGGATGCGCTGAACTAAGGCAGTTTCCCACAGCACCCATGGCCACAGAGTGAGAAAGTTTGTTTGGGTTCCAAATTGTCTAAGCCAGGAGGCCTGGAGCCCAGTTGGTCTTAGGATCTGAAATCAGACAGACCTGGTTTCAAAACCTGGGCCCCCACTTCCCTGCTGGGTTCGCCTGATCTGGGTCCCTCTCCGCTCTGAGCTCAGTTTCCTCACCTGGAAATAGGGGTGTTGCTGTACTGTTCATGGATGTTGCAGCACCTGTTAACAATGCATCTGCAAAGTGTTTAGCACTCATCAATGAAAGCTTTAGAACATTTTTTCTTTTTTTTAGACAGGGTCTCACTCTGTCTGTCGCCCAGGCTGGAAGGCTGGAGTGCCGTGGCTTGATCTCCGCTCACTGCAACCTCTGCCTCTCGGGTTCAAGCGATTCTGCCGCCTCAACCTCCCAAGTAGCTGGGTTACAGGCATGCGTCACCATAGCCGGCTAATTTTTGTATTTTTACTAGAGACAGAGTTTTACCATGTGGGCCAGGGTGATCTCGAACTCCTGGCCTCAAGTGATCCATCCGCCTCGGCCTCCCAAAGTTCTGGGATTACAGGCATGAGCCACTGTGCCCGGCCTCAAATAATAACAACAATGGTAGCTACTATTTGAAAAACTTACCATGTCCCAGACACTTGTAAAATATTTTACAAACATCATCATCCCTTATTCTCCCCTTGGCTCACTCCAACTATGCTGGCTTCCTTCCTGGTCCTGGAACACTCCTGCCCCAGGGCCTTTGCACTTGCTGTTCCTGTTGCCTGGAACTCTCTTCCCCCAGATATCCAGATGGTTCCCTTACTCACTTTCTTTTTTTTTTTTTTTTTTTTGAGATGGAGTCTCGCTCTGTCGCCCAGGCTGGAGTGCAGTGGCATGATCTGAGTTCACTGCAACCTCCACCTCCTGGGTTCACGCCATTCTCCTGCCTCAGCCTCCCAAGTAGCTGGGACTACAGGTGCCCGCCACCACGCCCGGCTAATTTTTTGTATTTTTAGTAGAGGCAGGGTTTCACTGTGTTAGCCAGGATGGTCTCGATCTTCTGACCTGGTGATCCGCCCTCCTTGGCCTCCCAAAGTGCTGGGATTACAGACGTGAGCCACTGCGCGGGCCCCCCTTTCCTCACTTTCTTCAGGTCTCTGCTTAAACGTCCCTTTCTCCAATCACCCTGTTTAAAGTTTACTTCCCCTTCCTCTTAATATCTTATGTACTTTACTTTTTTCCCCTATTTCTTGACTGTCTCACCCCATAGAATATTCATCATCACATCCAACCTGGAGGCTGACTCCTGGAATCGCAACACTTTGGGAGGCCAGGGTGGGAGGATCGATTGAGGCCAGGGGTTCGAGACCAGCCCGGGCAAAATAGAGAGATGCCCATCTCTACCAAAAAAAAAAAAAAAAAAAAAAAGAGAGAGTGAGAGAAAAGAATATTCAATTTCACACAGGCAGACATTTTTGTCTGCTGTTCACAGTACCTGGGACATAGTAGATGCTCAGTAAATTACCTGATTCTCAGGATGAGGAAGCCCTTTACACGTGTTAGGTCTCCACCACCCACTTGGCAAATAGGGAAACTGAGGCAGAGAGGAACAGTCATCCCCGCAGGTCACACTTCCATCTCGGTGTTGTCCAGCTCAGAAAAAAAGACTGTTCAAGCCCCCCAGCCCCACTCCCCCCTCATCCTTAGCGCTTCTCCCCAGCCCGAGCCCTCAGCCCCAGGCCGCCACCTGGAAAGGCCTGAGTCATCGCCGCCTCCAGACGGCGGCGGCCGCGGGCTGAGGGCGACGGCGGCGGCGGCAGCGCGAGGTGACGCGGGGACGCCAGGAGGGGGCGTGAGTGCAGGCAAAACAGAGGAAATTAAAACCAGCCCGGCGCTCCTCTTCGCTGCCCCACGGCCGCCGCCGCCGCCGCCGGCTGGTGCGTGGGCGGAGGGGTGGGCGGCGAGGGCACTGCGCTTCCAGCTCCCCCGAAGGGGCGGGCCGGGAGCGGGTCCCCGGGGCCGCGAGAAAGGTCCGAAGCGTGAGTGCCCCGCCCCCACCCCAAGTTAAAGTTGCGAGTCTACACCCGCCCGGGACTCGCCTCCTAAAAGCTGCGTGCTGGGTCTCCGCGGTCCCTGGGTAGGATGCTGCCCTTGGTAGTCGTGGGAGTGAACTCCTCCCGTGGCCGAAGTGACCCCAGCACCGCACCTGCACCCAAGCAATTGCGTCTCCTGGTCCTGGATCACGCCACCCTTGGGGCACGAAATGAACGAGGGATCCCTAGAGTGGTCTCAGTGCCCGGGAAGGAAGCCCCTTCCCGCAGCTAAAGGAGCTTCTTGGCGACCCGAATCATGGGAGCGCACGAGCGTGTCGCCCCCCACGCCCCCCAATGCCCACTCTCCGAGGTTTTAGGGAGCCAGGGTGGGTGTCCCAACAGTAGGTGGGTGGGGACTTGCGACTCCGGCCCCCTGCCCTCTTCGGGTGGCCGGGGGCCGGGGTGGGCCGAGTGCGCCTTTACGCGCGGGGTCCCGTGGCTGGGGCTTGGAGAGGGGCTGCGCGCGGGAGGCGGTCCGGGAACACCGCCTAGGGGGAGGGGGGGAATACCGCTGGGGGGCGGGGCTGGGGAATGACACCGCGGTGGGGGTGGGGCGCTTGGGGAATGCTACCTGGTGGAGGTCCCCCACCCCATGGAGCGGTCCCCGGCGGGGGGCGGGCGAGGCCGTTGGGTGGGGGGGTGAGGGCAGTCTGGGCGCCCCCCGCCCCCCGCCGGGCTCCAGGCCGGAGCCGTGACGTCACGGCGGCTGGAAGTGCCCGGCGCGGAGGCGCTGGAGGGGGCGGGGGGCCGAGCCGGCGCTTTATAAGAGGAGCCCGCCAGGCGCGCCGAGCCGCAGCCCGCGTCCCCGAGCCCCCCCTCACCCCAGCTCGGAACCCCCCCACCCGCAGCTCGCGCCCGTGCCCCCTCCCCCACGCCCCCCGGGGCGCCTGGGTGTCGAGGGACAGAGCGCCCCGCGGCGGGCCAGAGAAGGGAAGCGCGGCGGGCGGCCGCGGGGCATGAGGCGGGGGCGCGATGTCGGTGCCGCTGCTCAAGATCGGGGCTGTGCTGAGCACCATGGCCATGGTCACCAACTGGATGTCGCAGACGCTGCCCTCGCTCGTGGGGCTGAACGGCACCGTGTCCCGTGCGGGCGCCTCCGAGAAAATCGTGAGTGGCTGCCGCGCGGGGGGCGCTCCCGGGGGGCGTGGTGCCCGCGCCACCGCCGCCGCAGCCCTCGGGGGCCCCCACCTGTACCCCCCCTACCCTCGTGCTCCCCACGACCCTGCCCGGCGCGCCTAGGTAGGGGACGCCCTCTCAGGGTTCCAGGGTCGGACGTGGAGGCAGAAGGAGCCCCGGGACCCGCAGCCATCTCCGCGCCATTTGACATGGTTTTTGTTGTTATTATTGATTATTATTATTATTAATGAGCAATGTCTGAGCGCCAACAGTGTACCGGGCTCGCTCCAGCCCCAGGGCGGAGGCGACAAGGGCTGCGGAATTGAGCCGAGTCCGGGCTGAGTGGGGTGCAGCAGGAGGAGAGTGACACTCGGGGGTTTAGAAGAACCCTGTCTCTGAAAGAGGGGGGAATCCAGGGGTTTCCGAGTGTCTCCACCCTCAAGGTCTCTGCCTGGTTGCGTCTGGGCGTCTCTGAGTAGTTCTGTCTGGGTCTCTATTCATTTCCCCTGCTTTGCGTCTCTGGGTCTCTTTCTATTAATATTTCTGTCTCTCCCTGTCTCTGGCTCTGGCTCTGTGGCGCTGTCTGAGAGTTTGTGTCTCTTTTTGTCTCTTCTTCTCTCCCCTGCACCCCTTCCTCCATTCTTGCCTCGCCATGTGCTGAATATTTATCCCCATAACTCACCCTCCCTGGGAGTTAGAAAGGGCGCAGACTGGGGCCGGAGCTGACACTGCCTCCAGGAGCTCCGGGATTGCGCCTTTCCATTCCATCCCCCTTTGTGGCTTTATCCTCCAGCTTCCCCGCTACAGAGCTTCCCTGGATCGGGGAAGGAGAGAACTCAGTGGGGTTCATAGTGGTGTCCTGGGGAGAGAGGGGAGGGGCTTCCTTCATTGCAAACTTCCCTGGGCCTCCTCCAGATATGCCCCTCCCCTCCCACTCCTCAACCTCTGGTAGCCCCACACCTGTTCCATCTGTTTGGGGGCTTCTCCCAAATCGTTCCCCAAACCCAGGCTGCGATGCCTGGGGCTCCCTTTCTTTAGCCCCAACTCTTCACCAATCCTCCCTTGCTTAGCCCCAAATGGTCATCATGCAGCTTCTTTCTCCTTGCTGGGGGCAAAGAAGATTTGCTCCCTAGGGTCGAAGGCAAGTGTGTGTGGTGGTGGTGGGGACACCTGAGAAGCCTTTATCCAGCCCCTGGTGGGGGTAGTATTGGTCTTGACACAGGTAAAAGCTTTCAGGCTAGATTAGACTTGGCAGCCAATGTGTGAGACGGTGTGTTTCTGTGTGTCTGTCACATCAAGTGTTTATTACTTGGGTATGTCCTGGTGTGTCTATATGTGTGTGTTTCTGTGTGTATATGGGGGAATGGGAGTGGAGAAAGTTTATGTATACTGCTGGCATGGGGTCCGGGTGTGTCTTCCTGTGTGTGAGGGTGCATCCCAGAATGAGTGTGGGTGTGTCCCTGAGTGACTGTGCTTGGGTGTGGACGTATCTGCAATTGCCTGTCCCTGACTATAGGTTTGCGTGTGTTACAAGATAGCGTGTGTGCATATGAGTTTGTTATACACGAGTATGACACAGGCTTCTTGCCGTTGCCATCTGAGATGGGAGAGAGGTGGTATCTCATTGAAATCAGAAGCCAAATTTCCCTCCACCACCATCGAAAGCATGTGAGTCTGTGTGCATGTGTTCTGTGCAGGTGTGTGTAAATGTGTGCATATGGTGTGTCTGCAGAATGCATACATAAGTATGCAAGAGCATGTCTATGAGTTATGATTTTGTGTATGCATACGTATCTGTGCAGACGTGTGCAAGTATCTTTGTGTGCATATGTGTGGACAGTTACGTCTTTGTAAGTGTGTGCATATAAGTGCAAGTGCGTATTTATGAAAGTGTGTGTGTGCGCCTACCTTGTACGCATATGGGTAGGATGCCCTGTGTGCTGTGTGTTTTCTGTAAGTGTGTATGTGTGTGTGCCCAAACAGACCTGATCTCCACTCTGGCCCATTCGTAGCTAACAGCACCTTCATCCAATGCGTCCATGAATTCACCTGCTGAAAGCCAATGGCCCTCCCATCTGTGACATCACCCCATCCCTCAGTCTCATTATACTTTGTCAAAAGGGATCTAAGAAGTGAGATGTTAAGGTACTCAGGGTGAGGGCTGGGAGGGGACTGTGACATGAGGGTGTCCGTCTTGGGAGTCTGATAGACCTATGTTGGAATCTAGATTTTATCCCCAACTTGCTCTATGACTCTGGCCACTGCCTTTGTCACTCTAAGCTATTGTTTTCTCATCTATAAAATTGGAATGATGTCTTACCTCACAGAATTGTTGTAACAGAGATCTGCTATTCAAATTGCCAACCTTACACCCTTCCATATATCTCTTTGTCCATCGATACATCCCTGCTTCCATCCATCTATCCATCTTTTTTTTTTTTTTTTTGAGACAGAGTCTCGCTCTGTTGCCCAGGCTGGAGTGCAATGGCATGATCTCAGCTCACTGCAAGCTCCGCCTCCCAGGTTCACGCCATTCTCCTCCCTCAGCCTCCCGAGTAGCTGGGACTATAGGCACCCGCCACCACGCCCGGCTAATTTTTTGTATTTTTAGTAGAGACGGAGTTTCACAGTGTTAGCCAGGATGGTCTCGATCTCCTGACCTCGTAATCCACCCGCCTCAGCCTCCCAAAGTGCGGGATTACAGGCATGAGCCACCCTGCCCGGCCTATTCATCTATTTTTACGTCCATCCTTCCATCTGTCTCGCTATCCATCTCTCCATTCATTCATTCATCCATCCACCTATTATTCCATCAGTCCATCCATCTATCCATCCATTATTTCATCTACCCATCCATTTTTCTATCCATCCATTCACCATACACCCACCCATTATTCCATCTGTCCATCCATCTGTACCACCATCCTTTCACACATCCATCTCTTTATCCTTCCACCCATCTCTTTTCATCTATCCATTATTCATCATTTGTCTCTCTGTCCTTTCATGGATCCATTCTTCTATCCATCCATCTCTCTATCCATGCATTCACCAATCCCTCCATCCGTCCATTATCCATCATCCAACTATCTCTTTTTCTATCCTCTATGCATCCATCCTTCTACCATCCATCTGCCTCTCCATCCATTCATCTATTCTTCCATCCATTGTATTTATTCCACAAAACTAATTTTTTTAGGAGATGGAGTCTCACCATGTTGCCCAAGCTGGTCTTGAACTCCTGGGCTCAAGGGATCCTCCCACCTCGGCCTCCCAAAATGCTGGGATTATAGGCATGAGCCACCAGCGCCCAGCCTATTCCACAAGACTATCAAGTGCCTCTTCTATGTCAAGAATTTTTACGTTTGAAAACCCCCAGATTGGCCGGGCGCGGTGGCTCAAGCCTGTAATCCCAGCACTTTGGGAGGCCGAGACGGGCGGATCACGAGGTCAGGAGATCGAGACCATCATGGCTAACACGGTGAAACCCCGTCTCTACTAAAAATACAAAACACTAGCCGGGCGAGGTGGCGGCGCCTGTAGTCCCAGCTACTCGGGAGGCTGAGGCAGGAGAATGGCGTGAACCCGGGAGGCGGAGCTTGCAGTGAGCTGAGATCTGGCCACTGCACTTCAGCCTGGGCGACAGAGCGAGACTCCGTCTCAAAAAAAAAAAAAAAAAAAAAAAAAAAAAAGAAAACCCCCAGATCAGTGCCTAAGATAGCAGATGCTCAGTTAGTGATAAGACTTTCGAGTCAGACATATCTGGGTTTGAATTCTGGCCCTGTAATTTACTAGCTGTGTGACTTTGGGGGGAAATTATTTAACTTCTCTAAGCCACAATTTCCTTATTGTTGTTATTATTAATATTATTATTTTTAGAGAAAGAGTCTCACTCTGTCACCCAGGCTGGAGTGCAGTGGTGCCATCATAGCTCACTGGCATCTGGAACTCCTAGGCCCAAGTCATTCCTCCGTCTTAACCTCCTGAGAAGTTGGGATTTGATTTCCTTATTAGTCAGGGGGAATTTAGAGTCTTCATGAGACTGTAAGATCCTTGAAGACATCTGTGTTTTGCTCACTAGTGAACCCTAAGGTGTGATGCGTAGTAGGACTACAATAAGTATTTGTCAAATGACTGAATCCACAACCACACCTTCATAAGGATTTGTGGATTCCTCCTTCAAACAAAAACAAATAAATAACGGGCGCATAGTAGGTGTTTAGTAAGGAGGGGTTGTTTTGTTTACCCTTCTAGCCGAGCCTGGAATAAATATTTCTCAAGTGTCTAAATCATTTCACCTTCCTCAGGACTAGGGAGAACAAATGGAAAGTGACCAGGCACATAGTAGGTGCTCAGTTAGGACGAGATGTCGGAAAGTGTAGCGTCCCAGCGTGGGGGAGGCTGAGGGGTTCAGGAAATGAAGCTGTATGGATTCCCAAAATCAGGGGGCAGAAGGTTGGATGCTGGTGTTTGGCTTTAAAAAGGAACTCAGAGGTGTGGTGGCCTTGAGCCTCGGGGGTCCTGCTTCTCTCTGGCTTCCTCCTCCTGAATTACAGAAGCAGCTTAGCATTCCTGTGGTTACAGACCATCTCTGGGAAGACATGGGGAGGAAGCTGCCGCTACTACCTTTGGCCAACTCCCAGCCATAAACCATCCCTGTGGGACAGGAGCCTTCAGCAGAATGGCTCCTCACCTGGGGATCATAAATCCAGGACCAGACTAAGAGCTGTCAGCTGTATTGCCAGCTGCGGCCATCATTTCAGTGCCTGAAGTGAAATACCTGAATCTTGTATGTTATACCCTTAACCATCCCCTCCTCCTGGGGGGCTGGAGAGAAGGAAGGGGAGATGGAGAAGGGGTGTGCTGTTTGAGGGGGACCTTTTGCTTTATGGGAAGAATAAGGAGGGGCCAAGCAGCTCTCAGCAAAAGGCTCTTTGAGTAGCACTGTGGCTCATGCCTGTAATTCTCAAGCTTTGGAAGGCAGGGGTGGGAAGATTGCTTGAGGCCAAGAGTTCAATACCATCCTGGGCAACACAGCAAGATCCTGTCTCTACAAAAAATTAAAATAGGCTGACCACAGTGGCTCACATGCGTAATCTCAGCACTTTGGGAGGTCAAGGTGGGAAGATTGCTTGAGGGCAGAAGTTTGAGATCAGCCTGGATAACATAGTAAGACCCCATCTCTACACAAAAAGAAAATACATTTTTAGCCAGGCATGGTGGCTCACACCTGTAATCCCAGCACTTTGGGAGGCCAAGGTGGGTGGATCACCTGAGGTCAGGAGTTCAAGACCAGCCTGGCCAACATGGTGAAACCCGGTGGCTTATGCCTGTAATCCCAGTGCTTTCGGAGGCCGAGGCGGGCAGATCACGAAGTCAGGAGATCGAGACCATCCTGGCTAACACGGTGAAACCCCGTCTCTACGAAAAATACAATAATTAGCTGGGCATGGTGGTGGGCGCCCGCAGTCCCAGCTACTTGGGAGGCTGACGCAGGAGAATGGCGTGAACCCGGGAGGCAGAGCTTGCAGTGAGCTGAGATTGCGCCACTGCACTCCAGCCTGGGCAAGACAGTAAGACTCTGTCTCCAAAAAAAAAAAAAAAAAATTTACCCAGGTGTGATGGCGGGCGCCTGTAACCCCAGCTACTTAGGAGGCTGAGGCAGGAGAACACAGGAGGCAGAGGTTACAGTGAGCCGAGATCACACCATTGCACTCCAGCTTGGGCGACAAGAGCAAAACTCCATCAAGGAAAATAAAACAAAAAGATATAAAAGAAAAAGGCCGGGCGCGGTGGCTCAAGCCTATAATCCCGCACTTTGGGAGGCCGAGACGGGTGGATCACAAGGTCAGGAGATCGAGACCATCCTGGCTAACACGGTGAAACCCTGTCTCTACTAAAAATACAAAAAACTAGCCGGGCGAGGTGGCGGGCGCCTGTAGTCCCAGCTGCTCGGGAGTCTGAGGCAGGAGAATGGCATGAAACCGCGAGGCGGAGATTGCAGTGAGCTGAGATCCGGCCACTGCACTCCAGCCTGGGTGACAGAGCAAGACTCTGTCTCAAAAATAAATAAATAAATAAAATAAAATAAAAAATAAAAAAATAAAAAGAATTATCTGGGCATGGTGGTGCACACCTGTAGTCCCAGCTACTCAGGAGGCTGAAGCATGAGGATTGCTTGAGCCCAGGAGTTGGAGGCTACAGTGAGCTATGATCACACCACTGCACTCCAGCCTGGGTGACAGAGTGAAACCCTGTCTCAACAATAACAAAAAATAAGAGAAGAATAAGGGAGGAATTATTTTAGATTGAGTGGCCTCTCTGAGGAGGTAACATATATGCAGAGATTGGAAGGATGTAAAGAGGGGAAGAGGGAGGATTTCGGGAGGCAGAGAGTTATAAGTAGAGGGAACAGCCCCTGCAAAGAGCATGAGGCAAGACCTTGCCTGGCGTGTTGGAGGAACAGGGAGGAGGCCCATGTCTGGAGCATAGTGAGTGAAGGGAAGAGGGAGAGGAGGTGAGGGAAGGGAGGTGATGGGAGCCATATGATGTTGTGGGGAGGGGGGTTTTTCAGGGACTTTAGATTTTTTAAATTTTTAAATTTTGTTTTATTTTTTTGAGATGGATTGTCACTCTGTCACCTAAACTGGAGTGCAGTGGCACAATCTTTGCTCACTACAACCTCCGCCTCCTGGGTTCAAGCGATTCTCCTGCCTCAGCCTCCCAAGTAGGTCGGATTACAGGCACGTGCACCACCAAGCCCAGCTAATTTTTTGTATTTTTAGTAGAGATGGAGTTTTGCCTTGTTGGCCAGGCTGGTCTTGAACTCCTGACCTCGAGTGATCCACCCACCTCGGCCTCCCAAAGTCTTGGGATTACAGGTGTAAGCCACCATGCCCAGCCTATATCTGTCTCTTTATCTCATTCATGTCTGTCTCTCCGTGTCCCTCTGTGCCCATCTGTCTCAATCTCTGGGATTCTATCTCCATCTCACCATAGGACCCTGACGAGGACCCTGGGAAACAGTCTAGAATTCTTGAGCGAGAGAGGCTTCTAGGGCCAGGACCTGTGTTGGATGTTAGGGAGGATTTGGTGACAGAGGGCAGGATGACCCAGACCACCTCTCTTATTTATTTATTTGTTTACTCATTTATTTTGAGATGGAATCTCCCCTCATCCAGGCTGGAGTGCAGTGGCACCATGTTGGCCCACTGCAACCTCCCTCAATCATCTCCTGGGTTCAAGCGATTCTCATGCCTCAGCCTCCTGAGTAGCTGGGACTACAGGAGTGCGCCACCACACCCAGCTAATTTTTGTATTTTTAGTAGAGATGGGGTTTCAGCATGTTGGCCAGGCTGGTCTCAAACTCGTGACTTCAAGTGATCCACCCGCCTCAGCTACCCAAAGTGCTGGGATTACAGGCGTGAGCCACCACACCCAGCTCCAGACCACCTCTCTTGAGGGTCCCAAAGAGAGGCGTTGGGAGTGTCTGGACCCCCTGGGCATGCTGGTGATGGGGCCAAGCGTTGACTGGAGATGGAGGTGGGCTCCCAAGCTCCAGGTGACCCCTTGCCCCCTCTGCCCCTCAGCACCATTTCCCCTCCCCTGCTGCCACTCGGGAGGGCGTCCCTCTAGGACCCAGCCACCAGGCCCAGTACTGGCTCCAAGATGGAACAGCTGTCTGGGCTGCAGCTGCAGAAGCTCATTTTGAACAAGGGAGATGATTGCAGGAGTGACTGGGGGAGGGAGAGGGAAGGGGAGGGTAGCTAGGGCCAAAAGGAATCAGGCCTGATTGTTACCGCTGCTGCTGCAGAGAGTGGATTGCCCAGGAGATGGGGGAGGCCAAGCCAGGCGGGAAAAGGCAGAGGGGAGGTTTGTCTGCCCAGCTGCGCGTCTGTGTGTCCCCACTCTGGTCCTCCCAGTTGCAAAGTTTTCTCTGCCTGCGTCTCTCTCTTCCTGTATTTCAGAGTCCGTATCTCTGGCTCTGCAGTTCGGTTTGTATTTGAGTTTCCGCATCTCCCCTTGCCTAATCTCTCTGCCCCTCCGCCTGGATCTCTGTGAATGTCTGAGCCTTCCTGCCTGTCCCTCAGTGCTGCTGTCATAATCAGAAACACAGCTAAGGTTCGAGCAGCTCTTGGGAGCGCTCTTTCTTGTCTTGTCATTTCTGCGATACTCAGGGGCCAGAGACAAATAGAGGCGACAAATTCCCAGGAAACGGATGGAATGGTGTCCTTCAATAAAGGGATATTTGCAAAGATATCTCAATTAGGACTAATTAATTAAGCGAGCCACTTCCCCTGCCCTCTCCCCCACCTTGCGTACCCGCAGCCTCCTGGGAGGGAACCAGCCAATGAGTGGATGGCAGAGCCTGGTGCTCAGACAGTGTCTCAATGTTTAATTTATAACAGCCTTCTCCCCGCCGCCCCATCAATCCATCCGGAAGGGCAAGGTGGCCACGGGCGCGTAGACTCTGGCAGAGGCTGCAGACCTGCCTGGCCCCTGCGAAAGCATGTTTGGGTGTGTGCGTGCCCCCTGCATATCAGAGCATGTCATAACATGTTTGAGCGTGTCTTCATGGCAAGCACGCCCCTTCATGTAAGGGCAATCTGATGGCCATCAGTTGTGTCTGAACCCAAGGGACGCGTTGGAGTGGATGAGAGCGTGTCTTGTGTGTGGAATGTCTGAGCGTGGCAAAGGCATGCCTGACTGTGTTGAGGTGCGATGGGGCACGTGGAGCACATCTGAGGATGTGGCACATGTTGAGACTGCTCAGGGTATAGCTTCTGTGCCAGGCTGCCAAGGCCTGTACCTGCAGGTAAAGCATCTCTTATCAAGGGCATGGCAAGGTAGGTTTTTGGCAGAGACTCCTGGTAGGAACAGCAGAGACAGGACAAGGATCCACAGCTTCCAAGATGAACCAATCTGAATCTTTCCAGCCCCTTCAGAACTAGTGGCTCAGGAAGGTTGAATTCCAACTTTTTTTTTTTTTTTTTTGAGACGGAATCTCACTCTGTCACCCATGCTGGAGTGCAGTGGCGCAACCTCTGCCTCCTGGGTTCAGGTGAGTCTCTTGCCTCAGCCTCCCGAGTAGCTGGGACTACAGGCACCTGCCACCATGCCTGGATATTTTTTTTTTTTTTTTTTTTTTTTGAGACGGAGTCTCGCTCTGTATCCCAGGCTGGAGTGCAATGGTACTATCTCGGCTCACTGCAAGCTCTGCCTCCCGGGTTCACGCCGTTCTCCTGCCTCAGCCTCCCGAGTAGCTGGGACTATAGGCGCCCGCCACCACGCCCGGCTAATTTTTTGTATTTTTCGTAGAGATGGAGTTTTACCATGTTAGCCAGGATGGTCTCGATCTCCTGACCTCGTGATCCTCCCGCCTCGGCCTCCCAAAGTGCTAGGATTACAGGCGTGAGCCACCGTGCCCGGCCTTTTTTTTCGTATTTTTAGTAGAGATGGGGTTTCAACATATTGGCCAGGCTGGTCTTGAACTCCTGAACTCAGGCAACCCACCCACCTCGGCCTCCCAAAGTACTGAGATTACAGGCATGAGCTACCGTGCCCTAACATTTTTTTTTTCTCCCAAGGCAGGGTCTCACTCTGTCACCCGACTGGAGTGCAATGGCATGATCATAGCTCACTGCAGCCTCGACATCCTGTGCTCAAGCGAGCCTCCTGCTTGAGCCTCCCAAATAGCTGGGACTACGGTGTGCACCACCACACCTGGCTAATTTTTGCATTTTGTATAGAGACGGAGCTCACTATGTGGCCTAGGCTTGTCTCGAAGTCCTGTCCTCAAGTGATCCTCCCACCTTGGCCTCCCAAAGTGTTGAGATTACAGGTGTGAGCCACCACACCTGGCCAGAATTCCAACACTTGATATAATAGTTGCTTTTCTGTCTTCTGGCTTCCCACCCCCAGTGTGTGGCTTCAGAGTCTCCAGTTTTCCTCATCTCTCTAGTCCTACCAGGTACCATAGAGTCACTTCTCAACCCCACTTCTGCTTGCCCCTTCACACCCCACACAGAGGAGCTACCTACCAGTGCCGAGGGAAAGTGTTGCCTCTTAAGTTTACCTTTCTTGTTATGAAGCCCTCAGTTTAATACTCAGAATACTCAGACTGGGCTGGGCTTATGCCTGTTATCCCAACACTTTGGGAGGTAGAATGTGGGTGGATCACCTGAGGTCAGGGGTTTAAGACCAGCCCGGCCAACATGGTGAAACTCCATCTCTACTAAAAATATAAAAATTATCTGGGTGTGGTGGTACATGCCTGTAATCCCAGCTACATGGAAGGCTGAGGCAGGAGAATCCCTTGAACCTGGGAGGCGGAGGTTGCATTGAGTGCCGAGATCCTGCCACCGTGCTCCAGCCTAGGTGACAGAGTGAGACTCTGTCTCAAAACACACATACACACACACACACACACACAAATACTCAGCCTGGGATTAGAGACCTAAGGGCAAGACTAACAGGATGGTTCAGACAGGTCTGATGATCCAACCCTCAGTGTAATGCCCAACCAGGTAATGCAGCCTTCAGTATAATGACAAGTCTGGTGATGCAGCTCCCAGTGTAGTGCCCATCAGAGTAATGCAACCTTCAGTAGAATAACAAGTAGTTGTAGCCGTTAGTGTGATGCCAGGATAGTATTGGGGCCAAAAATGTATCTTGAAATATGACTTTGGTTCTGCAGATAGATGCTGGCTGGGGCACTTGGTGCAGTGAGAAGGAAAGGAAATTTGTTTATTCTTGGGAGTAAATAGCCAGACATTCTCTGGCTATTCCAGGAGTCCAGGGTTTCCTAACCCTGCTGGCCAAGGCTGGCTCCATTAGCCCTTGTAAGTGCCATGTGACCTCAGCAGGACATCAGGCTTATTAGTATAGCAGAAGTTCTGCAGGAATATTGCAGGTCTCACCACAATGCTAATGAGTTTGTTGGGAGACCTAAGACGGCAGCTGACAGATATATACAGATGCCAGTTCCTCCTGAAAGGAGCGTAGGAATGTTCGTGGATAGAGGTGGCTGGACACAAATGGGTGTGGAGAGCTAATCATGGAAGGGCACAGTTGTTCCTTGAATGGACGCAAGTGTGTGCCTTCTGTGTGGATAATATGTTAGTGAATAACATGTTTTTGGCTCCTGGTGGGCATACATGTGTGTACCTGGCTGTTCAGGAGAACACACAGAGGGCCATGGGTGTTCATAGGGAGGTGTTCACCAGTGTGATGGGCTCACGCACTGGCACATGTTGCAGAGCTATTTGTGAGTATGGGTATGTGCACTTCTGTCCATGGCTGCAGAATTATCAAGGATAAAAACAACAGCCAGGTGCAGTGGCTTATACCTATTATCTCAGCACTTTGAGAGGCCGAAGTGGGAGGATCGCTTGAGCCCAGGAGTTCAAGACCAGTCTGGACAACATCGTGAGATCCTGTCTCTATAACAAAATATGTAAAAATTAGCCAAGCATGGTGGTGCACGCCTGTAATCCCAGCTACTCGGGAAATCGAGGCTGTCTGTACAAAAAGTACAAAAATTAGCTGGGTGTGGTGGTACCCACCTGTCATCCCCGCTACTTGGGAGGCCAAGGCAGGAGGATCACTTGAGCTCAGGAGTTCAAGATGAGGCTGGGCAACATAGGGAGATCCTGTCTCTACAACAAAAAGTATAAAAAATTAGCCAGGCATGGTGGTACATGCCTGTAATCCCAGCTACTCAGGAAGTCGAGGCTCCAGTGAGCTATGATCGCACCAGCACTCCAGCCTGGGTGGCAGAGTGAGATCTTGTCTCTAAAAAGAAACCAAAAAAGGATGGGTGATCCTCACACCTGGTCTTGAACTCCTGGGCTCTCACCTGTAATCCCAGCACTTTGGGAGGCCGAGCCAGGCAGATCACTTGAGGTCAGGAGTTCAAGACCAGCCTGGCCAACATGGTGACACCCCATCTCTACTAAATACAAAATATAAAAATTAGCCAGGCACAGTGGTGGGTTCCTGTAATCCCAGCTACTCGTGAGGCTGAGGCAGGAGAATCGCTTGAACCCAGAAGGCGGAGGTTGCAGTGAGCCGAGATCGCGCCATTGCCCTCCAGCCTGGATGACAGAGCGAGACTCCATCTCAAAAAAAAAAAAAGATAAAGGCAAGTAAACACAGATATATCCAGTGTCCTTGATATCAATATAGAGTCAGTATATAAAGTCATTATGCAGGTTGACTTGTGGGCTCACGATTTGTACACGGAATCTATGGAAATAGAATGTTTGTGAACACATGTGAACAAAAGGAATGTTAATTGCCATCGGCCACAGCACACAGACATACATATCCTCTAATGCACAATGGCATTTCCCTGGATTTCCACTGATGTGCATATATGTGTGTGGCTAGTTACAGGCATGTCCGGATACCCCACATGTGCCCTGAAAGTGGGAATTCACAGGTGCCTGTGGATAAACAACACAGGCGTCAGAATCCCCGTGCGCTCCAATGCCTACATGCTCCCCTTTTGGAACACAAATAACCAAATCTCCAGAAATTCTCTGAACTCCTGGTAAAGCAAGATCTCAAAGCCAACACAGGTGGCCTCAGAAGTGCCCTCAGGCTCTTTTGAAAGGAGCTTAGAGGGAAGTTTAGAGTCAGGTGGGTGTCTGGGTACTCGGCCATCCTGGATAGTGAGCCAGGAATACGGAGCCCTGAGCACAGCCCTGCTCACCACACGGTTTCTTTCATTATGTTTTTTTTTTTTTTTTTTTCTTTTGAGACAGAGTCTCAATCTGTCACCCAGGCTGGAGTGCAGTGACGTGATCTCAGCTCACTGTAACCTCTGCCTTCTAGGCTCAAGCAAGTCTAATTCCTCAGCCTCCCAAGTAACTGGATTTACAGGCACAGGACACTGTATCCAGCTTCTTTCCTTCCTTCCCTCCCTCCCTTCCTTTCTTTCTTTTTCCTTCCTTTTTTTGTTTTTCTCCTTTCTTTCCCTCCTCTTTCCTTCTTTCCTTCTCTCCTTTCTTTTCTTTTTTCTCTTTCTCTCTTTCTCTCTTTCTTTTTTCCTTTAGTTCTTTTCCTCTCTTCTTTCCTTTCGCAGGGTTTCTTTCTTTCCCCCCCCTTCCCTCCCTCCCTTCCCCTTCTTAAGGACCTTCCCCAACCTTCCCCTTCCCCCGTCCCTCCCCTTTCCCCTTCCCTTCCTTCCTCCCCTTTCCCCTTCCCTCCCTTCCCTTCTCCTCCCCTTCCCTTCCTCCCCTTCCCTACCCTTCCCTCCCCTTCCCTCCCCTCTCCTCTCTTGAAACAAGGCCTTGCTCTGTCACTCAGGCTGGAGTGCAGTGCTGCAATCATAGCTCACTGCAGCCTCAGCCTCCTGGGCTCAAGTCATCCTCCCACTTCAGCCTCCTGAGTAGTTGGGACTACAGGCATGCATCACCATGTTCAGCTAATTTTTAATTTTTTTTTGTAGAGACAGGGTTTTACGATGTTGTCCAAGCTGATCTCAAACTCCTAGGTTCAAGCGATCCTCCTGCCTCAGCCACCCAAAGTGCTTCACCAGCCTTTCTTAGCTGGGATTCCCCCCCAACCCCACCCCTGTCACGTTTCACACCTTTGCCCCATCAGAGCTAAGTATGGGGTCCAATGCATAGAAAGATGCCCGGCACAAGGAAGGGCGCGGTGCATGGTAGAGACCGTGGTGGTTTTTTTTGTTTTTGTTTTTTGAGACGGAGTCTTGCTCTGTAAGCCCAGGCTGGAGTGCAGTGGCACGATCTCGACTCACTGCAAGCTCCGCCTCCCGGGTTCACACCATTCTCCTGCCTCAGCCTCCCGGGTAGCTGGGACTACAGGCGCCCGCCACCACGTCCAACTAATTTTTTGTATTTTTAGTAGAGACAGGGTTTCACCATGTTAGCCAGGATGGTCTCGATCGATCTCCTGACCTCATGATCCGCCCGTCTCGGCCTCCCGAAGTGCTGGGATTACAGGCGTGAGCCACCACGCCCGGCCGAGGCTGTGGTTTTTATTGAGTTGAATCATGATTACTATCATGAATATTCTCCACCAGTGCAGTGCAGAGAGATCCCGGCCCTTTTCTCTAATATTCCAGCCTTTTCTCACAGCTCCTGCGTGTGCTTGCATTCACCGTGATGCTGCTCCGTTATCCACTGTTCCACCGGTTTCTCTCCTTCCCTGCTCCAGCTGGAGAAGGTCCATCCTTTCAAGTCATCCCCCTCCTCCCCTTCCCAGGTTTCCTCTCTCGGCAGTTAGCTCTTCCCTGACACCCCTCTTCATTTTCATTTGCCTCCTGTCGGCCAGCGGGTGGGGGGGAGTCAGAGAGTCTGTTTGGAATTGAAAGCCTCCTAACTGGCCCAGGGAAATAGGAGCTTTATGTAAGGAATGCAGGGAATCTGCCAAAGCCCAATAGCTGGGGCTCCAGGGACTCAGAAAGCCATTATTCGCTCCTTTGTCAATTCAGTCAACAGATATTTATTAAGCACCTACTATGTGCCAGGGGTACACGTGAGACAAGCCACTTGCTCTTGTGAAACTGACATTGTGGTGGGAGGAGATCAATAACAAACAAATAAACAAGAAATTATCATCTGGTCATAAGTGCAATACAGAGGGTTAAACAGTATCTGGCGGCAGGGGGCAGGTGCGGTGGCTCACCGTAATTATGTAACCCCAGCACGTTTGGAAGCCGAGGTGGGAGGATTGCTTGATCCCAGGAGTTCAAGACGAGGCTGGGCAATGTAGTGAGACCCTATCTCTACAAAAAAATACAAAAATTAGCCAGGCACGGTGGCGTGCACCTGTAGTCCCAGCTACTTGGGAGGCTGAAATGGGAGGATCGCTGGAGCCCAGGAGGTGGAGGCTGCAGTGAGCCATTCTTACACCACATTACTCCAGTCTGGGTGACAGAGCAAAACTCTGTCTCAAAAAAGAAACGAGAAGAACACAACAGGTAGATGGGAGAGAGTATGAGTGGGTGAGCCCGATTATGTCGGGTCACTGGGGTAAGCTCTTTGGAGAGCTGATTGAGAAGGAACCAGGGAGAAGGGCATTATGGGAGAGTACTGCACGTGCAGAGCCCCTGAGGATGAAACAAGTGTGGTGCACTCTGGAAAGAGAAGGCTGGAGAGGGAGAGAGAATGGAGTTGTAGAGGTTGGCAGGGAACACTGCATTCGAGGCTTCCGGCCACAGTGAACTGTTGGCTTTATTCTTTTTCTTTTTTTTTTTTCTTGAGATGGAATCTCATTCTGTTGCCCAGGCTGGAGTGCAGTGGTACAATCTCGGCTTACTGCAACCTCCACTTCCCAGGTTCAAGTAATTCTCCTGCCTCAGTCTCCCAGGTAGCTGGGATTACAGGTGGCTGCCAGCACGCCCAGCTAATTTTTGTATTTTTAGTAGAGGCGGGGTTTTCCATGTTGGCTGGGTTGGTCTTAAACTACTGACCTCAAGTGATCCACCCACCTCAGCCTCCCAAGGTTGTTGGCTTTTATTCTAAATGCAGTGAGAAGCTGCTGGATGATTTGCAGTGGGGTGGAGGGACTTGATCTGATTCACATTATTTAAAGATCTCTCTAGCGGCTGGGTTGGGTAATGGATTGCTGGGAGTGAGAGTAGAAGCAGAAGGACCAAGCAAGCCCAGTGTTGTCTGAACCAGAACAGTGGCAGCTGGAATGGTGAGCAGTGGGCAGATTGGTACATCTCAGAAGCAGAGCTGTCAGCACTTGCTGATGGATCAGATGTGATGAAATGGGGAAAGAGAGGAATACAGAAACGGCGTGGTGGCTAGAGAGACTTCTAACGTCCAGGGAGAATTTCTTAAAGATAAGGAGGGGGCCAGGCACAGTGGCTCATGCCTGTAATCCCAGAACTTTGGGAGGTTGAGGCGGGAGGATCGCATGAGCCCCGGAACTTGAGACCGCCCTGGGCAACATAGCAAGACCCAGTCTCCATACACACTTTTTTTTTCTTTTTTTTTTGAGACGAAGTCTCACTGTTGCCCAGGCTGGAGTGCAATGGCACACTCTCAGTTCACTGCAACCTCTACCTCCTGGGTTCAAGCAATTCTTCCGCCTCAGCCTCCTAAGTAGCTGGGATTACGGGCGCCTGCCACCACACCCAGCTAATATTTGTATTTTTAGTAGAGAAGAGGTTTCACCATATTGGCCAGGCTGGTCTCGAACTCCTGACCTCAGGTGATCTGCCTGCCTTGGCCTCCCAAAGTGCTGAGATTACAGGCGTGAGCCACCACTCCTAGCACAAAAAAAAAATTTTTTTTTTTTAATTAGCTGGGGCCGGGTGCCATGGCTCATGCCTGTAATCCCAGCACTTTGGGAGGCTGAGGTGGGTGTATCACCTGAGGTCAGGAGTTCGAGACCACCCTGACCAACATGGTGAAACCCCGTTTCTGTCGCAAAAAAAAAAAAAAAAAAAATAGCTGGGCCACAGTAGCATGCATCTATAGTCCCAGCTACTTGGAAGGCTGAGGTGTGAGAGGATTGCTTGAGCCCAGGAGGTCGAGGTTGCAGTGAGCTATGATCATGCCACTGCACTCCAGCCTGGGTAACAGAGCGAGACCCTGTCTAAAAGTAAAAATAAAAGACAAGGAGAATCAAGGCAGAACAGACATCAGACAGGTCACTCTGCCTGTTAATAGCCAGGAAGTAACAATGATCCGAACCCCCTTCTGTACTCCATGGAAAGAAAGTCAGTGTTTCCTTCAACATTTTTGTGACTCTGTGGAGGGGCCTGAATTGTCTTGGTCACTGTGCTTCTGACTTCCTGCTTCTGCTGAATTATTATTCCCCACCTGGTGTCTCATGCCTCTGACCTTTACTGAGACCAGGAGGGAGCTCAGCCCCTGAGGTCATGGAGAGCCTCAAATGCCAGGTCACTCAGACTAGATCCTGAAAACAGCGGAGCCATTTATCCATCCGTGTATTTATTTATTCAACAAGTATTTTGTTTTTATTTGATTTTATTTTTGAGACAGGGTCTCATTCTGTCATCCAGGCTGGATTGCAGTGGCGCGATCCCAGCTCACTGCAGCCTCGACCTCCCTAGGCTCATCCTCCTCAGCCTCCCGAGTAGCTGGGACTACAGGCTGACACCACCATGCCTTCTAATTTTTTTTTTTTGAGACAGAGTCTCACTCTGTCGCCCAGGCTGGAGTGTAGTGGTGGGACCTTGGCTCACTGCAACCTCCACCCCTGGGTTCAAGTGATTCTCCTGCCTCAGCCTCCCAAGTAGCTGGGATTACAGGCACTTGCCACCACGCCTGGCTAATTTTCATATTTTTAGTAAAGATGGGGTTTCACCATGTTGGCCAGGCTGGTCTTGAACTCCTGACCTCAGGTGATCTGCCCACCTTGGCCTCCCAAAGTGCTGGGATTACAGGCGTGAGCCTCCATGCCTAGCCCACATCCTCTAATTTTTTGTAGAGATAAGGTCTTGCTATGTTGCCCAGGCTGGTCTTGAACTCCTGCGCTCAAGCGATCCACCCGTCTCAGCCTCTCAAACTGCTGGGATTATAGGTGTGAGCCACTGCACCCTCAACAAGTATTTTTGAGGACTTCTTATGTGCTTTTAACGGAGAAATTAAATTCAACCAAACAGATGTGGATGTGTGGCGCCTCCTGCAAAACAGGAAGATAGGTGATGATTATGTACTCGTTAATAAATACAATCGGCAGCTGTGATAACAGCTTTGAGGGAAAGATTCTTGGTGCTCTAGGAGCTTCTAATAAGGAGATTTGATGTAATTTGGAAGTTGGAGGAAGCAAGAGCTGAGATCTGAGGCAGAGAGGAAAGGATGCTCTGGGAAGAGGGAATTGCTTATGCAAAGGCCCTGGGGTGAGAGGAAGGATGGAAAATGTGATGGACTAAAGAAGGCCTTGCAAACCCAGATGAGGTGGCGCACACCTATAATCCCAGCACTTTGGGAGGCCGAAGAGGGAGGATGGCTTGAGCCAGGAGTTCCAGGCTGCAGTAAGCTATGATTGCGCCACTGCACTCCAGCCTGGGTAATGGAACAAGACTCTGTCTCTAAAAAATTATTAAAATAAAGTAAAGAAGGCCTGGGAGGCCAGGCACAGTGGCTCAAGCCTGTAATCCCAGCACTTTGGGAGGCCGAGATGGGCAGATCACGAGGTCAGGAGATCGAGACCATCCTGGCTAACACAGTGAAACCCCGTCTCTACTAAAAAATACAAAAAAAAAAAAAAAACTAGCCGGGCGAGGTGGCGGGCGCCTGTAGTCCCAGCTACTCAGGAGGCTGAGGCAGGAGAATGGCGTAAACCCAGGAGGCGGAGCTTGCAGTGAGCTGAGATCCGGCCACTGCACTCCAGCCTGGGCGACAGAGCGAGACTCCGTCTCAAAAAAAAAAGAAGGCCTGGGAGCGAGGAGATCAGATGAAAGCAGATAAGTAAAGTGCAGACCCACAGGCTCTTGTGGCAATGTTAAGGAGTTTTGTCTCTATCCTAAGAATTAAAGGAATCCACCAATGTGGTTTTGGCTGGGAGGATAATGTGATCACACCTGCATCGTCAAGTTTCCCGGCTTTCAGAGGCCAAGGCGGGTGAATCACCTGAGGTCAGGAGTTTGAGACCAGCCTGGCCAACATGGTGAAACACTGTTGCTACTAAAAATACAAAAATTAGCCAGGTATGGTGGTGTGCGCCTGTAATCCCAGCTACTTGGGAGGCTGAGGCAGGAGAATCACTTGAACCCGGTAGGCGAAGTTTGCAGTGAACCGAGATCCTGCCACTGCACTCCAGCCTGGATGACAGAGCAAGGCTCCATCTAAAAAAATAAATAAATAATAAAAATAAATAAAGTTTCCCGGAAGCTCCCATGTGTAGAGTTACTAGCAAGAAAAAAGGTAGATTGAAGTACACCAAGTAGACTTTCTTTATTTTTATTTAAAAATTTTGTCATATTTTACAACTATTTATTTATTTATTTTTGAGGCAGGGTCTCACTGTGTCACCCAGGCTGGAGTGTAGTGGTGTGATCACGGCTCATTGCAGCTTTGACTTCTCAGGCTCGAGTGATCCCCCCGCCTCAGCCTCCTGAGTAGCTGGGACTACAGGCGTGTGCCACCAAACCCAGCTAATTAAAAAAATTTTTTTTGACCGGGCGCGGTGGCTCAAGCCTGTAATCCCAGCACTTTGGGAGGCCGAGATGTGCGGATCACAAGGTCAGGAGATCGAGACCATCCTGGCTAACACAGTGAAACCCTGTTTCTACTAAAAAAATATAAAAAACTAACCAGGCGAGGTGGTGGGCGCCTGTAGTCCCAGCTACTCAGGAGGCTGAGGCAGGAGAATGGCGGAAACCCGGGAGGCGGAGCTTGCAGTGAGCTGAGATCCGGCCGCTGCACTCCAGCCTGGGCGACAGAGCAAGACTCCTTCTCAAAAAAAAAAAAAAAATTTTGGGAGTAGAGTTGGGGTCCTAATATGTTGCACAGGCTGGTCTCAAACTCCTGGGATCAAGCAGTCCTCCCACCTTGGCCTCCCAAAGTGCTGGGATTACAGGCGTGAGCCACCGTGCACAGCCTAGACTTGCTGAATTGTGAAAGTGGGTTGGACCATTGCATGGTGATAGAGATGAAGAATGATGCGTGAATTCTTTTTTTTTTTTTTTCTTGAGACGGAGTCTCGCTCTGTCACCCAGGCTGGAGTGCAGTGGCCGGATCTCAGCTCACTGCAAGCTCCGCCTCCCGGGTTCACGCCATTCTCCTGCCTCAGCCTCCCGAGTAGCTGGGACAACAGGCGCCCGCCACCTCGTCCAGCTAGTTTTTTGTGTTTTTTAGTAGAGACGGGGTTTTACCGGGTTAGCCAGGATGGTCTCGATCTCCTGACCTCGTGATCCGCCCGTCTCGGCCTCCCAAAGTGCTGGGATTACAGGCTTGAGCCACCGTGCCCGGCCAGATGCATGAATTCTAAAGCTATCTAGGAGTTAACGTCAGTAGGATTTAGTGAGGGAGTAAAATGAGGGTGAGGATAATGCCTGGGTGTCTGACCCACCGACCCGGGGGTGGGGAGGATGGAGATGGTGACATAAGGAATATTGGATAAGAACTGGTTTGGGAGGGAAGGCTGTGCACTTCAGTTTGAGCATGTTGGGCATGAGATGCCTTAGAGATATCTGGGGCAGGAGGAGCAGTCAAGGAGTCAGATGATGCATATATGCATTGGAGCTCTGAGGACATATATACAGGCAGGTGTTGATGGACGCTTTGGTAAGGGTAAGATTCCTTAGAGAAAGACAAAGGTAAAGAGAAAATGCAAGGCTAAGTCTAGAGCTGTGGTTCTCAACCGGGGAGCAGGAAGTTATTTTATTTATTTATTTATTTATTTATTTATTTATTTATTTATTTATTTTGAGACGGAGTCTCGCTCTGTCGCCCAGGCTGGAGTGCAGTGGCCGGATCTCAGCTCACTGCAAGCTCCACCTCCCGGGTTTATGCCATTCTCCTGCCTCAGCCTCCCGAGTGGCTGGGACTACAGGTGCCTGCCACCACGCCCGGCTAGTTTTTTGTATTTTTTAGTAGAGACGGGGTTTCACCGTGTTCGCCAGGATGGTCTCAATCTGCTGACCTCGTGATCCACCCGTCTCGGCCTCCCCAAGTGCTGGGATTACAGGCTTGAGCCACCGCGCCCGGCCTATTTATTTTTGTTTTTGATTGGAGTTTTGCTCTTGTTGCTCAGGCTGGAGTGCAGTGGCACAGTCTTGGCTCACCGCAACCTCCACCTCCCAGGTTCAAGTGATTCTCCTGCCTCGGTCTCCTGAGTAGCTGAGATTACAGGCATGCACCACCACGCCCGGCTAATTTTGTATTTTTAGTAGAGATGGGGTTTCTCCATGTTGGTCAGGCTGGTCTCGAACTGCTGACCACAGGTGATCTGCCCGCCTCGGCCTCCCAAAATGCTGGGATTACAGACGTAAGCCACCACACCTGGCTTTATTTTATTTATTTTGTTTTTATTATTATTATTTTCAAGAGAGAGTCTCACCATGTTGCCCAGGCTGGCGTGCAGTGACACCATCCCGGTTTCACTGCAGCCTCGACCTACCTGGGCTCAGGTGACTGTAGGTTTTGAGCCTTCCTGTTTAGCGCATGTTGCCATGATCTCGGCTCACTGCAACCTCTGCCTCCCAGGTACAAGCGATTCTCCTGCCTCAGCCTCCTGATAGCTGGGATTACAGGCGTGCAGCACCACACCCGGCTAATTTTTGTGTTTTTAGTTGATATGGGGTTTCATCATGTTGGCCAGGCTGGTCTCAAACTCCGGGCCTCAAGTGATCCGCCCGCCTCGGCCTCCCAAAGTTGCTGGGATTACAGGGGTGAGCCACAGTGCCTGACTGAGAAAACCCTCTTGAATGGTCTCTCCTGAACTCCCGACCTGAGGTTTGGCGTCTGAGGCTGGGGAGAGCTCAGATAGAGGGATGTTCCACTCCAGTATCTATGAGGTGAGATTCAGGATGGTTCTTGTAAAGTCTTGAAACCTCTTGAAGATTTATGCTGTGTGTAATAGCTCATCAAGAAACCCTGGTAATAATCCTTGAAATAGACCTGCGAACTCCGCTTTAATGAATTTTACATGACGGCGTTGGAGAAATGAAATCCCCTTACCCTCATGAATCCTGAGACACAGCAATCATTTGCAGTAGACGTTCGCCCAAGAGGCCCTGAGCACTTTAAGAGAAGTGCTCCACACGTGAGAAGGTGCCCAGGAGGGGGAAATTTCTACCATGAAATTCTCACCTGATTGTGAACGTTCTACTAGGGCAAGGTGCACCCAGGTACTGAGATAGACCAGGCTCAGTTCAGGTTCCAAGACAGGGGGTTCATTCAAGTCCTGGAAAAGAACAGGGATACATCCTCAACGTGTTAAGATACTCCATGGTTGGCCGGGCGCAGTAGCTCACGCCTGTAATCCCAGCACTTTGGGAAGTGGAGGCGGGTGGATCACCTGAGGTCAGGAGTTCGAGACCACCCTGGCTAACATGGTGAAACCCAGTCTCTACTAAAAATACAAAAATTAGCTGGGCGTGGTGGTGGGTGCCTATAATCCCAGCTACTTGGGAGGCTGAGGCAGGAGAATCGCTTGAACCTGGGAGGTGGAGGCTGCAGTGAGCCGAAATTGTGCCATTGTACTCCAGCCTGGGCAACAGAACGAGACTGTGTCTCAAAAACAAAAAAACAAAAACAAAAGATGCCTCATGGTTTGACTCTATGACAAACTAGAGTCAAGCTCAAGCTCGGGACAGACAACGGCTAAACTGGGAGAGACCAAAGAGAAACCTGGTTCTAGGAGATGAAGGAGGCCAGGACCAAATCCGAGTCCTGGGTAGATCAGGGCTACGCTGTGGACTTGAGATAGACAAGGCTAAACCCAGGTACTGAGACAGACCAGAGTTTAACTTGAATCCTGAGATAGACCAGGGCTGCACCCACATCCTGAAACAGATCAGACCAGAACCTTGTGAGGACAGAACCAGAAAATGGGCTTATCTTGGAAATAAGCTTAACTTGAAGTTGTGGGAGAATAGGTTTACTCTCCTTGTTGAACCGCATCATCCAAACTGTTGAGTGCCTCTGGGATGAATGGCCATTGCAGATGATTTGGAATGTCCCAGGACTCATGAAGGAAAGAGAATTTTATTTTTATTTGATTTGATTTGACACAAGTCTCGCTCTGTCGCCCTGGCTGGAGTGCAGTGCCACCATCTTGGCTCACTACAACCTCTGCCTCCTGGGTTCAAGCGATTCTCCCACCTCAGCCTCCTGAGTAGCTGGAACTACTGGCGCCCGCAACAATGCCCGGCTAATTTTTGTACTTTTAATAGAGACGGGGTTTTGTCATGTTGGCCAGGCTGGTCTTGAATTCCTGGCCTCAAGTGATTCACCCACCTTGGCCTCCCAAAGTGCTGGGATTACAGACATGAACCACCACGCCCAGCCAGAATTTTATTTCCCAATGCCAGGTCATCCTAGGATCCAAGGTTGAGCCAGCTCAGGCCCATGAGCCAACAGCACTAGGGATGCCCAGGGTGGCTGTCCCTCCCTCTGGTGTTGACTGTGTGTACTCTGATACAGACTTGAGTGATGCCCCCACTCCACATAAGCTGTCACACCCAGCGTATCCCATATCCACACAGCAGCATATATGCACATGCAGACACACAGTCACACCAACCCATGCACGTGCCTCAGATATACAGCAACACATGTGGCACAGACATGCACACTGACACCCCAAACCCTGGCACACACATGTACAAACCACATCACGGTCTTACAAACACAGCCAACTGGCACACTCAGACATAGCCCTCCTCACCACACCAATTTCACATCTGCGATAGTACCCAACTCCAGGGTCGTGGTGTTCTCGGAGAACAGTGTCCCTGGAGTTTTCTCACTTATATGTCATCTGACACCATCCTATTTTATACATTCATATGCATAGTTTTATACACTTGCTGATGCTCACACATGTAAGCCTATATATGGCTACATGCTCATGTGTGTTCTTGGTCACGTAGACACAGACGTACCACACCTCTCTCACACACTCACTGTCTCTGTGCCAGTCAGTATAGGCTAGGTGTTGCTGTGTAACAAAACAGCCCCCAAGTCTCAGAGGGTTACTACAACCAAATGAGCTTTTGTTCATGATACATGAGGGTTGGCAGGGTCTCTGCCTAGTCTGGCCATTCAGGGACCCCAGTGATGGAGCCTTCATACCAATATGCATTTTTTTCTTTTCTTTTTTTTTTTTTTTTTTGAGACAGAGTCTTCTCTGTTGCCCAGGCTGGAGTGCAGTGGCACCATCTCAGCTCACTGCAACCTCTGCCTCCCAGTTCAAGCAATTCTCCTGCCTCAGCCTCCCAAGTAGCTGGGACTACAGGCATGTGCCACCACACATGGCTAATTTTTATATTTTTAGTAGAGATGGAGTTTCACCATGTTGGCCAGGCTGGTCTCAAGCTCCTGACCTCAAGTGATTTACCCACCTCGGCCTCCCTGCTGGGATTACAGGCATGAGCCACCGTGCCTGGCCCCAATATGCGCCTTTTTTTTTTTTTTTTTTTGAGATGGAGTCTCACTCTCTTGCCCAGACTGCAGTGCAATGGCACAATCTTGGCTCACTGCAACCTCTGCCTCTGGGTTCAAGTGATTCTCCTGCCTCAGCCTCCCAAGTAGCTGGGATTACAGGCACCTGCCACCAGGCCTAGCTAATTTTTGTATTTTTAGTAGAGACTGGGTTTCACCATGTTGGCCAGGCTGGGCTCGAGCTCCTGACCTCAAGTGATTTACCCACCTTGGCCTCCCAAGAGTGCTGGGATTACAAGCATGAGCCACCGCACCCAGCCCAACATACCCTTCTGCAGTTGCTGAGGGAAGACTGTGGCATTGCACACTGGCTTGGCTTTTTTTTCCTTTGTTGTTTCAGAGACAGGGTCTTGCTCTGTGCCCAGGCTGGAGTGCAGTGGTGTGATCACAGCTCACTGCAGCCTCCAACTCCTGGGCTTAAACAATCCTCCTGCCTCAGCCTCCTAGGTAGCTGGGAATATAGGTGTGCCCCTCCACGCCTGAGTAATTTTTTTTTGTTTTTTTTTGAGACGGAGTCTCACTCTGTCACCTGGGCTGGAGTGCAGCGGCCGGATTTCAGGTCACTGCAAGCTCCGCCTCCCGGGTTTACGCCATTCTCCTGCCTCAGCCTCCCGAGTAGCTGGGACTACAGGTGCCCGCCACCTCGCCTGGCGAGGTAGAGACGGGGTTTCACCGTGTTAGCCAGGATGGTTTCAATCTCCTGACCTCATGATCCGCCCGTCTCGGCCTCCCAAAGTGCTGGGAGTACAGGCGTGAGCCACCGCGCCTGGCCCCAGTTAATTTTTTAAATATTTTATAGAATAGGGGGTCTTGCTATGTTGCCCAGGCTGGTCTCAAACTCCTGGCCTCAAGCAATTCTTCTGCCTTGGCCTCCCAAAGTGCTGGGATTACAGGTGTGAGCCATCTGTAATAAGAGCCACCTGGTCCACAGTGGCTCTTATTCACCCGGAAGTCACTGCACTTAAACAGCATTGGCTAAAGGAAGTCACGTGGCCACACTGGGGAAGTCCTACAGCCCCATCATACGCCTAAGAGAAAAGAACTAGAAAATTTGTCAACAGTTCTATTGACCTCTGCAGTCTCTTCCGTGTTTCAACAGTTACTCCCATAGATACGTCCACATGTACACACTTTATTCCTTCTCACGGGCACCCATTCTCATGACCTGTTTCCTTCCTTGAGGCAGGGCAGGAGGCCACAGTGCCCACCCCCTCCCCCAAGAGTCTTCCCTTAGCTTCAGATCCATCAGAGGGATCTCCCCGTCTCTGCTGAGCTGGGGGTCCCAGGAGTAATGAGTTTCTGAGCCGCAGCTAGAGCTGGAGCTGAGAAAACAGTGCAGACACCTTTTCTGCCCCCGGAGTGGGTGGTATTTTTCCACAGACACTGGGGAAGAATAATAATAGGTGCTGGTAGATCTCTCTATCAGCCGAGCGCCTTCCTCATCTTGCCAGCTGCGGCTTGGAAGAGGGGAGCCCAGAGGGAAGAGAAGGCAAAACGAGAGAGACCCCTGTCCTCCTGACCCGCATGATCTCCCAGCGCCATAGGGGACCCTTTGTCTTCCCCTCTCCTCCCCACTCCTCCTTCTGACTACTCAAATATTCCAAGGCAGGAAACTCATGAATATTTATAGGGGCCTGGCAGTAAGGGAGATAAAAAAAAAAAAGGAATTTATGAACCAGGATTCGTCTATAAATAACAGGCCTGTGGCTGGTGGGGTTCTTCCCTCACCCACAACATTGCTTCAACTGCTGCAGCTCCAGCCCCATCTGAGGCTCACAGAGCCTCCCCTTCACACACACATACACACAGCTTCACTGTGGATGCACAATTTCCCATCCGCCAGTGCATTGGCACACACGCATTCATACCCAGCCGAACACACAGACACGTGTTCACACCTGCCTGGGTCTGGCCCACTGCCTCCCTTCCACTCATAGACACCCCGATGCAAAGTTAGCCTAAATGCATCCTTCTCTGTCCACATTCGGGCTGATACAGCCAGTCACTCACGCTGCATCTGCACAAAACACACAGTTGGGCTGGGCATGATGGCTCATGCCTGTAATTCCAACACTTTGAGAGGCCAAGGCAGGAGGATGGCTTGAGCCCAGGAGTTCGAGACCAGCCTGGGCAACATAGTGAGATCCCATCTCTACAAAAGAAGACAAACACTTGCTAGGCATGGTGGCATGCACCTGTAGTCCCAGCTAACTTGGCCAACTGAGGTGGGAGGATTGCTTGAGCCTGGGAGATTGAGGCTGTGTGAGCTGTGATTGCACCACTGCACTCCAGCCTGGGCAACAGAGCAAGAGCCTATCTCAAAAACAAGATACAAAAAGCACACAGTTGCACACATACACACCACGGAGAGACACATGGCCACAGCTGACTCCCTGACCCATGACCCAAGCACAGCCCCTCCCCTCTCTGGGCCTCAGTTTCGTCACCCACATAAGGGGCACACTGAGAGTTCCTACCTCTTATGGTTGTTGTGCAGTTTTAAAAATAACAAACGAATACCAGGTGCCTATTGTGTGCAAGATGATCTATTTTAAGTGCTAGCAACACAGCGGTGAACAAAAACAGGTAAAAACTCCTGCCTGACATTCTGGAGGGGAAGAAAGATAATTTGCAAAATTAATGCATAAATGATGTGGCGGAAGCAGATGGAGTAGGGAAGTGGATGGGGGGTGCTTGGGCACTTGTAGTTCTGGCCAGGGGAGATCATGGAAGGTTTTTTTTTTTTTTTTTTTGAGATAGGGTCTCACTGTCGTCCAGACTGGAGTGTAGTGGCACAATCTCAGCTCACTGCAACCTCCGCCCCCCAGACTCAAGCAATTCTCCCGCCTCAGCCTCCCAAGTAGCTGGGATTACAGGCGTGCACCACCACACCTGGCTAATTTGTGTATTTTTAGTAGAGACGGGGTTTCACCATGTTAGCCAGGCTGGTCTCGAACTCCTGACCTCAAATGATCCACCCGCCTTGGCCTCCCAAAGTGCTGGGATTACAGATGTGAGCCACCATGCCCGGCCAGCAGGGAAGGTCTTTTGAAACAGTGACATTTCAGTAAGGATCTGAAGGAGGTGGAAGGACATTCCAGGCAGAGGGGACAGCCAGTGTAAAGAGGTGATATAGAAGAAACATGTTTGAGGTTTTGCAGGAACCGCGTGGCTGGAACAGAGTGAGCGAGAGGGAGAGTGGAAGGAAGTGAGGGCAGGGAGGTGATGGGACAGATTGTGCAGGACTTACGTGCCTTGGGGAGAACTCTAGTAAAGAAAAGGAAGAAAAAGCTTTTTCTTCCTTTTCTTTTTTGAGACAAGGAGAGATTATGGCTCACCACAGCCTCGACCTCCGAGGCTCAAGCGATCCTCCCACTTCAGCCTCCTGTGTAGCCGGGATGACAGACACATGCCACCACGTCTGGCTAAGTTTTAAATTTTTTTTTTTTTTTTTTGAGGTGGAGTCTCGCTCTGTCGCCCGGACTGGAGTACAGTGGCCAGATCTCAGCTCACTGCAAGCTCCGCCTCCCGAGTTTACGCCATTCTCCTGCCTCAGCCTTCCGAGTAGCTGGGACTACAGGCGCCCGCCACCTCGCCCGGCTAGTTTTTGTATTTTTAGTAGAGACGGGGTTTCACCGTGTTAGCCAGGATGGTCTCGATCTCCTGACCTCGTGATCCGCCCGTCTCGGCCTCCCAAAGTGCTGGGATTACAGGCTTGAGCCACTGCGCCCAGCCTTAAATTTTTTGTAGAGATGGGGTCTCACTATGTTGCCGAGGCAGGTCTCAACTCCTAGGCTCAAGTGATCCTCTCGTCTCTGTTTCTCAAAATACTGGGATTACAGGTGTGAGCCACCACGCTTGGCTAAGGATTTGGGCTTTTGACCCCAAGGGAGATGGGAGCCATGGATGGCTGTCAGCACGGGAGAGACTCAACGTGATTCAGGTGTTGACAGGCGCTCTCTGCCTGCTGTGGGGGAAGCAGACTGTGGGGGCAAGTAGGGGGAACTGGGAGACCACAGAAGGGATGAACTATGCTGGGTCAGGTGAGCAATGCCAGGGGCTTGATCACGGAGATGGCCATCAAGAGGGTAGGGCAACGGGTAGATTCTAAAGGTAAGGCTGATGCATTGGTATAAGAGAAAGAGAGGGTGGGCCGAGTGCAGTGGTTCACACCTGTAATCCCAACACTTTGGGAGGCTGAGGCAGGTGGATCACCCGAGATCAGGAGTTTGAGATCAGCCTGACCAACATGGTGAAACCTCGGTTCTACTAAAAATACAAAATTAACCAGGCATGGTGGCACATGCCTGTGATCCCAGCTACTTGGGAGGCTGAGGCAGGAGAATCGCTTGGACCCAGGAGGCAGAGTTTGCAGTGAGCCGAGATTTAAAAAAAAAAAGAAAAAAAAAAACTGAGATGAATGTAAGGTGGGGTGGGAAACATAGTCAGACCTATGCAGAAAAATGCATCAGGGCTGGCCCTGGAGCATGATGGGGTCTGCACATGTAGATGAGGCAGATTGGGCAGAATCCGGGATGCATTTCAAAGCGAGGGCTGCTCTCAGCGTTGTGCAGGATGGATTGCCTATTTAGGTGGAAATGACAGAACTCAGTGCCGGGGTGTGAATGTGAGCCTGATGGAACACTGACATAAATACCCTCTTAGGTCCAGGTGCAGTAATCCCAACACTTTGGGAGGCTGAGGTGGGCAGATCACCTGAGGTCAGGAGTTCAAGACCAGCATAGCTAACATAGTGAAACCCCATTTCTACTAAAAATACAAAAAATTACCTGGGCATGGTGGCATGTGCTTGTAATCCCAGCTATTCGGGAGGCTGAGGCAGGAGAATCCCTTGAACTTGGAAGGCGGAGGTTGCAGTGAGCTGAGATCACTCCATTGCACTCCAGCCTGGGCAACGAGAGCAAAACTCTGCCTCAAAAAATAATAATAGTAATAATAACCCTCTTAGGTTGAACATTCATCATTTCCCCCATTTTAGGTTGGGTTCCTGAGAAGCAGAACTAGAGACGTAGGTTTCCAGCACATGATTTTTTTTTTTTTTTTTTTTTTTTGAGACAGGGTCTTACTCCGTTGCCCAGGCTGGAGTGCAGGGGTGCAGTCATGGCTCACCGCAGCCTCAACCTTCTGGGCTCAAGCGATCCTCCCACCTCAGCCTCCCATGTAGCTGGGACTACAGGTGTGCGCCACCACACATGGTTAGTTTTTTAATCTTTTGTAGAGACAGGGTCTTGCTGTGTTGCCCAGCCTGGTCTTAAACTCCTGGGCTCAATGATTCTCCTGCCTTGGCCTCCCAAAGTACTGGTATTACAGGCATGAGCCACCGTGCCCAACCACGGAGCACATAATTGAAAGTCAGGGCAGGGGAGCAGGACCTGGAAGAGAATAGATTGAGCAAAGATGAGATCCTAGGTAAAGTCCCTGTTTGGCTTGATCCACAAGGGTGGGGGGCACTGTGGAGTTATCCCACCATGAGAAAAGGGGTGGGCTTCTTACCCCTGCATCAGTCATTAGCTGCCCCTGGGGGTAGGTGACACCTCCCAAGCATCTCCGAGGTGTGGTGGCTCCCAAAAGCCATGGGCAGGTCTCCAGAGAAGTTCACAGCTGCTTGCAATGAGCCGCCATGCTCAGCAGCTGCAGGATGGGTACATCTAGACAGTCAGGAGCTCCGGGCAGAGCCGCAGGAGCATCTCCCACACTCCCCCAGCCCTAACGAGGGGGGTCATAGGAGCACCAGGCATTTATGCCAATCACAGCGTGGATGTCTGACACCAGACTCTGTTCTCAGCTCTCTTGGGATAAAGACCAGGCCAACTTGGCACTGGGGCTCCTCTGACACAGCTGAGATTTTTTCCGGATTCATTAACTGCCGGAGACTCAGCCCTCTGCCTCCCAGTCTGGGAACTGCAGAAGGAACTGAAAGGAAGAGACGCTGCCTCTAAATGGGTCAGAATCACTCACACAACAGTAAGGCACCTACTATCACTCCCATTTTGCAGGTGGGGAAAGCGAGGCACAGAGAGGTTAAGTCACTTGTCCATGGTCACACAGCTAGAAAGAGAAGCCGGGTTTTGAATTTCAAGTTGTCAGCCTCCAGGGTCCATGTGCTTCAGAGCTACACTCAACTACCTTTGACCCCATGACCCCTTCAAAACCCAGCGCCCCTGTATCCACCCTGTGATGGGAGAGGAAGGAGGAAGAGAGCAGACAGAGTGTGTTGGGGAGTTGGGGAGGAAGGGGCCACATGGAAAACTTGGAGTGTACAGGAAGCATTCATTCATTCATTCATTCATTCATTCATGTCTTGATGCCTGTTCATTCTCTCCAGCATCTGCTGGTGTCGGGACCATAGCAGAAAGACTCAGCCCTGCCCTTGTGGAGCTCACACCCTAATGGGGCATGCAGACACCTACCATGCAAGGAAAAGAATAAAATATAGGAAACTTGTGGAGGGAAGGGGCAGAGAGCTGTGGAGATGGTGCACAGGAAGGAACACAGACCTATCTTAGAGGATGGAGAAGGCTTCTTGGAGGTGGTGATGTTTGCTGCGAGCCCTGAAGAATGCCTAGAATTGGGGAGCCCTAGCTGTAGAAACACCAGCATCTCTATAATCCCATAGACCTGGGGCTGGAGTGCAGTGGCACAATCTCGGCTCAGTGCAACTTCCACCTCCTGGATTCAAGTGATTCTCCTGCATCAGCCTCCTGAGTAGCTGGGACTACAGGCGCCTGTCACCGCACCCGGCTACTTTTAAATATTTTTGGTAGAGATGGGGTTTCACCATGTTGGCCAGACTAGGTTTCGAACTCCTGACCTTGTGATCCGCCTGCCTCAGCCTCCCAAAGTGCTGGGATTACAGTCCTGAGCTACTGTGCCTGGGTTTGGTTTTGTTTTGTTGATGTTTTTGTCTTTTTAAAAATTTTTGAGACAGGGCCTCACTCTGTCACCCAGGCTGGAGTGCAGTGGCGAGATCACAGCTCATTGCAGCCTCAACCTCCCTGGGCTCAGGTGATCCTCCCCCATCAGCCTCCCAAGTAACTGGGACTACAGGTGCGCACCACCATGCCTGGCTAATCTATGCATATTTGGTAGAGACGGAGATCTCACTATGTTACCCAGGCTGGTCTCGAACTCCTGGGCTCAAACCATCCTTTCACCCCAGCCCCTCAAAGTGCGTGAGCCACCATGCCCAGCCAAGACTACTGTGATTTTAAACTCTGTGAGCGCAGGCATTTGTTCAACCTCCGCCACCACCCTAAGAGGTGGATGCTGCCGTTCACCTTGTTTTACAGATGGGGAAACTGGCGCACCATGAGGCTCAAGTCACTTGTTTGAGGTCATGGCTAGGAGGTGGTGCGATGAGGTCCCCCGTGCACACATCGTGCATGTGGTATGCCTGGCACACAGGCAGTGCTTGACTAGGCTGGTGAAGATGTTATTACTTGCTGGATGCTGCTCTTTGGTGAATGCCGTGGCTAGAGGTGATACTGAAGTGGGTGCTCAGCCGGGGATGAATACAGGCGCTGGCGGGTACAATGCAGGCTGATTGAAGGCCCTCTGAGTCCTGCCACCTGGCAGAGCAGTCTTCAGCCTCCTCTGGCTCCACTCCCAGCCCTGGAGAAGCTGGGGGGCCAAGGGCCTCTCTCCGGCAGCTTTGACTGGGACCAGCTGCTCAGTGTAAGCCAGGATTGATTTTCCTTTAAGCGGCCCATTCTCGCTAACAAAGGTCTCAGGTGACCCAGGTGGCTGCCACTGCCCCCTCCCCTCCAAGCAGAGGACGTGCCTGCCTCCAGGCTGGAGCTGTTTTCTGCCTCTGAGATTGATTCCTTTGAAAGTCTTAGAATTATTCAGAGGGATGGGCTGAGTCAGCCTGGATATGCTTACCTGGAATTTGCTGGATTTCTGCCTGTGTTTTGCCCTGGCCAGTTCCCCTTTCATGATCTCCTTCTTGGCCACATTCTTTTTTTTTTTTTTTTTTTTTTGTTGAGATGGAGTCTCGCTCTGTCACCCAGGCTGGAGTTCAGTGGTGGGATCTCGGCTCACTGCAGCCTCCACCCTCCACCCCCGGATTCAAGTGATTCTCCTGCCTCAGCCTCCCAAGTACCTAGGACTACAGGCACTTGCCACCACTCCCGGCTAATTTTTTTTTTTTTTTTTTTTTTTTTTTTTAGTAGAGACGGGGTTTCACCATGCTGGCCAGGCTGGTCTCGACCTCCTAACCTCATGTGATCCACCCACCTTGGCCTCCCAAAGTGCTGGGATTACAGGTATGAGCCACCGCGCCTGGCTTTTTTTTTTTTTTCCAAGATGGAATCTCACTGTCGCTCAGCCTGGACTGCAGTGGCGCTATCTCGGCTCACTGCAAGCTCTGCCTCCTGGGTTCACACCATTCTCCTGCCTCAGCCTCCCCAGTAGCTGGGACTACAGGCACCTGCCAACACGCCCGGCTAATTTTTTGTTTTTTTGAGACGGAGTCTTGCACTGTTGCCCAGGCTGGAGTGCAGTGGCGCAATCTCAGCGCACTACAAGCTCCGCCTCCTGGGTTCACGCCCTTCTCCTGCCTCAGCCTCCCGAGTAGCTGGGACTACAGGCGCCCGCCACCATGCCCGGCTAATTTTTTGTACTTTTAGTAGAGATGGGGTTTCACCATGTTAGCCAGGATGGTCTTGATCTCCTGACCTCGTGATCCACCTGCCTCAGCCTCTAAAAGTGCTGGGATTACAGGCATGAGCCACCGTGCCCGGCCAATTTTTTGTATTTTTAGTAGAGACGGGGTTTCACCATGTAAACCAGGATGGTCTCGATCTCCTGACCTCGTGATCCAGCCACCTTGGCCTCCCAAAGTGCTGGGATTACAGGCTTGAGCCACTGCGCCCAGACTTTTGTTTTGTTTTGTTTTTTTAGTAGACAGCGTCTTGCTCTGTTCCCCCAGCTGGAATGCAGTGGAGCAATCATAGCTCACCCCTGTTCTCAAAACATCCTCCCACCTCAGCCTCCCAAGTTGGTGAGACCACAGGCATACACCACCATACGCAGCTAATTTTTTAATATTTTGTAGAGATGGCATCTCACTACGTTGCCCAGGCTGGTCTCAAACTCCTGAGGTCAAGTGATCCACCCACCTCAGCCTCCCAAAGTGTTGGGATTATGAGTGTGAGCCACCGTCCAGCCCCTGACCACATTCTTACCTGACTCATACACAGCTATGGGCTGAATTGTGTGTTTTCACCCTCCAACAATTCATGTGTTTAATTCTTTTTTTTTTTTTTTTTTTTTTTTGAGACAGGGTCTCACTCTGTCGCCCAGGCTGGAATGCAGTGGCATTATCACGGCTCACTGCAGCCTTGACCTCCCTGGGTTGAGGTGATCCTCCCTCCTCAGCCTCCCGAGTAGCTGAGACTACTGCTGCAAGCCACCACACCTGGCTAATTTTTGTATTTTTTGTAGAGATGAGGTTTTGCCATGTTGCCCAGGCTGGTCTCAAGCAATTGCCTGGGCTTAAGCCATCCACCCGCCTCAGCCTCCTCCCACAGTGTTGAGATTATAGGCGTGAGCCACCACGCCCAGCCCATATGTTTAATTCTTAACACCCAGTACCTCACAATGAATGTGACTGTATTTGGAGGTGGGTTTTTTTTAAGAGGTGATTAAATTAAAATGAGGTCCTTGGAATGGGCCCTACTCCAACATGACTCATGTCTGTGTAAGAAAAGGTCTGGGTGCAGTAGCTCACACCTGTCATCCCAGCACTTTGGGAGGCTGAGGTGGGAGGATCGCTTGACACCAGGAGTTCGAGACCAGCCTGGGCCACACAGCAAGACCCCCAACTGTTAAAAAAAAAAAAAAAATTAAAAATTAGCAGGACATGGTGGCATGCACATGTAGTCCCAGCTACTCGGGAGGCTGAGCTGAGAGGATCCCTTGAGTAGAAGAGGTTGAGGCTGCAGTAAGCCTTGAAGGAACCAACCCTGCTGACACCTTGACCTCTGACTTCCAGCCTCCAGAACTGTGAGACAATGCATTTTTGTTGCTTATGCCACCCAGCCTGAGATACTCAGTCAAACTCACATGCACGCCATTGTAAGTTTCCTACGCTTGAGTCATCTCAGAGTCCATCTCTCAGTAGCCCTGCCTGGCCAGGCTCCTGCATAACATCACTGTATCGGGCAGGGTCCCAGGAAAAAGCATAGTTCCTTCAAAAGGGATTCCAGAGGAGAATTCTCTGGAATGAAATGACTATTTTCAGAGATATGGGCAGGGTTAACAGAAGGAACAAAGGGATGTTGAAAATCCCTGGGGTTGCCGGGCGCAGTGGCTCATGCCTGTAATCCCAGCACTTTGGGAGGCCGAGGCGGGCAGATCACTTGAGGTCAGGAGTTTGAGGCCGGCCTGGCCAACATGGCGAAATCCCGTCTCTACTAAAAATACAAAAATTAGCGGGATGTGGTAGTGGGTGCCTGTAAATTTAGCTGCTTGGGAGGCTGAGACCTCCCCAGCTGAGGCAGGAGAATTGCTTGAACCTGGGAGGCAGAGGCTGCAGTTAACCGACATCACGTCACTGCACTCCAGCCTGGGTGACAGAGCAAGACTCTGTCTGAGAAAATCCCTGGGGTCTGCAGCTGAGAGGAACTATTGCTACCCCCAGGCCCCAGAGAGAGCGCCAAAGCTGCAGAAAGGGGTGTTTGTTTGCTAGGTCTGCTGTCATGAAGTGCTTCGGGCTAGGTGGCTTAAACAATGGAAATTTAATTTCTCACAATCCTAGAGGCTTGAAGCCTGAAATCAAATCGTGGGCAGCACTGGTTTCTTTCGAGGCCGCTCTCATTGGCTTGCAGGTGGCCACATTTTATTGTATCTTCACATGGTCTTTTCCTATGTGTGTCTGTGTCTTCATCTCCTCTTTTATTTATTTGTATTGTTTATTTATTTTTAGAGATGGGGTCTCGCTTTGTTGCTCAGGCTGGAGTGCAGTGGTGTGATCACAGCTCACTGCAGCCTCAAACGCCTGGTCACAAGTGATCCTCCCACCCCAGCCTCCTAAAGTGCTGAGATTACAGGTGCGCCCCATCACACCTGGCCCCAACTCCTCATTGAACAACTTTCAGGTCCCTCCATTTGCCGCGCCTCTTCCTACTAGAGCAGAAACTTTATGAGGGTGGGGATGTCTGCCCGTCTCCTGAACAGTAGTGACCCTAATACCTAGAACAGTGACTGGCACATAGTGGGTGTTCAGTAAATATTTCTGGGATGAACAGATGCTGTGCCCTCCCTGCCTTTGCCCATGCTGACTCTCGCTCCTACATCCATAAGCTTAGTTATTGCTTCTTCCAGAAGGTTGTTGCTACACCCTCAAAACCAGGCTCTGGGCCAGGCACAGTGGCTCCCATCTGTAATCCTGGCACTTTGGGAGGCTGAGGTGGGAAGATCACTTGACCTCAAGAGTTTAAGACTAGCCCGGGCGCGGCGGCTCAAGCCTGTAATCCCAGCACTTTGGGAGGCCGAGACCCGCGGATCACGAGGTCAGGAGATTGAGACCATCCTGGCTAACACGGTGAAACCCCGTCTCTACTAAAAAATATAAAAAACTAGCCAGGTGAGGTGGCAGGCACCTGTAGTCCCAGCTACTCGGGAGGCTGAGGCAGGAGAATGGTGTAAACCCAGGAGGCAGAGCTTGCAGTGAGCTGAGATCCGGCCATTGCACTCCAGCCTGGGCGACAGAGCGAGACTCTGTCTCAAAAAAAAAAAAAAAAAAAAAAAAAAAAAGACCAGACTGGGCCCAGTGGCTTATGCCTGTAACCCCAGCACTTTGGGAGGCCCAGGTAGGTGTATCACCTGAAGTCAGGAATTCAAGAACAGCCTGGCCAACATAATGAAACCTTGTCTCTACTAAAAATACAAAAATTAGCCAGGCATGGTGGCATTCACCTGTAGTCCCAGCTACTCAGGAGGCTGAGCCAGGAGAATCACTTGAACCCAGGAGGCGGAGGTTGCAGTGAGCCGAGATCTTGCCTCTGCACTCTAGCCTGGGCGACAGAGCGAGACTCCACCTCAAAAAACAAAAAACAGAGTTCAAGACCAGCCTGGGCAACATAGCCCAGGCTCTTAACATTTGAATTTAATTTTTTAAAATTAAAAAACTTAGCCAGGCGTGGTGGCGCACACCTGGAGTCCCAGTGTGTTAGTTCATTCTCATACTGCTCTAAAGAAATACCTGACACTGGGTAATTTATGAATAAAAGAGGTTTAATTGGCTCACAGTTCCACAGGCTGTACAGGAACCATAGCTGGGGAGGTCTCAGGAAACTGACATTCATGGCAGAGGGCGAAAGGGAAGCAGGTAGGTTTCACACGGCCAGAGCAGGAGCAAGAGAGAGACTGGGGGAGGTGCTATACACTTTTAAACAACGAGATCTCGGCTGGGCACGCCAGCTCACGCCTGTAATCCCAGCACTTTGGAAGGCTGAGGTGGGCAGATCACCCGAGGTTGGGAGTTCGTGACCAGCCTGACCAACATGGAGAAACCCCATCTCTATTAAAAATACAAAATTAGCTGGGTGTGGTGGCATATGCCTGGAATCCCAGCTACTCGGGAGGCTGAGGCAGGAGAATCACTTGAACCGGGGAGGCAGAGGTTGCGATGAGCCAAGATTGCGCCACTGCACTCCAGCCTGGGCAACAAAAGTGAAACTCTGTCTCAAAATAAATAAACAAACAGACAGTGAGATCTCATAAGAACTCACTCCTTATCACGAGAACAGCAAGGGGGTAACCTAACCCCATGATCCAGTCACCTCCCACCAGGCCCCTCTTCCAGCACTGGGGATTACAATTTGACATGAGATTTGGACGGGACACAAATCCAAACCCTCTCACCCAGCCACTCAGGAGGCTGAGGTGGGAGGATCGCCTGAGCCCAGGAGGTTGACGCCGCAGTGAGCCGTGATTTGCGCCTCTGTGCTCCAGCCTGGGCTACCGAGTCTCAAATAAATAAGCAAACAAAAAACGCAGTCTCTGGAGCCCAGCTCTGCTCTTCCAGCATTCTGTGCTTCCCTGCATCGCTGCACTTGTCACACCCTGTTATAATTGCCTCTTTCCTTTTCTTTCCTCCTTGCTTATTTGTGAATGTGGGGAAGCTGTGGAGGGTGCTGTCCTATCTGCCTTTGCAAGGAAAACAGCCGTTGGTATTTCCTGAGCACTCTCTCTAGACCAGTGCTTGAAGCACTTTCGGTGTATTAGCTCGCTGGATCCTCAAAATGCCGACAGGGTCATCTCATCACCTACTGCCAGTTTCCCTGTTTGCGAAATGAAACTGATGCCAGGTGCAGTGGCTCATGTCTGTTATCCCAGCTACTCAGGAGGCTGAGACAGGAGAATTGTTTGAACCCGGGATGTGGAGGCTGCAGTGAGCTGAGATCGTGCCATTCACTCCAGCCTGGGTTACAAGAGTGAAACTCTGTCTCAAAAAAAAAAAGTGAAAAGAGTAATGAAACTGAGGCTCAGAGATGAAACTTGCCCAGGGTAACACAGAGCCAAGATTGAAGCTCAGATGGTCCAGCCCACCTTTCTGTGTTCCCAGTCAGCACCGATTTGCTTATTTTTACTCCATAAGCAATTCTGTCACACTCCCTTGAATATCACATTGCGTATGTGTCCCAGCCTGTTTGCTATTACTATAACAGACTACCACAGATTGGGTAATTTATAAAGGGCTGGGTGTGGTGGCTCACGCCTGTAATCTCAGCACTTAGGCAGCCAAGGTGGGAATGTTGCTTGAGCCCAGGAGTTCAAGACCCGCCTAGGCAATGTGGCCAGACCCCATGTCTACACAGATTTTTTAAATTAGCCAGATGTGGTGGCACATGCGTAGTCCCAGCTACTCAGGAGGCTAAGGCGGGGGGATCGATTGAGCCTGGAATGTTGAGATTGCAATGAGTCAGGATCGCATCATTGCACTCCAGCCTGGGCAACAGAGCCAGACCTCATCTGTAAAATAATCAATCAATTAATTAATCTTTCTTTAAAAAAGAAAAGAAAAGAAATTTATTTATTTATTTATTTATTTATTTATTTATTTATTTATTTGAGACGGAATCTCGTTCTGTCGCCCAGGCTGGAGTGCAGTGGCCGGATCTCAGCTCACTGCAAGCTCCGCCTCCCGGGTTTATGCCATTCTCCTGCCTCAGCCTCCGGAGTAGCTGGGACTACAGGTGCCCACCACCTCGCCTGGCTAGTTTTTTGTATTTTTTAGTAGAGATGGGGTTTCACCGTGTTAGCCAGGATGGTCTCGATCTCCTGACCTCGTGATCCGCGGGTCTTGGCCTCCCAAAGTGCTGGGATTACAGGCTTGAGCCACCGCGCCCGGCCAAGAAATTTATTTCTCCAGTTCTGCAGACTGGGAAGTCCAAGGGCATGGTGCCAGCCTCTGGCACAGGTCATCCCATGGCGGAAGGGCTGAAGGCAAAAGTGACACAGAGAGAAGAAATTGGGCCAAAATCATTCTTTTTGTCAATAGCCCACACCGATGATAACTAATCCACTTCCCTGATAATGGCACTAATTCATCCTAACTTCATCTTTAAAGGTGCTACCTCTTCACACTTACTTTTTTTATTTTTATTTTATTTTATTATTATTATTATTATTTTTTTTTTTTTTTGAGACGGAGTCTCGCTCTGTCGCCCAGGCTGGAGTGCAGTGGCCGGATCTCAGCTCACTGCAAGCTCCACCTCCCGGGTACGCCATTCTCCTGCCTCAGCCTCCCGAGTAACTGGGACTACAGGCGCCCGCCACATCGCCTGGCTAGTTATTTTGTATTTTTTTAGTAGAGATGGGGTTTCACCGTGTTAGCCAGGATGGTCTCAATCTCCTGACCTCGTGATCCACCCATCTTGGCCTCCCAAAGTGCTGGGATTACAGGCGTGAGCCACCGCGCCCGGCCCTATTTCATTTTTTTGAGACAGTTTCTCTCTCATTGCCCAGGCTGGAGTGCAACGGCGCAATCTCGGCTCACAGCAACCTCTGCCTCCTGGGTTCAAACCATTCTCCTGCCTCAGCCTCCCGAGTAGCTGGGATTACAAGCATGTGCCACCATGCCCGGCTAATTTTGTATTTTTAGTAGAGACAGGGTTTCTCCATGTTGGTCAGGCTGGTCTCAAACTCCGGACCTCAGGTGATGCGCCCACCTCAGCCTCCCAAAGTGCTGGGATTACAGGTACGAGCCACAGCAGCAGGCCGTATTTTTTATTTTTATTTTTTGAGATGGAGTCTCGCTCTGTCGCCAAGGCTGGAGTGCAGTGGCATGATCTCGGCTCATTGCAACCTTCACCTACCTGGTTCAAGTGATTACAAGTGTCGCCATCATGCCCAGCTAAATTTTGTATTTTTACGAGAGGCAGGATTTCGCCATGTTGGCCAGGCTGGTCTTGAACTCCTGGCTTTAAGTGATCTGCCCACGCCTTGACCTCCCAAAGTGTTGGGATTACAGGCATGAGCCACCGCACCCAGCTGTTCTTCTGTTTCTTTGCTTCTCTAATAAACTTGCTTTCACTTTAAATAAATAAATAAAATGGATTACGTTTCCAACACATGCATTTTGTGGGGACACATTCAAACCATAACATTATGTTAAGCCATTCTGATATATTAACCACCACCTCATGACATCAGTACTATTCTTAGCTGTATATTCTAACTGGGGGAACGGAGGCACAGGATGGTTAAGTCACTAGCCCAAGGTCACACAGCAGACCTGAGGCTTGAGGTCTCCTAAGACCCTTAATGACCACGTCCTCCCACCTCCACTGGGGGAATTGAATGCCTTTGAGACTCATTTCTTTGAAACCCTGGAATGTGTGTTGGAGGTGTAGCCAAGGGATAAAGGGTTTGGACCCAGAGTGGATTTGCCACCCCCAGGGGCACGCAGGGAACCTAGCAGGAAGGCGCCCTTGGAGGTGGGTTTTCAGGAGTCCCAGTACCTGACTGTCTGTTATTAGGCAGGTTGATCAATGTCACCTCCTGGCTGTGCTGTCCAGCCTTCGAGGCCTCCCTCCAGCCGCCGCCTGGGGGCCTCGCAGCAAACACCTCCATTTTGTACAGGGGTGTCCCTGGCTATTGGTATGAAATGCCTCAGCCAGCCATAAAAGATAAATGTCCAGCCGGGCGCGGTGGCTCAAGCCTGTAATCCCAGCACTTTGGGAGGCCGAGACGGGCGGATCACGAGGTCAGGAGATCGAGACCATCCTGGCTAACACGGTGAAACCCCGTCTCTACTAAAAAATACAAAAAACTAGCCGGGCGAGGTGGCCGGCACCTGTGGTCCCAGCTACTCGTTAGGCTGAGGCAGGAGAATGGCGTGAACCCGGGAGGCGGAGCTTGCAGTGAGCCAAGATCCGGCCACTGCACTCCAGCCCGGGCGACAGAGCGAGACTCTGTCTCAAAAAAAAAAAAAAAAAAAAGAAGATAAATGTCCCCCATGACGACCTTTTCCACGCGCTGACGGATTGATTTTAGAAATCTATCCCCGACCAACGCACCCGGTCCCAGCCCCTACCGCGGGCGCTGATGGCTGCAAATTTATATCCAGGCCAGAAATTGAATTCCTGTAAGTTGAAGGAACTATCTGAAAAGCTCACCCAGGCTCATTTTTACGTCTGAAAACCTTCAGGCAAGAGATTAAATCCGGGCCAGTGTCTCCCAGCAGTAGGGACCTCGGTGGCGGGGAGATGACCTCGCTGAGGACAGTTTCTTTAGATTCTCTGCCTTCAGCTTGGCCTCCCAGGGCTGAGAAATAAAAAGCAGTGAGACCTGCAGGCCTGCGTGGCTAAAGGGATTCCCACTTCTGACCAGCTAATGTTAGAAAAGGGACATGCTCTGAATACCCAAGACAGGCTTTTGGTCCCCGTGGTAGCTATTGAGATATTGAGAGGGACAGGAAATAAAACTGCTAATTCGGGCCAGGTGCAGTGGCTCATACCTGTTATCCTAGCACCTTGGGGAGGCCGAGGTGGGAGGATTGCTTAAGTTCAGGAGTTCGAGACCAACCTAGGCAACATGGCGATACCCTGTCTCTGTGGGAAAAACAAACAAACAACGTCAACAACAAAAACAAAAAACCAGATGTGGTGGTGAGTGCCTGTGGTCCCAGCTACCTGGGAGGCTGAGGTGGGAGGATCACCTGAGCCAGGGAAGTCGAAACTGCAGTGAGTCGTGATCGTGCCACTGTCTCCAAAAAAAAAAAAAAAAAGCTGCTAATTCATCTTCCTCCCTGGCCAGGCCCTTGCACCAGCTCCTAAGGCCACCTCAGTCCCTGCAAATTGGTGAGGTTCTAATTAAGCTTCCTTGGGCTGTGCAGAGAGGAAATCAGAGTCTGTGGATCAGTCCAGAACCCTCGCTCCTCCCTGCCCCCTGCCAGAGGCATGAAGGCTGGGGAAGGAGAAGCAGATAAATCAAGTGACAGCTCCGTGAAGGAAGAAACTCCATCTTGCTAGAAAGATCTCTCTCGCCTGCCTTGAAAAAATGAGACTGATGCAAATGCAGCTGCTTCTCTTTGGTACAAAAGCCCTTAAATATTAAAGAAATGAATCCTTGATGTCTACAAAGAAAGGATCAAAAACGAATCTTTCTGAAAGGAGAAAAGCTTTTATTTCGCCGTGAACTCTTCTAGATCTAGCCTCCGGCTAGGATGCCTGCGGAACAGGGAGGACAGGAAGATAAAGCTCTCAGTGATGGCCATTCAGTATTTGTTCATTTAGGAAGTGTCTGAAGCAGCTACTGCATTGGGTTACAGGCTGCGGAAACAGCCAACAAAGTGAGGCCCTAGTTCCTGCCCTCAAGCCAGTAGGGGACAGGTGCAGTGGCTCATGCCTGTAATCCCTGTTCTTTGGGAGGCCGAGGCAGGAGGATCACTTGAGCTCAGCAGTTCAAGACCAGTCTGGGCAACACAGCAAGACCCTGTCTCTAAAAAGTAAAATAAAAGCCTGGATGCAGTGGCTCACGCCTGTAATCCTAGCACTTTGGGAGGCCAAGGTGGGTCATCACTTGAGGTCAGCCGTTCGAGACCAGCCCGGCCAACATGGTGAAACCCCGTCTCTACTAAAAATAGAAAAATTAGCCAGGCATGGTGGTGCACACCTGTAGTCCCAGCTACTTGGGAGGCTGAGGCAGGAGAATCGCTCAAACCCGGGAGATAGAGGTTGCAATGAGCTGAGATGGCGCCACTGCACCCCAGGCTGGGCGACAGAGCGAGGCTCTGTCTCAAAATAAATAAAATAAAAGCCAGTGCTGGCTGGGCATGATGGCTCATGTCTGTAATGCCACCACTTTGGGAGGTTTAGGTGGGAGGGTCACTTAAGGTCAGGAGTTTGAGTCCAGCCTGCGCAATATATGAGACCCCATCTCTCTTTAAAAAAAAAAAAAAAAAGGCCAGTGGGGCATTCTCCAAAACTCCCTGGCCAGTAATCCTCAAAACTGTCAAGGTCAGAAAAAACAAGACAGAAAAACTGTCATAGACCAGAGGAGTCTAAGTACATGTGATGACTCAATGCAACGTGGGATACTGCATTAGATTCTGGACCAGAAAAAGGACTCAAGTGGGAAAACTGGGGAATTTGAATAAAGTCTGGAGTTTAGTTAATAGTAATGAATGCACCGATGTTGATTTCTTAGTTGTGACAAGTGTACCCTGGTTATGTAAGATGTAATAACAGGAAAGGCAGGATGAGGGGTATACAGGAGCTCTCTGTATTATCTTTGTAACTTTCCTGTAAACTTAAAATAAATCCAAAAGTGAAAGTTGATTAGGCAGGCATGGTGACTCACACCTGTAATTTCAGCGATTTGGGAGACAGAGATGGGAGGATCGCTTGAGGCCAGGAGATCGAGACTAGCTTGGGAAACATAGCGAGATCTTGTCTCTACAAAAAAAAAAAAAAAATTAGCCAGGCACGATAGTGTACATCGGTAGTCCCAGCTACTTGGGAGGCTGAGGTGGGAGGATTGCTTGAGTCTGGAAGGTTGAGGCTGCAGTGAGCCATGATCACACCAATGTCAGGGGACAGAGCAAGACCCTGTCTCAAAACAAAAATAAAAATAAAAAATAAAAAAAAAGTATCAGGTTGTGGTGGCACACACTTGTGGTCCCAGCTACTCAGGAGGCTGAAGCAAGAGAATTGCTTGAGCCTAAGAGTCTGAAGATGCAGTGAGTTATGATCATGCCTCTGCACTCCAGCTTGGGCAACTGCTTGAGACCCTGTCTCTTAAGAAACCAAAAATGTCAGCCAGGTGTGATGGCTCACGCCTGTAAACACAATACTCTGGAAGACTGAGGCAGGTGGAGCCCTTGAACCCAGGAGTTCAAGACCAGCCTGGGCAACATGGTGAAACCCCATCTCTACAAAAAATACAAAAATTAGCCTGGCGTGGTGGTGTGCACCTGTAGTCCTAGCTACTCAAGGAGCTGAAATGAGAGGATGGCTTGAGTCTGGGAGGTGGAGGTTGCAGTGAGCAGGGATCGCACCGTGATTGCACTACTGCACTCCAACCTGCACGACAGAGTGAGACCCTGAAGGAAGTGACTCTTGTCCTCCCAGCATAGTGGCTGAGAGTCTGATAGGCTGGCATCCAAATCCCAGCTCTGTGAGTTGGACAACTTGACTTTTCTCTGTATCTCAGTTTTCCCATCTGTAGAATGGAGCTAGTGTTAGTACCTACCATGAGATAGGGCTCTAAGGATTGAATTTTGGTAATATTTTGTAAAGCAACTTAGAAGAGTGAGCTCTGTAAGTGTTAAGTAAAATATGAAATTCAGAATGGGAATAGAGCTTGGGGATGGATAGAGGGATGGACAGATGAATGAATAGATGGATGGATGGATAAATGGATGGCTGGATGAATGAATATGAGTGAATGGATGGTTGGATGGATGAATGAATGAATGCTAAATAGGTAAATGGATGAGCAGAAGAATGAATGGATGGATAGGTGGATAGATGGTTGGTTGTATGAATGAATGGATAGATGGATGAATGGGTGGAAAGGTGAACGGATGGATGGATGAATGAATGTGTGGACTCACAATCACTTTCTATCCTGACCCCTCCCCGAGCCACAAGGCTCTTCCAGGCAGAACCCCAGTTTCTCAGGCTGAGGTAGGCCCCTGGTGGTTCCCAAGCTTCCAGCATGGCATGAGTGAGCTGATAACTTTTTTTTTTTTTTTGAGGCAGGGTCTCACTCTGTCACCCAGGTTGCAGTGCAGTGTCGTGATCTCAGCTCACTGCAACCTCTGCTTCCCGGGCTCAGGCGATCCTCCCACCTCAACCTTCCGAGTAGCTGGGACCACAGGCTCATGCTACCACGCCTGGCTAAACTATTTTGTATTTTTGGTAGAGACAGGGTCTCACCATGTTACCCAGGCTGGTCTCAAACTCCTAAGCTTAAGCCATCCACCTGCCTTGGCCTCCCAAGGTGCTGGGAATGCTGGCATGAGCCACAGTGCCTGGCTGATATCTTCTTTAAGGACTGTCAAGCTTATCACTCAGGGGAGATTTGCCCAATACCTCAAGGTTTGACAAGAGCAGGCTGCTATTATCTCAAGCTTTCCAAAGGGACATGGCCCCCTGTCACAGCTCAGACGTAGCAGACAGGCACATTCTCCATCATTCATCACCGTCTTCCTGCCATCCCCGCAGTCAGAGAGAAGCCACAGCCTCTGCTTAGCCTACTGGGCACCTGTCTGCAGCCTAATCTCAGGTTATCCTTCCCCAGGATGAACAACAGAAGCCAGCTCCGTGACAGAAAGGGGAAATTCACGGTAGACCTGTGAAAGCGTTTGCTCTCTGTCCCACTGGTCCATCAGCATCCTCATTCAACAAACATACCTCGTGCCAGGTTCTGAGGATCACGGATGAATTGTTTGCAAAGCAAACAAAACTCCCCACCCCGCTGTCGTTTCCTGTCCCAGGGTAGAGGCAGGCCTGGAGCCAGCGTTCCCAGCAGTGAGGCCCTCCTAATGGCAACTGTGATCAGGGCTTTGAGGAGAAGCACAGGAGAGATGCCACAAGCCAATGTAAACTGTGGAACCAGATGGCCTGTGTTCGAATTCCAGCTACACCACTTATAGGCAATGATACTTTGGCAAAGAGCCTTTTTTTTTTTTGAGATGGAGTCTTGCTCTGTCACCTAGGCTGGAGTGCAGTGGCGGGATCTTGGCTCACTGCAAACTCCGCCTCCAGGATTCAAGCAATTCTCCTGCCTTAGCCTCCTGAGTAGCTGGGATTATAGTAGAGTACCACCACACCTGGCTAATTTTTTTGTATCTTTAGTAGAGACAGAGTTTCACCATGTTGGTGAAACTGGACTCGAACTCCTGACTTTGTGATCCACCTGCCTTGGCCTCCCGAAGTGCTGGGTTTACAGGCGTGAGCCAGAGCACGCGGCTTTTTTTTTTTTTTAGACGGGATCTTGCTGTGTTGCCCAGGCTGGAGTGCAGTGGCACCATCTCAGCTCACTGCAACCTCTGCCTCCCAGATTGGAGTGATTCTCTTGCCTTAGCCTCCCAAGTGGCGGGGATCACAGGCGCTCTCCACCATGCCCAGCTAATTTTTTGCATTTTTAGTAGAGATGTGGTTTTGCCATGTTGGCCAGGCTGGTCTCGAACTCCTGACCTAGAGTGAGCTGCCTGACATGGCTTCCCAAAGTGCTGGGATTACAGGCATGAGCCACTGCACCCAGCAAAGAGCCCTGACCTCTCTTCCCTAGTTTCTTCAGCTGTTAAAAGGAGATAACGACAGTACCTTCCTCCTAGCCTTGCTCTATGAGGAGTAAGGGCGCAGTGGCTCACGCCTGTAATCCCAATACTTTGGGAGGCCAAGGTGGGCGGATCACCTGAGGTCGGGAGTTCAGGACCAGCCTGACCAACATGGAGAAACCCCATCTCTACTAAAAATACAAAATTAGCTGGGTGTGGTGGTGCATGCCTGTAATCCCAGCTACTCGGGAGGCTGAGGCAGGAGAATCAGTTGAACCTGGGAGGCAGAGGTTGCAGTGAGCTGAGATTGTGCCATTGCACTCCAGCCTGGGCAACAAGAGCAAAACTTTGTCTCAAAAATAAATAAATAAATGAATAATTAGCCCGGTGTGATAATGCATGTCTGTGGTTTCAGATACTCGGGAGGCTGAGGCGGGAGGACAACTTAAGCCCAAGAGGTTAAGGCTGCAGTGAGCCGAGATCGCGCCACTGCACTCTAACCTGGGTGACAGAGTTGAGACCTTGTCTCTGAAAAAAAGAAAAGAAAAGAAAGAAACAGAAGCGTTAGGGAAAATGCAGAGGATGACTTGAGAGGAGGGTAACGTGTGGCAGGGACAGCCAAGACTGCTTTTGGAAGAGACCTAGATGCTTGAGCCCCGGGGATGGGGAAGAGTTAGCCTGGCCCTGAGAAGGGGAGAGTGCGGGGACTGGCAGAGGGCCTGGCCCATGCAAAGGCCTGGAGATGAGAATAAGCATCCTGTTACCTGGGAAGGGAAAGACAATCAGAGAGGATGGGCCAGAGAGAATACAGCAGTGTGCACCTACATCCTGGTTCATTGCCTGTAAGGATGCAGAAGGACCATGGCTCCCCTGCTGCCAGGTTATAGCAAGGAGATGTTCTGGAACAGGAAGCCAGCTGGGCAGCATGGGGACTAGGATGGAGCAAGTGTCCCCTCTCATCCCTCACTCTCCTCTCTCCCTTGTTGGACTTTCTTTACCTCATGATCCCACAGCCTCAACCCCAACTCCATGAGACTTTGCCAGATCCTTTTTATTGTGTCAAGACTCACACCATTTGACCTCAGGAAGTTACCAAATTGGCCTTTTGAGTGTTATGAAGATAATGATAATAGCAGGGCTGGGTGTGATGACTCAGGCCAGTAATCCCAGTACTTTGGGAGGCTGAGATGGGAAGATCCCTTGAGGCCAGGAATCCAAGGCTATAGTGAGCCATGATCATGCTGCTGCACCAGCCTGGGCAACAAAGTGAGACCCCACCTATGCAAAAAAAATTTTTTTTTAATTAACCAGGTGCAGTGATACACGCCTGTAATCCTAGCACTTTGGGAGGCTGAGGCTGGAGGATTGCTTGAGGCCAGGAGTTCAAGAGCAGTCTGGGCAATACAGTAAGATCCCATCTCTACAAAAATATTTTTAAAAATTAACCAGGTGCAGTGGTACATGTCTGTAATCCCAGCATTTTGGGAAGCTGAGGCTGGAGGAACTGTCTGAGGCCACGAGTTCAAAACCAGCTGGGGCAATATAGCAAGACTCCCATCTCGACAAAAAATAAAAAATTAGCTGGGCATAGTGGCACATGCCTGTAGTCCCAGCTGCTCAGGAAGCTGATGGCCAGAGAATCGCTTGAGGTCAGGAGTTCAAGGCTGAAGTGAGCCATGATTGTGCCACTGCATTCCAGCATGGATGATAGAGTGACACCCTGTCTCTTGAAAAATAAAAATAACAGTATTAGCAGACACTTGTGTAGCTCTTACTACATGCTGATGACTGTTCAAATTGTTCTTATATATATTATGAACTCATTTGATCCTCCTAGCAACCCTGAGAAGTAGGTAGTCATCATGTCCATTGTACGAATGAAAAAACTAAGAAAGACACAGAGAGGTTAAGCCACTTGCCGAGGTCACACAGCAAGCGAATGGCGAAACCAGAACTTAAACCCAGACGGCCTGAGTCCAGGACCCTGCTCTTACCAGTTGGCCCTACTCTACCATCCCAGGAGGAATAAGAAACATCTAGAGGAAGCTAGTCACTTCTATCGTAAGGATATTGCCCGGAGAGATGCTGGTGACATCACGTGGAATCCTTTTTGGGAGGACTGTGGGAGAAATCCCTGCCAAAAATAATTGAGCTTTCTCCTGAGCATCTGGTGTACTTTTGTTTCAGGACACTGAGAACCGCATAAATGACCAGCTTTCCCTTTTTGAGTTGGCTGCTAAGGAGCTTGGAGCCAAACTTATGGCCTGGCCATATGCTGATTGTTCAGGTTTTTAAGGGATGAGTTTTTCTTAGCCTCGTTTCTGGCTCTGTCTTATGTCCCTGCTTTTGTTTTTCTTCTTTTTCTCCCTTGCCAAAAAAAAAAAAAATTTAAGGGAGTTTAAAAAAAATTTTTTTTTTTTCTTTTGAGACAGGGTCTCACTTTGTCACTCAGGCTGGAATGTAGTGGCACCTTCATAGCTCACTGCAGCCTTGAACTCCCGGACTCAAGTGATCCTCCTACTTCAGCTTCCCGAGTAGCTGGGACTGGAGGCCATGTACCACCATGCTCAGCTAATTTTTAAATTTTTTGTAGAGATGGGGTTTTACTATGTTGCCCAGGCTGGTGTCAAACTCCTGGGCTCAAGTGATTCTCCTGCCTTGGCTTCCCAAAGTGTTGGGATTACAGGCATGAGCCACTGCACCTGGCCTAAAAATCTTTATAAGAACGATATAGGCCAGGCGCGGTGGCTCAAGCCTGTAATCCCAGTATTTTGGGAGGCTGAGACGGGTGGATCACGAGGTCAGGAGATCGAGACCATCCTGGCTAACACGGTGAAACCCTGTCTCTACTAAAAAATAGAAAAACCAGCCGGGTGCGGTGGCTCAAGCCTGTAATTCCAGCACTTTGGGAGGCCGAGACGGGCGGATCACGAGGTCAGAAGATTGAGACCATCCTGGCTAACACGGTGAAACCCCGTCTCTACTAAAAAATACAAAACACTAGCCGGGCGAGGTGGCGGGCGCCTGTAGTCCCAGCTACATGGGAGGCTGAGGCAGGAGAATGGCGTAAACCTGGGAGGCAGAGCTTGCAGTGAGCGGAGATCCGGCCACTGCACTCCAGCCTGGGTGACAGAGCAAGACTCTATCTCAAAAAAAAAAAGAACAATATATGTTCATTGTAGAAAATTTGGAAAATAAGATAAATTTAAAGATGGTGATTAAAATCTCCATTAATCCCTAATTTTTAATGACTGCATAGTATCTCATTCTGTAGATGCGTCTTAAATTTGTAAATTGGTTGGACACAGTGGCTCACGCATGTAATCCCAATACTTTGGGAGGCTGAGGCGGGAGAATTGCTTGAGCCCAGGAATTTGAGACCAGGCTGGGCAACATAGCTAGACCCTGTCTCTACAAAAAATATTTTTAAAAATTAACCTGGACCAGGCATGGTGCTTACACCTGTAATCCCAACACTTTGGGAGGGCAAGGCGGGCAGATCACCTGAGGTCAGGAGTTCAAGACCATCCTGGCCAACATGGTGAAACCCCATCTCTACAAAAATACAAAAAGTAGCTAGGCATAGTAGCAGGTGCCTGTAATCCCAGCTACTCCAGAGACTGAAGCAGGAGAATCACTTGAACCCGGGAGGCGGAGGTTGCAGTAAGCCAAGATCATGCCCATTGCACTCCAGCCTGGGCAACAGAGCGAGAGTCCATCTCAAAAAAAAAAAAAATAGCCTGGTGTAGTGACTCACACCTGTAGTCCTAGCTACTCAGGAGACAGAGGTGGGAGGATTGTTTGAGCCGTGGGACATCGAGGCCATGGTGAGCTATGATCACGCCGCTATACTCCAGCCTGGGTGACAGAGCAAGACCCTGTCTCAAAAAAAAAAAAAAAAAAAAAAAAAAAAAAAAAATTATTCTAGCATGTGTAATAGCTTTTGATCAAAATAATTTCTAGTTGTCCAATTTTAAACAATGCTTAATGAACCTCCCTTATAGCAATCAGATGTTTGTCCACAAAGTTTCCATGGGCTGGATTCTTAGCTTTGGATTGGCCGAATAAAATGCAAATTGCAGAAACCTTAATGGCTTGGCTGTGGACTGGCAGTCTGTCCTCCAAAAATATCTAATCCCCGCTCTCATATTTAATTGGCGCTATCTTATGGTATTTTACATATCCTTGTAAACCACTTAGAGTCCTCTCTGGAACAAGGCAGGGCACAAATAAATATGTAAGCCCCAAGCTGCCTTGGCTTCCTGATTAAATTATCCAGCCTCAAACACAATAATAGCCTCATTTTATTAAGAGGTAGGCGCTTGCTGTCTTCCTGTTGGCTACTTCCTGATAACCAATACTCCTCCTGTCCCCAGGACCCTGTAGCAATGCCTCCGTCCCCGGGGAAGCACCAGGAATTGGTTTTTGTTGTTTGTTGTTGTTGTTGTTGCTTTTTGAGACGAAGTCTCGCTCTGTCGCCCAGGCTGGAGTGCAGTGGCACGATCTCGGCTCACTGCAACCTCCGCCTCCTGGGTTCAAGCGATTCTCCTGACTCAGCCTCCTGAGTAGCTGGGATTACAGGCGCCCACCACCACGCCTGGCTAATTTTTTGTATTTTTAGTAGAGACGGGGTTTCACCATGTTGGCCAGATTGGTCTCGAACTCCTGACCTCAGGTGATCCGCCCACCTTCGCCTCCCAAAGTATTGGGATTACAGGCGTGAGCCACTGCTCCCGGCCACCAGGAATTTTTTTTTTCTTTTTTCTTTTTTTTTGAGATGGAGTCTCACTCTGTTGCCCAGGGTGGAGTACAGTGGAGCAATCTCAGCTCACTGCAAGCTTCGCCTCCCGGGTTTACGCCATTCTCCTGCCTCAGTCTCCTGAGTAGCTGGGACTACAGGCGCCCACCACCACTCCCGGCTAATTTTTTTGGTATTTTTTAGTAGAGATGGGGTTTCACCGTGTTAGCCAGGATGGTCTTGATCTCCTGACCTTGTGATCCGCCAGCCTCAGCCTCCAAAAGTGCTGGGATTACAGGCGTGAGCTACTGCGCCTGGCCACCAGGAATTGTTTTTGAACCAAGATATAGGTGGTGGAGTAGTAAGAGACTGGCCCGACAGCAAGAAAAACTTTTCCTGCCTGTGTCCTACTCAGTTAATCCTGGACCTGTTTTAGAGGCTGATGTTTAATTGGGGCAGCCTCAGCAACAGTGTTTGAAAGATTTCAGCCAGAAAAGACATTTGAGGAACAGCTACTTGTTCATACAGTGCATAGCTTCACTGTCTTAAAGCCCATTAGCAGGAATATTAAACCCTGAACCAAGGGCTCAGCAAAGAGAGAGTGGTTGGCAGGGCTATCGCAGTAGCTCATGCCTATAATCCCAGCACTTTGGGAGGCCAAGGTGGGTGGATCGCTTTAGCCCAGGAGTTCAAGATCAGCCTAGGATCAGCCTAGGAAATGTAGTGAGATCCCCATCTCTACCAAAAAAAAAAATAGCCAGTCCTGGTGGTGCACACCTGTAGTCCCAGCTGCTGGGGAGGCTGAGGCGGGAGGATTGCTTGAGTCAGGGAAGTTGAGGCTGCAGTAAGCCTAGATCATGCCACTGCACTCCAGCCTGGGCAACAGAGCAAGACCCTGTCTCAAAAAAAAAAAAAATGCGTTGGCTTCTTTAGTACATCTGCCACATCTGAGGTGAGACAGGCTGCTAGACCACAGATTTCTATGCTGGAGAACACCTGTGTTCTTGCACCTGCTGTTATAAGCATTTCCCCTAGAGTAGGACACTCTCTGTTCCTCCCTAGTCTTCTGACTGCCAAGAGCTCTTGACTTTGTTTACAAGCTAGCCCCAGTCTGGGAGAGCTAGCACATGGAACCTTCCAGAACATTCCAGTGTTTCCTAGGGACTGCATACCTGAACTTAAACCCAGTGGGCAAAACAGAGGACCTCTGCGTGCTGAGATCTGGCAGCCAAAACCCAGGCATTTAATTACACTGCTGCAGAGAACACTCCGGTGAGATGCGTCCAACGCAGACAATTATTTTAGGAAAACCATGGAGGCCTTCTCTCTGCACCACTTAAATCTTGCTTCTCTTTTACAATTCAATATTTCCTCTGTCAGAGAAAATGGCTTGTTTGCTTCAAAGGACACACTAGGAAATGTAGGAAGATGTTAATTACGTTGAACCGGCGGCTTTGTCTCTGCACAAAAGATATTCCTTGGGGGGGTTCTATCCAAATTGCTTGGGGACCAGAGCCAGGCGAAGAGGGGCAGGGATGCTTGGGCTCCTGTTTGATGTTTTTCTTTGTTTTTTTGTTTGTTTTCTGTTTTAAAGAATTGGATTTATCAAGAAGGGAGGGCCGGACGAGGTGGCTCATGCCTGTAATCCCAGCACTTTGGGAGGCTGAGGCAGGTGGATCATTTGAGGTCAGGAGTTCGAGACCAGCCTAGCCAACATGGTGAAACCCTGTTTCTATTAAAAATACAAAAATTAGCCAGGTTTGGTGGCACATGCCTGTAATCCCAGCTACTTGGGAGGCTGAGGCAGGAGAATTGCTTGAATCTGGGAGGTGGAGGCTGCAGTGAGCCGAGATCCCACCATTGTACTCCAGCCTGGGTGACAGAGCGAGACTCCCTCTCAAAATAAAACAAAAAAGCAAAAATAACCAGAGAGGTAACAGTGGCTCATGCCTTGTAATCCCAGTGCTTTGGGAGGCTGAGGCAGGAGGATCGCTTGAGCCCAGGAGTTTGAGACCATACTGGACAATATAGCAAGACTCTCATCTCTACAAAAAAAATTTAAAAAGTAGTAGGTGTGATGGTGAGACTAAAGGCCTTTAGTCTCGGCTACTCGGGAGGCTGAAGAGGGAGGAATCACATAAGCCCAGGAGGGTGAGGCTGCCGTAAGCCATGATAGTGCCACTGCACACCAGCCTGGGTGACCAAGTGAGACTCCATCTCCAAAAAAAAAAAAAAAGAGAAGAAGAAGAGGGAGGTGGGAGAGTAGTTCTGGATCCTCCCAGAACCAAAGGCACAGGCTTTCATGGGGATATTCCTCTTGTACTGGGCCATCCTTGCTGTCTTAGGTCAGGCTTCTTCAGGGAGGATGTAAGTGCAAGTATCCACCTAAGAGACCCCAGGAAGAACCAGTAGGGGAGCAGTGAAGTGAGAGAGGAAGTGAAGGAAACCCATGCAGGGAGAGTTAATGAGTACCCTAGGCGCAACAGCTCACACCTGTAATCCCAGCACTTTGGGAGGCCAAGGCAGGTGGATCGCTTGAGCCCAGGAGTTCAAGACCAGCCTGGGCAGCAAAGCGAGACTCTATCTCTACAAAAGGAAAAAAAAAAAAAAAAAAAATGCTGGGTGTGTTGGTACCTGCCTGTAGGCCCAGCTACTCAGGAGGCAGAGGTAGGAGGGGTGGCTTAAACCCAGGAGTTTGAGCCTGCAGTAAGCTAGGATTGCACCATTGCATTCCAGTGGTGGGTGACAGCAAGACCCAGTCCTGGGCGACAGCAAGACCTCATCTTAAAAAAAAAAAAAAGTGCCAGGCGCAATGGCTCTTGCCTGCAATCTGAGCACTTTGGGAGGCCAAGGTGGGCAGATTGCTTGAGGCCAGGAGTTCGAGACCAGCCTGGGCAACATAGTGAGACCCTATCTCTACTAAAAATACAACAATTAGCCAGACATGGAGGCAGGTACCTGTAATCCCAGCTACTCGGGAGGCTGAGGCATGAAAATCTCTTGAACCCAGGAGGTGGAGGTTGCAGTGAGCTGAGATCGCACCACTGCCCTCCAGCCTGGGCAACACAGCGAGAGTCTGTCTCAAAAATAAAAAATATAAAATAAGTGAATAAATAAAAGAGAAGGAGCGGGTTGCTGCTGTGGACAACTGAGGTGCAAATCTAATGGGTTCCTCTGGGAGATTTCATGGAACATACACCTTCAAGTTCTTTCCCACTGGAGAGGCAAGAGGGGTGGTATTAATCACTAATGCCTGTGGGTCATCTTTGAGGATTGCTGGGTGTATTTTCTGCTGGCCCCATGCAAGAGTAGGGTGGAGTCTGACCACCAGAGAAAGCTCTTGGCTGTGGCCAATCCTGGTCACACCTGCAGTGAATGTTAGCTCCACCCAGCTCCTACCTGAGTACAAGGAAGGTGGAGAAAGTGAGTTACTGTGCTTCTCTGCCGGGGCTGAGGATGTGCAACTTACAAAGGGGTTATCCCCATTTAGGAAGGGTGTACAAAGGCTCAAAGAATGACTAACTATAATAGTTTCAGCTGGCATTTATGAATGGTTTGTTTTCCTTATAGATTAGTGGGGGAGTCAAGCTCATCTGTACAATTTGTACAATTATATCATTCGCTCATATTCCAATAAAGCTTAAAAAAAAAGACTTGACTGAGTGGGAGAGAAAAAGGTGGGCTAATAGTTGGAGTCCCTGGGATTGCTCATAATTCACAGCTTGGTTTCTCTGTGCTGCAGCTCACGGCACTGATTCTGCTGGGAGATCTAGTAACGGCTGTGCAAATGATCAATGATTGTGGTGCTTTGTTTCTCTGTAAAACACTGGGGGTTGTTTAAATCAGAATTTCTTCCATGCCTGTCAGAATGCATCCTGGAATAGGACCAGAATCTTCCATTTACCGCCTCTATGGCCACCACCCATCATCACCTGCCTGGATCCGTGCAGTCACCCCTGCCCTGGCCTCCCTCCCTCGTCCCCTAGAGCAGGCAGAGGTCGCTGTGAACACCCGAGTAAGGTCACGTCCCGCCTCTGCACAGAACCCTCCATGGCTCCCACCTTCCTCATAGCAGAACCCGAAGCCCTCACTGCTTCCCACAAGGCCTTGCCCCATCACCTCCCTTCCCTCATCTGTCTCCACTTACCCCTTACTCAATCTGCTCCAGCCACGTGGGCCTCCTCCTTGTTTCACAAACACAGCAGGCATGGTCCTGCCTCAGAGCCTTTCCACTTGCTGTTCTCTCTGCCTGGAACCCCTTCCCCAGACATCCAAATGGCTCCTCCCTCACTTCCTTCAGGTCTTAAGCAAAGACTTCAGGTTTTGAACAAATGAAACCTACGTGTGCAAGCCCAAGCCAGTTACTCCACAACCCTCACGTTCCCCCACATCCTTTTTTTTTTTTTTTTTTTTTTTTAGATAGAGTTTTGCTCTTTTGCCCAGGCTGGAGTAAAGTGGTGTGATCTCGGCTCATTGCAACCTCGGCTTGCCGCACCCACCCCCCCGGGTTCAAGCAATTCTCCTGCCTCAGCCTCCCAAGTAGCTGGGATTATAGGCGCCCACCACCATGCCCGGCTAATTTTTGTATTTTTAGTAGAGACAGGGTTTTACCATGTTGGCTAAGCTGGTCTCGAACTCCTGACCTCAGGTGATCCACCCACCTCAGCTTTCCAAAGTGCTAGGATTATAGGTGTGAGCCACTGCGCCCGGCCTCTTTATTTTTTTTAAGAGATGGGGTCTCATTCTGTCACCGAGGCTGGAGTGCAGTGGCACAGCCATAGCTCATTGCATCCTCGACTTCCTGCACCCAAGCAATCCTCCCGCCTCAGCCATGTGAGTAGCTGGGACCACAGGTGTGTGCCATCATGCCTGGTTAATTTTTGTATTTTTTGTAGAAACAGGGTTTTGCCATGTTGCCCAGGCTGAAGTGCAGTGGCACAACCATAGCTCACTGCAGCCTCAATCTCCTGGGCTCAAGCAGTCCTTCTGCTTCAGGCTTCTGAGTAGCTGGGACCACAGGTGCATGCCACTACATCCAGCTAATGTTTTTTTTTTTTTTTTTTTTTTTTAATTTTTTTTAATTTTTAGTATAGATGAGGTCTTGTTATGTTGCTCAGGGTGGTCTTAAACTTCTGGCCTTCAGTGATCCGCCCACTTCAGCCTCCCGAAATTCTGGGATTACAGGCTTGAGCCAACATTCCCGGGCCCCTCCAGATACTGATCAGGATTTGTAATGACAGAAATGCCCCCTGCCTTCTCCTTTTCTTCTGTCTCACTCGTCCCTCAAGTTCATCTCAAGAGCCCATTCTCTTGGACACCTCCTCAGAGACCCTCAGCCTGAGGGAAGACCCCCTGTTACTCTGCACTATCTCTTCAAAGCACTCACTGCAGCATGTGGTTCCAGAAGTATCAATGGCATTAAGTGATAGATGTCCGTCTCTCCTAGTAGCTCCATGGACAACCACCAGATGTTTTCTTCATTCTTTCTCTTCCTTGATCCTATCCCAGACCTTATGCCTGGGACAGAAGAGACTCTCATGGATATCTTCTTTTTTTTTTTTCAGATGGAGTCTAGCTCTGTCGCCGAGGCTGGAGTGCAGTGGTCTATCTCGGCTCACTGCAACCTCCACCTCCCAAGTTCAAGCGATTCTCCTGCCTCAGCCTCCCATGTAGCTGGGATTACAGGCGCCCGCCACCACGCCTGGCTAATTTTTGTATTTTTAGTAGAGACAGGGTTTCACCATGTTGGCCAGGCTGGTCTCGAACTCCTGACCTCAGGTGATCCACCCGCCTCATGGGTATCTTCTAGTCAGTTTGGAAGTTTATGACTGTCTTGTGCCTAGAGTTCCCTGGTACTTATTAGCATTTCTAAGGCTCTGATAAGTCCTGCAGTCACAAAACTTGTTTCTCCCAGTAAGACACACATTTATTTGACCACAGAGCATCCTTTTCCCAGCACACCTGGTAAGATTACCAGTGTTGCAAGGAGCATGGCTTGGGAAACAAAGCCATAATTGATCGCTGGATTATCTGAGCATTTTGTCTGCTATTACCTTGCCTGAGCGGCTCCAGGTAGGGTGGGGCACAGCAGGGTTGCACTTAACATTTAGTGGCCCTGATGGCTGGGCACAGTGGCTCACACCTGTAATGCCAGCACTGAGGCGGGCGGATCACCTGAAGTCAGATACTTTTTTTTTCCTTTTGAGACAGGGTCTCACTCTGTTACCCAGGCTGAACTGGAGGCCAGGTGTTGGAGATAAGCCTGGCCAACATGATGAAACCCCATCTCTGCTAAAAATACAAAAATTAGCTGAGCATGGAGGCGTGCACCTGTAATCCCAGCTCCTCAGGAGGCTGAGGCAGGAGAATCCCTTGAACCCGGGAGGCGGAGGTTGCAGTGAGCCCAGATCGCGCCACTGCACTCCAGCCTGGGCGACAGGGCAAGACTGTGTCTCAAAAACAAACAACAACAACAACAAGAAAAAAACACCAAAAACTGAAAAACAAACAAAGAAACCACGAAGTGGTCCTGAGATAGCTCCAGAGCCGATATGTCACTGTGGCCTGGGGAAGCAGAGAGGAGGCCCAGGTTTGGGGGTTGAGTGGATCTCTGTTTTTTTTTTTTTTTTTTTTTTTTTGAGATGGAGTCCCGCTTTGTCGCCCAGGCTGGAGTGCAGTGGCACGATCTCCGCTCACTGAAATCTCTGCCTCCCGGGTTCACGCCATTCTTCTGCCTCAGCCTCCGGAGTAGCTGGGCCTACAGGTGCCCATCACCACGCCCAGCTAATTTTTTTGTATTTTTAGTAGAGACGGGGTTTCACTGTGTTAGCCAGGATGGTCTCGATCTCCTGACCTCGTGATCTGCCCGCCTCGGCCTCCCAAAGTGCTGGGATTACAGGCATGAGCCACTGTGCCGGGCGGATCTCTGTTCTAATGGCAGTTATGGAGACAGTGTTGTGTGTGTGCGCGAATCTGTGTGAGAGAATGAATTCTGGTCTTGGAGAACAGTTGAGTCCTCCAATTCCTTGCCGTGTTCCTTAACCCCTCTGCACCTCAGTCTTGCCATCTGTGAAATGAGGCTCCTTAAGGAGGGCCTGAGATCACATACAACAGGCACTGGCATATGCCTGGAGCCCAGCAAAGGGCATCTGTGGTTTCCTCGGGCCCCCTTCCTGTCCCAGCGAGGGAGAGGCGAGACCCTCACTGGGATCCTAGTCTCTGACGCCCATGTCTTTGCAGACTCTCTTCCAGAGCCCAGAAGAGGGCTGGCAGCTGTACACCTCAGCCCAGGCCCCTGACGGGAAATGCATCTGCACGGCTGTGATCCCAGCGCAGAGTACCTGCTCTCGAGATGGCAGGAGTCGGGAGCTGCGGCAACTGATGGAGAAGGTGAGAACCTTCCAGGTGCCCTGGGGGCGGCTGGGAAAATCTCCCAGTTCTCACCCCGCCCTCCAGCCCCATCCAGGTCAGCCAGTGGCCATATCCAGCTATGCAAATTATTCAGAGCTGACTGATAATCCAGCTCCTCTCCAGGCAGGTCCTTTTTTTTTCCCCCTTTTGACCCAGGGTCTCACTCTGTTACCCATGCTGGAATGCAGTGACATGATCAGCTCACTGCAGCCTCAAACTCCTGGGTTCAAGCAATCCCCACTCCTCAGCCTCCGAGTAGCTGGGATTACAGGCAGGCACCACCATGCCCTGCTAATTTTTATATTTTTTGTAGAGATGGGGTCTCCCTATGTTGCACAGGCTGGTCTCAATCTCCTGGGCTCAAGTGATCCTCTGGCCTCGGCCCCCCAAAGTGTTTGGATTACAGGTGTGAGCCACCATACCCAGATGGTCCAATATCTGTTCAATGCTTTTTTTTCTTTCTTTCTTTTTTTTTTTTTTTTTGAGACAGAGTCTCACTCTGTCACCCAGGCTGGAGTGCAGGTACAGTGGCATCATCTCGGCTCACCACAACCTCCACCTCCCAGGTTCAAGCGATTCTCCTGCCTCAGCCTCCCAAGTAGCTGGGATTACAGGTGTGCGCCACCACACCCAGCTAATTTTTGTATTTTTAGCAGAGATGGGGTTTCACCATACTGGTCATGCTGGTCTCGAACTCCTGACTTCAGGTGATTTGCCTGTCTTGGCCTCCCAAAGTGCTGGGATTATAGGCGTGAGCCACTGCGCCCGGCCTGTTCAATGCTATTTTGGGAGAGAAGCCAAGCACTTATTGGGGTTGGGGTAGGGGAAGGAAGGAAGACTGGAGGGGCAGCATCTCAGTGTCCTATGTGTGAGCTCTGGTCCACCAGGCACATCCCACTCAGTTTTGCAGTTCACCAGACTCACCTGCTAAGAAGGCGTTCTGTGCCCGTTGGGGAGGGTCTCACCCTCCACCCCAAGAGGCTCCTATAAAAGTTTCCTTCTACCTCTGATCATGGTCAATAGAAAATAGTCCCCTGGGCCGGGCATGGTAGCTCACGCCTGGAATCCCAGCACTTTGGGAGGCCGAGGCACGTGGACCACTTGAGGTCAGGAGTTTGAGATCAGCCTCTACTAAAAATACAAAAATTAGCCAGGCGTGGTGGTGTGTGCCTGTAGTCCCAGCTACTCGGGAGGCTGAGGCAGGATAATTGCTTGAACCTGGGAGATGGAGGTTGCAGTGAGCTGAGATGGCGCTACTGCACTCCAGCCTGGGTGACAGAGCGAGTCTCCATCTCAAATAAATAAATAAATAAAACAAACTTATAAATTGCTGATTTCTGGAATTTCCCACTTAATATTTTCGGACTGTGGTTGGCCTCAGGTAGCTGAAACCTGAAACTGGAGAAGGGAAGAGTACTGTAAAAATGTTCAGGGTGGGTATTAGGCTGCTGGGTTTCTGAGAGTTTCCAAGTGTCATGTGAATAATTGTACAGGAAAGTCTGTATTTCAACAAGCATCCACTGGTGACTCTGAGTTTACCTTAGCCAGGCGGAGTCCACTTTAGTCAGGTGAAGCTGGTAGGAATCTACCTTAGCCAGGTGAGGGTCTACCTTAGCCAGGTGCTCATCTTAGCCAAGTGAGAGTCTACCTTAATATGGTGGGAGTCTACCTTAACCAGGTGTTCACCTTAGCCAGGTGGAGTCTACCTTAGCCAGGTGAGAGTCTACTTAAGCCAGAGATGGAGTTCACCTTAACAAGGTGAACCTTAGCCGGATGTTCACCTTAGTCAGGTGGGAGTCTACCTTAGCCAGGGGGAGTTCAACCTACCCAGGTGGAGTTCACCATAACCAGGTGGAGGTGGGAGCTGGGGGCTCTCAGGTTGGGTCAGGAGAGGCCAGGGCAAGGGAAGTTTATTTTACTCATTCAGCCAAAAAGTACTTATTGAGCCTCTACTCTAGGCCAGTGCTGGGCACTGGAGGTTAAGCTGTGGACAAGCGAGACGCAGCCTCTGTCTCTGAGGGTCCCACCTGAAGGAGGCAGATGGATAAGAATGTTCTACATAGTCACAGCTGGGAAAGAAATGACCAGGCAAGAGGAGAGTGAGTGAGCGACTACCTGGGACAGAGTGGTCAGGGAAGGATGCTTTGAGTGGGGGATGCTGCAGCTGAACCCTGAAGGATGAGAAGGAGCCAGCCATGGGAATGTGGGGGGAACAGCACTCCAGGTTGAGAGACCAACAAGTGCAAAGACCCGGCGGAGGGAAGGAGCTTAGAGTCTGTGAGAACAAAGAGAGAGGAAGTGGGTGGGGTGGGGTGGGGGGCGGGGCAGGACCAGCCAGCGCAGGATCTGTGGAGGAGGAAGGTGATTTAATCTCTGTTTTGAAAGTTCCTTCTGTCTGCTGTGTAGCGAATTGACTACAGGGGATGAAGGTGGAACTGGGAGACTAGGGAGGAGGTGAGAGGTGGTGGTGGGTGGACCAGATGGGAGCCAGTGGGTAGGAGGGAGGATGGATGGATTGGGCACACGATTGGGAGGCTGCTGGTAAGCTCAGGGGAGAAGAAGGTGGCCTTGTTGGTCTGGTGTTTGCGCAGCCTCTGGCCCTGCCAGCTCTTGTCTGTGGCATCTCTGGGTTGGGATTTGGGGAAGGAGGTCTGGTCCCTTCAGTTGTCCCCATTCCTAGGTCCAGAACGTCTCCCAGTCCATGGAGGTCCTTGAGCTGCGGACGTATCGCGACCTCCAGTATGTACGCGGCATGGAGACCCTCATGCGGAGCCTGGATGCTCGGCTCCGGGCGGCTGATGGGTCCCTCTCGGCCAAGAGCTTCCAGGTGGGTCCTCCTGGGTCCAGACCAGAGGTCAAACGAATGATTGGGATTTGGTATCCATTAGTTCCTACAGTGGAGTCATGTCTGGGAAGAATCTAGGGTCCAGTCTGAGCCAAATGCCAAGGGCCAGGTGTGCATCAAAGACAAAGAGTGAAGTTAAGAGTCAGAGGTTGAGGTCATGTCTGGGTCAAAGGCCAGAGGTCAGGCTTGGCCATGGTTCCATCTTGATGCATAGGAGCTGAAGGACAGGATGACGGAACTGTTGCCCCTGAGCTCAGTCCTGGACCAGTACAAGGCAGACACACGGACCATTGTACGCCTGCGGGAGGAGGTGAGGAATCTCTCCGGCAGTCTGGCGGCCATCCAGGAGGAGATGGGTGCCTACGGGTACGAGGACCTGCAGCAGCGGGTGATGGCCCTGGAGGCCCGGCTCCACGCCTGCGCCCAGAAGCTGGGTATGCCTTGGCCCTTGACCCTGACCCCTGATCTCTGACTGCCACACCCAACTCCAATATCACCTGTTTGTGCCTAGAAGCTGGGCAGTTTTGACCTCTAATTTGTAAACCTCAACCTTTGACCTTCCTACCTAAGGCTACACTTGAGTCTAGAAGCTGGAAATGGCCCTGATCCTTGGCCTCTAACCCCTCACTCACAACTGAACAACAGATTGGGACCAGATTTGGAGTCTTCCCTCATCCCTGGTCCCAACTTTCCCAACTTGATCATAGCACTTCATCTTTGCCCTGCCTCTCTTGGGCTGTTCCCTTCCCCATCCTCATTCCCCCTGTTCCTGCCTCCCAGGCTGTGGGAAGCTGACCGGGGTCAGTAACCCCATCACCGTTCGGGCCATGGGGTCCCGCTTCGGCTCCTGGATGACTGACACGATGGCCCCCAGTGCGGATAGCCGGGTGAGTGACTGCGCCCACCCCTGGGGTCAGGGCCTGGGAGGGACAGAGCCTCTGACTGCCCATACGTGCCCCGGGAGTTCACACTGGTGACTGTCTTGTAGCCCAAAGTGTCCTGGATCCCCCAGGGTCATTGGACCTCCCTGTCCAGTAACCCCCAAGTGACCAAGGGCTTTGCAACCCTGTGAATCCCAGTCTGTTGACCTCCAGTGTCTGTATAGTGGCTAGTGGTTACTGAGTTCTACCGACCAGTTCTCAGGGACTACTGACATCCAAGTAACTACCCAATGACCAATGCCTTCCCAAGGACAAGAGACCTCCTCCACCAAGCACTGCTCAGTGACCTGTGGACTTCTCGTAGCTTCCACAGTCATGACTGCCTATCACTTGGACACACAAGAACCATCTTGGTGGCTCATGCCTGTAATCCCAGCACTTTGGGAGGCCGAGGTGGGTGGATCACCTGAGGTTGGGAGTTCGAGACCAGCCTGACCAACATGGAGAAACCCCGTCTCTACTAGAAATACAAAATTAGCCGTGCATAGTGGTGCATGCCTGTAATCCCGGCTACTCGGGAGGCTGAGGAAGGAGAATCGCTTGAACCCAGGAGGTGGAGGTTGCAGTGAGCCAAGATCGCATCATTGCACTCCAGCCTGGGCAACAAGAATGAAACTCTGTCTCAAAAACAAAACAAAACAAAAACAACAAATGCTAGTTAACATGATGACAGCGATAATGTCGATGACACACCTAGTCACCTCGTGGTGACGGGTTAGTTAACCATGGCAATGAATTCAAGTGATGTCTTATCATTCAGTGGCTGTCCAGTGACCACTAACCACCCACTATCCAATGACCAGGGAATTCCCGGACCCAGTGAGTCCCCAGGGGCTGCAGTTCCCAGGGTCCTTTGGGATGAAGCATTGTCCACTTCAGGTCTGTTTTAAGATCAATAGCAGCTGGGTGCGGTGGCTCACGCCTGTAATCCTAGCACTTTAGGAGGCCAAGGCAGGCAGATCACTTGAGCTCAGCAGTTTGAGACTAGTCTGGGCAACACTGCGAGACCTTGTCTCTACTAAAGATACAATAAATTAGCCGGGCGTGGTGACTTGTGCTTGTAGTCCCAGCTATTCGGGGGGCTAAGGTGGGAGGATCGCGTGAGCCTGGGAGGTCAAGGCTGCAGTGAGCTGTGATTGTGCCACTGCACTCCAGCCTGGGAAAAACAATGAGACCTTGTTTCAAAAGAAAAAACAAGGCCAGGCATGGTGGTTCATGCCTGTAATCCCAGCACTTTGGGAGGCCGAGACAGTGGATCACAAGGCCAGGAGTTCGAGACCAGCCTGACCAACATGGTGAAACCCCCATCTCTACTAAAAATGCAAAAATTAGCCAGGCGTGGTGGTATGCACCTGTAATCCCAGCTACTCGGGAGGCTGAGGCAGGAGAATCGCTTGAACCCGGGAGGTTGCAGTGAGCTGAGATCACGCCACTGCACTCCAGCCTGGGCGACAGAGAGAGGCTCCATCTCAAAAAAAAAAAAAAAAAAAAAAAAAAGACCAATAGCACTCACTGGGATCGTGGTCCCACTGGGGCCATGCAGTTCCCCAAGAAACTGCAGCCCCTGGGGACTCACTGGGCCCAGGAATTCCCTGGTCATTGGATATTGGGTGGTTAGTGGTCACTGGCCAGCCACTGAGTAATAAGACATCACTTGAATTCACTGCCCATGGTTAATGCTGTCACCACGAGATGATCATGGTCACACTAGGGCCATAATTGGTAATGAATGGTCAACAGAATTCCCATGACTAATGACCACTTAGTGACCGTTGATCTCTAATGGCTGTAGCTAGTGCTGGGACCCTTGGGTCATTGGTGGTGGTCCCCCCCCAGTGACCAGTGGCTGTTCCCGTAGGTCTGGTACATGGATGGCTATTACAAGGGCCGCCGGGTCCTGGAGTTCCGTACCCTGGGAGACTTCATCAAAGGCCAGAACTTTATCCAGCACCTGCTGCCCCAGCCGTGGGCGGGCACGGGCCACGTGGTGTACAACGGCTCCCTGTTCTATAACAAGTACCAGAGCAACGTGGTGGTCAAATACCACTTCCGCTCGCGCTCCGTGCTGGTGCAGAGGAGCCTCCCGGGCGCCGGTTACAACAACACCTTCCCCTACTCCTGGGGCGGTTTCTCCGACATGGACTTCATGGTGGACGAGAGCGGGCTCTGGGCTGTGTACACCACCAACCAGAACGCGGGCAACATCGTGGTCAGCCGGCTGGACCCGCACACCCTCGAGGTCATGCGGTCCTGGGACACTGGCTACCCCAAGCGCAGCGCCGGCGAGGCCTTCATGATCTGCGGCGTGCTCTACGTGACCAACTCCCACCTGGCTGGGGCCAAGGTCTACTTTGCCTATTTCACCAACACGTCCAGTTACGAGTACACGGACGTGCCCTTCCACAACCAGTATTCCCACATCTCGATGCTGGATTACAACCCCCGGGAGCGCGCCCTCTATACCTGGAACAACGGCCACCAGGTGCTCTACAATGTCACCCTGTTTCACGTCATCAGCACCTCTGGGGACCCCTGAGCCAATGCTGTGACTCGGGCTGCTGCCTGGGGGGCCTCCGGCGGCTGGGGGCCCTTTTCATTCTGCCTGTGTCCCTCAAGGGTGATCTGTCTCTGTCATGCCCTTTCTCCCCGCCTTTTTGCTGGGCTTTTGTTCTCTGCCTATTTGTCTATTTTCTCAATTTCCCCTCTTCTCCTTTATTGATCCCTGCTTTTAATACACTTCTTTCTTTCTGCCTTTTTATGGATGTCTTTTTATTTTTATGCCTCTGGTTCTCCAGTTCTTTCTCTGTCTCTGCCTCTCTGTCTCTCTCACTCTCTCTGTCCTTCCGCCCCTCCCTCCTTGCTTCCCACCCATTCCTCATCCCTCACTCCCACCCCACCCCCAGGAGTTGAGTGCATGGATCTGTTTCTTTTTTTATTTACACTTTTTCTTTCCGGTTTGCCGGAATAAACAGGACCTTTGACATTTGATGGTTCGATGACTCTGTGTGTCCAATAGGGGCAGAGGTGGAGGTGGCCCCAAAGTCCAAGCCTGGAGACCCCTCTCCAGTGAGGATCCCCTTATTCCATAACTTGAGCTTAAGCAAACGGTGGGGAAGGGGTTCCCCAGGGCCAGCCCTTTGGGGAGATGGGTGAGGAGACCCAATCCCAAGTTGTTTTGATCGAAAGCAATTCATTTAAAAGCAGTTTGATCAAAACAAACGAGAATTCTAGCACAACAATGAAAACTGGCCTCAAATGAGTATTCTCCCGTCACTGGATTGCCACTCTCCGATCACTCTTGATGCATTACTAAGTGGTCTGGAAAAAAATTTTTTTTTTTTGAGACAGTCTTGCTCTGTCACCCAGGCTGGTGTGCAGTGGCATGATCTCAGCTCACTGCAACCTCCGCCTCCTGGGTTCAAGCGATTCGCGTGCCTCAGCCTCCCGAGTAGCTGGAATTACAGGCACGCACCACCACGCCAGGCTAATTTTTGTATTTTTAGTAGAGATGGGGGTTTCAACATGTTGTTCAGGGTAATCTTGAACTCCTGGGCTCAAGTGATCCGCCCCCCTCAGCCTCCCAAAGTGCTGGGATTACAGGCGTGAGCCACTGAGCCCGGCCAGTCTGGCAATTTTTTTAATGGGTTTTTAACAATCAAGCTGGCTTCTAACAAGCTGGGTATGAAAGAGTAGGGCCCAGCTGAATTTTTCCTTTTTCTTTTTTCTCTTGTTGCTTTATAATTTCAAAAATCGTTTTTAAACGAGTCACATTTGTGCCGAGTTAGCTAATCACAAAAAAAGCTAGAAACAGCCTAAAGGGGCACTCAGGTGCCTTCAGCTGCACACACTCACACCCCACACATGGAGCCTGTTTGCCTGGAAGAGGGACTGGGCAGGGACAGCCCCTGATGGGGAACCAGAACTCTTGGAGGGGAAGGAGAGGAAAAGACAAGACGTTTTGGAGGCAGGAAAGAAGAGTATGAGGGAGACAGGAAGGGACTTTACAGCAGCTCATGCCTGTAATCCCAGCACTTTGGGAAACTGAGGTGGAAGGATTGCTTGAGTCCAGGAGTTCAAGACCAGCCTGGGCAACCTAACAAGACCCTATCTCTAAAAAAAAATGGACAAAACTAGCCAGGCATGGTGGTGTGCGCCTATAGTCCCAGCTACTCGGGAGGCTGAGGTGGGAGGATCTCTTGAATCCAGGAGTTCGAGGCTGCATGAACCATGAGCGCCACTGCATTGCAGCGGGGCTACAGAGTGAGACCTTGTCTCAATTTTAAAAATAAAAAAGGAGAAGCTAAGTCCTCAGCAGCCTTAGAGATCTGGCTAAAGGCAGGGGAGGGGAAGTCACAGACGAGGAAGAACCAGATGAGGGCTTTATACGAGCCAGGCCTGTCTGAAGGCCTGCGTGAGGTGGACGTAAGGGGTGCAGCCAGGCTAGTCGGAAGGGGTACAAGAACAGTGAGGAACGTCACCCTTGGGGCTGAGGGGCCAAGAATGAAGGTAGGGGAAGCTGCCCAGGTGATCCTGCCCATGTTGACTCCGGTGGTTGGTCCCTATTGAATCCAGAGCAGAAATATCATTTAAAGAGCCCTAATGGCCCGGACCCCCACCCTGCTGAGGCCACAGAGCGGGTGCTCCCCACTTCCCCCGGGGGAGGCTCTCCCCATCTCTAATTAATGGTTTCCCTGATTAGATCATCTCCGCTCCATGCTGGCATCTCCGGGAACTTGGACACTGGGGCCATATTGGGAATGAAACCAATGAATAATAAATGGGACTGCCTAATGTACTCATTTAAACCCAATTTTTAGAGAAATCCTCAAGAAAAGCAATTAATTTCCATTTAAGTGAATATGTTTGACATCGGAAAAAGGATTCATTCCCGGATTAGCACGTGGAGAGGCACTTTACTCTGTACCGGCTGAAAACATGAAACGAAAAGCAGCACAAAGCCAGGACACCTAGAACATCTGTATCCCCCTAACTCCCACCCCAATTTACATTTATTTGGAAGCAGAGTCTCCACAGTGAGAGGATGGGGTAGTTTATCGCCCTTAGATACTGGATTCTCCCAAAGTAAGGTGGAGAATTGAGGATGCTGAGGTCCACAATCTTTGTCCACAATACGCTGAGTGCTGGGGAGCCACATTCTCAAACCGCGATTGGGGCTGGGTGTGGGTGTGTCCATCACATCTGTACCAGGTCCTCAGAGAGATCACACACACACACACACACACACACACACACGCAGGCTCAGAGCTTTTCAGTTTGTGGTTTTTGTTACAAACAAGGATGGGCAGGCAGACTAACACTTCCCAGGCCAGGATCAATCTGTGTGCATGTGTGTGCGTCTTCGGCTGTCCACTGCTAACTCACTGATTTCCCCTCTCATCATGGACATGGGCACCACGAAGCCAACTCCAATCCTGGGGCAGTAATCCCGTTTACTCCAAGGTGACCTGCTCCAGCCCTGCCCTGCGGCCACAGAAGCCAGGGGCATGTGGAGATTGACCCCCTGCGGCAGGTCTGGCCTGGGAGGTGCCTGTAAAGTGGCACTAGGGAAGACTACACTGTCACCATCCTAAAGGCCTGGGATTTATGCCCTGGTTCTAGGCAGGAGGGGGTGAGTGGGAGGTAAGGGAATGCACAGCTGCTTAATAATGAATCACAGCCCCGAAGTGGGCTCTGGAGACATGGTTACCTGACAGCGACATTCTCATTTGGGTTTTGGCCACTGCACAGAACAAGGGAAGGGGGTGCCTGGAGGGGCAGGTGGTCACACTCAGACCAGGGGACTCCCAAAATGCACAGGACACAGAGACAACCAATCACATGGTCCCACACATTACTGGGCAAACGCAGACACATACATACATACACACACACACATACACACACGGGTGGGGGGCAGCGTCTCCCACACAGAATGATGCACACCCTTCCCTGGGCCCTGCTGCTGACAGGACACAAAGCCCATTCTTCACCTTGGAGTGGAACTCAGCAAACCCTCTGGGCCCCAGCCACTAATTTCCTATTCTTCCAGAACCAGGGCCTCCACTGTTCCAGGAGGGGTGCAGTCACTTCCCCAACCCCACATCCAACTGCTGGTGTGAATGGTGGCGCGGCTGCCTCACTCCCAACCCCCTTCCACCAGGCGACGGGAGAACATTCTGCCTGGTAGTGTAGCCATGCAGCTGGCTCTCCCCAGCCCTCTGGAGCTGAGAGGAAACCCATTAAACCTTCCTAATGACAAACGCTCCAGCAGGCAGGCAGCAGGCGAGTGAGCGATTGCTCCCGAAGCCAGCCAGATGGGAGCAGGCGCAGGTGATTGTTTATGAGGCTTGGCCTTTATTAGAAACTCAGCGTTTGCGGGAGGGGAGGTCCCCTGGGGCCAGGCTTTAGTTGCTCAGGTCCCTAAGCTCTGACAGCCAGGCACCCCCACAATCTGGGCTGGTCCCCATCAAGTGGGGGGGGAATAGGGCGTGCAGGCATAACCACCTCTCCACCAGACCCACAGCCCCCCGACTGAACAGGGGATGGGGGTCAGGCAGGCCACATCCATAGCCCCCACACTGCCGGGGAACCCCATCTCCCCGCTACCCGCCCCAGGATCCCCTCTGCTCCACCTTCAAGCACTAGAAGCCGTGTCTGCTCCCATCCGCCTCCCCGCCGAAGCCCCCTCCAGTCCGGGAGGGCCCTGTTGTCATGGTAACCGCAGCTGCAGTGGGTGCTGGACCAGGTGCTGGGTTGGACCCATGAACCTTCCGGTAGCACCTGAGATGGCAGGGAAGCAGGTCTCAGGGTGCTGGGTGGCTGGGCAGCGACCACATCCCTGAGAGTCAGCTGCTGGGACTCCCCCTGGGCCAGGGCAAGGGGGAGTCTTGGGGGAGAACGTGCAGCTGGGACTCTTAGGATAAGGTGGCTGTGATCCCCTCCCCACGACATCGTCCCCGCTATGCTTCCCCGGGGAGAAATGAGACACAGGAGAGCAGAGCAGTGGTTCTGGGTTTAATTGGGGGTGAAACGGTGCTGCACAGTTGCTCAGAGGGCCCATGGCTGGGCCGCACGAGTGTTTGCTTTTGCGACTGAACAGAGGAGCGTGGCCTAACTAGAAATAACTCGGTCCTCAAGTCTGCCTCCAGGACCTGGGGGAACACGGGGCAGCTCTGCTGATCAGGTCTTCTCTTTGGAACACCCCTCCCACCACACTGCCCTGGGTCTGGGAGCCTCCCACCCCTGCTGAAGTCAATTCCTTAAGGGAGAATCTGGCAGTCACAGCCCCAACTGGGGATGGACAGGGAGTGGGGACCCCAGAGCCCCCAATCTGGAAGGGCCCCCTCCCAGCCATTTTGGGAACAATAAATACTGTGTGACGGTGGCAGGGAGTGGGGGGTTCGGCTACTGGCTGGTGGGCAAGAGGGGAGCTGGCGGGCCCAGCTGCCCTGCCCCGCCCCAAGGCCAGGCCTGGGCTCCCCACCCTCACTCAGTGCGGAGGATGATGTGGATGCCGGAATCCGTGAACACAGGCCCGCTCATCTCCCCCGTCCGCAGCGCAAATGAGGCGTCTTCAAATGGCTTCTGCATCTGACCTGGGAGCCAGGAGGGGCGGTGGGGGTGTCAAGGCTGGGCTGGCAGAGGACAGGATGAGGCAGGGCGGGCAGCAGCCGCGACAGATGGGGCTCCTGCCTGCACTGAGCCTCACACTTGTCCACATTCATCCGTCACCACGTTTATTGCTGGTGCTGAGCGGCGGCCCAGCTAGGGGCAGCAGGGCCATTAAGGAGGCCCTGGGAAGCCGGAGGACAGCATGAAGGATGGCAGGCAGGGCTGCAGCCGCCGCTGCGCGTTTAGGGGCCACTTCAGTGGTGAACTCGTCTCCCTGGGCTTGGTTCCCAGCCCTGCCACGTCATCTGTCCCGCCAGCCTCCTCGGAGCAGGTGGGCAGCTGCTGGCCCCATGCTGCCGCCCCACCCCTCTAAAACACCTGCACACCATACCCTGCAACCCATCCTGGCCTTTCCCTGATGTTCTGCAGATCACGAGGACTGAAGAGGAGGAAGAGGAGGAGGCCTGGTCCCCTCTGTCCCTGATTTCCACTCTCCTGGCCAGACAGGCCTAAACTCAGGGCCACCTCCTCTCACCCCTGGTTTCCCCACCTTTGAGAGGGATTCTGGGGGACATGCCCTGGGACTCTCAGGGCCCCCAGCCTTAAACCACAAAAAGGAAGAGGCAGAGGACAGGATGTACCCGCCTTGGTGGGCCTGGGATGAGGACATCTGTGCACAGACACACAGAGGCTGAGCCCCACCCCCGGGTAGATGATTCCAGGAAGAAAGCGCTGCAGCTCCCTCCCTGTGTGGCCCTGGCCCTGCCCAGCAGAGCAGCCTCTAAAGCCTGAGGAAGGGGCTGTGCTGCCACCTGCTGGACCCCAAAGGCTGGTGTGGCACCCGGGAGCCCAGTGCCCAGACCCTCCCGACCTCTATCCCTCAGGGTAGTGAGGGTCCCCCAACCTGGGAGCTGGTGGGGCCCATTCCTTGCGCACCTCTACTGAAGGCACCCAGGTCTCCCCTGGCCTTGGCTGAGCTGCAGTCGCTGAACTGTGAGGCCAGAGACTCAAAGTCCTCCTCTCCCGACTTGATCTTCTGGATGTAGCCTGCGGACATGGAACGGAATGGGAGGGCCAGGTTAGGGCGGGGGGACCTGACCAGACAGGATGGAGGGCTCCAGAGCTGGCCAGCGGGGGAGGCAGCACTTCACTCGGAAAGCCTCCCCCTACAGGCACACATGCTCCCCACAACCCCTCTCCTCACACACACCTGCAGGCGCAGTCATACCTGTCCTCACCCACACCCAAGAAGAGGCGCCTTTCACGTGCATGAGCACTCGGTGCACCCTGCCAGTCACCCATGAGCCCTGCAACCCTGCGGGTCTCACATCCCTGCTCCTGCTGTCACCCTCTCCAACACCCACACACACACATTTGAGGCAAAATCTACATCCAAGCTGGACAGGTCAGAGGAGAGCAGGAGGCAGGGAAACGCTGACCCAGGCAGGGAGCTGGGCCCCCAGGGCCCCCTGGGCAGAGGTGGGAGAACTGTCCAGAGAGGGCCCAGCATTGCCATGGCAGCCCATGGCCTCAGCTGTCCCATCTGGGAAGAAGAGCCTGGTACTGGGAAGGGCCTCCAAGGCACCCCGGTGGGCTTTGCAAGGGACACTCGTGGACTGTAGCCCCAGGGTCCCAGAGGCAGGCGACACAGCTCTTCTCCTGGCTCCCCACCTACGGTCTCCATGCTGGCAGAACTTAGGGCGGCCCCACCCTGTGTGGCCTAAACCAGCCCATCAACTCTGACTCTCCAGGAGGTGGGGGAGGAACAGGGCTGCTGGCAGAGGGGGCAGGATAGCAGCAGAGTAGCATCTGAGTGACTCATGTTTCGGGAGCCAAGCAGGGAGGGCTGCGTGTGTGTGCACGTGGTTTGTGTTGTGTGAATGTGTGTGAGCAAGTCTGTGTATGCACTCTTGTGCACATGCCAGGTAGGGAGGAATGGCTTACCGCCTTCCTGAGTCTAGGCCGCCCCCAGGAAGGTGCCCATGGGCCAAAGTCTGCTCTACCCCAATCCTCCTCTTGCTCTGACACGAACGGGTGTCCCTTCCAGTGTCCTCCCTAGGCCAGTGATGTGACAGCCCCAGCAAGCCAGGGCAGCCTTCTGGGTGAACTGCACCCGCCCCATGTACCCTATGGCCTGGCAGCCACGCTCCAGGGACATCAGTTCTTCTCTCCAACGTGAGGGTCACCCTGACACACTCAGGAGGGGGTTTCCTAACGTAACCCTGACACTTCTACCCATTGCTCCTTCTGACCTAAATGAGGCCATGACATGACTGCCGGCCAATCTGCCCAGGACACACATAGCTGACACACCCACCTACAGCCTGTCAGAGAGCCATGGGGACACTGCTGGGTGACCCAGCCAGTGCTAGGAGGCCTGGACACCCAACCATGGCACCTGCTGAACACACTGAATTGATCCAAGTGTCCCCAGGGCTCCTCGGCCTCACACTCTGACCTGCTTGGGACCACGGTGGAAATGGTACCACCATGACAGCACAGCCATAGCTCCCTGTTGGGCTGCACGTCATGGCAGCCACCAGTGTCCTGGTATCTGAGCTGGATGTCAACAGGACCTGCTGCCCTGACATCCCTTTGCCCCTCCACCTGACAGTCTTGTGCCAGTGGCTATGACATGCGGCACAGTGCCCAGCACCGAGCAAGACCCTGACCAATGTCCCTTGCTTTCATCACTCTTCCCTCCGTGTGGACCGCATCCCAGGGATGATGCAGCCTCTACTGCTGCCCCTATCCTTGGCCCTCCCGGCCCACGTGTCCTGGTCAGATCTGGCCATCCCTCTGGGGCACTGTGTGATGCCTGTCCGACAGGGACATCAGTGCCATACAGGGCCCAGCTTCTGTTGGGATGGCATATTACAGAGGCTTCTGCCCGTGATTCCCTGGTTTGATCAGAACACCCCGCTTCCAGGGCTGCCAGACACATCCACCAGTGACTCCGACTTAAATCAGATGTTGCTAGGACCCCCTCCCACCCTTCCTCTCCCTGAACTTCTAGTATCTCCTTGGCCTTAGGCACAGAGCACTGGAGTCCCCTGCCCCCGCTTCTGTTTGGACCACTAAGCCAGCCAGGGTACCCACCTGCTTCGGGGTAGCAGGACTGCCTGCAGGCGCTGAGCATCTGAGGAGCCAGGTCCAGACCCAGGCCCTGAACAAGCATCACCTTGCCACAGCCCCCAGCGGCCAGGGCTGGGGGCACAGCCACAGGGATCCCTGAAATTGGACAGCCCGTCCAAGTTGTCCTCTCTCACACACACAGTGGCAAGCCATACCACTTAAAAACAAATAAAAGCCACACTTTGGCGCCCCCATAGCTCATATCACCCAGATCTGCCTCTGACCTGCCAGCTCTCTTGGAAAACCTTCTGCTTTGATGAAAGCCGGCAATGACTGTTTTGTTTTCCTTTTGTAGAGATGGGGGTCTCATCAGATTTCTCGGGCTGGCCTTGAACCCCTGGGCTGCAGCAATCCTCTTGCCTCAGCCTCCCAACTAGCTGGAACGATTTTTTTTTTTTAAAAAAAGCGCTTTCTCTTGAACCTGGGAGGTGGAAGGTGCAGTGAACTGAGATCGTGCCACTGTTCTCCAGCATGGGCAACAAGAGCGAAACTCCATCTCAGAAAGAAAAAAACCAAACACTTTCTTCCTGAGTTCCTGCTCTGTGAGGCTGACCTTGAGGGGTTTGGTTCTGTGTGTCTTGTTAGCTCAGCCTGTACCCGACCCCCCGACAATGAAATCCTCCTACTCCTGCCCTGCTCCCCTGCCTCGCAGACCTTGGTTTAAGCCTCTTGTCCTGCCTGAAACTCACCAGCTATCCTCTGGTCTCCCCCAGAAGCCTCCCCTAATCCCCCACTGTGTGAGATGCCTCCGCCTGGGTGCTGCATTTACTACCGTCCTATTGGCAGGTTGCTTCCCGGCCTCACAGTGTGGGAACGAAGGCTGCTGGGTTGGCCTTGTTCATTGCTACACCCTCAGAACCCAGCACTGTGCACAAAACAGGTGTTCATGAATGTTCAAGAAGTTCATGAATAAATGAGACAGAAATAGGCCATGGGGAAGGAGGCAGACGGGGATCTACCACAGGGCTTGAAACAGAAATGCTGGAATCTCATGCCCTGTCTACCTGAAACTCAGGCTGTGACCCTAAGGCCAGACTTCCTGGGCCTCCTCCAAGACAACATGTCAGCCTTGATGGCACCAAACCCATGAAATTTGATGGGGGCTGTCAGGTGCTGGAGCCCCATCCTGATTTGATGTGGCTCCAGCTTAGAACCACACGGACGCAGGGTGGCCTCTTCAGGAGCTCCCAGTCTGGAACAGGGGCCTCCACCTGCTTCAAGGTGTTCAGGACCCCCTGAAATTGTATGCAAAACAGAATGGCACCTGTCTGTGCTGGCATACCCCAGCCAGCCTGCTCACAGCATATCCTCAAAGTCCAAGAGGACACGTTATGGGTGCTGACTCTGGACTCCGTCAGGTTCAGATCCTACCTCTGCTGCTCCTGAACAATGCGAGTCTGGCAGGTGACTTTACCTCTTGGAGCCTCACTCAACTGGCCTGTAAAATGGGGTAACAGCTGCTCCCATGTTGGAGGCTGCTCCAAGGAGTGAATCAGTGATCACTTAAGCAGCGGCTGTTGCAGAGCAGGCCCCTGACAGATCCAAGCTGCCCATCCATCTGTTATGGACTCAATGTTTGTGTCACCCCAAATTCATGTGTTAAAGCCCTAACCCCCGGTGTGGCTGCATTTGGAGATGGGGATTTCAGGGAAGTAACTAGGGTTAAATGTGGTCATAAGGGTGGGGCCCTGATCCAACAGGATTAATGTCCCATTTTTGTTTTTTGTTTTTTATTGAGGTAGAGTCTGGCTGTGTCACCCAGGCTGGAGTTCATTGGTGTGATCTCAGCTCACTGTGACCTCTGCCTACTAGGTTCAAGCGATCCTCCTGCCTCAGCCTCCTGAGTAGCTGGGATCACACGCATGCGCCACTACATCCGACTACTTTTTTTTTTTTAGTATTTTTAGTAGAGATGGAGATTCACCATGTTGGCCAGGCTGGTCTTAAATTCCTGACCTCAAGTGATTTGCCCACCTCAGTCTCCCAAAGCTCTGGGATTACACGCATGAGCCACTGCGTCTGGCCAGGATTAGTGTCCTTATAAGAAGAGACACCAGGCCGGGCGCGGTGGCTCAAGCCTGTAATCCCAGCACTTTGGGAGGCCGAGACGGGCAGATCACGAGGTCAGGAGATCGAGACCATCCTGGCTAACACGGTGAAACTCCGTCTCTACTAAAAAATACAAAAAACTAGCCGGGCGAGGTGGCGGGCACCTGTAGTCCCAGCTACTCGGGAGGCTGAGGAAGGAGAATGGCGTGAAGCTTGCAGTGAGCTGAGATCCGGCCACTGCACTCCAGCCTGGGCGACAGAGCAAGACTCCGTCTCAAAAAAAAAAAAAAAAAAAAAAGAAGGGACACCAGACAGAGAGCTGGGGAATACCATGTGAGTACACAGTGAGAGGGCAGCCATCTACAAGCCAGGAAATGGGTTCTTGCCAGGAACAAAATCTGAGGGAACCTGGATCATGGACTTCTGGCCTCCAGAACTGTGGAAAGTGATGACTGTTGTTTAAGCCACACAGTCTGTGGTATTTTGTTACAACAGTCCAAGCTAATGCACCTCAGTGACCTAGGTGGGAGTGAGGGAACAAATGGGGTAGTCCTTGACTCCAAAAAGGTTTCGAGATGTGCTCTCTCCTCTGCCTTGCCAGATCATTACGGTGCTTCGAGTATACTTCCCGGAGGCTGCCCAGGCACCAGAGGGGAAGGGGCCCGGTTGGGGAAAGAGGTGACAGGGTCAGGTCTGAGAAGACCAAGATCCAGAAGGAAAGGCTAGAGGCTGGCCCGAGGCCAGCAAGCTGGAAGGGTGCCAGTGACCTTGGGGACCCTGGGACAAAGGGGCTGACCTGGATGCTGGGATGGGTATGTGGATAGGATGGCTGCTCACAGTCTCAGCCTCCCTGGGACCCTCCAGGCCCTGGGCATGTGAGGGGCCAGGGGTGAAGAGTAGGCAGGGAGGGCTTCTCCACAGCCCATCCTCCTTAGACAAGGACACTGGCAATGACTCCCTCGGATCCCTGACAGCCTCTGACTGCAGCCCAGCAGCTGCAGAGGAGCCAATGCTGGGAAAAGGAGCCTCAGCAGAAAACGTGGAGGCCCCGACTCTCTCTGCAGGCAGCCTGTCCCTTTAGGGCAAGGGCGGAGCACCAGATCTAAATGGGCACTGATGAGATTCAGCCCGCTGCCAGCTGGGGAGTGAGCTGCCCAAATCATGATCTCCTGATCACCCGGCATGAACCCTCGAGGGGAGAACATCCACTTCATGGAAGAGAAAATGAGGCCCAGGTGCCCAATGCCCACACCGACACTGCACATGAGGATGTTACCGAGTGTACCTTGGCCAGGGCCACCTCACTGTAGCCTCCTACTGACCTCTGAGGGGATGTGCCCCAGCACTGTCTCAGGCAGTATACCAGGAGAGGGTGGTTGTGGGCCAAGGTCATCATCTGTGTGCTGAGCCCACCAGGCCTCCTGTGGTCCTATCCAGAACTCTTTCTATGGGCTGTGGGGTGGCAGCAGGGGCTGCCCGTGAGCAGAGACCTTGACTTGACCTCAGCTCCCCCACTGTCCACATCTGAATGACTGGGGCTGAGGCTCCACCATGCAAAATGCACCAGCCACAGAGCCCATCACTCCTGGATCCTCAGAGCCACCGTCTCCCCATTCTACAGATGAGGCAACTGAGGCTCAGGGAATGAAGACCACACAGCCGGCACTGAAACCCAGCCCTGTACGAGCCCAGGGTGGGCCATGCTATTCTGCCCTGACCCTCCCCCAGACATCCCACCACTGTCCACCTAATCCATCACCCAGTCCTCTCTATCCTGCCTCCTGAATCTCTCTCAGGTCTGCTCCCTTTCACTTCTTCCTCCACTTCCAGCCCCCAAGTTCAAGTCACACTGTCTCTTGCTGCAGTTCCTCCCACAGCTTCCATCAGGCGGGCAGGCGGGGCTCCTGCTGACATTCCGAATCTGCAGGTACCTACGGCGAGGCCTCAAGGCCTGGCTACTTACCAGGTGCACCTGTCCAACCCAGAGATGGGGGAAACACCCTCACCCACCACACCCAGGCCCATGCCCTCCTCACTGTCCCCATCGGCCTCAGCCTTCTGCCAGCTCTCATCAGGACCACCTGAAGCAGCTCTGTCCTGCGCCTGGCTGCTCTGCTGACCCCCAGGAGCCCACCTCATGCCGCTCCATCCCCAAATGTCTGAGCCCTCCTACTCACTCTTATGGGGTCCGGAAGCCTCAGAACAGTGACCACTAGAGCTGGGAGGACCCGAGGGGTCATCTCGTGATTCTCTCCTGGCTTCTCCCTCCACTTCTTCCTCTTGCTCTGGGGCAACCAGAACCTCTGAAGGTTCTGGGCCTTCCAGTTTCCCTGGTCCTTGACATTCTAGCTTCACACATCTTTGCTGAAAGCAGAGCACTGGTGGGTTCCTCTCCTCATCCCACATGGCCACATTATGTCCTGCTGCCTCCAGGAAAGAACCCAACCTCCTCACCTGACAAGGGCCATCTTCAACCTGGCTGGGACCTGCCCGTGAGAGGTCTCACCACCCCCCAGCTCCCTGCAAAGCCTTCCCCAGAGTCCTGGCTACATCCTAGCCCTAGGCCTTTACTTCTGCCTGTTCCTGTGCCAGGAATCCTTCTTGCTTCCTACTGGCTCATGAGACAAGGCTGTGAGGGCTGACTCTGGGCCAGGCTTTGTGTGGCAGGATGGGAATACAGGGGAAAGAGAGAGATCCAGTCCCCGCCCTCAGAGGTCAGGAGGCTGGCTCTTTAATCAGCCTTCAAGATTCTATGCAAGAGCTTGGCTTCTCTCTACCATGCTTACATATAAGGCTAACGGGGGCACATACTGTGCTAGATGCCATGTTGGGGGTGTGCGTGTGTAATAACATCCTGCAGGCCAGTACTGGACCAAGTGATGAGAGAGTAAAACAATAGCCAATACTGACCGAGTGTGCACTCTGTGCTGGGTCCTGTGTTACCACAACCAACAACTGCAATGACAGTGGCCACTAACAATGACAGAACGTTTACCGATGCCAGGAGCTGTTACTCCTGCTTTACTGTACTAGCCAGGAGTCCTCACAACCACCCTGGGAGGTGGGTCCTATTATTCTAACACTAGTTTTATAAATGAAAAAGACTTGACGACTGGGAGCGGTGGTTCATGCTTGTCATCCCAGCACTTTGGGAGGCTGAGGTAGAAGGATCACTTAAGCCCAGGAGTTTGAGACCATCCTGGGCAACATGGTGAAGTCTACTCTACTAAAAATACAAAAATCAGCCAGGTGTGGTGTTATGAGCCTGCAGTCCCAGCTACTTGGGAGGCTGAGGTGGAAGGATCACCTGATCCCAAGGAGGTTGAGGCCGCAGTGAGCTATGACACAGCAAGATCCTGTCTCAAAATAAGAAGGAGAAAAAGATTGAGGCCCAGAGATGTTAAGTAACTTGCTCAAGATCACACAGCCAGGACCCGGCAGAGCTGCATAGCAACCCAGGCTGTCTGGGATGGTTGAGGGATGGGTTGTTTGGAGTAGGGACAGCCCAGGAGGTTCTGGGGACTCTGAGAAAGGCTGTCAGACACAACTTCCTGCAAGAATGGAAATTTTCTTTTTTTTTTGAAATGGAGTCTCGCTCTGTTGCCTAGGCTGGAGTACAGTGGTCCGATCTCAGCTCACTGCAAGCTCCATCTCCCGGGTTCATGCCATTCTCCTGCCTCAGCCTCCCAAGTAGCTGGGACTACAGGTGTCTCTGCCACCACGTCCAGCTAATTTTTTTGTATTTTCAGTAGAAACGGGGTTTCACCATGTTAGCCAAGATGGTCTCAATCTCCTGACCTCGTGATCCGCCCACCTTGGCCTCCCAAAGTGCTGGGATTACAGGCGTGAGCCACTGCACCCGGCCAAGAATGGAAATGTGTTTTATATTCCCGCTGTTGAAGATGGCAGCCACCAGCTAAAGTATGACCAGTGCAACTGAGAAACCAATTTTTGATATTATCTTATTTATTTATTTTTGAGACAGGGTCTCGCTCTGTCACCCAGGCTGGAGTGCGGTAGCATGATCTCGGCTCATTACAACCTCTGCCTCCTGGGCTCAAGGGATCCTCTCACCTCAGTCTTCTGAGTAGCTGGTACTCTAGGCATATACCATCACATCCAGCTAATTTTTGTATATTTTGTAGAGACAGGGTTTTGTTATGTTGCACAAGCTGGTCTCAAACTCCTGGGCTTAAGTGATCCTCCCGCCTTGGCCTCCCAAAGTGCTGGGATCAGAGGTGTGAGCCACTGCATCTGAATGGTAATTTTAATTAATTTACATGGAAATAGTACATGTGAGGAGTGGCAGCCAAACTGGACAGCTTTACACAGGGCTCTGCAAATGATGGCCTGCAGGCCAAATCCTCCTTGATTTTGTAAATAATAAAGTTTTCTTGGCACACAGCCATGACCATGTGCTTGCTTACATATTGGTTATGACTGCCATCCAGTTACAAAGCAGAGCTGACGGAGACTGCATGGCCCACGAAACCTAAAATATTTACCATCTGGCCTTTAAAGTTTGCCACCCCAGTGCCAGACTGTAGAGGAAACACAGAACAGAGCACGGAATAGCTTCCTCCCTTAGGTCAGAATTAACTCACTAGCTCTGCTGGCACTCACTACCTTTCTTTCTTTCTTTTTATTTTTTTGAGATGGAGCCTCGCTTTGCTGCCCAGGCTGGAGTGGAGTGGTGCGATCTCGGCTCACTACAACCTCCGCCTCCCGGGTTCAAGCGATTCTCCTGCCTCAGCCTCCCGAGTAGCTGGGATTACAGGCATGCACCACCACAACTGCCTAATCTTTGTATTTTCAGTAGAGACAAAGTTTCACCATACTGCCCAGGCTAATCTCGAACTCCTGACCTCAGGTGATCTGCCCTCCAAGGCCTCCCAAAGTGCCGGAATTACAGGTGTGAGCCACCGCACCCTGCACGCACTCACTACCTTTCTGACCGCTCTCTCTGGACCCACCTATGTTTGTGACTTGGGCCCCTACTGGATGATACTACTATTGACAACAGTTCCCACAGACTGAGGGCCCACTGTGCAAAATGCATTGCCTCATTCCCTTGAACTTTCACAATGGTCCTCAGAAGATGCCCATTTTACAGAGAAAGCTGACTCATGAGTCCCCTCCCAAAGGTCACAGAGTTCACAGAGGCACAGTACTACCTGAACCCAGGTCTGCCAGTCCCCAGGCTGGGTCCTCTGCCCCTACCTGGCTCACCCTGAAATGCCAGATGAAAAGGAAAGAGAGGCCGGGCGCGGTGGCTCAAGCCTGTAATCCCAGCACTTTGGGAGGCCGAGACGGGCGGATCACGAGGTCAGGAGATCGAGACCATCCTGGCTAACACGGTGAAACCCCGTCTCTACTAAAAACTACAAAAAACTAGCCGGGCGACGTGGCGGCGCCTGTAGTCCCAGCTACTCGAGAGGCTGAGACAGGAGAATGGCCTGAACCCGGGAGGCGGAGCTTGCAGTGAGCTGAGATCCGGCCACAGCACTCCAGCCTGGGTGACAGAGCGAGACTCCGCCTCAAAAAAAAAAAAAAAAAAAAAAAAAAAAGAAAAGGAAAGAGAATGGCTGCTGTGAAGGTCAGGGTCATGTCATGCACTGGTGTTTTTGTGTTGGCCAACACCACGCCTGGCAGCTGAGCAAGCTGGGGTGAAGGGTCTGCTGTGACTTCTACAAAGGCCCACCTGGGAGAAGACCCCCTCCCAAGCCTTTGCCCTTGCCCTGCTCACCGTTGATCAGCTCCAGGGCCTCCTCCTTGGTCCGGGTGATCTTCTCCTGCCGCCAGGACGAGGGCCGCCTTGACTGGCTGTGCTTCACCAGCAGGTGCGAGCAGCGGACCCTAGTGGGCTCCCCCTGCCCGTTTTTGCCACCACTGCTGCTGTTGCCGCTGGGCCGCTCCCACTGGCTGGCGTTAGTGATGTGGTTGAAGTAGTATACTCGGCCTGGAGGGGAGGGCAGGTGGGAATTCAGCTAGGGTTGTGCTCCCATGACACCACCTGAGCCCACAGCCAGAAGCCAGGGTAAGGGCCTGGCTTGCAGGGGGTGCCTTCATTCAACAAATCCATGGTGTGTCCACCATGTGCCACGGGCTCTCCAGACATGAGCCAATGTGGCAGGATACAGTCCCTGCCCTTAAAGAGCTAACATTCTAGGTGAGAACAGACAGGTGCTAAACAAGCAAACAAAACACAGGATAATATAAATCCCCAACAACTTCAAAGATGAAAATAACCCAGGGTGATGGAAGAGAGGAAGCTGGGGGACAGGAAATTGACTCGAAGCATGCACTCAGCAGGCAGACCACCTGAATTCAAATCTGAATCTGGGTTCAAATGTGATCTACCTTCCCTGGGCCTCAGTGTTCTCACCTGTAAAATGGAGATAACAGTTCCTACCTTAGGGTCATTGAAAGGACTAAATAATAATTTTTTTTTAATTTAAAAAGGGGGCCGGGAGCGGTGTCTCAAGCCTGTAATCCCAGCACTTTGGGAGGCCGAGACGGGCGGATCACAAGGTCAGGAGATCGAGACCATCCTGGCTAACACGGTGAAACCCCGTCTCTACTAAAAAATACAAAAAACTAGCCAGGCGTGGTGGCGGGCGCCTGTAGTCCCAGCTACTCGGGAGGCTGAGGCAGGAGAATGGCGTGAACCCGGGAGGCGGAGCTTGCAGTGAGCTGAAGTGAGCTGAGATCCGGCCACTGCACTCCAGCCCGGGCGGCAGAGCGAGACTCCATCTCAAAAAAAAAAAAAAAAAAATTTAAAAAGTGCTAAGCGTGGTAGCTCTCGCCTGTAATCCTAGCACTTTGGGAGGCCAAGGTGGGGTGGATCACCTGAGGTCAGGAGGTCGAGACCAGCCTGGCCAACATGGTGTAACCCCATCTCTACTAAAAATACAAACATTGGGCCAGGTGCCGTGGCTCACACTTGTAATCCCGGCACTTTGGGAGGCTGAGGCAGGTGGATCATGAGGTTAGGAGATCGAGACCATCCTGGCTAACACAGTGAAACCCCATCTCTACTAAAAATACAAAAAACTAGCTGGGCATAGAGGCACACACCTGTAATCCCCGCTACTCGGGAGGCTGAGGCAGGAGAATCACTTGAACCCGGGAGGCAGAGGTTGCAGTGAGCTGACATCGCGCCACTGCACTCTAGCCTAGGTGACAGAGCAAGACTCCATCTCAAACAAACAAACCAACAAACAAAAACAAACATTGGCCAGGCACAGTGGCTCACGCCTGCACCAGCACTTTGGGAGGCTGAGGCGGGAGGATCACCTGAGGTCAGGAGTTCGAGACCAGCCTGGCCAACACAGTGAAACCCCATCTCTACTAAAAATACAAAAAATTAGCCGGGCATGGTGGCGGGCACCTGTAATCCCAGCTACTGGGGAGGCTGAAGCAGGAGAATCGCTTGAACCCGGGAGGTGGAGGTTGTGGTGAGCTGAGATTGTGCCACTGCACTCCAGCCTGGGCAACAAAAGCGAAACTCCACCTCAAACAAACAAACAAACATTAGCCAGGCATGGTGGTGTATATCTGTAATCCCAGCTACTCGGGAGGCTAAGACAGGAGAATTGTTTGAATCTGGAAGGCGGAGGCTACAGTGAGCCAAGATCATGCCACTGCACTCCAGCCTGGGCGACAGAGTGAGACTCTTGTCTCAAAAAAAACAAAAACAAACAAACAAACCAAAAAACAGGCTGGCTGGGCTCAGTGGCTCAGGCCTATAATCCCAGTACTTTGGGAGGCTGAGGCAGGTGGATCACCTGGGGTCAGGAGTTCGAGACCAGTCTGGCCAACATGGTGAAACCTCATCTCTACTAAAAATACAAAAATTAGCCGGATGTGGTGGCAGGCACCTGTAATCCCAGCCACTCAGCAGAGGCAGGAGAATCACTTGAACCTGGGAGGTGGAGGCTGCAGTGAGCCAAGATCATGCCACTGCACTCCAGCCTGGGCGACAGAGTGAGACTCTGTCTCAAAATAAATAAATAAATAGAAGTAAATAAATAAAAAATTAAAAATTAGCCATGGGTGGTGGTACATGCCTGTGGTCTCAGCTACGTGAAAGGCTGAGGTGGGAGGATTGCTTAAGCCTGGGAGGCAGAGGCTGCACTGCAGCCTGAGCCACACAGTGAGACCGTCTCCAGAAAAAAGAAGAAAGCACCAAATAAGCTTACACATCTGTAAAATGCCTAGGACAGAAACTGGCACACATTAAGAGTGGGATAGCCTTTATTATCTCCATTGTATAGACAACAAAACGGAGGCCTCACCTTTTGCATCTCTGGGAATGGCAGCAATGAGTAACATTACTCTGTTCCAGGCACACACAGGGGGAGGCAGGAACTGTACTCAGGTACTTCACACCCGAAAGCTCTGCTCTTAGCTACTACACCGTGCACAGTGTTGCAGAGCTAGGAACCAGCATTACTGGTGGCCAGATGTTACCCAGGGAGTGGGGATATGAAGGAGTGAATACTGTGAACAAGAAGCTGGAAGTAAAGACCTTACTGGGTGCCACTCCAAAGGCTGACAGTTCGCCTGGGTGACATGGAGTGTCACCCATAAAGGAAGCCATCAGGGTTGAACTGAGCAGAAACAGCAGAAATGGGCCCATGGCTGGGCAGAGCATCCGGTTTATGCTGGAGGTCCCAGCCACAGGCCAGGGCTAGAGCAGGATGGGCGAGAGCACGGGTTCCGGTGGCAAATGCAGCTGAGCTACGGACTCACTCTAAAACCTTGGCAATGGGCTCTATCTCCCTGCACCTCAGTTTTCTCATCTGAAAAATGGGGACTAGAGAATAAGGAGATCACACCTCATGGGGTTAATGAGGAGCGTCCATGTATCCAAAGCGTTCACCAGAACCTGGCACTCAACCAAGGAGAATTATTACTGCAAATGCGATTGCTATGGGCTCTGGAGGCAGCAGAGTGACTCGCGACCTGCCCACAGATGCTGGGCCTGCTACTCAGGAGTTTGCTGTGACAAGGGCGGGGGGATCTGGAGGCAAACTGCCTAGGTCCTAATCCAACCCCCAGCCCCTGGAATGATCTTGGACGAGTTCCTTCAGTTTTCTGGCCTCAGTTTCCTTGCTGGTAAGATAGGAAGTAATAACTATCTGGCTCCCAGAGTTGTGGCAATTCAGAGAGAACTTAAAGCGCTTTATACAGAGACAAACGTGCCCTGTTACTGGCAATATTATCATTGTGGCTAACCGTTAAATCGGGCCTAAGCACAGGGGCCATCGTCTGGCAGAATGTCACCGGCGATGTCGCAGACTCAGCATTAGGTGTACACGGTAGGGGTGTTAGCAGGGGTAGGTTGTGGACCCGAGGTCGGGCAACACCCTACGCCCTTTGCAGGGTACTGGAGTGTCCCCTTCCCAGGGGTGCCCCCGGGCCCAGCAAAGTGCAGAGACGTCCCCCGGGGGAGTCAGGTGCATTAGGCCGAGAGGTATCAGCCGGGCCGGCAGGGCCAGGGCCATCGCCCCGGACTTCCCGGACCCTCACCCGCCCAGCCCCCTGCCTCAGCTTCCTTTGGCTTCCCAGCGGCTCCTGAGGCTCGCAGCCCCACAACAGGGCGGGCCGGGGCCGTTACCCCGGGGACGACGCGGAGGAACCAGGACCCCACAGGAGGGAGGCACCGCTGCCGCCGCGCCCAAGAGGCGAGCTCGAGCCCTGCTTACGCGGGCCCGCGCGGTCCCGCCCCAGCCCCGACCCCCGCGGCACCTGAGCTGCGGCTCATGCGCTTCTCCCAGCCGGGCGGCAGCTTCTCCTCGTCCGCCATCTTCCCTCCTGCCGCAGCGCCCGCTCCGCCTCAGCCGCGCCGCCTGTCGCCCGCGCCCGCCCGCCGCCGCCGCCTATTGGCTAGACGCGCTCTGCAACGGGGCCTCGCGGGAACGCCCATTGGACGCCCCAACCGTCCGGATTGGCTTTCTGGCCTTCTATTGGGTAGAAGAGAGGCTGGGCGGACCCTCCCACGTTATCCCTGCGCCCCGCCCCCGGCCAGCCTCAGTTTGGCCCCGCCCACTCGCTCTCCCCGGCTCCTGAGTGGTCCGAAGAGACGCGGCCCCGCCCTTCTCAACGCCCTTTAGCGAGCGCCAAAAAACTCCCGACCCCTTCTTGGCGCGCCTCGCCGCAGAGCCCACCCAGGCGGGACAGAGCTTATGGATTGGCTAATGCAGCAGCAACTGCTGCCTTCCTGAGCCGTTCCCGAAGGTCCGCAAACCCCCAGCCCTCCCATGCGGAAGCGTCTGGCTGGTGCGGAGGTAACGGCGGTCGAGGAGGTACTTGGGCGTGGCGGGGCTGCCTCTGTTGTTGCCATAGCAATGCAGTTGCCTTGGAGATGAGCACCTAAGTGCCCGATGCTTAAATTTGGCTCCTCCATCCTCCCTCATCCCACCTGTTTCCCCAGATGTCCAAAGCTAACCCAGCCTCTTTTATTTTTTGCAGAGCCAAACTTTTCCCTAGGCTCTGGACCCAAACGCCTTCCACGTCTTTTGGAACCTGCTTACTTCCCTTATTACTTCGCAGTCTGGCTCCTTCCTCTATCCTGGGTGACCAGTGGGTGCCGACATTGACATTCATATAAGAACATGGAGGAGGTGCAGGTGGGAGGAGATGAGCTCAGTTTTAGCCAACTTAAAATAGAGTCTGCAGAGCCCGTGGAACACAGAGGAGATATTTGGGACCCAGGGTTGGGGAACTCTGGGTAGATATGGGAGTTGAAGACACTGACAGCAAACGGTTCAACTACAGTTCACCTAGCATAGAACCCTATGTGACCGCTAAAAAGAATGAGGCTGAGTGAAGTGAACTCATAGGGAAAACTGCCCACAACAAATTAGACGCAGGATGCAGTAGAAGGCTAAGAGAAGTCTAGAGCCAGACTTGGGTTTAAAGCCTGGCACTGCCACTTGCTATGTGACCTTGAACTGATTACTTAATGTTACTCTGTACTTTGGTTTCCCAATCTGCAAAGTGGGGATAAGCCATAATACATCCTTCTGTTTGATGTGAAGATTAAATAAATAAATCCACATAAAGCACTCAAGCCAGGCTTGGTGGCTCACACCCGTAATCCCAGCACTTTGGGAGGCCGAGGCAGGCAGATAACCTGAAGTCAGGAATTCAAGATCAGCCTGGTAACATGGTGAAACCCGGTCTCTACTAAAAATACAAAAATTAGCCAGGCGTGGTAGTGGGCACCTTTAATCCCAGCTACTCGGGAGGCTGAGACAGAAGAATTACTTGAACCTGGGAGGCGGAGGTTGCAGTGAGCCGTGATTGTGCCACTGCACTCCAACCTGGGCGACAGAGCGAGATTTCATCTCAAAAAAAAAAAAAAAAAAAAAAAGGCCGGGCACGGTGGCTCAAGCCTGTAATCCCAGCACTTTGGGAGGCCGAAGTAGGCAGATCACGAAGTCAGGAGCTCGAGACCATCCTGGCTAACACGGTGAAACCCTGTCTCTACGAAAAATACAAAAAAAAAGAAATTAGCCGGGCGTGGTGGCAGTCGCCTGTAGTCCCAGCTACTCCGGAGGCTAAGGCGGGAGAATGGCGTGAACCTGGGAAGCGGAGCTTGCAGTGAGCCAAGATTGCGCCACTGGGGACGACAGAGCGAGACTCCGTCTCAAAAAAAAAAAAAAAGCAAATGTGGTGGCGCACCTGTAATCTCAGCTACTCAGGAGGCTCAAGTGGGAGGACAGCTTGAGCCCCAGAGGTCAAGGGTGCAGTGAGGCTGTGATTATGCCTCTGCACTCCAGTCTGGTTGACAGAGCAAGACCCCATGTAGAAAAAAAAAAAAAAAAAACCCACCTCCAAAAACAAAAAACAGTGCCTGGCCCATACCTAGGATATGTAGTGTTAACTGGTACTGTCTGCCGGGTGGAAAAGCAAGTCATAATATGGTACAGCAATTATAGTATGTATGAAAGAACAACACATCCAAAACAAAGGGAATTTATGAAGAGATCACTTATGGAAAGGCATCAAAGATATAAAGCATAGAAAGCAAGCAGCTGAACAGTATGAGTATTAAATTATATATAATTATCAATTATGTGTTAAAAAATAAATAATAGGCCAGGCACAGTGGCTCACACCTGTAATCCCAGCACTTTGGGAGGCCGAGGCAGGCAGATCACAAGGTCAGGAAACCGAGACCATCCTGGCTAACATGGTGAAACCCTGTCTCTACTAAAAATACAAAAAATTAGCCCGGTGCGGTGGCACGTGCCTGTAGTCCCATCAGCTGCTTGGGAGGCTGAGGCAGAAGCGCTTTAACCTGGGAGACGGAGGCTGCAGTGAGCCGAGATCATGCCATTGCGCTCCAGCCTGGGCGACAGAGCGAGACTGTATCTCAAAAATTAAATAAATAAATAAATAAATAAATAAATAAATAATTAATTAATTAAATAAAAATAAGTAATACGTAATTATCATAATTGTGTAAAAACTATAGATTTATATCACTAAAAACTTCTGGATTCTTTCCAATATGTTAATGACTATCACTGGAGATGCAGGTGAAGGAAGAAATTAAGAATTTAAGTTTTAGGCTGGGTGTGGTGGCTCACACCTGTAATCCCAGCACTTAGGGAGGCCAAGGCAGGAGGATCACCTGAGGTCAGGAGTTCAAGACCAGCCTGGCCAACATGGTAAAACCCTGTCTCTACCAAAAATACAAAAACTAGCTGATCATGGTGGAGGGAGCCTGTAATCCCAGGAGGCGGAGCTTGCAGTGAGCCAAGATTGCGCCACTGCACTCCAGCCTGGGTGACAGAGCGAGATTCCATCTCAAAAAAAAAAAAAAAAGTATAAGTTTTAATAGAACATTTTGAGTTTTTTACAAGCATGTATTAGCATAATAAAAATATACTTTTTTTTGAGACAGAGTTTTGCTCGTTGCCCAGGCTGGAGTGCAGTGGCACGATCTCAACTCACTGCAACCTCCACCTCCCTCGTTCATGCAATTCTCCTGCCTCAGCCTCCTGAGTAGCTAGGATTACTGGCATGCGCCACCATGCCCGGCTAATTTCGTATTTTTAGTGGAGATGGGGTTTCTCCATGTTGGTCAGCCTGGTCTCGAACTCCTGACCTCAGGTGATCCACCCACCTCGGCCTCCCAAAGTGCTGGGATTTTGGCCACTGCGCCTGGGCAAAAAGATACTTTTTTAAAAAAATAATTTTAGGCCGGGCGCGGTGGCTCAAGCCTGTAATCCCAGCACTTTGGGAGGCCGAGACGGGTGGATCACGAGGTCAGGAGATGGAGACCATCCTGGCTAACATGGTGAAACCCCGTCTCTACTAAAAATACAAAAAACTAGCCGGGCGAGGTGGCGGGCACCTGTAGTCCCAGCTACTTCGGAGGCTGAGGCAGGAGAATGGCGTAAACCCAGGAGGCGGAGCTTGCAGTGAGCTGAGATCCGGCCACTGCACTCCAGCCCGGCGACAGAGCAAGACTCCGTCTCAAAAAAAAAAAAAATAATAATAATAATAATAATTTTAGACATGGGCAGTTAGAAAAACAGTGGGGCTTTCATGTACCCTTCACCCAGCCTTCCCTAATATTAGAGTCTTAAATAAATAATAGAACAAAATTCTCAACCAGTAGGGACTTTGTTTCCCAAGGGACATTTGGCAACATCTTGATACATTTTTGGTTATTACAACATCTTCAGACATTTTGGAGCAGGAGATGCTACTGGCTACTGGCATTTAGTATTATATGCCAAGGATGCTGCTAACATCCTGCAAGGCACAGCCCCAACCAAAGGAATTATCCAACCCAAGGGCTGGGCGTGGTGGCTCACACCTGTAATCCAGGGCTTTGGAAGGCCAAGGCAGGAGGATTGCTTGAATCCAGAGTCTAGGACAAGCCTGGGCAACATGACAAGACCCCATCTCTACAAAAATAATTCACTGGGTGTGGTGACACGTGCCTGTAATCCCAGCTACTTGGAAGGCTGAGGTGGGAGGATCTTGAGTCTAGGAGTTAAGAGGCTGCAATTAGCCATAAGCTTCCCACTGCACTCCAGCCTGGGTGACAGAGTGAGACTGTCTCTAAAAAAAAAAAAAAAGGCCGGGCGCGGTGGCTCACGCCTATAATCCCAGCACTTTGGGAGGCCAAGGTGGGTGGATCACGAGGTCAGGAGTTCAAGTCCAGCCTGGCCAAGATGGTGAAAACCCATCTCTACTAAAAATACAAAACTTAGCTAGGCGTGGTGGCAGGCACCTGTAATCCCAGCTACTTGGGAGGCTGAGGCGGAGAACTGCTTGAACCCAGGGAGTGGAGGTTTCAGTGAGCCAAGATCGTGCCACTGCACTCCAGCCTGGGCGACACAGCGAGACTCTGTCTCCAAAAAAAAAAAAAATCCAACCCAAAAAGGTCAACAATGCCAAAGCTCAGAAACCCTGCCATAATATAATTATCAACACTAAGAGACCAATATCAATATAATACTATTAACTAAACCACAAATTCCACCCCCGGCCCTGTTATCCCACTAGTGTTCTCTTTATGTTCCAGGATGGGTGCTCACTGCTACTGGAGTGTCACTGTTTCTGGTCCCTCGAAGCGGACAGAGCAAGGAAATATATATATGTATACACACATCTATAGGTATCAATATATCTATTAAACAAAAACCTTGAATTCAGACTGATGCCTCCAAATCCAATCCTACAAGGTTCATTTTAAGCACTCCCATCTCCTGTTTTATTTGTAACTTCCTTCTCCACAGTGAGACACCCAGCTCTCTTATTTGTTCAATCCTGTTTGTGTATTACATGGGCCCATGTGCCCATACCCACAAAAGTAGTTTCAAAATTGCTAAATCATGGCTGGCCTAAGGGCTCACACCTGTAATCCCAGCACCTTGGGAGGCTGAGGTGGGCGGATTACTTGAGCTCAGGCGTTTGAGACCAGCCTGGTCAACATGGTGAAACCCCGTCTCTGCTGGAAATACAAAAAATTAACCAGGTGTGGTGGCTCCTGCCTGTAGTCCTAGGTACTTGGGAGGCTGAGGCAGGAGAATCGCTTGAACCTGGCAGGCAGAGGTTGTAGTGAGCCGAGATTGCACCATCGCACCCTAGCCTGGGCAAAAAGAGCAAAACTCCATCTCATAAAATAATAATCAAAAACAATAATTAAAAAAAAAAGCATAGAAAAGCAAACTGTGGAATGGCATATAAATATTACAGAACATGTAATTATCCCTGTATGATGAAAACTCTAGGTCATTTCAGAAAGTTTCTAGAGTCACTTAAATGTATTAATGCTCACCACTGGTGGGAGGAGTGGTATAAGAAATAAGAAATTCAGGGCTGGGCGCAGTGGCTCACGCCTGTAATCCCAGCACTGTGGGAGGCTGAGGTGAACAGATCACGAGGTCAGGAGATCGAGACCACCATGACTAACATGGTGAAACCCCAACTCTACCAAAAAAATTAGCTAGGCGTGGTGGCATGCACCTGTAATTTCCAGCTACCCAGGAGGCTGAGGCAAAAGAATCACATGCTAAGGATCAATCAAAATTCAAATCTAAGCCGGGCGCGGTGGCTCACGCCTGTAATCCCAGCACTTTGGGAGGCCGAGGCGGGCGGATCACGAGGTCAGGAGATCGAGACCATCCTGGCTAACTCGGTGAAACCCCATCTCTATGAAAAAAATACAAAAAATTAGCCGGGCGTGGTGGTGGGCGCCTGTAGTCCCAGCTACCCAGAGGCTGAGGCAGGAGAATGGCGTGAACCCGGGAGGCGGAGGTTGCAGTGAGCCGAAATCACGCCACTGCACTCCAGCCTGGGCTGACTGCGTCTCAAAAAAAAAAAAAAAAAATTCAAATCTAGTTGGTCTGACTCTTGAGGCTGGGCTCATGTAGCCACATTTATAGTGCCACACTGTCTACTATCTCATTTTTGTCTTGAAAAGACGTGCAAGGGCCAAGCATGATGGCTCACGCCTATAATCTCAGTACTTTGGGAGGCCAAGGCTGGACGATCGTCTGAGGTCAGGAGTTCAAGACCATCCTGGGCAACATAGGGATACCCTGTCTCTACAAAAAATTTTAAAATGCCAGACATGGTATGTAATCCCAGCACTCAGGTAAGGCAGGAGAATTGCTTGAACCCAGGAGGCAGAGGTTGCACTGCACTCCAGCCTGGGCGACAGAGCGAGACTCTGTCTCAAAAAAATAAAAATAAAAAAATTGGCCGGGCGCGGTGGCTCAAGCCTGTAATCCCAGCACTTTGGGAGGCCGAGACGGGCGGATCACGAGGTCAGGAGATCGAGACCATCCTGGCTAACACGGTGAAACCCCGTCTCTACTGAAAATACAAAAACTAGCCAGGCGAGGTGGCGGGCGCCTGTAGTCCCAGCTACTCGGGAGGCTGAGGCAGGAGAATGGCATAAACCCGGGAGGCGGAGCTTGCAGTGAGCTGAGATCTGGCCACTGCACTCCAGTCCGGGCGACAGAGCGAGACTCCGCCTCAAAAAAAAAAAAAAAAAAAAAAAAAAAAAAAAAAAAAAAAAAAATTTTAGCAGGCATGGTGATACACACCGCCCAGCTACTTGGGAGGCTGATGCAGGAGGACTGTGTGAGTCCACTTCAGGGCTGCAGTGGGCTATGATCGCACCATTGCATTCCAGCCTGGGTGACAGAGCAAGACCCTGTCTTAAAAAAAAAAATGGTGCCAGGAACTGTGGATGTTTAAACATGCTTTAAACTCATCTATACCTCCTCAGGTCTGTGATTTCAGAATCTTAATTCCTAACAATTACATCTACTGTCATTACCTGGAGGCTCTTTGGTCTATTAGGGTGACAATAATCCCAGCGTCTCTTGACCTTCAGACACCCACAGCAAACCCCAGAGCTCTCTCTGGGCTCCTACACAGACTCCCAGCCTGCTGGTCTGCTCTGCCCTCATGGATCCAGTTGATCTGGAGCTCTTATTTCAGCAGGTACATACTGATGGTGCAGTGATGACCAAACAGCGACCAATCCATCCATCACTAGACAGCTCTCATGCAAAGAGACAGCAACAAAGCAACATCTAAGTCTTTATTAAGGTGAGTTTTTACAAACAAGCATCTATCCTAGTGTGGGGGATGAGGATGGGAGAAGAGAGCGGGGCAGCAGGAAGATGAGGATTCTCATCTATTGGTAATAAAGCTCCAGGTTCATCCCATCGTGGATTTCATCTGAAGGAGAGGTGTTAAGGAATCCTGACTCTGGCTTCCATCCCCACCCCTCTCATCCATTCATAGCTGGGTCAGGGTGGCCTGAGGTCTCAGCTCAGGGCTAAGGAAGCCCATTTTGGACCAGGCCATTTTTATTTGGAGAGAACTGAAACTTTACCAAAAAATTTCTGGCTGGGTGCAGTGGCTCACACCTGTAATCCCAGCACTTTGGGAAGCTGAAGCAGGTGGATCACTTGATGTCAGGAGTTTGAGACCAGCCTGGCCAACACAGTGATGTTTAAACACAGTGAAAACCCATCTCTACTAAAAATACAAAAAAGTTAGCTGGGCATGGTGGCAGGCACCTGTAATCCCAGCTACTTGGAAGGCTGAGACAGGAGAATCACTTAAACCCAGGAGGTAGAGGCTGCAGTGAGCCAATATTGTGCCACTGTACTCCAGCCTGGGCAACAACAGCAAAACTCTACCTGAAAAAAAAAAAAGTTTGTTCCTTCTAGGCCAAGTGCAGTGGCTCATGACTATAATCCCAGCACTTTGGGAGGCCGAGGTGGGAGGATCACTTGAGGCCAGGAGTTCGAGACTAGCCTGGCAAATGTGGCAGAACCCCATCTCTACTAAAAATACAAAAACTAGCAAGGAGTGGTGGCACATGCCTGTAATCCCAGCTACTTGGGAGGCTGAGGCAGAACTGCTTGAACCCGGGAGGTGGAGGTTGCAGTGGACCAAGATCGTGCCACTGCACTCCAGCCTGGGCGATAGAGCGAGACTGTCTCAAAAAAAAATAAAATAAAAATTCAAAAAGTTTCTGTTCTTTCTGCACAATAGATATACCTGAGTCTCACCCCACCCTGACCTACTGTTCAGCACCCAGGTGGAGGTCAGTAATAAATATTTTGAACTTGAAGTCAAACTTTCACCAACTATCCTCTTCTCCAACCAAATAATTACATAGCTCCCATTTTCTTCTTCCTCTTTTTTTTTTTTTTTGAGACAGTCTTCGCTCTGTTGCCTAGGATGGAGTGCAGTGGCACGATGTCGGTTCACTGCAAGCTCCGCCTCTCAGGTTCATGCCATTCTCCTGCCTCAGCCTCCCGAGCAGCTGGGACTACAGGCGCCCGCCACTATGCCCAGCTAATTTTTTTGTATTTTTTAGTAGAGACGGGGTTTCACCGTGTTAGCCAGGATGGTCTCGATCTCCTCACCTTGTGATCCGCCTACCTCGGCCTCCCAAAGTGCTGGGATTACAGGCGTGAGCCACCGCGCCCAGCCTAGCTCCCATTTTCTAAGGGCTCACCATGTGCCACGTACTAAGTTAAACACTTAATATACATTATCTCATGCAGACTTTAGTTTTGAACAAAGATAACCGAGGCTGGGTATGTAGATGCTTCCTCAAGAAGTCACACAAAGGATACAGTCCCCCAGAGACACGTGGTCCTTAAAAATCGTGTACCTAAGGAAAAGAGACATTTTAGAGATAAGGCTAAGTAGGCTCTTCAGCCTGGAGGCCGAATGAGGTAGCTGAGCCTAAGCAAAGGGCTGCCTGTAGCGTTCCCCCAAACCAAAACCTTCCGGCCTAGTCCAGTCCACCCAGTGGCTCTACCACTGCACTCACCACTTCTTCAGGACAATCTTGTTCCAACGGGTGCCAGTTTGGGCTGCAATCAGCTTCTTAAGGTCCCCGATGGTATCATCCGTGCTGGGCGCAGAGGAGTTAAGGCAAATGGGAGCGGTAGAACGAGGACGAGGGCATTCCAGGGCTGAATACCATCTGCCAAGACCCCATCCGCCCCCTCTCCCGGGTTTAACGAAAACCATCCGACAACAGATTGAGTTGCCTGCCTCAAGCCAAGCATCCCTGCGGGTACCACTGCCTCTCGGCTGCCTGTGGATACTTGCATTTAACGCGGACCTTCTTCCCCAGACGGTCGTTGCAAACAACCTCGATCATCCTAGCTGGAGCTACACAGAGCAGTGGGGTGGAAGGTAGCAAAATCAGAGCTTCAGGCGTCTCCCAGACCCAGAAGCCCCAGCCTACAAGTCTCCCAGTCCCAGGCCCTAAAATTCCCGGTCACTGAGCCTTCCGTTCTGCCCCCAACCCCCCGGACTCGAATACTCCCAGGCCAAGTCCCCTGTCCCAGGGCCGCGAACCCCAGGCAGCCGCGCCTCCGCCCCTTCTCGACGCCTGAATGCCCTGACACAAAACTCCCTGGCCTCACCTCCCACTGACCCCAGACCCTGGGTGGCTGGGTCGCGACAGCTTTCCCCAACTCTGAGCCTCTCCGCTTGACCCCCTCACCTCGAATCGCCTGGAACCAGCGGACGCCACTAGCTGCTTGCGCCAGCGCAGACCTCTGGCCGCTGTTGACGCTGGGAACCGGAAGCGGAAGTAAAAATGCAGGGCCGGAAGTCCCGCCCCTAGCCAGACGGCGTGGTCAACACTGGCTCAGGTTCTTCCGGGTCTGCGGTCTGTTGGGTATTTGCGGTTCAGAAGTACCGGTTTCCGTGTCCCAAGGCTTGGCAGGGGGACGCCTGCGGTAGGCGCGCAGGGTAGAGAGGGGTGTCTCAGCGGGTGTGGGGCGAAAGGGCGTGGAGAGAGAGCCAGAGGTCCGGCGCCGGCCCCAACTCGTTTGAAGTGGTTGCCGGGAGACTCGGTCACATGGTGGGGCACCAGAGGGTCCGGGGGTGGGGGCCCGAAGCATCTTTCTGCCGCTACTAGGAGCGAGGGCGGAGGGTGTAGAGGACTACCTGCTCGCAAACGAGGTGTTCCCGATAAGTCCTGCTCTTGTAAACAAAGCAGGACTTTCCTTCTCTGTGAACAGGAAGAACAAAGGAGTCAGCGGCTAACAGCAGATGATGGGAACTGGTTAATGTTTAAGCATTTTGAGAAATCAGAAAGTCAGGGAAAGGTCAGAAAAACAACTCGTGTCAGAAAAACAACTCGTGTCTTGTGACGTGGTAAAATTCCACAAACGGTTACATAAAATAAAGCAGAGCGTGCTGTTGGGCGCGGCCGCCATGTTTGTTTTGTCTTGTGTTGTCATGTGTGTTCATTCCTTTGTTTAGGAAACACGCGGACCCCAACATCTGGCGCAGCGAGCAGGGTTTGTGGCTCCAAGAGAGCAAGGAACCGGAGGGGGCACACCCCGGGTAAGTAAATAAAGGAGGGGGACCCACGGGAAAATTATGGGGAATTCCACCTCTCTGGCCTCGGAATATTTGCGGTTGCTTCAGGAACTGTTGATGTCCATAGGAGTAGAAGTAAAAGAAAAGACTTTGAAGCGATTGTTTGCCCATGTTGAACAACATTACTATTGGTTTCAATATCAAACTGAAGTGCAGCTAAATCGAAAAGCATGGTTGCAAGTAGTTAAAGTCCTGCATCCAGCTCATCAGCGAGGGCAAACAATGCCTCTGACTTTATGGACTTTGTGTGGTTCCATTACTCGGGCATTAGAGCTACTTGAAACTGGCTCAGAGCGTGGCGCTCCTGCCCCGGGAGGTGAGGCATCTGAAGGTTTAGAGAAAAATGATTTTGGAGAGGAACATATTCATGCCCCGGTTGCTGAGGATAAAGAGTTGGAGGAAGAGCTGATGCCCCCTTCATCTGAAGGAAATTCTGACATGCAGCGAATTTTAGATATGTTACAACAACTGTTAAAATCACAAGGTGCCACTGCCCCTGTTTCTCCTATCCTTCCGCCACAAGCCTTCCCTGTTACTTTTCCCTCTGTTCCATTGGAGGAAGATTTCCCCTTACTGCCGCCTCCAGTCTCTGCCTGTGTCAGGTCAAGTTTTCTCTGTGCCTTTTCCTCCTGTGGGAGAAAAGAAGGAATTTAAGGTAAAAGATAATTTTGAAGAATTAGATTTGTTCCCGATAACACGAGCAGCTTTTGGCCCCAATGCTCAGTTCCCAAACGGTGGTCATAATGTGACTTTTACAGCACTACAATTTAAATTTTTAAAAGAAATGAAAGCTGCAATTTCAAATTATGGGCCTCGGTCACCGTTTGTTCTCGGCATTCTCGATTCCTTCTCTTCAGAACATATGATGATTCCTATTGACTGGGAAACGCTGGGAAAGGCTGTTCTTGACCGTTCTCAATGGCTTCAATTAAAGAGTTAGTGGTTGGAGGAAGCAAGAGTACAAGCTAGAAAAACTGCTACTCAAAATCCCCCAGGACCTACTGAAGAACAGCTTACAGGTTCAGGACAGTATGCCACTGTTAATACTCAGGCAGGCCTAGATGATATTGCCCTCACTCAGATTAAAGCTTTGTTCTTAAAAGCGTGGTCTAAAGTTGAAATAGCAGGCTAAACTACTTTATCTTTCGTAAAAATCCTACAAGGAGCCAATGAGCCGTATCCAGATTTTGTAGCCCGTCTTCAAGATGCTGTATTGAAGACTGTAGGTGCAGGCCTGCTTCTAAAATTCTTTTGGATACGCTAGCTTTTGAGAATGCTAATCCTGAGTGTCAAAAATTGCTGCATCCTCTAAAGGCCCGTGGAGCTGATTTAGATGAATACGTTCGGGTTTGTGCAGGTGTTGGAGGGGCCATTTATAATGCTCAGTTGTTTGCTGGGGCACTTTCTAAGGCTTTAAAAGGCAGTTCTAAACAAGGTGTGTGTTATCAATGTGGAAAACCTGGTCATTTTAAAAAGGAATGCCGGAAAAAACTAGGCTTTTCCGCCTCAAAAGAAAAAAGGTTACTTTCTGAGGTATGCAAACACTGGGAAAGGTCGACATTGGACAAATGAGTGCCGTTCAAAAACTGATGAGTGGAAATTTATTGTCACCTCTCCTGGGAAACAGGAGTCGGGGCCCGCAGGCTTGGGGCCCCAACAATTACAATGCAGGCCTACCACAATACCCAGTGAGCAATGGCTTACAACATCAAGGAGTGACTTCGAGTCCTCCTTAAGGGTATCACACCTTACCCCAGTTTCTCAACTTTATGCTGCAACTAAGCAAAGCGCTGCTGCTGACTTAGCTATTACTTAGCTTTATACTCTGTCTCCTAATGGAGGAATATATAAGTTAGCTACTGGAGTGTGTGGTCCTTTGCCAAAGGGACACGTAGGACTTCTGTTAGGTCGAAGCAGCAGTGCTATGCGAGGGTTAATGGTGGTTCCGGGAATCATTGATCCTGATTTTACCGATGAAATTCTTATTATGGTCCAAGTCTCACAATTTATGCGCCTAGCAGCAGGGGAACATATTGCACAATTGCTTCTATTGCCTTTTTTTCCTTTTGTATCTAGAGATGTGTCTCGTCAAGGAGGTTTCGGTAGTACTGGGAAAACTGTTTTCTGGGAAACCTTAGTTTCTGATCAAAAACCTCTATGTTCTTTGCAAATTAATGGAATACTTTTTGAAGGATTAGTCGACACAGGAGCAGATCTGTTTGGCTCAGTGGCCTACTCATTGGAAAAAGAAACAAGTCTCAGTTACTTTATCCGGCCTAGGCACTGCTTCTGTAGTTTATCAAAGTACTGAGCCCCTGAGCTGTGTAGGACCCGAAGGACAACAAGGAAAAGTATTATTTTATACTGTTCCCATTACTATTAACCTTTGCAGCCGTGATCTTTTACAGCAATTTGGTGCCTTTCTAAGTATTCCTCATATTTCTCCAGCTGCCAGAAATATGATGTTCAAGATGGGCTACAATCCTTTAAACTCGTAGCCACTGTCCACAAGCCTCAAGCTTTACAATTAAAGTGGAAAACTACAATTCCTGTTTGGGTGGAACAGTGGCCATTGTCTAAAGAAAAACTTGAGGCTTTGAAAGATTTAGTTAAGGAACAATTGGCCGAGGGGCATATAGAACCAAGTACTTCCGCATGGAATTCCCCTGTGTTTGTCATTGAAAAGAAAAGTGGAAAATGGCACTTATTAACTGATCTTAGAGCTGTAAATGCCTGTATTCAACCTATGGGGACTTTACAACCTGGTCTTCCCAATCCAGCCCTTATCCCACAAAATTGGAAATTAATGGTCATAGACCTTAAAGATTGTTTTTTTACTATTCCGTTACAACCCCAACATTGTGAAAAATTTGCCTTTACTGTTCCCGAATATAATAATGGACAGCCTACTCAAAGATACCAATGGAAAGTTCTCCCTCAAGGTATGCTTAATAGTCCTACTCTATGTCAAAAATTTGTTCATAGAGCTTTAAATCCTGTTAGATGCCAATTCCCCACTGTATTAATTTACCATTACATGGATGATATTTTATTGGCAACTCCTGATGAAGTCTTACAGAGTCAAGTTTTTCAAGCTTTACAACAACAATTAACTCAATATAATTTACCTACTTCTCCTGAAAAAAATTCAGACTCAATTTCCTATTCAATATCTAGGATACCTTTTAGCAGAAAAGCATATTCGGCCTCAAAAGGTTCAAATTCGAAGAGATCAACTTTTGACCCTTAATGATTTTCAAAAATTGTTAGGGGACATAAATTGGCTTCGCCCCATCTTAGGCATCCCTACTTATAAATTGCGACATTTATTTGCTACCTTAGAAGGGGACTCAGATTTAAATAGTTCCCGTCAATTATCCCCTGCAGCAGAAGAAGAGTTGTCATTTGTAGAAAATAAAATTAGTAAAGCTCATCTTGATTATATTGCGCCCAATCTTCCAGTTTCTTTGTGTCTTTTTCATACTCCTTATTCGCCAACGGCCGTTTTACATCAAGATAATAACATTCTGGAATGGCTGTTTTTAGCTAATAAAGCCATTAAAAAAATACACCCCTACATTGATAAGTTGGCTAAATTAATTATTAAAGGACGACATCGAGCTTGTCAGTTGCTTGGTACTGATCCTATAAAAATTATTACCTGATTAATCAATACATTGAATCTCTACTAGAAACTCATGAAGGTTGGCAAGTGGCTTGTGCTGAGTATGCTGGTTCTTTTTCTCAACACTATCCTAGTAATAAATTATTTGCCTTCCTACAACAATATTCTCTACTGCCATATAATCCTCTCTCTTATACTCCAGTTAAAGGTCCCACCTTTTTTACTGATGCTTCTAGCAATGGAAAAGCTAGATACTGGACATCAGATAATTCAAAAATTTCTCACTATCCTTTTGAATCAGTACAACAGGGAGAACTTTTTGCCATTCTTAGGGTTCTACAAGACTGGCCTCAGACACCTTGTAATATAGTTAGTGATTCCCAATATGCTGTATATGTAACTAAATATATTTCTCAAACTTCCTTACCATCATTTCCTCAAACTCCTTTACAAAAAGTATTTTCTCTATTATTTGCAACTCTTACTTCTCGCATTGCCCCCCTTTTTGTCACTCATATTCGTTCCCATTCAGCTTTGCCAGGACCTTTAACTTTTGGCAATAGCCAGATTGATTCTTTACTTATTGGCAGTGTCCAACGGGCTCAGGCTGAGCACCAATTACATCATACTAACAGTTTAGGATTACAACGGCGATTTTCTATAACACACCATCAAGCCCAAGCTATATTGCCAGAGCGTGTCCATCTTGTGCTCCTATTACTGCACCTTTTTTAAGTCCAGGTATCAACTCCCGAGGCACTCAACAAAACCACATTTGGCAAATGGATGTAACTTATGTTTCTTCCTTTGGTCGTTTAAAATATGTTCATCAGGCCGGGCGCGGTGGCTCAAGCCTGTAATCCCGGCACTTTGGGAGGCCGAGACGGGCGGATCACGAGGTCAGGAGATCGAGACCATCCTGGCTAACACGGTGAAACCCCGTCTCTACTAAAAAATACAAAAAACTAGCCGGGCGAGGTGGCGGGCACCTGTAGTCCCAGCTACTCCAGAGGCTGAGGCAGGAGAATGGTGTAAACCCGGGAGGCGGAGCTTGCAGTGAGCTGAGATCCAGCCACTGCACTCCAGCCCGGGTGACAGAGCGAGACTCTGTCTCAAAAAAAAATAAAATAAAATATGTTCATCATACAATTAATACATGGTCACATTTCCAATGGGCTACACCATTACCCTCTGAAAAGGCTGACTCTGTTATTACTCATTTACTTGCTTTGCAGTTACGGGAGTTCCTGCTGAATTAAAAACTGATAATGCCCCTGCTTATTGCTCTCGTAAATTGGCTGCCTTCCTCTATACCATATACATCATTCCACTGGTATTCCATTTAATAGTCAAGGCCAAGCAATTATTGAAAGAGCCAATGCTACTTTAAAATTACAACTTTCAAAACAAACGGGGAAATGGGCAAGATTCCCCCAAACATCAAATTCTGAAAGCCCTATTTACTTTAAATTTTCTCAACCATTGGCGCCAATTACGGCAATCAGCAGTGGTAAAACATTTTCAACAACCTTTAGAAAAGCCACAAAATAGTAATCTGTGGGTGTATTATCCTTCATTACAAGGACAATATTTAAAAGGAAAAGTTTTACAATGGGGCCGAGGCTATGCTCTTGTGCGTACAGGTGCCGGAGACGAGTGGTTTCCATCTCGACGGTTTTAACAGTGCCATGGCGAAGAGGAGCCGATCCGAAGAGTTCCTGAAGGAATTCCAGGTCCTAATGAGCGCTCAGAGAACATTCACCTTCGGAACTCAACGTGCAGAGCCTCCGACATGGGGACAGCTGAAAAAGCTCACTCAGGAAGCTGAAGGGGTTGTTCAGCAAGCTGGACAACCAAAAACGCCACTGACTTTATTTTTGGCTATGCTGGCTGTAGTGAATTGCCAGGTAACAGCTGGAGAATTTATATACTGGGCTTATATTCCCTTTCCACCCTTATATCAAGGTGTGGCATGGGGAAACAAAGAGGTCCCAGTATTTACTAATGATACTGTTTGGATGCCATCACCGTTTTTAAACCAGGATCCTAAATTAGACACTGGCACAGTGAATAGTTCATATCAATTTGGGGTTGAAGGGTTACCTATATGTCTTGGGAGTAGTTCACATTGTCTGCATCCTTCTCATGAGGCTTGGGCTGTTCGTTATAACCATAGTCACATTGCTGCCTTTACTATGATTTTTGTTGCTCAAAGTTTTAAGTATAATCATACTGCATTACTAAATGAAACTCTGCCCACTACATTATCTTTATGCCCTATCCCTGATGTGTACGGAGGTGTTTCCCAATTAGAGTGGACTAGGTGTAGAGGTAGTAGGCCGCGATTATTATTAGAAGTAAAAGGAAAAAGTTGGCCGGGCGTGGTGGCTCAAGCCTGTAATCCCAGCACTTTGGGAGGCTGAGATGGGCGGATCACAAGGTCAGGAGATCAAGACCATCCTGGCTAATACAGTGAAACCCCGTCTCTACTAAAAAATACAAAAAACTAGCTGGGCGAGGTGGCGGGCGCCTGTAGTCCCAGCTACTCGGGAGGCTGAGGCAGGAGAATGGCATAAACCTGGGAGGCGGAGCTTGCAGTGAGCTGAGATCTGGCCACTGCACTCCAGCCTGGGCGACAGAGCGAGACTCCGTCTCAAAAAAAAAAAAAAAGGAAAAAGTCGTAATTACCTTGTCACAGATTGGAGTGTACATGGAGATTTTCGAACTAAATTTAGTCATGTCAACCTACGTTGGCATAAAGGTAATCACAGCATTGCTGCAGATGGCAATGAAACTATTATTTCGCATGATGGTGGTCTATCACCCCCTATGCCACATTTGGCTAATACTTCACAAATACAAAGTCATACTTGGAAGTTGCTAGCTGCTGGTAAACTAATGTTCACTTTCATGGGAAACATGTCCTTAAATCTTACTAATATTGCTAATCCTTTCCATATATCTTTGCATCGAAATAGATCTAGATATGTCGTTGCATGTGTAAAGAAACCTTATTTGTTATTTGCAGGAATCTTTAAATGGGATAATAATACAGGGGTAGTTAGCTATACGGGCAATTGTACATTCTTAAGTTGTGTAAATACTACTTGGTGGAATAATAATTGAAATGAGTCTCACTCCGATTTATATATTTTGAGAGCCAGAAAAGAAAACTGGCTACCTGTAAACTTAACACGCGCTTGGAGTGAATCTGCTGGGGTTACTCAAATTTACAAAATAATGCAAGATCTTGTCCACCGCAGTAGGAGAATGGTTGGAATCGTCGTGACGGCGTGCTAGGACTTGTAGCAATTGCCTCCACTGCCACTGTTGCTGGATTAGCTTTACATCAGAGTATCCAAAATGCAGAATTTGTACAACAGTGGCATGAACAGTCCCATTTGTTGTGGCAACAACAACGAAACATAGATGCGCATCTGACTGAATGAGTGGATAATTTGGAGCAAGTAGTTTCTTGGATAGGTGATCAATTGACAGTGTTGAACACTCGAGCTTTGTTAAAATGTGATTGAAATACTACCCAATTTTGGGCCAGGCGCGGTGGCTCAAGCCTGTAATCCCAGCACTTTGGGAGGCCGAGACGGGCGGATCACGAGGTCAGGAGATCGAGACCATCCTGGCGAACACGGTGAAACCCCGTCTCTACTAAAAAATACAAAAAACTAGCCGGGCGAGGTGGCGGGCGCCTGTAGTCCCAGCTACTCGGGAGGCTGAGGCAGGAGAATGGCGTAAACCCGGGAGGCGGAGCTTGCAGTGAGCTGAGATCCGGCCACTGCACTCCAGCCTGGGTGACAGAGCGAGACTCCGTCTCAAAAAAAAAAAAAAAAAAAAAAAAAAGAAATACTACCCAATTTTGTATTACTCCTGTTCCTTTTAATAGCACTATACATAACTGGACTGAGATAAAGAAACTTGTAATTGGCCATAACAATCTTTCCCTGGAAATACAGGAATTAACACAAAATATTTCTGAAACATTTCACAATCAGTTACCATTGTTAACTGGAGCAGATTTAATGACTGGTATTGCACAAAGCTTGACGTCTTGAAACCCTATGAACTCTGTAAAAACTTTACTGACTTCTGTTTCTAGTAACGTATTGATTGTTGTTCTTGCCTTTGTCATTTTCACAGTCTGCTGGAGATGGTGTCAGAGGTCAAACACTGGGTCCCAGCGAGCCCAACATGTGATGATGGTTTTAAAAGAAATTCAAACCTGTAAATAAAGAAGGGGGAGATGTAGAGGACTAGGTGCTCGCAAACGAGATGTTCCCGATAAGTCCTGCTCTTGCAAACAAAGCAGGACGTTCCTTCTCTGCAAACAGGAAGAACAAAGGAATCAGCTGCAAACAGCAGACTCTGGGAACTAGTTAATGTTTAAGCGTCTTGAGAAATCAGAAAGTCAGGGAAAGGTCAGAAAAACAGCTCGTGTCTTGTGACGTGGTAAAATTCCACAAACGGTTGTATAAAATAAAGCAGAGCTTGCCGTTCGGCATAGCCGCCATGTTTGTCTTGTATGTTCATTTGTTTAGGAAACAGGTGGACCCCAACAGAGGGGGTAGGGGGGAGCGAGTTCTGCAGTCATCCCTTCTGACCCCCTGGGTTCACTCAGGGCTGGGCCTCCTGAGCATTTTGCTCACCTCGCCCTCTGGCCATCGCGTTCCCCCGGGATGTGGACTCCAGTCAATAGGCGAAGCTGGATCCTGGACTATATGCTGCCCAATAACTGCTGTTACCGCGTGGTGCCGCACAGTTCCAGGCTCTTGGTGCCCAGAACAAAGATTTGGACGAGTCACACAGAGATAGCAAAGCAGCAAGTTTATTAAGCACAGTATTCCACTCTCGGAGGGGAGAGCGGACTGACCTCTGCGAGATAAGATCAGCCCCAGCTTGGTGTAGTTTGGGTTTTTTTTTTTTTTTTTCCGACGTAGTCTCACTCTGTTGCCTGGGCTGGAGTGCAATGGTACGGTCTCGGCTCACTGCAGCCTTCGCCTTCCGAGTAGCTGGGATTACAGGCGCCTGCCACCACGCCCGGCTAATTTTTGTAGTTTTAGTAGAGATAGTGTTTCACCATGTTGGCCAGGCTTTTCTTCTTTTCCCAAGGCTGCCCAATTTGTAGCCAGTGTCTACCTTTTTGAATGATAGGTGTGTTGCTTAGTTACTTTGGCCCCTGTGCGCTTGAGGGCCGTCGTTTTTTTTTTTTTTTTTTTTTTTTGAGACGGAGTCTCCCTCTGTCGCCTGGGCTGGAGTGCAGTGGCCGGATCTTAGTTCATTGCAAGCTCCGCCTCCCGGGTTCACGCCATTCTCCCGCCTCTTCATTCCATAATTTTAAGTACATGTATGATATGCTGTCCATATGCATGAGCGCTAATGAACTGGTTATCCTTATGTTAAGGATACTTTTTGTCTTTAATGCGCATGCTTATGCCTAAAGAGCTGTTCCTTACTGGTTTTGTCCTGATTTCCCCGGCCATGGGATTTTTACTCAGTTTTTAATCTTCCTTTTGTTTTCTCTTCTCAGCTTCTGCTATTTATCTTGCTTCTTGCTCACCCGCCCCTTCACCTTGCGTCTGCTCTCTGCTCTTTGCTTTTACTTATTTTGCCCTTTATCCAACGTTTAATTCTCTTTGCTCTTCTGCTTCATTTTCCTTGTTCTCCTGCCTCACTGTCAGTCACCAACCTTAAATGCCTGCAAGGTAACTGGAAACTTTGGACAACTGCACAGTCTCCTGCATCTATATCTTTGGGGAGCACTCCATACCAGATTCCAGGTTTGCCAGGGCTGGTGGGACAAGGGCCTTCCTTCCTCAATTCAAACAATTTGTAAACCAAAAAGTATCTGAAACAGGTCTCAATCAATTGACAGGTTTATGTAGACAAGGTTAAGGACATGCCTGTAATCCCAGCACTTTGGGAGGCCGAGGTGGGCAGATCATAAGGTCAGGAGTTTGAGACTAGCCTGGCCAACATGGTGAAACCCTGTCTCTACTAAAAATAAAAAAAAGAAAAAAGAAAAATTTAGCCAGGTGTGGTGGCAGGCACCTGTAATCCCAGCTACTCGGGAGACTGAGGTAGGAGAATGGCTTGAACACTGGAGGCGGAGGTTGCAGTGAGCTGAGATTGCGCCACTGCACTCCAGCCTGGGCAACAGAGTGAGGCTGTGTCTCAATTCTTTTTTTTTTTTTTTTTTTTTTTTGAGACAGTCTTGCTCTGTTGCCCAGGCTGGAGTGCAGTGGAACAAACTCAGCTCACTGCAACTTCTGCCTCCCTTGTTCAAGCGATTCTCTTGCCTCAGCCTCCTGAGTAGCTGGAATTACAGGCACGCACCACCACGCCTAGCTATTTTTTGTATTTTTAGTAAAGACAGCGTTTCACCATGTTGTCCAGGCTGATCTCGAACTGCTGACCTCAAGTGATCCGCCCACCTCAACCTCCCAAAACGCTGGGATTACAGGCGTGAGCCACCATGCCTGGCCTATTATTTGCTTTTGAATGGCAGGATCCAGAGACTAAAACCACGTTTTACTATTGTTGAACTATACTGCTACAATGATTTAAGAATTCTCCAATACTAGCGTGGTGGCTCAAGCCTGTTTCCGGCACTTTGGTAGGCTGAGGTGGGCAGATCACCTGAGGCCAGGAGTTCAAGACCTGCCTGACCAACATGGAGAAACCCCATCTCAGCTAAAAATACAGAATCAGCCTGGCGTGGTGGTGCATGATTGTGATCCCACCTACTTGGGAGGCTGAGGCAGGAGAACTGCATGAACCAGAGAGGTGGAGGTTGTGGTGAGTTGAGATAGTGCCATTGCACTCCAGCCTGGGCAACAAGAGAAACTCCCGGGATTACAGGCATGCACCACCACGCCTAGCTAATTTTGTATTTTTAGTAGTGATGGGGTTTCTCCATGTTGGTCAGGCTGGTCTCGAACTCCCGACCTCAGGTGATCTGCCGGCCTTGGCCTCCCAAAGTGCTGGGATTACAGGCATGAACCACTACGCCCAGCCACTCTTCTGTTTTTCTATTCTAAGGTCTCATAATGTTTAACGTGTGTACTTTCCTTAAAAATTCCAGACACTGGCCTTGAAAATCTAAATATAGGCCAGGCGTGATGGCTCACACCTGTAATCCTAGCACTTTGGGAGGCCAAGGCAGGCGGATTGCATGAGTTCAGGAGTTGGAGACCAGCCTGGGCAACACGGTGAAACCCCGCCTCCACTGAAATACAAAAAAATTAGCCAGGTATGGTGGCATGCGCCTGTAGTCCTAGCTACTTGGGAGGCTGAGGCAGGAGAGTTCTTCTCTTGAACCCAGGGGGCAGAGGTTGCAGTGAGCCAAGGTCACGCCACTACACTCCAGCTTGGGAGACACAGTGAGACTCCCGTCTCCAAATGAAACCAAGCCAAAAAAAGAAAATCTAGGCCGGGCGCGGTGGCTCAAGCCTGTAATCCCAGCACTATGGGAGGCCGAGACGGGCGGATCACGAGGTCAGGAGATCAAGACCATCCTGGCTAACATGGTGAAACCCCGTCTCTACTAAAAATACAAAAAACTAGCCGGGCGACCTGGCGGGCGCCTGTAATCCCAGCTACTAGGGAGGCTGAGGCAGGAGAATGGCGTGAACCCGGGAGGCGGAGCTTGCAGTGAGCTGAGATCCAGCCACTGCACTCCAGCCTGGGTGACAGAGCGAGACTCCGTCTCAAAAAAAAAAAAAAGAAAATCTAAATATAAAACCAAAGCTGTGGAACGTCCCATTCCAGGGAAAGAATCCACAATCCTGTTTTGGTCAAGCTGACACCCGCCAGACCAGCAGGTGGCCCATTACTCAAACTAGTAATGGAAACCGGACATGCTGACTTGTGCATCTGAACTCCATTTCCTGACCCCTAGCTGCAGCTGTACCTTGGTAGAACACCCCTTTTCTTTCCTGTCTTGATGATTATTGGAATACTCTGTAAGTTTCCCTAATTAATGCTTTGGACTGATTGCTCTGGTAATTGGTGTTTTCTTGAAATCCCCACTGGTCCCATCTTGGGATGATTTAGGGCATTCCTTTGTGGGAACTCCCCTGCCTCTGCTTTTGGGGAGACTCTAGCCAGAACAAAACAGATTGGAAGGTCAAAAGTGAGCTGAGGGGGCTGAGGTGCCTGAGGAAGTTTAGAAGCAGCACATCTTTGCATTCTCTTAGAAATCCTGGGTCACGGCCAGGCACAGTGACTCACACCTATAATCCCAACACTTTGGGAGGTCAAGGCGGGTGGATCACTTCAGGTCAGGAGTTTGAGACCAGCCTGGCCAATTGGCAAAACCCCATCTCTACTAAAACTACAAAAATGTGGTGGGCGTCTGTAATCCCAGCTACTCAGGAGGCTAAGGCAGGAGAATCGCTTGAACCTGGGGGGCAGAGGTTGCAGTGAGCTGAGATCGTGCCACTGCACTCCAGCCTGGGCAACAAAGTGAGACTCTGTTTGAAAACAAAGAAATACTGGGCCGGGCGCGGTGGCTCACGCCTGTAATCCCAGCACTTTGGGAGGCCGAGGTGGGAGGATGATGAGGTCAGGAGATCAAGACCATCCTAGCTAACACAGTGAAACCCCGTCTGTACTAAAAGTACAAAAAAATGAGCCATGCATGGTGGCAGGCGCCTGTAGTCCCAGGAGGGGAGGCTGAGGCAGGAGAATGGCGTGAACCTGGGAGGTGGAGTTTGCAGTGAGCCAAGATCCAGCCTGGGTAATAGTGCAAGACTCCGTCTCAAAAACAAACAAAAAAAGAAAAAGAAAACAAATAAATACTGGGTCACGCAAGCATTGACTATAGTTACCACTGCATGGTAGCATGGTAAGATTACTGAGAGTCTCATTCTCCCTTTTTTTTAAAAAAAAAAATTTTTTTTTGAGACAGTGTCTTGCTCTGTCACCCAGGCTGGAGTGCATGGCACAGTTAGAGCTCACTGCAGCCTCCAATTCCAGGACTCCAGGGGACTCAACTCCTGGGACTTCAGGTGTGCACCACCAAGCCTGGCTGATTTTTTTACTTTTTGGAGAGACACTGTCTCACTATGTTGCCCTGGCTGGTCTCAAACTCCTGGCCTCAAGTGACCCTCCCAAAGTGCTGGAATTACAGGCATGAGCGACCACACCCGGCCTAATTTTCCCCTTCGTGGTGTTTTTCCAGATTTCTGACACTGAACATATGTTACTTTTGTAATCACTGGGGGTGGAAAAGGAAATGTTTGCTTTTTCAAAATGTTCTAATTTATCAGTGCTTGATTCAAAGATTTGCCAAGCACAGGGTCTTGGTGCTGAGCTGTTGGGCGAGGAGTTGGGAAAGGGATGGGGAGTACTGCCGAGGGAAGAGGAAAATGGGGCCAGGTGCCATTACATCACACCTGCAATCCCAGCACTGGGAGAACAAAGTGGTAGATCACCTGAGGTCAGGAGTTCGAGACCAGCTTGAGCAACACTGCAAAACCCCGTCTCTACTAAAAATAAAAAAATTAGCCAGGTGTGTTGGCACACGCCTATAGTTTCAGCTGCCTGGGGGGTTGAGGCACAAGAATCACATGAACTTGGGAGGTGGAGGTTGCAGTGAGCGAGATCACACCACTACACTCCAGCCTGGGACTCTATCTCAAAAAAAGAAAAAAAAGGCCGGGCACAGTGGCTCACGCCTATAATCCCACCACTTTGAGAGGCTGAGGCGGGCGGATCACCTATCACCTGAGGTCAGGAGTTCAAAACCAGCCTGACCAACATGGTGAAACCCCATTTCTTCTAAAAATACAAAATTAGCTGGGTGTGGTGGCACATGCCTTAAATCCCAGCTACTTGGGAGGCTGAGGCAGGAGAATCGATTGAACCCGGGAGGTGGAGGTTGCAGGGAGCCAAGATTGCGCCATTGCACTCCAGCCTGGGCAATGAGAGCAAAACTCTGTCCCAAAATAATAAAGAAAAGAAAATAAATTTTAAAAAATGAAGTGGATCCTGGTACAAGGTTTAGAAGGTATGTAAGAATGCCTCCATTATTTTTTTTTTTTTTTTTTTTTTTTTTTTTTTTTTTGAGGTGGAGTCTCGCTCTGTCACCCGGACTGGAGTGCAGTGGCCAGATCTCAGCTCACTGCAAGCTCCGCCTCCCGGGTTTACGCCATTCTCCTGCCTCAGCCTCCCGAGTAGCTGGGACTACAGGCGCCCGCCACCTCGCCCAGCTAGTTTTTGTATTTTTAGTAGAGACGGGGTTTCACCGTGTTAGCCAGGATGGTCTCGATCTCCTGACCTCGTGATCCGCCCGTCTCGGCCTCCCAAAGTGCTGGGATTACAGGCTTGAGTCACCGCGCCCGGCCGCCTCCATTATTTTAAATGAACTCTTAAGTTCTGAGGAAACCCAGGCGGGGTCTTAAGGACTTTGTTTTACCTTCTAGCTTTTGCTCGAAGGCCCCACTTTCTCCAGGTCTTTAAGTTTTTTTTTTTTTTTTTTTTTTTTTTTGAGACGGAGTCTTGCTCTGTCACCCAGGCTGGAATGCAGTGGTGTGATCTTGGCTCACTGCAAGCTCCGCCTCCAGGGTTCACGCCGTTCTCCTGCCTCAGCCTCCTGAGTACACACATTCATCAGAGCTACTGCAAGGTATTGGTGAAGGCTTACTGCTGTGGTTGCACATGGAGACCTGGCCTGCTGTAAGAAGATCTGTTCTCAGAGCCGCTTTCCTTGGCGGGGGGCGGGGGAGGATACTTTCCAGGAGGTAAAGTTTTGGGTCAAGACCCAAGAAGTAAGCTGGGCAGGCCCCTTCTACACTCTTGTTTCCTGGGTTCCTGGCCCAGAGGAAGGCTTGCGTGTGGGTTTCTTTTTCTCTCACCTGACTACTTCCCTCCCTCCAGCCCTGCATGCTGGTGGTGCAGGAACCCCCTGTAACTGAGTGGGAATGGCAGGGAAGGGACACCTGGGTTCTGCCAAACTTAAAGGAACTCCCCTTCCCCTGCCAGAGTTCACAAGAAGGGAAGTAATCTTAGGGGTGGAGGCAGGTGTATAGGAGTTTCCTCCCCCCACTATCTGAGCACCTCAGCAGAGCTGGGGTGCACAAGTCCCATCTGCCACCCCAGAATTCAGTCTGATAATAGGAGGGCAACAAGCCAAGAAGACACACGTAATGCAGCCATAAAAAAAGAATGCAATCAGCTGGGCATGGTGGCTCATGCCTGTAATCCTAGCACTTTGGAGGCTGAAGCAGGAAGAACCTCTTGAGCCCAGGAGTTCAAGACCAGCCTGAGCAACATGGCAAAACCCCGGCTCTACAAAAAAATACAAAAATTAGCCGGGCGCGGTGGCTCACACATGTAATCCCAGCATTCTGGGAAGCCGAGGCAGGTGGATCACTTGAGGTCAGAAGTTCGAGACCAGCCTGGCCAATATAGCAAAACCTCATCTCTAAAAATACAAAAATTAGCCAGACGTGATGGCTGGCGCCTGTAGCCCCAGCTACCTGGGAGGCTGAGGCAGGAGAATCACTTGAACCTGGGAGGCGGAGGATGCAGTGAGCTGAGATTGTGCTGCTGCACTTCAGCCTGCGTGACACAGCAAGATTTCATCTCAAAAAACAAAACAAAGCAAAAATTAGCCGGGCGTGTTGGCATGCACCTATAGTCCCAGCTACTCGGGATATTGAGATGGAAGGATCACTTGAGCCCCAGAGGTTAAGGCTGCAGTGAGCTGTAATTTCGCCACTGCACTCCAGACTGGGTGACAGCGAGACCCTGTCTCAAAATTAAAAAAAAAAAAGAAAAGAAAAGAAAATGAAATCATGTCCTTTGCAGCAACATGGTTTTTATATTTTTATATTTTTTATTTATTTTTTGAGATGAGTCTTGCACCCGTCGCGCAGGCTGGAGTGCAGTAGCGCGATCTGGGCTCACTGCAACCTCCGCAATCTCTCTCTCTTTTTTTCTTTGAGACGGAATTTCACTCTGTCACCCAGGCTGGAGTGCAGTGGTGCGATCTCTGGTCACTGCAACCCCCACCACCCGGCTTCAAGCGATTCTCCTGCCTGGGTCTCCCAACTACAGCCGCGCATCACCACGTCCAGCTAATTTTTGTAATTTTAGTAGAGCTGGAGTTTCACCATGTTGGGCAGGCTGGTCTCAAACTCCCGACCTGAGGTGATCCGCCCGCCTCGGCCTCCCCAAGTGCTGGTATTACAGGCGTGAGCCACCGCGCCTGGCGAATTGCTGTTTTAAAAATACACACACACACACACACTTATAGTTTCTTGGTGAACTTGTCAATTCAGAAAGTATCTGTAGTATCAATGAAAGTGAAAAATTCAACAGGTCCTTTGGACACGATATTCCACTAACACAAATTTATCCTTGTGCATAGACATCAAGAAGCATTACCAAGTAAAAAAGTAGAGTTCTCTGACTCTACCAAGTCATTCGCTCAGGGCCAGACTCACAGGCCCCGCCCCACCTCAACTACGCCTTCATGGCGTGGTCTTATCGCTGTCTCCCTCCGCCGTCCCCACCTTCCGAGCGTCTCCGTCGTTCCCCAGCCACGCCCTTGGCGCCTGGTCCAGTTGCAGCCTCGTTTCCGTCCCGACCACATCTTCTCGGCTAGGTCCTTGTCGCCATCCCTGCCCCCAGGGTCTCGTCCCGCCCCAGCCCCGCCTTCCAGCGGTTGTTCGGGACTCTCCCCGCCCCACAAGCCTCGTCCCGCCCTATCCACGCCTTCCAGGCGTGGTTCTCGTCTGCAGCCCCACCTAGGCCTCGCCCCGCTCCAGCCGCGCCTTCCGGGCTTAGTCCTCGCCTCTAGCCCCGCCTCTGATCCTCGCTCCACCCCAGCCACGCCTTTTGGACTTGGTCCTCGTCTCTAGCCCCGCCCCCGAGCCTCGCCCCAGCCCCGCCTTCTGGACTTGGGTCCGATCTCTGGCTCCGCCCCTGAGCCTTGCCCAACTCCAGCCACGCCTTCCAGGCTTGGTCCTCGTCTCTAGCGCCGCCTCCGATCCTCGCCCCACCCCAGCCACGCCTTCCGGACTTGGTACTCGTCTCTAGCCCCGCCCCCGGGCGGTGCCCCCGCTCCAGCCTCGCCTTCCGGGATTGGTCCTGGTCTCTAGCCCCGCCTCCGATCCTTACCCCACCTCAGCCACGCCTTCCGGACTTGGTCCTCGTCTCTAGCTCCGCCCCCGAGCTTCGCCTCACTCCAGCCCCGCCTTGCGGACTTGGTCTTAGTTCCCAGTAGCGGCCAAATCACGCCTCAGCCACGTCCCGCAAGACTCTCACTGCCCCAGTCACGCTTTCCAGTCTGGTTTCTGGTCCCCATCCGCGGCTGGTCCGGCCCTGGGACCCAATCACTGGCCAGAGAGAGGAAAGTCAGATTTCTCTACCGGCTACGGGAAAGTCGCGGCAGCCTCGGCGCCCCCGGGGGGGACCCCCTCAGGTCTCCTTAACCGGAAGCGGAAGTGCGTGTCGGCGGGATCATGGCGACTTTGGTCGAACTGCCGGACTCAGTCCTGCTCGAGATCTTCTCTTACCTCCCGGTACGGGACCGGATCCGCATCTCCAGGTGCGGCCCCGCCTCCTGGGGGGAAGGGCCGGGCGGAGGGCGCACCTGGCACCTGGAGATGCGATGTGGCCTGGGACTGGGGTTGTTCTAACCGCGCGTCCCCTCCCCCAGGGTCTGTCACCGCTGGAAGAGGCTGGTGGACGACCGGTGGCTGTGGCGACATGTCGACCTGACGCTCTACACGGTACGCACGGCTGGCCAGGCGGGCCTGGGCCGCGGTCGCGGTGCCCGGACCCCAAAGACCACCTTTCCCACCCTGGGACAGTATGTCGGTACCCGGGCTGGGGATTTAGAGCCAGGTGGTCCTGGGCCTATCTCGGCATCATCGCCTACCTGCTCCTCTTCCACCTCAGGGCCTCAATTTCCCCATCCCTGCAATGGGGATAAAGGACAGTACCTGCCTCACGGGGCTATTGTGGGACTTCACTGAGATCATGCAGGGAAAGGGCTTAGAACAGTCTGACACATATTTATCATTCGATAAATGCTAATATATGACTATGTTATCAACTTTTTGTTTTGTTTTTGAGACGGGGGTCACGCTCTGCTGCTCAGGCTGGAGTGCAGTGGTGCGATTGTAGCCTCGACCTCCCAAGCTCAAGCGATCCTCTCACGTCAGCCTCTTGAGTAGCTGGGACCACAGGCGCTCGCCACTACATCCGCTAATCTTTTATTTTTTGTGGAGACAGAGTCTCACTATGTTGGCCAGGCTGGTCTCGAACTCCTGGGCTCAAGTGATCCTCCCAACTTAGCCTCCCAAAGTGCTCAGATTACAGGCATGAGCCCCTGCAACTGGCCCACCCAAAACATTTATAGATATATTTGTTACCCTTTTTGAAACTATTTTCATAGGTAACTGCTATTATAAAGTGGATTTGCACCCTTCCTTTTACGTTACTTCGTATGTGTGTGTCCATAAACAATTATAGTATTAGTAATGTATTTCTAAACTTCAGGTAATGCTGTTCTACTATTTAGATAGTATTCTACTTTTAGACTGTTTTACTGTATATATCCATCTGTAACTCCGTTTAATACAGTATTGCTTTTGAGGTTCTTCTTTTAAGGACAGTCTTGCTATGTTGCTCAGGATAGTCTCGAACTCCTGGACTCAAGTTGTCCCCCAACCTCAAGTCTCCCAGAGTGCTAGGGTTACAGGTGTGAGCCACAGCGCCTGGCCCGATATTATGAAACTTAGAGTATTCTCAGTTGTTGGTTTTGCGAGGAAAAGTTGATTCATCCATTGGTTTTGTGTGCATTTATGCTCTGCAGTTTATCTTTCTGTAATTTATTTTTTTGAGATGGATCTCAGTCTTTCACCCAGGCTGGGGTGCAGTGGCTAAATGATAGCACACTGCAACCTCAACCTCCGGGGCTCAAGCGATCTTCCTGCCTCAGCCTCCTGAGAAGATTCATTAGAACATGTTTCTTTCTCTCTTGGTTCATGATATGGTTTGGCTGTGTCCCCAACCAAATCTCAACTTCTCAATTTCTAAGCAGCAAAGCATTCAAGAGGTGACTTGGGTACTATTAAAAGTATTCAGTTTTGTAAGGGAAGCAGAGCTGAACAGTTCGGAAATTTGTAGCCTGACTATGTGACAGAAAAGAAAACCCCATTTTCTAGGGAGAAATTCAAGCCAGCTGTAGGAATTTACATAAGTAGCAAGGAGTCTAATGGACTATAGGGAAAATGTCTCCAGGCCATGTCAGAGACCTTCATGGCATCCCCTCCCATCTCAGGCCTGGAAGCCCAGGAGGGAAAAGTGGTTTCCTGGGCCGGGCCCAGGGTCCCCGTGCTGCATGCTCCTTGGGACTTGGTGCCCTGTGTCCTAGCCACTCCAGCTGTGGCTGAAAGGGGCCAATGTATAACTCAGGCTGTGGCTTCAGAGGGTGGAAGCCCCAAGTCTTGGCAACTTCGACGTGATCTTGAGCCTGCTGGTGCACAGAAGCCAAGAACTGAGGTTCAGGGCCCTGCACAGTGGCTCACGCCTATAATCCCAGCACTTTGGGATGCCAAGGCAGGCGGATCACTGGAGGTCAGGAGTTTGAGACCAGCCTGGCCAACATGGTGAAACTCCATCTCCACTAAATATACAACAAATGTGTGGTGGCACATGCTTGTAATCCCAGCTACTTGGGAGGCTGAGGCAGGAGAATCACTTGAATCCAGGAGGCACAGGTTGCAGTGACTCGAGATTATGCCATTACATTCCAGCCTGGGTGACAAGAGCAAAACTCCATCTCAAAAAAAAAAAAGAACTGAAGTTTGGGAACCTCCGCCTAGATTTCAGAAGATGTATGAAAACACCTGGATGTCCAGGCAAAAGTTTGATACAGGGGTGGGGCCCTCATGGAGAACCTCTGCTAGGGCAGTGTGGAAGGGAAATGTGGGGTCAGAGCCCCCACACAGAGTCCCTACTGGGGCACTGCCTAGTGGATCTGTGAGAAGAGGGCCACTGTCCTCCAGATTCCAGAATGGTAGATCCACCCACAGCTTGCACCATGCACCTGGAAAAGCTTCAGACACTCAACGCCAGCCTGTGAAAGCAGCTGGGAGGGAGGCTGTACCCTGTAAAGCCACAAGGGGCGGAGCTGCCCAAGACCATGGGAACTTACCTCTTGCATCAGTGTGACCTGGATGTGAGACCTGGAATCAAAGGAAATCATTTTGGAGCTTTAAAATTTGACTTTCCCACTGGATTTCAGACTTGCATGGGCCCTGTAACCCCTTTGTTTTGGCCAGTTTCTCCCATTTGTAATGGCTGCATTTACCCAATACCTGTACCCCCATTGTATCTAGGAAGTAATTAGCTAGCTTTTGATTTTACAGGCTCATAGGTGGAAGGGGCTTGCCTTGTCTCAGATGAGACTTTGGATTGTGGACTTTTGGGTTAATGTTGAAATGAGTTAAGACTTTGGAAGACTGTTGGGAAAGCGTGATTGGTTGTGAAATGTGAGGACATGAGACTTGGAGGGGCCATGGGTGGAATGATATGGTTTGGCTTGTCCCCACCCAAATCTCAACTTGAATTGTATTTCCCAGAATTCCCATATGTTGTGAGAGGGACCCAGGGGGAGATAATTGAATCATGGGGGCGGGTCTTTCACGTGCTATTCTTGTGATAGTGAATAAGTCTCACGAGATCTTATGGGTTTATCAGGGGTTTTCACTTTTGCTTCTTTCTAATTTTCTTATTTTTTTTATTTTTTATTTTTTTTTGAGATGGAGTCTTGCTCTGTTGCCAGGCTGGAGTGCAGTGGCACGATTTTGGCTCACTGCAGCCTCTGCCTCCTGGGTTCAAGCAATTCCCCTGCCTCAGCTTCCTGAGTAGCTGGGACTACAGGCGTGTGCCACCACACCAAGCTAGTTTTTTGTATTTTTAGAATTATTTATTTTTCTTTGAGACAGAGTCTTGCTCTGTCACCAGGCTGGAGTGCGGTTGTGCAATCTCGGCTCACTGGAACCTCTGCCTCCCGTGTTCAAGCAATTATCCTGCCTCAGCCTCTCAAGTAGCTGGGACTACAGGTGCGTGCCACCACGCTCGGCTAATATTTTTTTGTATTTTAGTAGAGACGGGGTTTCGTCATGTTGGCCAGGATGGTCCCAATCTCCTGACCTCGTGATCTGCCCGCATCGGCCTTCCAAAGTGCTGGGATTACAGGCATGAGCCACTGCACCTGGCCTTCTTTCTCATTTTCTCTTGCCACCGCCACGTAAGAAGTGCCTTTCGCCTCCTGCCGTGATTTTGAGGCCTGTCCAGCCATGTGGAACTGTAAGTCTAATTAAACCTCTTTTTCTTCCCAGTTTCAGGTATGTTTTTATCAGCAGCATGAAAATAGACTAATACAGTTTGTATTACACGGGTTTACATATGCATGTATAAAAGGCAAATGCAAGCATGCTTTCTTAAGGATTGATAATAAGCTATTTTCTTTCAGTGAATGGAAGAGTTTTTTGGCTGGGCATGGTGGCTCACGCCTGTAATCCCAGCACTTTGGGAGGCTGAGGCGAGCAGATCACTTGAGATCGGGTGTTTGAGACCATCCTGACCTACATGGAGAAATCCCATTGCTACTAAAAATACAAAATTAAGGCCAGGCGTGGTGGCCATGCCTGTAATCTCAGCACTTTGGGAGGCCATGGTGGTTGGATCACGAGGTCAGGAGATCAAGACCATCCTGGCTAACATGGTGAAACCCCATCTCTACTAAAAATACAAAAGAAAGCGTAGCCGGGTGTGGTGGCACACGCCTGTAGTACCAGCTACTCGGGAGGTTGAGGCAGGAGAATTGCTTGAACCTGGGAGGCGGAGGTTGCAGTGAGCTGAGATCACACCACTGCACTCCAGCCTGGGCAACAGAGAGAGACTCCGTCTCAAAAAAAAAAATATATATATATATACAAAATTAGCATGGTGGCACATGCCTGTAATCCCAGCTACTCAGGAGGCTGAGTCCGGAGAATCGCTTGAACCCAGAAGGCGGAGGTTGTGGTGACCGAGATTGCGCCACTGCACCCCAGCTTGGGCAACAAGAGCAAAACTCCGGCTCAAAAAAAAAGAGAAGAAAAGAAACACCTTTGTAAGCACACATGAAGAATATGTTATTAGACAATTTTCCTTTTTCCATTAGGCCCTATGATGTCAAGTAGAGAAATCCAGCAATAAAAGGCAGAGATGTAAGCATGCTAATTTTTTCTTTTTAAGATAAAATGTGTTTATAATGAAATGCCCAGTGCTATCAATTATGTATGCTTTTTATTTTCTACTAAGTCTAACTTCCCAGGGTTGATTATTGCAGCTTCCACTCTACCAGGCTGTGTTTTTTTTTTTTTTTTTTTTTTGAGCCGGAGTTTCGCTTTTGTTGCCCAGGCTGATACAATGGCAAAATCTGGGCTCATCGCAACCTCTGCCTCCCAGGTTCAAGAGATTCTCCTGCCTCAGCCTCCCAAGTGCCTGAGATTACAGGCGCGTGTCACCATGCCCGGCTAATTTTGTATTTTTAGTAGAGACAGAGTTTTTCCATGTTGGTGAGGCTGGTCTTGAACTCCTGACCTTGGGTGATCCGCCTGCCTCAGCCTCACAAAGTTCTGGGATTACAGGCTTGAGCCACCGCTCCTGGCCATGATTTTTTTTTTTTTTTTTTTTTTTTTTTTTTTTTGAGATGGAGTCTCGCTCTGTCACCCAGGCTGGAGTGCAGTGGCCGGATCTCAGCTCACTGCAAGCTCCGCCTCCCGGGTTTACGCCATTCTCCTGCCTCAGCCTCCCGAGTAGCTGGGACTACAGGCGCCCGCCACCTCGCCCGGCTAGTTTTTTGTATTTTTTAGTAGAGATGGGGTTTCACTGTGTTAGCCAGGATGGTCTCAATCTCCTGACCTCGTGATCTGCCTGTCTCAGCCTCCCAAAGTGCTGGGATTACAGGCTTGAGCCACCGCGCCCGGCCTTTTTTTTTTTTTTTTTTGAGACAGCGTCTCACCCTGTCACCCAGGCAGGAGTGCAGTGGCGTGATCTCAGTTCACTGCAGCCTCCACCTCCCAGAGCTGGTTCTCATGCCTTCGCCTCCTAAGTAACTGGGACTACAGGTCCCTGCCACCTTGCCCAACTATTATTTTTATTTTTATTTTTTTGTTTATGTTTTGAGGCAGAGTTTCACTCTTGTCACCTAGGCTAGAGTGCACTGGTGCAATATCGGCTCACTACAACCTCTGCCTCCTGGGTTCAATCAATTCTCCTGCCTCAGCCTCCCAAGTGGCTGGGAATACAGACGCCCACCACCATGCCCAGCTAATTTTTGTATTTTTAGTAGAAATGGGGTTTCACCATTTTGGCCAGGCTGGTCTCAAACTCCTGACCTCAAGTGATCCACCCGCCTCAGCCTTCCAAATTGCTGAGATTATAGGCATGAGCCACCATGCCTGGCTTTTAAAAAATTTTAGTAGAGACAGAGTTTCGCCATGTTGCCCAGGCTGGTCTTGAACTCCTGAGCTTAGGCAATCCACCAGCCTTGACCTCCCAAAGTGCTGGGATTACAGGTGTGAGCCACCGTGCCCAGCCTTTTCATTTGTTGTTTTTTTTAACACAGACCTAATTTACTCCGGGTAGTTTTCGCCTTTTAAAATTTTATTCTGTGTTGCTTATTTCTACTGGAGGTGATCGTTAAGAAACAGGTAAAACGTCAATGAGTTGTTTTGCTCTCTTTCTTAGTCCAGAAAAATGGTAAGAATCTATTGCTAAAGATAGATTCTGTTAGTATCTTTTTCCGGCCAGCAGATTTATCCCTTTTTTTTTCTTTTTTTTGAGACGGAGCCTCACCCTCTCACTCAGTCTGGATTGCAGTGGCGCGATCTCAGCTCACTGCAACCTCTGTCTCCTGGGTTCAAGCGATTCTCTTGCCTCAGCCTCCTGAATAGCTGGGATTACAGGCACTCACCACCACGTCCAGCTAATTTTTGTATTTTTAGTAGAGACATGGTTTCACCATGTTGGCCAGGCTGATCTTAAACTCCTGACCTCAAATGATCTACCCACCTCGGCCTCCCAAAGTGCTTGGATTACAGGCGTGAGCCAGCGCGCCCGGCCCCCACCAGATTTATTCTAAGTGGCCAAGTGCAGTGGCTCATGACTGTAGACCCAGCACTTTGAGGGGCTGAGATGGGATGATTGCTTGAATCCAGGAGTTGGAGACCAGCCCAGGCAACGTAGCAAAACCTCATCTCTACTAAAAATCACAAAAATTAGCTGGGCATGTGTCAGAAGTCCCAGCCACTTGGGAAGCTGAAGTGGGAGAATCACTTGAGCCTAGGAGGTCCAGGCTGCAGTGAGCCATTATCTCACCACTGCACTCTAGCCTGGGTGACAGAGCAAGACCCTGTCTCAAAAAAATAAAAAGATCTGTTCAAAGCCCTAGCAGGCAAGATGGTGCACTCAAACCGTCTTGTTGAACCTGGAGAGGTTGAACCTGGGGAGGAGACTGGCTAGGGAAGGGCAGAAGCAGGGCACCAGAATCCCCCACCCTGGGGATGTGTGTCTCCAGCCCAGCAGGGGCCTTGGAAACTCCATACCTCTCACTGTGTCACCCCAATCCCTGGCTCTTACAGATGCGACCTAAAGTCATGTGGCACCTCCTTCGAAGGTACATGGCATCCCGGCTCCATTCCCTGAGGATGGGTGGCTACCTGTTCTCTGGCTCCCAGGCCCCCCAGTTGTCCCCTGCTCTGTTGAGAGCCCTGGGCCAGAAATGCCCCAACCTGAAGCGCCTCTGCCTGCACGTGGCCGACCTGAGCATGGTGCCCATCACCAGCCTGCCCAGCACCCTGAGGACCCTGGAGCTGCACAGCTGCGAGATCTCTATGGCTTGGCTCCACAAGCAGCAGGACCCCACCGTGCTGCCCCTGCTCGAATGCATCGTGCTGGACCGCGTCCCCGCCTTCCGCGACGAGCACCTGCAGGGCCTGACGCGCTTCCGGGCCTTGCGCTCGCTGGTGCTGGGTGGCACCTACCGTGTGACCGAGACAGGGCTGGATGCTGGCCTGCAGGAGCTCAGCTATCTGCAGAGGCTCGAGGTGCTGGGCTGCACCCTGTCTGCTGACAGCACCCTGCTGGCTATCAGCCGCCACCTCCGAGATGTGCGCAAGATCCGGCTGACCGTGAGGGGCCTCTCTGCCCCTGGCCTGGCTGTCCTGGAGGGAATGCCAGCCCTGGAGAGTCTGTGCCTGCAGGGTCCCCTCATCACACCGGAAATGCCCTCCCCCACTGAAATCCTCTCCTCCTGCCTCACTATGCCCAAGCTCAGAGTCCTTGAGCTGCAGGGGCTGGGCTGGGAGGGTCAGGAGGCAGAGAAGATCCTGTGTAAGGGGCTGCCCCACTGTATGGTCATCGTCAGGGCCTGCCCCAAAGAGTCTATGGACTGGTGGATGTAACTACTCCACCTGTCCCTGGGAGCCATCCTAGCTTTCATCGTTGAGCCCCAGACCCTCTGAGCAGCACCCTGAAGAGGGTAGATAATCAGACTTGAGGAAATTGAAAGCCCCAGGTTGAGAGAACAGAGGCCTAGGGACCTCCAGACCATTGGAATCACTATTTGCCAGCTGTGTGGCCTTGGTCATATCATCAGCCTCTGGGAAGCCTAGTTCCCACATCTGGAAATAAGGATGATCATAGCTACCTCATGGTTACATTGCAAAGCCTTACTCTAAAAGCTCCCAGCCTCCAGAGGCTCTCGATGAAGAGTCACCTTCATGGTCGTCCTCAGGAACAGGACGGATGAAGAAGGGGTGAGGTTAAGACTTAGGGGCACCCAAGGGGCTGAGCCCCCTTATGAGTACCCAAGAAGGACTGTCTATGCATGCACACCCACAAGCCTATATCCCATTTGTATACCTACACGCACGCAAGAGACCCGGAGAGATAGGCAATGCAGACTCGCTATTCAATGATTGATATGCTCATAAAAGCTCTCAGTTCTATTTTCTGTATTTTGTATGCTGTATTTTCCAAGACATATTATTTTGCTATTAAAGAAAAAAATCATTTTTTTTTCCCAAGAAGTATTCACTTTATTCATTCAACCAATGTTTCTTGAGCTTCTACTATTTTGCAGGCACTATTTTAGGTTCTGGGAAACTGGGCCACAACAATGAACAAAACTGACAAGACCCTGCCCTCATAGATCTCATAGAGGAGAAGACAGGACAACAAACAGGTAAACCAATCCATGTTTTAATTTTTTGGGGGAGGGACAGAGTCTCACTCTGTCAACCCAGGCTGGAGTGCAATGGTGCGATCTCGGCTCACTGCACCCTCCACCTCCTGGGTTCAAGTGATTCTCCTGCCTCAGCCTCCTGAGTAGCTGGGATTATAGGCACCTGCCACCATGCCTAGATAATTTTTTGTATTTTTAGTAGAGATGGGGTTTCACCATGTTGGTCAGGCTGATCTCAAACTCCTGACCTCATGATCTGCCTGCCTTGGCCTCCCAAAGTGCTGGCATTACAGGTGTGAGCCACTGTGCCTGGCCACCATGTTATAATTTTGGGGGAGACTCTGAGCCAATACACCAAGGTCATGTGATGGAACCACACTTGCATGGTTAAGTGAGGGCCTCTGTGCTGAGATCTGAGAGGTGAAGAGAAAGCAAAAGTCAGAAGAGCTAGGGGAAAAGAGGGAAGGCCAGCACTGCTGAGAATGAACTTGGCATTTTCCAGAAACAGAAAGAAGGTTGTGTGGCAGAATGAGCAGGGGGAAGAGCTGTCTAAAGTGAGGTCAGGGCCGGGCATGGTGGCTCACATGTGTAATCCCAGCACTTTGGGAGGCTGAGGTGGGTGGATCACTTGAGCCCAGGAGTTCAAGGCCAACCTGGGACATCTGAGGGAGGCAAATCACTTTGAGTTCAAGAATTCGAGACCAGCTTGGTGAAACACTATTTCTACAGAAAAAATTAGCCAGGTGTGGTGGTGTGCATCTACCCAGCTACTCCCTGGTTTCCCAACTATTCAAGAGGCTGAGGTGGGAGGATTGCTTAAGCCTGGGACTCGGAGGTTGCAGTGAGCTGTGATCACCACTGCACTCCAGCCCGGGTGACAGAGTGAGACCCTGGTCTCAAAAAAAATAAACAAAAGGAGATAATGGGAACAGGAGTGGGCAGGACCTCGCAGGTGGCTCAGGCTTTAGGGGTTCAGTAAGTAACAACTCCTTTTCCTGCCTTTTGAGTCTGAACCACTTGAAAAATGCAGGTGTCAGATTGTAATCGTGAGCGCCCACCCCTGAGATGAGCGTTGCTGTGTGTGGCTAAGCCCCGGCTCTGTGGGTTCCCTGCCGGCTTAGCAGGCCAGGATACCTCCTCTGGTACTTAGAGCCAGGTTGGAGAAGAGGGCTGAGCTGGGTACACTTGGTTTCTTATTCCAAACTCACCCATCAGAGAAGAGCCGGAGGTGTTCCTCCCATGCTTTTCCCACTCAGAGTTGCAGTAGAAATTCCTTCTCTCTCTCTTTTTTTTTTTTTTTTTTTTGAAATTGAGTCTCACTCTGTCGCCCAGGCTGGAGTACAGTGGCGCAATCTCATCTCACTGCAACCTCCGCCTCCCGAGATCAAGAGATTTTCCTGCCTCAGCCACCTAAGTAGGTGGGATTACAGGCATGCGCCACTGTGCCCGACTAATTTTTGTATTTTTAGTAGAGTCGGAGTTTCACCATATTGGTCAGGCTGGTCTCAAACTCCTGACCTTGTGATCTGCCTGCCTCAGCATCCCAAAGTGCTGGGATTACAGGTGTGAACCACCACACCCAACTTTTTTTTTTTTTTTTTTTAATAGAGATGGTGCCAGGCACAGTGTGTCCCATGCCTGTAATCCCAGCACTTTGGGACACCAAGGCGGGAGGATCATCTGAGGTCAGGAGTTGGAGACTAGACTGGCCAACATGGTGAAACCCTGTCTCTACCAAAACTACAAAGATTAACTGGACCTAGTGGCACATGCCTATAATCCCAGCTACTCAGGAGGCTGAGGCAGGAGAATCGCTTGAACCCTGGAGAGGGAGGTTGCAGAGAGCCGAGATCGTGCCGCTGTACTCCAGCCTGGGCAACAGAGTGAGACTGTTTCAAAAAAAAAAAAAAAATATATATATATATATATATATATATGGAGAGAGAGAGAGAGAGAGAGAGAGAGAGATCTCCTTATGTTGCCGAGACTGGTCTCGAACTCCTGGGCTGAAGCCATCCTACTTCAGCCTCCCAAGTAGCTGGGACCACAGGAATGTGCCATCACGCCTGGCTAATTTTTATTTTTTGTAGAGATGAGGTCTCACTATGTTGCGCAGGCTGGTCTCTAACTCCTAAGTGCAAATAATCCTCCTGCCTTGGCCTCCCAAAGTACTGGGATTACAGGCATGAGCAGCCTCACCTGAAATTCCTTCTCCATCTGGCCACACGAGGACTAGGGTATGAGTGTGCCCCTGATGTGGCCGTAGTCAGGGTCTGATTGTCCAGTGTTGTGACCAACCCCAGCAGCTCCAGCCCAGGACATCTCGGGGCTGGGTTGAACCAGGTGGAAACATAGAGATTGGTGAAGTCTCAGAGCCTGTGGAGGCAAGGAGGGAAATGAGGTCTGTTAGGCTTGCAGAGAGTGTCTGGAGAGCTGGGGTCAATTTGAGAGAATATGAGGGTGACTCAACACCAGCCCTGTGCTGGACTCTGCAGGTGGTTCTGGAAGTGCATTGCCGGTGCCCCAACCTGGAACAACTCCACGCGAAAGAAGCTTCCTTTCTTTCTCCTCCCTGCCTTTCCAGTAGGAAGGGAGCCGCAGGCATTAATTTTAGTTTTTTGTTTGTGTTTTGGAGAAGCAAGTCTCACTCTGTCACCCAAGCTGGAGTACAATGGTGCCATCTCAGCTCACTGCATCCTCTGCCTCCCAGGTTTAAGTTTCAGCGTGCCTTAGCCTCCCGAGTAGCTGGGATTACAGGCACATGCCACTACACCCAGCTAATTTTTATATTTTTAGGAGATGGGGTTTCACCATGTTGGCCAGGCTGGTCTCAAACTCCTGGCTTCAAGTGATCAGCCTGCCTTAGCCTCCCAAAGTGCTGGGATTACAGGTGTGAGCCGCCGTGACTGGCCAGCAGGCATTAATTTTGAAGCAGGTAAGTGTTTACAGGCAGTGCTAGCAGATGGGGGAGGAAGGTCCTGATCTGTAGCGTTTGCTGATTACGATCATGTAAACACTGTCTGATCACAGCTGGTTTCAAGCTACCAACAGTTTAACAACTGGCTCACAAAATAATTGAAGATTCAGCATTTGGCTCTCTTGAGCCACAGCATACCACTGGTTACAGGTGTCTTCTTCCTGGGCTTACTCTATGGAGAATTCATTCTGCCTTAGTGACCTCTAACATGGGCCTTGACCTGAGGGGTGATGGGGTGATGGGACATCAGACAGAGCTTCTCCCCTTTTGGGAACCCCCTGCCCCTGATCATTGCTTTCTCCCAGAAAAGGGGCTGGGGGCTTCAGGGCTGCCCTCCACTGAAGGCAAAGCATAATCACAATAGCTGACATTTATTATTATTTTATTTTTATTTATTTATTTTGAGACACGGTCTTACTCCATCACCCAAGCTGGAGTTCAGTGGTGTGACTGTAGCTCACTGCAGCCTCAAATTCTGGGTTCAAACAGTCCTCCCACCTCATCCTCCCCAGTACTCCCAGTAGCTGGGAATACGGGCATGTACCACCACACCTGGCTAATTTTTAAAAATAATAATAGGCCAGGCGCAGTGGCTCACGCCTGTAATCCCAGCACTTTGGGAGGCCGAGGCAGGCGAATCATGAGGTCAGGAGGTCGAGACCATCTTGGCTAACATGGTGAAACCCCGTCTCTACTAAAAATACAAAAAATTAGCTGGGCATGGTGGTGGGCGCCTGTAGTCCCAGCTACTCTGGAGGCTGAGGCAGGAGAATGGCATGAACCCGGGAGGCGGAGCTTGCAGTGAGCAGAGATCACGCCACTGCACTCCAGCCTGGGTGACAGAGCAAGACTCCATCTCAAAAAAATAATAATAATAATAATATATATTTTTTTTTGTAGAGACATGGTCTCACCATGTTGCCCAGGTTGGTCTCAAACTCCTTGGCTCAAGCGATCCTCCTGCCTCAGCCTCCCAAAGTGGTGAGATTACAGGCGTGAGCCACCACACCCAGCCTATTGAGTGCTTATGTGACAGGCAGTGTGCTCAGTCCTTCATGCATGGACTTCTATCAGCAGCCCACTGAGCGAGGTAGAGATGAAGACACTGAGGCACAGAGAAGTTAAGTTGCCCAAAGCAACATAGCTGGTAAAGTAGAACCTGAGTAATCTTACTCCACAATCTTGCCCAGGATATAAAGCTGCCATGCTGCCATGCAACATTATCTGAAAGGGAGGCCCAATAACTGGGCCCCATCAGGAGCTGTGAAGGCAGTCATGACTCCATCTTGGATGCCGACTGCCATCTTGACTTCCGGTTAACACAACTGAGAACAACTCCAACATTTCTACGTTGTTGTTTTTTTATTTTTATTTTTTAAGACGGAGTTTTTGTTCTTGTTGCCCAGGTTGGAGTGCAATGGTGCAATCTTGGCTCACTGCAACCTCTGTCCCCAAGGTTCAAGAGATTCCTTCCACAGCCTCCTGAGTAGCTGGGATTACAGGTGCCCGCCACCACACCCAGCTAATGTTTTGTGTTTAATAGAAATGGGGTTTCACCACGTTGGTCAGGCTGGCCTTGAACTCCTGATCTCAGGTGATCCACCCACCTTGGCCTCCCAAAGTGCTGGGATTACAAGCATGAGCAGCGCCTCGCCTACATTTTTTTTTTTTTTTTTTTTTTTTTTGAGACAGAGTCTTGTTCTGTCCCTCAGGCTGAAGTGCACTGGCCCGATTGCGACTCACTGCAACCTCCCTCACCCGGGCTCAAGCAGTCCTCCCACCTCAGCCTCCCAAGTAACTGAGACTACAGCTGCACACTACCATGCCTGGGTTTTTTTTTTTTTTGGTAGACATAGAGTTTTGCCATGTTGCCCAGGCTCATCTTGAACTCTTGGGCTCAAGCCATCTGCCCACCTTGGCCTCCCAAAGTGCTGGGATTACAGGCATGAGCCACTGCATCCAGCCAGGATTTCTACTTTATTTACTGTTCCTTGTGTAAGAATATGTACTCACCATAGATCCTGCCCTTGGACCAAAGTGACCTTGATGTTATCGAACAAATTATAGGCTATGACACATAACACATTCTTGCCTGTCTGGAGGGTTAAGTTGGCCTACACCTTCTTTTAAAAAAAAAAAAAAAATTTTTTTTTTTTTTCGAGACAGGGTCTTGCTTTGTTGCCCAGGCCAGAGTGCATCGTGGCTTATTTCAGCCTAGACCTCCAGGGCTCGAGTGTTCCTTACCCCCTCAGCCTCAGAAGTACCTGGGACTGTAGGCACATGCCACCATGCTAATTTTTCTTTTTTTGTAGAGATGGGGTCTCACCATGTTGCCCAGGCTGGTCTCAAACTTTTGAGCTCAAGCGATCTGCCTGCCTCAGCCTCCCAAAGTGCTGGGATTACGGGCGTGAGCTACCCATCATGCCCACCCCCTACAGCTTCACTGAGGTATAATTAACATGTAATAAATTGCACATATGGCCGAGCGCAGTGGCTTATGCCTATAATCCCAGCACTTTGGGAGGCAGAGGCGGGAAGATCACCTGAGGTCGGGAGTTCGAGACCAGCCTGACCAACATGGAGAAACCCCCATCTCTACTAAAAATACAAAATTAGCCAGCAGTGGTGGTGCATGCCTCTAATCCCAGTTACTCGGGAGGCTGAGGCAGGAGAATCGCTTGAACCCAGGAGGCAGAGCTTGCTGTGAGCCGAGATTGTGCCATTGCACTCCAGCCTGGGCAACAAGAGTAAACTCCATTTTGAAAAATAAATACATAAATAAAAATTGCACATATTTGAAGTACATAATTTGATGAGCTTTGACATGTGTGGGCACTCATGAAACCATCACCCCTAAGAGTTTCCTGTGCCCTTTGGCATCTCTCTCTCCCTAAGCAACCGGAGATCTGCTTTCTGTCGCTACAGATTATTTTTACTTTTCCTCGGATTTTTTTTTTTTTTTTTTAAACAGAGTCTTGCTCTAACACCCAGGCTGGAGTGCAGTGGAGCGATCTCGGCTCACTGCAAGCTCCGCCTCCCAGATTCACGCCATTCTCCTGCCTCAGCCTCCCAAGTAGCTGGGACTACAGGCGCCTGCCACCATGCCTGGCTAATTTTTTTGTATGTTTTTAGTACAGACTGGGTTTCACTGTGTTAGCCAGGATGGTCTCGATATCCTGATCTTGTGATCCACCCGCCTCGGCCTCCCAAAGTTCTGGGATCACAGGCATGAGCCCCCATGCCCGGCCTTCATTGGATTTTATGTAAATGGAATCACATAGTGTATACTTTCTGTGGTGAGGAAGAGGTCTTGTCTTTTTTGTTTGTTTTTGTTTTGTTTGTTTGTTTGTTTGTTTTTGTGTTTTTGAGATGGAGTTTCCCTCTTGTTCCCCAGGCTGGAGTGTAATAACATGATCGCTGCTCACCTCAACCCCTGCCTCCTGGGTTGAAGCGATTCTCCTGCCTCAGCCTCCTGAGTAGCTGGGATTACAGGCATGCGCCACCACACCTGACTAATTTTGTATTTTTAGTAGCGATGAGGTTTCTCTATGCTGGTCAGGCTGGTCTCTAACTCCTGACCTCAGGTGGTCCACCTGCCTCGGCCTCCCAAACTGCTGGGATTACAGGCGTGAGCCACCACTCCCAGCAACGAGGGCTTGTCTTTTACTCAGCATCGTGATTTTGTGGTTCATCCAGGTTGTTTTAGGAACCAACTGTTGTTCCTTTTTATCTCTGAGTAGTAGTTTGTTGTATGAATCTAGCACAATTTGTTCATCCACCCATTGATGGATATTTGTGTTTAGACATGAAATTTTCATTAAAAATTACCTTCTGATGTCAAAAAGAATGCATATTGGCCAGCCATAGTGGCTCACATGTGTAATAACCTGCGTCCCAGATTCAAGTGATTCTCTTGTCTCAGCCTCCTGAGTAGTTGGGATTACAGCCCGCCATCACACCCGCTTCAGATTTTTGTGTTTTTAGTGGAGATGGGGTTTCGCCATGTTTGCCAGGCTAGTCTCAAACTCCTGACCTCAAGTGATCCGCTGGCCTCGGCTTCCCAAAGTGCTGGGATTACAGGTGTGAGCCACTGTGCCCAGCCTCAGACATAAAATTCTAAGGCCCCCCAAGCCATCTGAATGAACTTCCTCCTCAGCTAGGGCTCTTAAAATTTAACCTGAGAGGCCGGGCACAGTGGCTCATGCCTGTAATCGCAGCACTTTGGGAAGCTGAGGTGAGTGGATCACGAGGTCAGGAGATGGAGACCATCCTGGCCAACACAGTGAAACCCCAACTCTACTAAAAATACAAAAAATTAGCCGGGCATGGTGGCAGGCGCCTGTAGTCCCAGCTACTTGGGAGGCTGACGCAGGAGAATGGCATGAACCCAGGAAGTGGAGCTTGAAGTGAGCCAAGGTAGCGCCACTGCACTCCAGCCTGGGCGACAGAGCGAGACTCTGTCTCTAATTAAAAAAAAAGAAGGCCCAAAGGCCAGGCATGGTGACTCATGCCTGTAATCCCAGCACTTTGGGAGGCTGAGGTGGGCAGATCACCTGAGGTCGGGAGTTCAAGACCAGCCTGACCAACATGGAGAAACCCCTTCTCTACTAAAAATACAAAATTAGCCAGGTGTGGTGGCACATGCCTGTAATCCCAGCTACTCGGGAGGCTGAGGCAGAAGAATCACTTGAACCTGGGAGGCAGAGGTTGCGGTGAGGCGAGATCTCCAGCCTGGGCAACAAGAGCAAAACTCTGTCTGAAAAAAAAAAAAAAAAGTTAACCTGAGAGACTGTTTCAGGCCATAGTGGGAAGTGGGGTTCGAACATGTCTCATCTTACCTCTCTGGGATTAACATCAACACAGACTTTAAGTCTGATAAGAAACATTTTACAACGTATTTTCTCAGAAGCGTGCCAGCTAAAAGCTTCATCTGCATAGTAAAATTTTGGTCTCCCCTACCTCCTATCATCACAACCGAGACATTTTTTCTTTTTTCTTTTTTTGAGAAGGAATCTCGCTGTGTCGCCCAGGCTAGAGTGCAGTGGCGCCATCTCGGCTCACTGCAAGCTCTGCCTCCTGGGTTCATGCCAGTCTGCCTCAGCCTCCCATGTAGCTGGGACTACAGGTGCCCGCCACCACACGCGGCTAATTTTTTGTATTTTTAGTAGAGACAAGGTTTCACTGTGTTAGCCAGGATGGTCTTGATCTCCTGACCTCGTGATGTGCCCGCTTCGGCCTCCCAAAGTGCTGGGATTACAGACGTGAGCCACCGTGCCCGCCCAGCCTTTTTTGTTTTTGAGACAGGATCTTGCTCTGTTGCTCAGGCAAGAGTGCAGTAGCACGATCTCGGCTCACTGGAGCCTCCACCTCCCAGGTTAAAACGATTCTCCTGTTCCTGCCTCCTGAGTAGCTGGGACTACAGGCAGCCGCCACCACGTCCAGCTAATTTTTGTATTTTTAGTAGAGGCGAGGTTTCAACATGTTGGCCAGGATGGTCTCGATCTCTTGACCTCATGATCTGCCCACCTCGGCCTTCCAAAGTGTTGGGATTACAGACGTGAGCCACCACTCCTGGCCCTTTTTTTTTTTTTTAGATGGAGTATTGCTCTGTCACCCAGGCTGAAGTGCAGTGTCATGATCTCAGCTTACTGCAACCTCTGCCTCCCAGGTTCAAGGGAGTCTTCTGCCTTAGCCTCCCGAGTAGCTGGGACTACAGGCGGGTGCCACCACGTCTGCCTAATTTTTGTATTTTTATTAGAGACAGGGTTTCACCATGTTGGCCAGGCTGGTCTCGAACTCCTAACTTCAGGTTATCCGCCTGCCTCGGCCTCCCAAAGTGCTGGGATTACAGGCATGAGCCACCATGCCTGGCCTCAGACATTCCTTTCCATTGATCCCAGGTATTTAGACAAACTCAACCAATTGTCAACTAGAAAATGTTTAAATTGGCCAGGCGCGGTGACTCACGCCTGTAATTCCAGCACTTTGGGAGGCTGAAGCAGGCAGATCACCTGAGGTCAGGAGTTTGAGACCAGCCTGACCAACATGGAGAAACCCCATCTCTACTAAAAATACAAAATTAGCCGGGCGTGGTGGCGCATGCCTGTAATCCCAGCTACTCCAGAGGCTGAGGCAGGAGAATGGCTTGAACCCAGGAGGGCGGAGGTTGCTATGAACCGAGATGGGGCCGTTGCACTCTAGCCTGGGCAACAAGAGCGAAACTCCATCTCAAAAAAAAAAAAAAGGAAAGAAAAGTTTAAGGGGCCGGGCGCGGTGGCTCAAGCCTGTAATCCCAGCACTTTGGGAGGCCGAGACGGGCGGATCACGAGGTCAGGAGATCGAGACCATCCTGGCTAACATGGTGAAACCCCATCTCTACTAAAAATACAAAAAACTAGCCGGGCGACCTGGCGGGCGCCTGTAGTCCCAGCTACTCGGGAGGCTGAGGCAGGAGAATGGCGTGAACCCGGGAGGCGGAGCTTGCAGTGAGCTGAGATCCGGCCACTGCACTCCAGCCTGGGCGACAGAGCGAGACTCCGTCTCAAAAAAAAAAAAAAAAAAAAAAGAAAAGTTTAAGGCCGGGCGCGGTGGCTCAAGCCTGTAATCCCAGCACTTTGGGAGGCCGAGACAGGTGGATCACGAGGTCAGGAGATCGAGACCATCCTGGCTAACATGGTGAAACCCCGTCCCTACTAAAAAATACAAAAAGCTAGCCGGGCGAGGTGGTGGGCGCCTGTAGTCCCAGCTACTCCGGAGGCTGAGGCAGGAGAATGGCGTAAACCCGGGAGGCTGAGATCCGGCCACTGCACTCCAGCCCTGGCGACAGAGCGAGACTCCGTCTCAAAAAAAAAAAAGAAAAGTTTAAATTTACCTATACCGTGGAAGCTTCCCGCTTTGAGTTGTCCTGCTTTTCTGGACCAGGCCAATGTATTTATTAAATGTATTTGATTGATGTCTCCTGTCTCCCTAAAATGTATAAAACCAAGCTGCACCCTAACCACCCTTGTCACATGTTCTCAGGACATCCTGAGGGCTGTGTTGTGGGCCATGGTCACTCATATTTGGCTCAAAACCAGTCTCTTCAAATGTTTTACAGAGTTCGACTCTTCGTCGACCACTGCCTTTGCAAAAATATCAGGGCAATCGAGGTGGCTCACACCTGTAATTCCAACATTTTGTGAGGCTGAATGAACTCTAGAATAGGCAGGTCACTTGAGTCTGGGGAGGTTGAAGCTGCAGTGAACCATGATTGCACCTCTGCACTCTAGCCTGGGTAACAGTGAGACCCTGTCTCAAAAATATATGTATCAGGAAATTATGACAGTGAAAGAGATCTGAGCCAACCCACCCCCCCATCTTCCCTTTCCCTTAATATTTCCTGGGCTATTGGGCTGAGGTAACTTTAAGAAACATTTAGGCTATAGTGTAAATGATAATAAGCTTTGACCAAAACTCAACCACTTTGGTAAAACTAATGGGGGACCATCAGGCTGTGGGAAGGAGAGGAGCCTGACTCCTGCTGAGGTGCAGACATAAATGTCAGCCACTATTCCAGAGGTTATGAAATATGCAACTTCCCCAATTACTCCTGCAAATAACATCACTACTGCTGAACCCCAGATTGGCCTTTTGAGATACCCGTTCGGGCTTTATTGCATGTCTGACACCTAACACTCCACACGGACCTGCCAACCCTGCTCCTATGGCCCCACCCAAAATCGATTCAGTCTGTAGGATGGCTTCGACCCCCTATGATTTCATCTCTGCCCCAACCAATCAGCAGCAAGCACCTGTTACCCGGCCATCCCCACCCCTTCCCCCAAACTGTCTTTGGAAAACCCCTAACCTAGGAGCTTTGAGATGATTTGAGTAGGAACTCCGACTCCCACGTGGCATGGCCGGCCTCTAGTCCACTAAACTCTTCCTTTACTACCACCACGCCACAGTCTTTCTTTATGCAGTGGGCAGGAAGAACGCCTCCAGCAATTTCAGCTTGAGCTCAGGAATTCGATGCCAGACTAAGCAATGTCGATGAAAAGCAACAAACTCTGTAAAATATTTGAAGAGATTCATTCTGAGCCAAATATTAGTGACCATGGCCCGTGATAGAGCCCTCAGGAGGTCCGGAGAACCTGTGCCCAAGGTGATTGGGGTGCAGTTGGTTTTATACATTTTAGGGAGACATCAGACTTCAATCAAATACATTTAAGAAATACATTGGCTGGGCGCAGTGGCTCACACCTGTAATCCTAGCACTTTGGGAGGCCAAGCCAGGCGGATCACATGAGGTCAGGAGGTCGAGACCAGCCTGACCAAGATGGTGAAACCCTGTCTCGACTAAAAATACAAAATTAGCTGGGTGTGGTGGCAGGAGCCTGTAATCCCAGCTACTCAGGAGGCTGAGGCAGGAGAATCGCTTGAACCAGGGAGGCGGAGGTTGCAGTGAGCGGAGATGGCACCCAGGCTGGGTGACAGAGTGAGACTCCGTCTCAAAGAAAAAAGAAGGAAAATAAATACATTGATTTGGTCTAGAATGGCAGGATAGCTCAAACCGGGGGCTGGGGTGGAGTGGGGGTGGGACTTCCAGTTTATAGGGAGATTAAAACTTTTTTTTTTCTTTTTTTTTTTGAGAGGCTTTGAGGTTGTGGAGATCCACGTTCTTTTTTTTTTTTTCTTTTTTCAGATGGAGTCTTGCTCTTGTTGCCCAGCCTGGAGTGCAATGGCACCATCTCGGCTCACTGCAACCTCCGCCTCCCGGGTTCAAGCGATTCTCCTGCCTCAGCCTACCAAATAGCTGGGATTACAGGCGCGAGCCACCACGCCCAGCTAAATTTTTTTTTTTTTCTTTTGAGACAGAGTTTCGCTCTTATTGCCCAGGCTCATGTGCAATGCTGGGATCTCGGCTCACCACAACCTCTGTCTCCTGGTTCAAGCAATTCTCCTGCCTCAGCCTCCTGAGTAGCTAGGATTACAGGTGTGCACCACCACACCGGCTAATTTTGTATAGTAGAGATGGGGTTTCTCCACGTTCATCAGGCTGGTCTGGAACTCCCGACCTCAGGTGATCCGCCCGTCTCGCCCTCCCAAAGTGCTGGGCTTACAGGCGTGAGCCACCATGCCCGGCTAATTTTTGTATTTTTTTTTTTTCTTTTCCGGAGATGCAGTCTCGCTCTGTCACCCAGGCTGGAGTGCAGTGGTACAACCTCAGCTCACTGCAACCTCAGCCTCTGGGGTTCAAGCAATTCTCCTACCTCAGCCTCCTGAGTAGCTAGGATTACAGGCGTGTGCCACCACACCCGGCTAATTTTTGTATTTTTAGTAGAGACGGGGTTTCACCATGTTGGCCAGGCGGGAGACCCAAGTTCTTATTTCCAGAGGAAGCCTTCAGGTACTACACTTTAGAGAGAATAGGTTGTAAAATGTTAATCAGACAGACCTGGGGGCGTGGCCTCGCATGAAGACCAGCCCTAGAAGGCGGGGCTGGGAGACTGCGATCACCCAGTGGGTCCTGTTGAGGGGGCTTCAGGCAGAGTGGGCGGAGCAAAGGAAAGGGCTCAGGCTGGGGGGCGGGACTTGGGCGGGTCCTTCATTCTGGTTGGCCAAGCCTCTGGGAAAAAAAAAAAGAATATCTGTCTGTCATTTGTACAACTCTTGGGAATCAAAGGGAGAATCAGGGAGCATAACTGGAAAGTTAAGGCAATAATCCCGATGAGAAGAAAGTGGTTTGGAAAGTTGGTAGCAGGGGAGAACAGAGGGATTATGGCGTGGTCTGAGGCTAAAGTGAAGGTAGATCCAAGAGCTATCTGCTGAAGTATTTTCTTTCTTTTTTTCTTTTTCTTTTTTTTTTTTTTAGAGACAGTCTCACTCTATCACCTAGACTGGTGGGCAGTGGCACAGTCATAGGTCACTGCAGCCTGGAACTCCTGGACTCAAGTGATTCTTCCACCTCAGCCTCCTGAGTAGCTGGGACTACAGGTGCCCACCACCACATGCAGCTTTTTTTTTTTTTTTTCTTTTTCTTCTTTTTGTAGAGATGGGATGTCACTATGTTGCTCAAGCTTGTCTCTAACTCCTGGCCTCAACCAATCCTCAAAGTGCTGGGATTATAGGCATGAGTTACCAAGCTTGTAAGCACCTAACTGCCTAGAGCTGATTTGCCAATACAGGAAATTGCAACAGAGAAAGTTTCATTCATGCAGAGCCAGCTAGCCGTACAGGAGACCAAAGTTTTACTATTATTCAGATTAGCCTCCCTGAAAACTCTGGGATCAGGGGGTTTGTTTGTTTGTTTATTTTGAGGCAGAGTTTCGCTCCTGTCACCCAAGCTGGAGTGCAATGGCGCAATCTTGGCTCACAGCAAACTCTGCCTCCTGGGTTCAAGCGATTATCCTGCCTCAGCCTCCCAAGTAGCTGGGCTTACAGGTGGCTGCCACCACACCCGGCTAATTTTTGTATTTTTTTTAGTAGAGATGGGGTTTCACCATGTTGGCCAGGCTGGTCTTGAACACCTGACCTGAGGTGATCCACCTTCCTTGGCCTCCCAGTGTGCTGGAATTACAGGCGTGATCTACCACACCTAGCCTGGGATAGTGGTTTTTGAGAATAATTTGGTGGGTAGGGAGTCTGAAAGTGGGAAGTGCTGATTGGCAGAGTCTGAGATGAAATCATAGGGAGTGGAAGCTGTCCTGTTGCTCTGAGTCAGTTCCTGGGTGGGAACCACAAGACCAGATGAGCCAGTTTATCCATCTAGGTGGCCTCAACTTGTGCATCAAAACACAGGGTCTGCAAAATATCTCAAGCACTCATTTTAAATTTTGCAATAGTGATTTTATCCCCAGGAGCAATTTGGGGAGGTCCAGAATATTGCACCCTCCAGCTGCATGACTCCTAAACCATAATTTCTTATCTGTGACTAATGTGTTCGTCCTGCAAAGGCAGTCCAGTCTCCACAGAAAAGGAGGTTTGTTTTGGGAAAGCATTGTTATTGTTTTTGTTTCAAAGTTAAACTGTAAACTAAGTTCATCTCAAAGTTAGTTTGGCCTACATCCAGGAATGAACAAGGACAGTGTGGCGGTTAGAAGCAAATTGGAGTTGGTCAGATCTCTTTCCCTGTAATCATTTTCTCAGTTATAATTTTTGCAAAAGTGTTTTCAAGCCTAGCACCCAGGGCTCTTAAGAAAGACATTCGGCCAGGCACAGTGGCTCATGCCTGTAATCCCAGCACTTTGGGAGGCTGAGGTGGGCGGATCACGAGGTCAGCAGATCGAGACCATCCTGGCTAACACAATGAAACCCCATCTCTACCAAAAAAAATACAAAAGACGCCAGGCTGCCAGGCGCGGTGGCTCACGCCTCTAATCCCCGCACTTTGGGAGGCTGACGTGGGTGGATCACAAGGTCAGGAGATCAAGACCATCCTGGCTAACACGGTGAAACCCCGTCTCTACTAAAAAATACAAAAAATTAGCCGGGTGTGGTGGTGTGCACCTGTAGTCCCAGTTACTTGGGAGGCTGAGGCAGGAGAATGGCGTGAACCCGGGAGGCGGAGCTTGCAGTGAGCTGAGATCGCACCACTTGCACTCCAGCCTGGGCAGAGAGAGACTCTGTCTCAAAACAAACAAACAAAAAAAGAATAGGTGTGGTGGCAGGTGCATGTAGTCCCAACTACTTGGGAGGCTGATGCAGGAGAATTGCTTGAACCTGGGAGGCTGGGGTTGCAGTGAGCCGATATGGTGCCACTGCACTCCAGCCTGTGTGATAGAGCCAGACTCCGTCTCAAAAAAAAAAAAAAAAAAAAAAAAAGGCATTCAGGCCGTGCCTGGTGGCTCATGCCTGTAATCCCGGCACTTTGGGAGGCCGAGATGGGCAGATCACATGAGGTCAGGAGTTTGAGACCAGCCTGGCCAACATGGTGAAACTCCATCTCTATTAAAAATAAAAAATTAGCCAGGTGTGGTGGCACGCTCCTGTAATCCCAGCTACTCGGGAGGCTGAAGCAGGAGAATCACTTGAACCCGGAGGTGGAGGTTGCAGTGAGCCGAGATCGCGCCACCGCACTCCAGCCTGGGCGACAGAGCCAGACTCCGTCTCAAAAAAAAAAAAAAAAAAAAGAAAAAGAAAAAGAAAGAAAGAAAAGAAAAAAGAAAGACATTCAATTAAGCTTCTTCCTTTTCCCACAGACTCTAGACTTTAACGTCTTCAGTAGGAATCACCGTGGACATTCAGAAAAGTCCCTCCTTAAACACAAAGACATTTCCTACCTCATACCTCATAATCACGTGATAGAAGGGTTGAGAATGTCTCCACAGCCAATCCCATACAGGGGTGTTCAAGAATACAGTTATGGGTTGTTAGTTTTTGTTTCTCGTTGGGCCAGTAAAGTCCCTTCCTCATCCCTCTTTTCCACTTATCACTAGAGACAGAAACTAAAAACCATGGCTTCAGGCTGCTACAAGACTAAAACAAAACAAAACAACACAGGACAACAACAAAAAAATAAGGCGACTTGGACAAGCTTGCCAGCAAATCCATTAACGAAGGTCCTGCCCTCATGATCTAACCACCTCCCTGAGGCCTCACATCCTAATATCATCACCTCCAGGGGTAAGATTTACGCATTTGGCTTTGTGGGGTGGTGGCGTGCCGGGAGGACACACACAACATACAACATTCTGACCATAGTGAGGTAGGAGACTGGGCAGGACTTGCTTTATTTCCTGGTCCCTACAGGATAAAGTGAAGAAACCACCTGGAACCAGCAGATGGCACCAAAAGCCATCTCTAGTTGCTCTCCTTACTCATTAGGGTAAGACACTCCTACCAGAGCCATGACAGTTTATAAGTACCATGGCAACAACATGCAAGTTACCATTCACTTCCATAACGACCTGGAAGTTACAGCCTCCTTTCTAGAAAGTTCTGCATGGCATACCCCTTAATTTGCATGTAATTAAAAGTGAGTATAAATATAGCTAGCCAACAGCACAAAATGCTGATTCTAGGCACACTGCCTAGGTTTTGGCTGTACTTTGGAAAAAGCAACTCTGAGTCAATGGAAGATCCTTGTGTAACACCACCAGTTGAATTCTTTCCTGGATAAATCCCCAATCTTGGCACTTACCTGCATCAATAGCACACTTCTATCTCCTTAGGCACCTACTTCTAAGCTAAAACTGCCTGCTTGCCAAAAAGACAGAAGAATTTTTATTTTTCATTTGGATAAAGGCAATTAGCTAACACAAATGGCCACCCCAATTACCAGAAAAACTTAGGATGAACTTCAGCAGCATCGTTAACACAGTCATTGCAGTCATTGTGTTATTCTTTTTTTTTTTTTTTTTTTTTTTGAGACAGAGTCTTGCTCTGTCCCCCAGGCTGGAGTGCAATGGCGCGATCTCGGCTCACTGCAAGCTCCGCCTCCCAGGTTCAGGCCATTCTGCTGCCTAAGCCTCCCGAGTAGCTGGGACTACAGGCTCCCGCCACCACGCCAGGCTAATTTTTTGTATTTTTAGTAGAGACGGGGTTTCACCGTGTCAGCAAGGATGGTCTCAATCTCCTGACCTCGTGATCCGCCCACCTCGGGCTCCCAAAGTGCTGGGATTACAGGCGTGAGCCACCGCCCCCAGCCCTGTCTATTTCTTAATGTCTGTAGGGTAAGTGCCAACAGTTCTTCAGGAGTCTTTTGGGTTTTACTGGCCTTTTGCACTTCCACGTACATACATTTTATTATAAGTAGATCAGGTTCTTCATCAAAACATGTTCTTTTGACAGAAAACCTGTTAACTTTCTATATTAAGTAAGGAGAAGGAGCCGGGCGCGGTGGCTCAAGCCTGTAATCCCAGCACTTTGGGAGGCCGAGACGGGCGGATCACGAGGTCAGGAGATCGAGACCATCCTGGCTAATACGGTGAAACCCCGTCTCTACTCAAAAATACAAAAAACTAGCAGGGCGACGAGGCGGGCGCCTGTAGTCCCAGCTACTCGGGAGGCTGAGACAGGAGAATGGCGTGAACCCGGGAGGCGGAGCTTGCAGTGAGCTGAGAGCCGGCCACTGCACTCCAGCCTGGGCGGCAGAGCAAGACTCCGTCTCAAAAAAAAAAAAAAAAAGTAAGGAGAAGGAGAATTCAAGTCTTTATATTGAACCTTCTAATCCATCAACAAGGAAGATCTATCCATTGATCTATGTTATCTTTGACCTCTTTCAATAGTATTTTACATATTTCTCTGAAGATATATTGCATACTTTTTTGTTGTATTTATTTCTAGTTATTTTACTGCTGTTAAAAGAGACAAGGCGGCCGGGTGCGGTGGCTCATGCCTGTAATCCCAGCACTTTGGGATGCCAAGGCTGTCGGATTGCCTGAGGTTAGCAGCTCCATGATCAGGGTCCTTAGCCGGCGCCACAAGGGCCCTCTGTCGCAGCACAGCCAGTTCCTGGCGTACCTACCATTCAGGCTGTGGTCCAACCTGATGCTTTCCACCCTGGTCAGGTCCACTTACGACCTGCTACTTGGGAAAGTTTTTCTTTCAAATTCCTTAAAGATTTCAAAGAGTCGGTTAAACAGTGTGGTACCAATTCCCCTTTCGTCAGTTCTACCTTAAAATCCTTAGCGGAAGATAAATGGTTGGTGCCTTATGACTGGGAAATTCTAGCAAAATCTGTCTTATCAAAATCACAATATTTACAGTTTACGACTTGGTGGGTTGACGCTGTCCAGGATCGAGTCCGCCTTAATCAGGGCTCTAATCCTCCTGTTAATGTCATGGCTGACCAGTTACTGAGTATGGGGCAGTGGGCTGCAATTAGAAACCAAATTATATTGATTGACGAAGTCATTAAGCAACTCTGAAAATGCTGCCTGGATGCTTGGGATAAGATTCAGGATGATGGCTCTAGATGTCCATCCTTTACAGTCATTAGACAAATGCAAAATGAACCATATCCTGATTTCATTGCCCATCTTCAGGACGTGGCAGAAAAAGCTATTCCTGATAGAAATGGCCAACGTTTGGTTGTGGAACTCATGGCTTATGAACAAGCAAATCCAGACTGTCAGGCTGCTGTTCGCCCTATAAAATGTAAAATTCCACCCGTAGGTGATTTAATCACAAACTATATTAACGCATGTGAGGGTGTTGGCGGAACTTTGCATACTGCTGTTGCATACTGCTGTGATGATGGCTGAGGCTATGGTCATGTCCACCATTAGAATGCCTGGACAATTTTCTGGTAATTGTTTCCACTGCGGCCAATCTGGACATACCAGGAAAAACTGTCCTCAGCCACCGCCCTGTACAACGCCAACCCCAAAAGCCCATACAACAGCGAGCCCCACCTTCCACACCATGCCCAAGATACTGTAAGGGCAATCACTGGGCAGCTCAGTGCCAGTAAATTTGACATTGATGGCAACCCTTTACAGCCATTTCAAAACCAGGGAAACGGGAAGAGGGTCCAGCCCCAGGCCCCTCCAAACAATGGGACATTCCCCAACTCCCAGGCTTAGCCTTCCAGCCGGATGGCTGCATTCCCAGCCCAACCAATTCATCCTGTCAGGCCTCGGAGCCCAAGCCAAGCCACCGCATCCCCTGTGACTTGCACGTATACGCCCAGATGGCCTGAAGTAACTGAAGAATCACAAAAGAAGTGCAAATGCCCTGCCTTGCCTTAACTGATGACATTCCACCACAAAAGAAGTGAAAATGGCCTGTCCTTGCCTTAAGCGATGATATTACCTTGTAAAATTCCTCTTCCTGGCTCATCCTGGCTCAAAAACTCCCCCACTGAGCAACTTGTGACCCCCCACTCCTGCCCACCAGAGAACAACCCCCCTTTGACTAATTTTCCTTTACCTACCCAAATCCTATGAAATGGCCCCACCCTTATCTCCCTTGGCGGACTGTTTTCAGACTCAGCCTGCCTGCACCCAGGTGATTAAAAAGCTTTATTGCTCACACAAAGTCTGTTTGGTGGTCTCGTCACATGGACGCGCATGACACATCCAACCACCTAGTTTTCACTTCAACCATTCATGCCACAACCACAGATGTCACAACCCCAACAAGGATCTCAGTTCAATGCTTGTCCCCTGCCACCACAGGATCCGCAGCAGTAGATCTCTGCTGTATTAGGGACATTTCCCTTTTGCCTGGAGAGCAATAGCTGTTCCCATGGGTGTTTTTGGACCCTTGCCACCTGGCTCTGTTGGTTTATTGCTCAGTCACTCAAGCTTAAATTCAAAAGGTGTTCAGGTACATACTGGTGTAATTGATTCTGATTACTCTGGGGAAATACATATTATTGTTAGTTCTGCAGTTCCTTGGCAAGCTTCAGCAGGAAATCGAATTGCTCAACTTCTTTTTTTTTTTTTTTTTTTTTTTTTTTTTTTGAGAAGGAGTCTCACTCTGTCACCCAGGCTGGAGTGCAGTGGCCAGATCTCAGCTCACTGCAAACTCCGCCTCCCGGGTTTACGCCATTCTCCTGCCTCAGCCTCCGCAGTAGCTGGGACTACAGGCGCCCGCCACCTCGCCCGGCTAGTTTTTTTTATTTTTTTAGTAGAGACGGGGTTTCACCGTGTTAGCCAGGATAGTCTCGATCTCCTGACCTCGTGATCCGCCCGCCTCGGCCTCCCAAAGTGCTGGGATTACAGGCTTGAGCCACCGCGCCCGGCCGGCTCAACTTCTTTTTCTACCGTACATTCCACTCGGATTGGGAGAACACCCGCAAAGCCCTGTAGGGCTGGACCCTACAGGAGGGGGAACCTGGGACTCGGTTGTGGGGAAAAGAAAGAGAGATCAGATTGTTACTGTGTCTGTGTAGAAAAGGAAGACATAAGAAATTCCATTTTGATCTATATTAAGAAACATTGTTTTGCTTTGAAACATTGTTAATCTGTAACTTTAGCCCCAACCCTGTGCTCACAGAAATATGTGCTGTATTGAATCAAGGTTTAATGGATTAAGGGCTGTGCAGGATGTGCCTTGTTAACAATATGTTTGCAGGCAGTATGCTTGGTAAAAGTCATCGCCATTCTCCATTCTTGATCAACCAGGGACAGAATGCACTGCGGAAAGCCGCAGGGACCTCTGCCCAAGAAAGCCTGGGTATTGTCCAAGGTTTCCCCCCACTGAGACAGCTCGAGATATGGCCTCGTGGGAAAGGAAAGACCTTACCATCCCCCAGCCCGACACCCTTAAAGGGTCTGTGCTGAGGAGGAGTAGTGAAAGAGGGAGCCTCTTTGCAGTTGAGTAAGAGGAAGGCTTCTGTCTCCTGCTCGTCCCTGGGAATGGAGTGTCTTCTGTGTAAAGCTTACCATTCCCATTCGTTCTACTCTGAGAGAGGAGAAAATCGCCCTGTGGCTAGAGGCGAGATATGCTGGCAGCAATACTGCTCTGTTACTCTTTGCTACACTGAGATGTTTGTGTAAAGTGAAACAGAAATCTGGCCTACATGCACATCCAGGCACAGTACCTTTCCTTGAACTTATTCATGATACAGATTCCTTTGTTTACATGTTTCCCTGCTGACCTTCTCCCCACCAGTTGCCCTGCTACACTCCCCTCGCTAAGATAGTAAAAATAATGATCAATAAATACTGAGGGAACTCACAGACCGGCGCTGGCACAGGTCCTCACGTGCTGAGTGTGCCAGTCCCCTGGGCCCACTGTTCTTTCTCTATACTTTGTCTCTGTGTCTTATTTCTTATCTCAGTCTCTCATACCACCTGAGGAGAAACACCCACACATGTGGAGGGACAGGCCCCCTTCACTCGGTGAGGGGACAGACAGAGGCGAGATCTCGGTGAGGGGTGGGCGGAGCAGAGTCAGCGAGGCGACAGATGGGGGTGGGGTCTCAGTGAGGGACAGACGGAGCGGGGTCTTGGTGACAGAGAGACGGGAACAGGGTCTCAGAGAAACATGAGGGTGGGTTCTCGTTGAGGTGAGAGACGGGGGTGAGGTCTCAGGGCGGGAGAGATGAGGGCGTATTGTGAGGCTGCATATTACAATGATGCATATTTCCCAGTCTCACTGACTTCTTTTTTTTTTGAGGCAGATCACCTGAGGTCGGGAGTTCAAGACTAGCCTGGCCAACATAGAGAAACTAAAAATACAAAATTTTTACTCTACTAAAAATACAAAATTAGCCAAGTGTGGTGGCACATGCCTGTAATCCCAGCTTCTCAGGAGGCTGAGGAAGGAAAATCGCTTGAATGCGGGAGGCGGAGGTTACAGTGAGCCAAGATCGTGCCTTTGCACTCCAGCCTGAGCAACAAGAGCGAAATTCTGTCTCAAAAAAAAAAAAAAAAAAAAAAAAATTCTTAAATTAAAAAAAATTACCATTATCGAACTGGAGGGAGTGGCTCACTCCTGTAATCCCAGCATTTTGGGAGGCCAAGGTGGGTGGATCGCTTGAGCTCAGAAATTCCAGATTAGCCTGGGCAACATGGTGAAACCTCGTCTCTACCAAAAATACAAAAATTAGCTGGGCACGGTGATGTGCAACTGTAGTCTCAGCTATTGGGGGCCTGGGGTCGGAGGATCCCCTGAGCCCAGGAAGTCGAAGTTGCAGTGAGCCATGCACTCCAGCTTGGGTGACAAAGCTAGATCTTGTGTCAAAAACAAAACAAAATACCATTATGTCATCATTTGTTTATCCAAAAATGTAAATTTTGAAGGCCTGGCACAGTGACTCGTACCTGTACTCTCAGCACTGGGAGGCCATGGCAGGACAATAACTTGAGCCCAGGAGTTTGAGGCTATGGTGAGTTGCGATCGCACCACTGCCCTCAAGTCTGGGTGACAGAGTGAGACACTGTCTCAAAAAAAAAAAAAAAAAAGCAGGCCAGGCGCGGTGGCTCAAGCCTGTAATCCTAGCACTTTGGGAGGCCGAGACGGGTGGATCACAAGGTCAGGAGATCGAGACCATCCTGGCTAACACGGTGAAACCCCGTCTCTACTAAAAAATACAAAAAACTAGCCGGGCGAGGTGGCGGGCACCTGTAGTCCCAGCTACTCGGGAGGCTGAGGCAGGAGAATGGCGTGAACCCGGGAGGCGGAGCTTGCAGTGAGCTGAGATCCGGCCACTGCATTCCAGCCTGGGCGACAGAGCGGGACTCCATCTCAAAAAAAAAAAAAAAAAAAAAGCAAACTGATGGCCAGGCGAGGTGGCTCACGCCTATAATCCCAGCACTTTGGGAGGCAGATGGATCATGAGGTCAGGAGATTGAGACCATGCTGGCCAACATGGTGAAATCCCGTCTCTACTGAAAATACAAAAACTCACCTGGTTGTGGTGGCACGTGCCTGTAGTCCTAGCTACCTAGCTATTCAGGAGGCTGAGGAAGGAGAATCACTTGAACCCAGGAGAGGGAGGTTGCAGTGAGCCGAGATCGCACCACTGCACTCCAGCCTGGCGATAGAGTGAGACTGTATAAAAAAAAAAAGGCCGGGCGCGGTGGCTCAAGCCTGTAATCCCAGCACTTTGGGAGGCCGAGACGGGTGGATCACGAGGTCAGGAGATCGAGACCATCCTGGCTAACACGGTGAAACCCCGTCTCTACTAAAAAAATACAAAAACTTAGCCGGGCGATGTGGCGGGCGCCTGTAGTCCCAGCTACTCGGGAGGCTGAGGCGAGAGAATGGCGTAAACCCGGGAGGCGGAGCTTGCAGTGAGCTGAGATCCGGCCACTGCACTCCAGCCTGGGAGACAGAGCGAGACTCCGTCTCAAAAAAAAAAAAAAAAAAAAAAAAAGCAAAACCAAAAAAACCCCAAAACCAAAATCCAAAAACAAAAACAAAAAAAAACTGATTTACTTCTTTTCCCCATTCATTTTAGACCAGAAGACCATGTAGCACCAAAAAGACAGCTGCAAAGCAGAATAAAGATGGGGAAAACAATCTGCTGGCTGGAAGAGAGTAAGATGCAGGAGGATAATTGCTGGTTCTCTGCAGCAGGAGTCAGGGAGGCCATGGATGGAAGAGCCACCCCACAGCAGGAAGAACCTGGAGACAAAGTTCTCCTTGACTATGTCCAAGAGAAGCCACCCTTCAGGAGAGAGTTTCTGAGTTTTATGAACTTGGGGAACATTCTAAACCTATTCAAAATTTGCTTACTCACAGAGAGGTCTCACAAGTAGGCACGTCGTCCATAAATGAGACTCGCATGTTGAATATTGACACAGAATTCAGTTTTTGTTTAGATGACTATCAGAATAAAATATGTGTATATAAGAAGACTTATGAATGTCATGACTGTAATGGAACCTATGGTAGAGCATTCATCGTACTCAATTTGAAGGAATTCAGACAAGGCAGAAGCACTCTAGGTGCTCTGAAAATAGCAGGTTTTGTGTGTGTGACAGAGTGTGCATCTTGTTCTGTCACCCAGGCTGGGTTGCAGTGGCATGATCTCGGCTCCTGCAACCTCCTCCTCCCAGGTTCAAGCGATTCTCCCACCTCAGCCTCCCAAGTGACTGGGATTACAGGCATACACCACCACGTCCAGCTAATTTTTGCTTCTTCTTTTTTTTTTTTTTTGGGGACAGAGTCTCGCTCTATTGCCCAGGCTGGAGTGCAGTGGCATGATCTCGGCTCACTGCAAGCTCTGCCTCCTGGGTTCACGCCATTCTCCTGCCTCAGCCTCCTGAGTAGCTGGGACTACAGGCGCCCACCACCACGCCTGGCTAATTTTTTGTATTTTTTTTTTTTTTTTTTTGAGACGGAGTCTCGCTCTGTCACCCAGACTGGAGTGCAGTGGCCAGATCTCAGCTCACTGCAAGCTCCGCCTCCCGGGTTCACGCCATTCTCCTGCCTCAGCCTCCCGAGTAGCTGGGACTACAGGCGCCGCCACCTCGCGCGGCTAGTTTTTTGTATTTTTTTTAGTAGAGACGGGGTTTCACCGTGTTAGCCAGGATGGTCTCGATCTCCTGACCTCATGATCCGCCCGCCTCGGCCTCCTAAAGTGCTGGGATTACAGGCGTGAGCCACCGCGCCCGGCCAATTTTTGCATTTTTAGTAGAGATTGGGTTTTACCATGTAGGCCAGGCTGGTCTCAAACTCCTGACCACAACTGATTCGCCCACTTTGGCCTCCAAATGTGCTGGAATTATAGGCATGAGCCACCACACCCAACCTAAATGGCAGCAGCTTCTAATGTAGCAATGCTCTTGCTTTCCTGTCAAGATAGACTTTCCATGGGGGAGAATCCCTATGAGTGCAATAAGGGTGATAAAGTCCAGTTGATTAGTTACCCTTAATTGACAGGCACCAACTCAACGTGGTGAGAAGTATAATCCATGTGGAAAAACCAGGCCTGGAGCGGTGGCTCACGTCTGCAATCCCAACACTTTGAACATTGATTACAAACTGGGAGGTTGAGGTGAGAGAATCTCTTTAGCCCAGGAGTTCAAGACCAAGCTGGGCAATATAGTGCAACCGCTATCTCCACAAAAAATTAGCCTGGTATGGTGTCACGAGCTTGTAGTCCCAGCTACTGGAGGAACTGAGGCCGGAGGGTCGCTTTAGCCCAGGGGTTGGAGGCTGCAGTGGTGAGGGTCTCGGTGAGGGGGAGATGGGGGCGGGCACCCGGTGAAGGACAGACCGGGGCGGGAGCCGTGATTGCGCCACTCAGTCCAGCCTAGGCAACAGAGGGAGATCCTGACCTAAAAAAACCCCTCTTCACTATTATTTTTGGCTTAAAATAAAAAATTATTTTAAAATCTTATTAAGAAATAAAAATAATAGTGAAGAGGGATGTATCAGTTGAATACTGCTGTATAACAAACCACCCGGAAACAGCGCATACTCGTACACGGCTGCATAAAGGCAGAGCAAAGCTAACAGAGGCATTTCGAGGTCCCGCCCAACCGACTCTCTCCATCATGGTCCAGCCCCCGATCCGTCGTTCTGCCGGGTTCCGCCCCCACGGCCCCCAGTGAAACCGGAGGGCAGGGTCCCAATCGCGTTCGGCAGCGCGGAAACTAGGACTTCTCCCCAGAGTCGTGGAGGACGCGGCCGCCGCCCCTCCCAACTCCTCAGGCCTCTGAGGCCGGGTCCAGAGCCCTCAGCTCCTTCTGAACTCCCAGAAGGGAATCAGAAGTGCGCGTGGCCAGAGCGGCGCCTCCTGCCCTTTAACTGCCGCGGCCCAACGGTTTCCCAGCAGTAGCCTCTGCGACCAGGTGGGGCTTCAGGTGCGGCTTAGTCACTGGAGGGCGGGAGACGGGGGCGGGGTCTCGGTGAGGGAGCGATGGTGACGGGGACTTGGTGAAGGGGAGATGAGGGCAGGGTCTCAGTGAGGGGGAGACGGGGGCGGGGACTCGGTGAGGGGGAGACGAGGGCGGAGTCTCGGTGAGGGGGAGACGGGGGCAGGGTCTCGGCGAGGGGGCGATGGGGGCGGGGACTCGGTGAGGGGGAGATGGGGGCGGGGACTCGGGGAAGGGGAGATGGGCCGGAGTCTCGGTGAGGGGAATATGGGGGCGGGGTCTCGGTGAGGGGGAGACGAGGGCGGAGTCTCGGTGAGGGGGAGACGAGGGCGGAGTCTCGGTGAGGGGGAGACGGGGGCAGGGTCTCTGCGAGGGGGCGATGGGGGCGGGGACTCGGTGAGGGGGAGGTGGGGGCGGGGACTCGGTGAGGGGGAGACGGGGGCAGGGTCTCGGCGAGGGGGCGATGGAGGCGGGGACTCGGTGAGGGGGAGATGGGGGCGGGGACTCGGGGAAGGGGAGATGGGCCGGAGTCTCGGTGAGGGGAATATGGGGGCGGGGTCTCGGTGAGGGGGAGATGGGGCGGGGACTCGGTGAGGGGGAGACGAGGGCGGAGTCTCGGTGAGGGGGAGACGGGGGCAGGGTCTCTGCGAGGGGGCGATGGGGGCGGGGACTCGGTGAGGGGGAGGTGGGGGCGGGGACTCGGTGAGGGGGAGACGGGGGCAGGGTCTCGGCGAGGGGGCGATGGAGGCGGGGACTCGGTGAGGGGGAGATGGGGGCGGGGACTCGGGGAAGGGGAGATGGGCCGGAGTCTCAGTGAGGGGAATATGGGGGCGGGGTCTCGGTGAGGGGGAGATGGGGCGGGGACTCGGGGAGGGAGAGAGGGGGGCGGGGACTCCGTGACGGTTGAGACAGGGGCGGCAACTCAGTGAGCGAGAGATGGGGGCGGAGAGTCAGTGAAGGGAGAGATGGGGGCGGAGAGTCCGTGAAGGGAGAGATGGGGATGGGGTCTCCCTGAAAGAGAGTAGTGAGCACCGGACTCCTACTCGGTGAGAGGACACACAGGAACAAGATCTCGCCGGGCGCAGTGGCTCCCGCCTGTAATCCCAGCACTTTGGGAGGCTGAGGCGGGCGGATCACGAGGTCAATCGATTAAGACCATACTGGCCAACGTGGTGAAACCCCGTCTCTACTAAAAATACAAAAATTAGGTGGGCGTGGTGGCGCGCACCTGTAGTCCCAGCTACTCGGGAGGCTGAGGCAGGAGAATCGCTTGAACCCGGGAGGCGGAAGTTGCAGTGAGCCGAGACCACTCCAGCCTGGCGACAGAGCGAGACTCCCTCTCAAAAAAAAAAGATCTGGGTGAAGGGGGAGACGGGGTGGGGTCTCAGTAATGAGGGAGCAGATGGGGGCGGGGTATCCTGAGGCTGCATCAATGATGCATATTTCCCAGTCTCACTGACTTCTTAGGGTTAGGTCAGTATACGTGTGGGGGAAAGAAAGATCAGACTGTTACTTGTGGGGAAAAGAAAGAGACATTAGACTGTTACTGTGTCTATGTAGAAAAAGGAAGACATAGGAAACTCCATTTTGATCTGTACTAAGAAAAATTCTTCTGCTTTGAGATGCTGTTAATCTGTAACCATAACCCCAACCCTGTGCTGGCAGAAACATGTGCTGTATTGACTTAAGATTTAATGGATTTAGGGCTGTACAGGATGTGCTTTGCTTAAAATGTGTTTGCAGGTAGTATGCTTGGTAAAAGTCATCACCACTCTCCATTCTCGGTTACCCAGGGACACAATGCATTGTGGAAAGCGGCAGGGACCTCTGCCCAAAAAAGCCTGGTTATTGTCCAAGGTTTCCCCCCACTGAGACAGCCTGAGATATGGCCTCCTGGGAAGGGAACGACCTTACCGTCCTCCAGCCCGACACCCGTAAAGGGTCTGTGCTGAGGAGGATTAGTGAAAGAGGGAGGCCTCTTTGCAGTTGAGATAAGAGGAAAGCATCTGTCCCCTGCTTGTCCCTGGGAATGGAATGTCTTGGTGTGAAACCGGATAGTACATTCTGTTTACTGAGATAGGAGAAAACCACCTTATGTCAGAAAACCGCCTTATGGCGGGAGGTGAGACATGCTGGCGTCAATACTGCACTGAGATGTTTGTGTAAAGGCAAACATAAAGCTGGTCTACGTGCACATCCAGGCACAGCGTCTTTCCTTAAACTTATTTATGACGTAGAGTCCTTTGCTCACATGTTTTCCTGCTGACCCTCTCCCTACCATTACCCTGTAGTCCTGCCACATCCCTCTAGCCCAGATAGTAGAGATAGTAGAGATAGTAATCAGTAAATACTGAGGGAACTCAGAGACCAGTGCCAGGGCAGGTCCTCACTTGCTGAGCACTGGTCCCCTGGGCCCACTTTTCTTCCTCTATACTTTGTCTCTGTGTCTTATTTCCTTTTCAGTCTCTCGTCTCCACCTTGCGAGAAATACCCACAGGTGTGGAGGGGCAGGCCCCCTTCAGTACAAAAAAAATGTACATGGGCCTGGACTGTTTTTCTTTAGAAAAATCACCATTATCTGGCCAGGTGCGATGGCTAGTGCCTGCAGTCCCAACACTTTGGGAGGCCGAAGCGGGCAGACCGCTTGACCTCAGGAGTTCAAGACCAGCCTGGGCAATATGGCAAAACCCAATATCTACAAAAATAAAAATACATAAAAATAAAAATTAGCCAAGCATAGTGGCGCCATGCCTGTAGTTCCAGCTACTTGAGGGGCTGAGGCGGGAGGATCACCTGAGTCCAGGAGATTGAGGTGGTGGTGAGCAGTGATTGTGCCACTGTACTCCATCCAGGCGACAGAGTGAGACCCTGTCTGAAATTAAAAAAAAAAAAAAACACGGTGACTCACACCTGTAATCCCAGCACTTGAGCTCAGGAGTTGGAGACCAACCTGGTGAAATTATGTCTCATTATTATTTATACAAAATAAACTTATTATTTATACAAAATAAACTTTTAAAGAAGAAAATACTTTTTTTTTTTTTAAGTGATGAGAGTCTCACTATGTTGCCCAGGCTGGAGGGCAGTGGCTATTCATAGTGGGAATCATAGCACACTGAAGCCTTGAACTCCTGGCCAACGTGGCAAAACCCTGTCTTACTAAAAATACAAAATTAGCTGGGCATGGTGGTGCGGGCCTGTAATCCCTGCTACTAGGGAGGCTGAGGCAGGAGAATCGCTTGAACTTGGGAGGTGACTCATGCCTACAATCCCAGTGCTTTGGGAGGCTGAGTGGGGAGGACTGCCTGAGGCCAGGAGTTGGAGACAAGCCTGGGCAACCTAGCAAGACCCCATCTCTGGAACAAAATATTAAAAACTAGCCAGGCGTGGTAGTGCACACCTGAAGTTCCAGCTACTTGGGAGGCTGGAGGATTGATTGAGCCCAGAAGTTTGAGGCTGCAGTGAGCTGTGCAGCGCCACTGCACTCTAGCCTGGATGACAGATCGAGACCCTGTCTCATAAAAAGGAGAAAGCACATTGCTCTTTGGCTAACATGACACATTTTTTTCCTTTAATATTTTGTGGTGAAAACTAGTCACAAGTGCTAGTGCCATTCCTGGTGGGGCAGCTATTTTTCAGCAATCACTTTGTATTCTAGAAGGGAAGAAAAATATTGAGGGAAAGTTCTCCTATCTCTGGATTCTGCTAACTTAAAAACTTTATTAGGCCGGGTACGGTGGCTCACACATGTAATCCCAGCACTTTGGGAGGCTGAGGCGGGTGGATCATCTGGGGTCAGGAGTTTGAGACCAGCCTGGCCAACATGGTGAAACCCCATCTGTACTAAAAATACAAAATTAGTGGGGCGTGGTGACGTGCATCTGTAATCCCAGTTACTCTGGAGGTTGAGACAGGAGAATCACTTGAACCCAGAGGCGGAGGTTGTAGTGAGCTACGATTGTGCCATTGCACTCTATCCTGGGCAACAAGAGTGAAACTCCGTCTCAAAAAAAAAAAAAATTGTTTGCCTTTGGGAAATTTCTCTTTATTTTCTTTTTCGTTGGTAGAGCAATGAAAAAAAGGTTTTTTGTTTTTGTTTTTGTTTTTGTTTTTTCCACTTGCTTGGCTGTAAAGAAAAAAGTTTTTTTGTGGGATCTGGGATTTTAAATCAGGACAGTCTTTCGGAAGACTGTGTGCCAAATTTCCACAAGCAGGTGTCTAGACTAAAATTAGTTTCTACTTTCCTGGAGTTCATCAGACAGCATGAAAAATAAACAGGGTAGTCGGCCGGGCGCAGTGGCTCAATCCTGTAATCCCAGCACTTTGGGAAGCCGAGACGGGCGGATCACAAGGTCAGGAGATCGAGACCATCCTGGCTAACACGGTGAAACCCCTTCTCTACTAAAAAATACCAAAAAAAAAACTAGCCGGGCGAGGTGGCGGGTGCCTGTAGTCCCAGCTACTCGGGAGGCTGAGGCAGGAGAATGGCGTAAACCCTGGAGGCGGAGCTTGCAGTGAGCTGAGATCCGGCCACTGCACTCTAGCCCGGGCGACAGAGCGAGACTCCGTCTCAAAAAAAAAGAAAGAAAAAGAAACAGGGTAAGTGATAAAGCATTATGACAAGACTTATAATAAGGGAATTTCAAAGGGGCTATAGGGTGTTGGGAGTGGGGAGGGATAAGAGTACACCTAACAGGAGGCGGGACATGGTGGCCCGTGCCTGTAAATCCAGCATTTTGGGAGGCCAATGTGGGCAGATCACTTGAGGTCAGGAGTTCAAGACCAGCCTGGTCAACATGGTGAAACCCCATCTCTACTAAAAATACAAAAATTAACGGGGCATGGTGGTGCATGCCTGTAATTCCAGCTACTCAGGAGGCTGGGGCAGGAGAATCGCTTGGACCTGGGAGGCAGAGGTTGCAGTGAGCCAAAATCTGCCACTGGGCTACAGAGGGAGAGTCCATCTCAAAACAAACAAACAAACAAAAACAAAAATACCTAATAGGATATTTTCCCCAGAGGATGCAAGATTGACTTAAGTTCTGAAATATGTATAGGACTATATCAAGTGGATAAGAAGAGCATATGAATGCAGAAGCCAAGTCAGTAATTCTCAACCTAATCCTTATGGAATTTCCTGCAAACTTGAGAAATGTACTAAGGGCTGATTTCTACCTCAGACCAATTAAAATGGCATTTATGGGGATGTGTCATGGGTATCAGTGTTTTTTAAAGTCCTCCAGTGAATCTAATATGCAGCCACTGTTGAAAACCACTGCATAAGGGCCATGGTGAATTCATGAAAGTTAAATGATTTTGGTATGTCTGGAGTCTCTAACTGTGGAACATTAGAACTGCGAGTAAAATATCACTAGGTCAGGCTGAGTGCAGTGGCTCACATCTGTAATTCCAGCATTTTGGGAGGCTGAGGCAGGTGCATCATGTGAGATCAGGAGTTCAAGACCAGCCTAGCCAACTAAAATACAAAATACAATTTTGTATTTTTTATCTCTACTAAAATACAAAAATGAGCCGGGCATGATGGTGCACACCTGTAGTCCCAGCTAGTCGGGAGACTAAGACAGGAGAATCGCTTGAACCTAGGAGGCAGAGGTTGCAGTGAGCTGAGATCACACCACTGCACTCCATCCTGGGCGATACAGCAAGGCTCTGTCTTTAAAAAAAAAAAAAAAAAAAAAAAAAATCACTAGGTAATATCACGGTGAAAATTTAAGACTGTTTAAAAAGATTTGGGGCCGGGTGCGGTGGCTCACGCATACAATCCCAGCACTTAGGGAGGCCGAGGCGGGCGGATTACGTGAGGTTGGGAGTTTGAGAATCGCTTGAACCTGGGAGGCAGAGGTTGCAGCCAGCTGAGATCGTGCCATTCATTGCACTCCAGCCTGGGCAACAACAGTGAAACTGTCTCAGGAAAAAAAAAAAAAAAAAAGATTTGAGTAGAGTCTTAAAACATTTCAGAGAACTAAGGGAAGGGAAACTTGCTGGGTGTGGTAGCACATGGCTGTAGTCCTAGCTATTGGGGAGGCAGGGGCGGGAGGATCGCTTGAGCCTGGGAGTTCTAAGCTCTAGTGCATATGATCATGCCTGTGAATGACCACTGCACTCCAGCCTGGGCTATATAGCAAGACCCTGTCTTTAAACAGAAAGAAAAAAGAGTGGCCAGGTGCAGTGGCTCATGCCTATAATTCCAGCACTTAAGAGGCTGAGGTGGGGTATTGCTTGAGCCCAGCAGTTTGAGACCAGCCTGGGCAATATCGTGAGACCTCACCTCTACAAAAAAAAAAAAAAAAAAAAACCCACAAAATTAGCTGGGCACGGTGGTGTGCACTTGTAGTCCTAGCTACTTGCGAGGCTGAGGTGGGAGGATCTCTTGAGACCAGGAGGTCAAGGCTGCAGTGAGGGAAGATCGCTCCACTACACTCCAGCCTGAGTGACAGGAGTGACATCATCTGTGGAGTGGTCTGGGATGCAACAGCTGAAATCTCCTTTGAATCCCTGTAGTGAATTTTTCATTTTAATTATTGTATTTCTTTTTTATTTTTAATGTTTTTTTGAGACAGACTCTTGCTCTATCACCTAGGCTGGAGTGTAGTGGCACGATCTCAGCTCACTCAAGCTCCGCCTCCCAGGTTCATACCACTCTCCTGCCTCAGCCTCCCAAGTAGCTGGGACTACAGGCGCCTGCCACCACACCCGGCTAATTTTTTGTATTTTTTTTTTTAGTATAGACAGGGTTTCACCATGTTAGCCAGGATGGTCTCGATCTCCTGACCTCATGATCTGCCCGCCTTGGTCTCCCAAAGTGCTGGGATTATAAGCATGAGCCACCGTGCCTGGCCTAATTATTGTTATTTTTTAGCTCTAGAATTTCTTCTTGGTTTCTTTTTAGGTTTTCTATCTCTTTATTGGTATTTATATTCTGTTCATACATCATTTTCTTGAGTTTTTCCATGTCTTCCTTTAGTTCTTTGAACATCTCTAAGGCAGTTGTTTTAAAGTCCTTGTCTAGTAGATCTACCATCAGGAAAATTTTCTATTTATTTATTTTTTCTTTGAATGGGCCATACTTTCCTGTTTGTGTGCCTTGAGATTTTTGTTAAAAACTGGACATTTGAATCTGATAATATGGTAACTCTGGAAAGAAGATCGTCTTCTTTGTCCAGTGTTTGCTGGGCTTTTTCATTTATTGTTTTGGTTGGTTGGTTGATATAGGTTGTCTTTGTGCTGAGGGTCACCCTGAAATGTAAAGATATTCTCAGATCTTCTTTAATATTTGTACACCAATATTCATAGTACCATTACTCACAATAGTTGCCAGTGTTAAACTCAAGTTTTAGTCTGCTTTTTAAATTTTTTTTTTTTTTGAGACGGAGTCTCGCTCTGCCGCCCAGGCTGGAGTGCAATGGCCGGATCTCAGCTCACTGCAAGCCCCGCCTCCTGGGTTTACGCCATTCTCCTGCCTCAGCCTCCCGAGTAGCTGGGACTACAGGCGCCCGCCACGTCGCCCGGCTAGTTTTTTTCGTATTTTTTTTTAGTAGAGACGGGGTTTCACCGTGTTAGCCAGGATGGTCTCGATCTTCTGACCTCGTGATCCGCCCGTCTCGGCCTCCCAAAGTGCTGGGATTACAGGCTTGAACCACCGCGCCCGGCCTGGATTTTCTAATAACTGCACTAATATTGCTGCTTTAGACTAAATTTCACGTGGGGATAGTTATTTTCTTAATGTGGTCTTGTCTTTTATTTGCTAAAAGCTAATATAGCATATTTGAATCCATATTCATAATTGATGTTGGTTTGCAATTTTTCATTTTTTGTACTCTACCACCTTTTTTTCATTTTTTGAGATGGAGTCTCACTCTGTCACCATTGGAGTACAATGGTATGATCTCAGCTCACTGCAACCTCCGCCTCCTGCGTTCAAGCGATTCTCCTGCCTCAGCCTCCTGAGTAGGTGTGATTACAGGTACGTGCCACCACACCCGGCTGATTTTTGTATTGTTAGTAGAGACAGGGTTTCATCATGTTGGCCAGGCTGGTATCGAACTCCTGACCTCAGGTGATCCACTAGCCTTGGGCTCCCAAAGTGCTGGGATTATAGGCGTGAGCCACCACGCCCAGCCTCTGCCACATTTTTTTTTTTTTTTTTTTTTTTTTTTTTTGAGACGGAGTCTCGCTCTGTCGCCCAGGCTGGAGTGCTGTGGCCAGATCTCAGCTCACTGCAAGCTCCGCCTCCCGGGTTTACGCCATTCTCCTGCCTCAGCCTCCGGAGTAGCTGGGACTACAGGCGCCCGCCACCTCGCCCAGCTAGGTTTTTGTATTTTTTTTAGTAGAGACGGGGTTTCACCTTGTTAGCCAGGATGGTCTCGATCTCCTGACCTCGTGATCCTCCCGTCTCGGCCTCCCAAAGTGCTGGGATTACAGGCTTGAGCCACCGCGCCCGGCTCTGCCACATTTTATATCAATGTTTTACTTTCTTCATAAAAGGAATTAGGAAGTGTTTCTTCATTTTCATTGTTCTTAAATTATGGAGCACTGGGAATATCTGAACTTGGAAGGTTTGGTATAATTCTCCATTTAAAACCTCTAAGCCCACATTTACAGTTCAATGATGGTTGACAAGGGTGTCAAAATAATTCAATGGGGAAAAAATAGTATTTTAAATGAATGTGACATAGTCTTAAAAATGTCTGAAACAGACCGGGCGCGGTGGCTCAAGCCTGTAATCCCAGCACTTTGGGAGGCCGAGATGGGCGGATCACAAGGTCAGGAGATCGAGACCATCCTGGCTAACACGGTGAAACCCCGTCTCTACTAAAAATACAAAAAACTGGCCCGGCGAGGTGGCGGCGCCTGTAGTCCCAGCTACTCGGGAGGCTGAGGCAGGAGAATGGCGTGAACCCGGGAGGCGGAGCTTGCAGTGAGCTGAGATCTGGCCACAGCACTCCAGCCTGGGTGACAGAGCGAGACTCCGTCTCAAAAAAAAAAAAAAAAAAAAAATGTCTGAAACAGTCCGGGCGTGGTGGCTCACACCTGTATTCCCAGCACTTTGGGAGGCTGAGGGGGGTGGATCATGAGGTCAAGAGATCGAGACCATCCTGGCCAAACATGGTGAAACCTCGTCTCTACTAAAAATACAAAAACTAGCTGGGTGTGGTGGTGTGCACCTGTAGTCCCAGCTCTTCAGGAGGCTGAGGCAGGAGAATCATTTGAACCCGGGAGGCGGAGGTTGCAGTGAGTCAAGATAGAGCACTGCACGCCAGCCTGGCAACAGAGTGAGGCTCCATCTCAAAAAAAAAAAAAAAAGACACTTGCACACACATTTATAGCACACAATTTGTAATTGCAAAAATATGGAACAAGCCTCAATGCCCATCAACTAATAAGGGGATAATGAAAATGTGGTGTATATACACCACATAATACTGTTCAGCCATAAAAAGCAAGAAAGTCATAGCATTCTGAGCAACCTGGATGGAGACCATTATTCTAAGTGAAGTAACTCAGGAATGGAAAACCATATATATGTTCTCACTTCTAAGTGGGAACTAAGCTATGAGGATGCAAAGGCATAAGAATGATATAATGGGCCGGGCGCGGTGGCTCAAGCCTGTAATCCCAGCACTTTGGGAGGCCGAGACGGGAGGATCACAAGGTCAGGAGATCGAGACCATCCTGGCTAACACGGTGAAACCCCGTCTCTACTAAAAAATACAAAAAGCTAGCCGGGCAAGGTGGTGGGCACCTGTGGTCCCAGCTACTCGGGAGGCTGAGGCAGGAGAATGGCGTAAACCTGGGAGGCGGAGCTTGCAGTGAGCTGAGATCCAGCCACTGCACTCCAGTCCGGGAGACAGAGCGAGACTCCGTCTCAAAAAAAAAAAAAAAATTATATAATGAACTTTGGGTGGGTGCAGTGGCTCATGCCCATAATCCCAGCACTTTGAGAGGCTGAGATGGGCAGATCGCTTGAGGCTAGTAGTTCAAGACTGGCCTGGCCAACATGGCAAAACCCCATCTCTACTAAAAATACAAAAATTAGCCAAGCATAGTGGTGCATGTCTGTAATCTCAGTTACTCAGGAGGCTGAGGCAAGAGAACGGCTTGAACCTGTGAGGCGGAGGTTGCCAAGATCATGCCACTACACTCCAGCCTAGGCAACAGAGTGAGACTCCATCTCAAAAAGAAAGAAAGAAAGAAACAAACAAAAAAACAAAAAAAAAACAAAGGGAGAGAAAGAAAGAATGGACTTTGGGGACTCGGTGGAAGGGTGGGAGGAGGGTGAGGGATAAAAGTGGATAAAAATACTACACATTGGGTACAGTGTACACTGCTCGGATGATGGGTGCACCAAAATCTCAGAAATCACCACTAAAGAACTTATCCATGTAACCCAAAACCACCTGTTTCCCAAAGGCTATTGAAATAAAAAAAACGTTTTTCCATTTTTGTTTACATTGATATTTGTTTTCTCGGTTTTATTTTTTGAGCTGGGAATTTATTTTTTATTCTTTTTTTTCTTTTTGAGACAGTCTCGCTCCGTTGCCCAGGCTGAAGTGCTGTGGTGCCATCTCGGCTCACTACAACCTCCGCCTCCCAGGTTCAAGTGATTCTCCTGCCTCAGCCTCCTGAGAAGCTGGGATTACAGGTGCATGCCACCACGCCCAGCTGATTTTTGTTATTTTTTAGTAGAGATCAGATTTCACCATGTTGGCCAGGCTGGTCTTAAACTCTTGGCCTCAGGTGATCTGCTTGCCTTGGCCTCCCAAAGTGCTGGGATTACAGGTGTGAGCCACTGCACCCAGCTGTTCTCATTTTTATTGACAAAAGTGTTTAGGAATATGAAGTTTCCTTTGACCACTGCTTAAAAGATGTCCTGTATTAGCCATAAAAGCCAAAAAAAAAAAAAGAGAGAAAGAAGAAAACCCAATATCCAACAAGTGTTGTTATGATACAGCCATACAATGGAATCGTATTTAGTAAAAATAATTAAATACTGATACACGCTACTTAGATGAACCTTGAAAACATTAAATGAAACAAGCCAAACCCCACATGTTTTATACTCTTAATTCTACAGGCAGTATCTACAGGAGCAATCTATACAGACAGAAAGATTAGTTGTTGCTTTGGACTCTGGGGGTGGTGGTGGGGCTGGATGAGTGGATTGGGTGATCATGGCTAGGGTTTATTTTTGTGGTCATGAAAATGTTCTAAAATTGATTGTGATGATTGATGCACAAATATATGAATATACAAAAAAATAGGAATATACTTTAAACAGGTTAGTTGTATGCTGTGATAATTGTATCGCAACAAAACTAAAGGCCTAAGGAAGGAACTGAATGTATCAGAGGCATAGATCATTTTATGGATTAACAGGTTAATCTTTTTTTTTTTTTTTTTTTTTTTTTTTGAGACGGAGTCTCACTCTGTCGCCCAGGCTGGAGTACAGTAGCACCGTATCGGCTCACTGCAACCTCCGTCTCCTAGGTTCAAGCAATTCTCCTGCCTCAGCCTCCCAAGTAGCTGGGATTACAGGCGCCCACCATCACGCCCGGCTATTTAAAAAATATTTTTAGTAGAGATGGGGGTTTTAGTATATTGGCCAGGCTGGTCTCGAACTCCTGACCTAAGGTGTTCCGCCCGCCTCGCCCTCCCAAAGTGTTCTGGATTACAGGCGTGAGCCACCGCCCCCTTTTAAAAGATTAAAAGCTTAATATTTTAAACAGGGTGTCGCTGGTCTCGAACTCCTGGGCTCAAGCGATTCTCCCGCAGTAGCTAGGACTACAGCGGGCTTATCTTTGTAAATATATCCCTGCAGAGGGTTGAAGAAACAAGGAGAAAATCCTGCAGAAAAGAATTTCCCTAGGGTGGTGGCTCACGCCTATAATCCCAGCACTTTGGGAGGCCAAGGTGGAAGGATCACTCGAGCTCAGGAGTTCCAGACCAGCCTGAGTAACACAGAGAGACCCTGTCTCTACAAAAATAAAAAATAAAATTAATTTAGCCGGGTGTGGTGGCACACACCTGTGGTCCAAGCTAGTCGGGAGGCCGAGTGGGGGGAGGATCCTTTAGGCTCAGGAGTTCGAGATCAGCCTGGGGAACTTGGTGAGACCCGAGTGTCTAGAAAAAGATAAATCAGCTGGGCGCGATGGGCGCAAATGTGGTCCATGGTCCAAGCTACTCCGGGGGCTGAGGCGGAGGGATCGCTTCAGCGCAGGAGTTCCGGACTGCAATGATCTATGACCCCGCCACTGTACTCCAGCCTAGGCGACAGACCGGTGCCTTATCTCAAAAACCTAAAAAGAAAAAGAAAAAAAAAAGAAAAGAAAAGCACTCGATGAGCACCCCGCTGCCTGCAGTCCAAGCCTTGGGTGACGCCTCCACTCAAGCCCCGCTCTCTGCGCCGGTCCCCGCCTCCAAGCCGGCCTTTGGTTCTGGGTTTCCTGGTCCAGCGTCGTTCCCAATATCCACAGATTGATCTGGATCCTGGTCCACCCCGGATGCGAGAAAACGGGACTTTTCTGTCCGCGTGTCGAAGAGGCTGCCCCAGCTCTTCTCTGCGCTTCACATCATCCTCATTCCAAAGCCGTTGGGGTTCGGCACCATTACGTTTAACGTGGTGCGCAACCGGAAGCGGAAGTGCGAGACGGTGCGCCGCCATAAGTATTCCGCGCTCTCCTGCCGCTTCCTAGCTGGGTTTTCAGTTCAGCCGGCGCTCATGCTCAACCTAGGCAGGGCCGGGCAGGAGGGCCTAGCGGGAGGCGGAGTGAGGGTCGGAGAGCGCCGCCCCGGGCTTTGGCTAGGTCTGAGACGCGCGGGCCTAACGTGGCTGCTCCGGGGAAGCGGCGCCTCCTCCCAACCAGGACCAGGAGGCGGGGGTTCTCCCCACCGCCTCCTCGGGGCGCCTCTTCCCGCTGCGTCCGCACCAGTCTGGTCCTGGCCCGGGGTCCACGGTGGAGGCGTTTTTTTCTCCAACCGCCGCGCCCCCTCTGTTTAAAATCGGCCACTCAACTTTTTTGTCCTTTCTCCAGAGGGAAAAGCATCTCCGCTGTTCTGGAAAAGGGCCCCAGCGTCCTCTTGTCACCGACCGGGCGATTGCCGTGCGTTACGGTGAGCCCTGGAGGGGGGAGATGCTCTGGCTGTTGGGGCGGAGACGGGCATCGCTTATTGAAATTTGAGAAATTGCTCAGCAGTTAAATGCTTATTCAAGTGTGCAGGAGTTGTAGGTTTATAGAAATAAAAGCAAATATTGCCACCGTTATAAAGCAAAGTAGCAATACCCCGCTGGTTTTGAGATCAAAAGCAGCTGAACTTCCTAGGTCCGTACCTCCCAAAGAGCTTCGAAACGGAGGGGCTTCCAGGAAGTAGGATACAGCCTTCATGATGCCAGTATCCGAAGTTACAGTTGTATTAACTGTGAGAGACATGTTTTGTGTCGCTGTTGTCCCCTCGTGTGTGTGTGTGGATAGTAACTGGGATTACAGGCGTGCGCCACCGCGCCTGGCTAATTTTGTATTTTTAGTAGAGACGGGGTTTCACCATGTTGGTCGGGCTGGTCTCAAATTCCTGACCTCGTGATTCACCTGCCTCGGACTCCCAAAGTGCTGGAATTACAGGTATGAGCCAGCGCGCCTGGCCTTCCCCTTCGTATATTATTTATTTATTTATGTTTTTTTTTTTTTTTTTTTTGAGACGGAGTCTCGCTCTGTCGCCCAGGCTGGAGTGCAGTGGCCGGATCTCAGCTCACTGCAAGCTCCGCCTCCCGGGTTCACGCCATTCTCCTGCCTCAGCCTCCCGGGTAGCTGGGACTACAGGTGCCGCCACCTCGCCCGGCTAGTTTTTTGTAGTTTTTAGTAGAGACGGGGTTTCACCGTGTTAGCCAGGATGGTCTCGATCTCCTGACCTCGTCATCCGCCCGTCTCGGCCTCCCAAAGTGCTGGGATTACAGGCTTGAGCCACCGCGCCCGGCCTATTTATTTATGTTTTAAAGACAGGGTCTTGGTTTGCTGCCCAATTCTAAACCAAAGAAAATGTGAAAGGCCAGAATATTGAACACCTATTATATATTCTTGTTGAAGACTGACCATTTGTTAATATTTTGCATATTTTCTGTTTCTTTGCATCTCTTGTGTAGATAAATGTGTTTTGGCCGGGTGCAGTGACTTACGCCTGTAATCCCAGCACTTTGGGAGGCCGAGGTGGGCGGATCACCTGAGGTCGGGAGTTCCAGACCAGCCTAAATAACATGGAGAAACCCTGTCTCTACTAAAAATACAAAATTAGCCGGGCATGGTGGCATATGCCTGTAATCTTAGCTACTCGGGAGGCTGAGGCAGGAGAATCGCTTGAACCTGGGAGGCAGAGGTTGTGGTGAGCCGAGATGGTGCCACTGCACTCCAGCCTACGCAACAAGAGCAAAACACCGTCTTAAAAATAAATAATAAATAAATAAATAAAATGAGGCCGGGCACAGTGGCTCACCCCTGTAATCCTAGCACTTTGGGTAGCAGAAGCAGGAGGAGCCCCTGAAGCTGAGTTTGAGACCAGCTGGGGGCAACATAGTGAGACCCCATCTCTACAAAAAATATAAAATAAAGCATAACTAAAGTCAGTGACAATATCAAGTCTTCTTTAAGATGTGCATGCATTGCTGATGAGAACACTTTTTTTTTTTTTTTTTTTTTTGAGACAGACTCTTGCTCTGTTGCCAGGCTGGAGTGAAGTGGCATGATCTCGGCTCACTGCAACCTCCATATCCAGGGTTCAAGTGATTCTCCTCCCTCAGCCTCCCAAGTAGCTAGGACTACAGGCGCGCACTACCACACCCAGCTAATTTTTGTAGTTTTAATAGAGACGGGGTTCACCATGTTGGCCAGGATGGTCTTGATCTCTTGACCTTGTGATCCACCCACCTTGGCCTCCCAAAGTGCTGGGATTACAGGCGTGAGCCACGGTGCCCAGCCACATTTTTAAACAGTATCAACTAAATATGAACTTGGTGATGCAACATGCATATGTGTGCCAGGCTAAATGTAGAAGTTATTCATCATATTATTTGAAATAGCCTAAAATAGAAACAACCCAAATGTGGATCCACAGAATAGATGAATTGTGGCATATTTATTTCTGTGGATTTTTTTTTTTTTTTTTTTTTTGTGACAGAGTCTTGCTCTGTCACCCACGCTGGAGTGCAGTGGCACAATCTTGGCTCACTGTAATTTCCACCTTCCTGGTTCAAGTGATTCTCTTGCCTTAGCCTCCCGAGTAGCTGGGATTACAGGCGCGAGCCACCAGGCCCAGCTAATTTTTCTTTGTATTTTTAGTAGAGATGGGGTTTCACCACATTGACCAGGCTGATCTTGAACTCCTGACCTCAAGTGATCTGCCCACCTCGGCTTCCCAAAAAAGTGCTGGGATTACAGGCGTGAGCCACCGTGCCCGGCCTCTGTGGCATATTCTTCAGCAAAGATATGAACCAAATTACAGGTGGATGAAAACAACAACTTGGGTGCACCTCACAAGCATAATGCTGACTGAAAAAAGCCAGGCACAAAAGAATCCTTATTGTCTGATAGTTGCTAGGCAAAGTCAACTAGAGCATTTTTTCTTGTATTCTTTGTTTTCATATATGTGTGTGTGTGTGTGTGTGTGTGTGTGTGTGTATATATATATATTTTTTTTTTTAAATAAAGATACTTGGTCTCACTATATTGCCCAGGCTGGTCTGTAACTCCTGGCCTCAAGCCATCCTCCTACTTCGACCTCCCAAAGTGTTGGGATTACAGGCATGAGCCACCGCCTGGCCCAACTAGAGTATTAAGTGTCAGAATAGTATTACAATTGGGAGGCATGTCATAGAAAAGACTACGTCTGAGATGCAGGGTATGGAAATGCTCTATTTTTTTGTTTGTTTTTTAAGACGGAGTCGCACTCTGTCACCCAGGCTGGAGTGCTGTGGCATGGTGTTGGCTCACTGCAGTCTCCACCTCCCAGGTTCAAGTGATCCCCCGACCTCAGCCTCCCGAGTAGCTAGGATTACAGGCATGTGCCACCACACCCTGCTAATTTTTTTGTATTTTTAGTACAGACGGGGTTTCACCGTGTTGGCCAGGCTGATCTCAAACTCCTGACCTCAAGCGATTCACCTCCTTTGGCCTCCCAAAGTGCTGGGATTACAGGCGTGAACCACCGTGCCCAGCCTAAAATATTTTTTGTTTGTTGTATCCAACTGACATGCTATTATTATTTTCCCAAAGGTCATTTTTTTCCAGGATACTTTCTGTCTTCATCAGAGGAACATCGAGGAGGCAAGGCTGGTGGCTAGATTACTGATGGATTCTTCTCAGGCAAGTTAGGAAAGACCTAACTTCAAAATGTTATGCCCATCATCAGGTAGCCTTACCTCCTTATCATGTATTCAAGCATCTTAAAGAAATGATGGTCCTGCTCAGGAAATAACTCCCCAGATGAATTTCTCTAGAAACCATGCCATCTCAGGTTGTACAGAGATTGCAATGGAAATGATTGTTTTATCTCAATATTTACTAATTCTTTCTGATCCTCAATCATGCTTGTTGGTTCATTGTTTTGCTGAGTGTTATGACAGATTGTAAGAAGGGGATGGAGGTGTCTAATCTGAAGGAATTTCTGCATCACTGTGGAGATACTTCAATTTTTATTAGATTTTACATAGTGCTGCAACATATTCAGTGCAGACTGCAGCTATAAATAGAGGAGGACTGAGGCCAGAACCCATTGTAAAGCTGTAGCAAGATCAGGTTAGTCATGTTTCAGTGATGCTGATGAGTCCATGTGACTGGATGCAGTTGCAAGACAATATCTATATAGAGGAGAAGAGGCCTGAGGCCTGGGAGTACTGCAGGCTTCTAGTCTTCCTTAGTCCTTCATGCATTTTTCTCAGAACGTCAAAGAAGATGGTACTTAGCTGAAGGCAGCATGTATTTAATGGTTTAGCACTTAGTGACCTTTGAGGATGTGGCTGTGGACTTTACCCAGGAGGAGTGGACTTTGTTGGATCAAACCCAGAGAGATCTCTACAGAGATGTGATGTTGGAGAACTACAAGAATCTCATTATACTAGGTAAAACTGGCATCATTTCTTCACTGACCCTTTTAGGAAATCAATGTTTCTTAAATGTTTGCTGTCAAATAGGGGTACTGTAATAAGCAAGACAAGCGTAGACATAGGCCAGTGGGCATTCCTGTTTTGTTTTGTTTTTTTTTTTTTTTTTTTTTTTGAGACACAGTCTGGCTCTAGCGCTTAGGCTGGAGTGCAGTGGCCCAGTCTGCTCACTGCAACCTCCCCCTCCTGGGTTCAAGTGATTCTCCTGCCTCAGCCTCCCAGGTAGCTGGGATTACAGGCGTCCACCATCATGGCCAGCTAATTTTTGTAGTTTTAGTGGAGACGGGGTTGCACCGTGTTGCCCAGGCTGGTCTCAAACTCTGACCTCAGGTGATCCACCTGCCTCACCCTCCCAAAGTGCTAGGATTACAGGCGTGAGCCACGTGCATGGCCTGGGCATTACTTTACAGAACAAGCTTGTAAACTTTCTTAAAGCATTATGATATTTATGCACAGACCTGTTTTTTCATTGTAGCTCATCAGCTATTGTTAGTGTTAGTGTGTTTTATATGTGGCCAAGACCATTCTTCTTCCAGTGTGGCCCAGGCAAGCCAAAAGATTGGACACCCCTGGCATAGAGGATTCCCCATGAAAATAAAGATTTAAGTAAATGAGTTTATTTCCTGTATGGATTAAAAACTTTAAGACTTTAAATGTGTATGTGAAGTTGGACTTGGTTTTCCAGGCTCAAGCAATTCACCTGCCTCAACTTCCCGAGTAGCTGGGACCACAGACCCATGCCACCATGCCCTGCTAATTTTTGCATTTTTAGTAGAGATGAGGTTTCACCATGTTGGCCAGCCTCAAGTGATCTGCCTGCCTCAGCTTCCCAAAATGCTGAGGTAACAGGCATGGGCCATTATGCCTGGCCAACATTTTTGCTATTTTTAAAATCGTTGTAGTGCACGTATTGGAAATGCTGTATGATTAGTTTGCTGTTTGTAAAGTTACACTTGACCGTCTTCAGAATCCCTGAAGGCAAAAGTATTTGTTTCCCATTCGAGGACATGGTGTTATGTCTTGCATGGGGCTCTTCTTTTGTGCATTTTTCCCTCCAGCAGGGTCTGAATTATGCAAACCCAGTCTCATGTCTGGATTGGAACAAATGGAAGAGCTGAGGACAGGAGTGACAGGAGTCCTGCAGGGTGAGTTCATTAGCAGATACGGTATTATGAAGATCAGTGCTGGCCTGCGAGAAATGCAGTACATTGGAAATGTTACTTTACAAACTTCTCAGGGTATGCTTTTCCTTCTGAGAAGGCTGAGGCCATTTGATTTCCTTAGATAACTTCAACTCCCCTCATCTTTAAATTTCCATTGATCTTCTCAACCTTTTTTCTGTTCTCAGAAAGGTTAGTGTGCCTTATTTGAAAGTTCCATCTTATGCATGTAGGTCCTTTGCCAAGACTTTCTTATGTTGCTTTCTTGTTTCTCCCATCTTTTTGCTTGCTGTCAGCCTCAGTTTTCTGCCTATTATTACTTGGATAGTAAGTAATACAGTTTTTTTGTTTTTGACATGGAGTCTCACACTGTTGCCCCCGCTGGTGTGCAGTGACCCAATCTTGGCTCGCTGCAACCTCCACCTCCTGGGTTCAAGCAGTTCACCTGCCTCGGCCTCCCAAGTAGCTAGGATTACAAGCGCCTGCCACCACGCCAAACTAATTTTTTGTATTTTTGGTAGAGATGGGATTTCACTATGTTGGCCAGGCTGTCCTCGAACTCCTGACCTTGTGATACACCCGCCTCAGCCTCGCAAAGTGCTGGGATTACAGGTGTAGTAATACAGTTTTGACACCACATCTTTATCATTACAAAACTTCTGACATAGCCAAACTCTATATAGTCCATCTTTCCATTTGCTTCACTCTTTTTTTTTTTTTAATCATGTTTTATGCATGTTTGGAAAGATTTACAAGTGCGCCATATACTTTTTTTAGGTAAAATATACACAATTTTACCATTTTAGTGTTGTGCAGCTATCAGCTCTTTTTACTTTCAAAGCATTTCTTTCTTTCTTTTCCTTTTCTTTTTTTTTTTTTTTTTTTTTTGAGACAGGCTGGAGTGCAGTGGCCGGATCTCAGCTCACTGCAAGCTCCGCCTCCTGGGTTTATGCCATTCTCCTGCCTCAGCCTCCTGAGTAGCTGGGACTGCAGGCGCCCGCCACCACGCCCGGCTAGTTTTTTGTATTTTTTAGTAGAGACGGGGTTTCACTGTGTTAGCCAGGATGGTCTCGATCTCCTGACCTCGTGATCCGCCCGTCTCGGCCTCCCAAAGTGCTGGGATTACAGGCTTGAGCCACCGCGTCCGGCCTTCTTTTTTTTTTTTTGTTTTGAGACAGAATCTCTCTCTGTTGCCCAGGATAGAGTCTAGTGTCACCATCTCAGCTCACTGCAACCTCCCTCAGCTTCCTGGGTTCGAGTGATTCTCTTGCCTCAGCCTTCTGAGTAGTTGGGACTACAGGCGTGCGCCACCACACCTGGCTAATTTTTGTGTTTTTTGGTAGAGATGGAGTTTCACCATGTTGGCCAGGCTAGTCTCAAACTCCTGACCTCAAGTGATCCTCCTGCCTCCGCCTCCCAAAGTGTTGGGATTACAGGCATGAGCCAGTGTGCTTGGCCTAGTTTTAAAGCATTACCATCACACCAAAAGGAAACCATGTACCCATCAAGCAGGCACTCCCCAGTCACCCTGCAAAGACTGATTTGCTTTCTCTCTCTATGGATTTACCCTTTTTGTATATCTTATGTAAATGGAATCATACAACGTAACCTTTTCTGTCTAGCTTCTTTCACTTAGCTATATATATATGTGTGTGTGTGTGTGTGTTTATATGTGTGTGTGTATATATGTGTGTATGTGTGTGTGTGTGTATATCTTTTTTTGACACGGAGTCTCACTCTGTCACCCCAGCTGGAGTTCAGTGGCATGATCTTGGCTCACTGCAACCTCTGCCTCCTGGGTTCAAGTGATTCTCGTGACTCAGTCACCTGAGTAGCTGGGATTACGGGTGCACATCACCACACCTGGCCAATTTTTGTATTTTTAGTAGAGACAGTGCTTCACCATGTTGGCCAGGCTAGTCTTGAATTCCTGGCCTCAAGTGATCCGCCTGTCTTGACCTCCCAAAGTGCTGGGATTATAGGCATGAGTCACTGCACCCAGCCCAGCACAGTTGATTCTGATAGCTTTTCTGAACTCATTAGTTATATTGTGGTAGGAAAGAGCTCTGGAGTTCTTCACTCTGCCACATTTGATTATGCTATTTCTGTTCTTTAGGCTTTTTTTTTTCTTTTTTTTTTTTGAGACAAAGTCTTGCTCTGTAGCCCGGGCTGAAGTACAGTGGCGGATCTCAGCTCACTGCAACCTCTGCCTCCTGGGTTCAAGTGATTCTCCTGCCTCAGCCTCCCGAGTGGTTGGGATTATAGGCACACGCCACTGCACCTGGCTAATTATTTGTATTTTTAGTAGAGACAGTGTTTCACCATGTTGGCCAGGCTGGTCTTGAACTCCTAACCTCAGGTGATCTGCCTGTCTAGGCCTCCCAAGGTGCTAGGATTACAGGCATGAGCCACCACGCCCAGCCCCATAGGCTTTTAAATGACTTTATTCCACAATTTTTCTCCCAAGCTGCATTTTTCACTTTATTTCAGAATTGGATTTGCAACTCAAAACCAAAGGCTCCCCACTGCTGCAAGATATTTCTGCAGAAAGATCACCAAATGGAATACAATTGGTAAGATTTCCAAGGGATGAAATCTTCCACACTAGGACAAGAAGCACAATATTCATGAAAATTATATGAGGAAAATGGCATTTACCCAAAGAAAGCAGAGTCTGAAGAGATTCTCTGAATATCATGAATATGGGAAGCACTCTAAACTTATTATAAACATGTTTCTTCTCAGAGATCTCACAAATAAACATCCACAAACATACAACTCAGCTATTCAGTTTTTGGTGCATAATTTATTTTACTTTATTATTATTTTTGAGACAAGGTCTTACTCTGTTGCTCAGGCTGGTGTGCAGTGGTGCAGTCTTGGCTCATTGCAACCTCTATTTCCTGGGCTCAAATGATCCTCCAGCCTCAGCCTCCTGAATAGCTGAGACTACAGGCGTGAGCCACCATGCCTGGCTGATGGCTGATTTTATTTATTTATTTATTTATTTATTTATTTATTTATTTATTTCGTAGAGATGGGGTTTCACCATTTTGTCCAGGCTGGTCTCAAAACTCCTGAGCTCAAAGCCATCCACTTGCTTTGGCCTCCCAAAGTGCTGGGATTACAGGCATGAGCCACTGTGCCCAGCCCATAATTTAGTCTAAATATTTCTCAGATGTATTGTGGCTCATGCCTGTAATCCCAGCACTTTGGGAGGCCAAAGCGGGCAGATGACTTGAGGCCAGGATTTGGAGACCAGCCTGGCCAACATGGCAAAAATCTGTTTTTACTAAAAATACAAAAATTAGCTGGGCATAGTGGCACATGCCTGTAATCCCAGCTACTTGGGAGGCTGAGGCATGAGAATCCCTTGAACCGGGAGGCAGAGGTTGCTGTGAGTCGAGATCATGCCACTGCACTTCAGTCTGGGCAACAGAGTGAGAATCTTTCTCAAAAAAAAGAAAAAGTAATAAAAAATAAAATATATATATATCAGACAGATTGTCTAAGAAGCTCTGTGAACACAGAGAATATAGGCAGGCTGGTGGCCTCATTGTCCTATTATTCAACTTAACTCAAAAATGGGGCTGGAACTCTGTACATATAATGGATATGTTAAAATGTTTAAATGTATTTCCAATGCATAAATGTTGTAACTGAGGAAAAATTCTGTTACCATACTGAATGTGAGAAATTCTTTGTTCATCTTTTATATCTGAACAGAACAGAAGCAATACTGCAGAGAAACTCTATGACTCTAACCATTGTGGAAAAGTCTTCAGTGAACACACATTTCTTATGACTCACATGAGAACTCACATTGGAGAGAAAACTTCTAAGGATAATCAGAGTGGAAAAACCTTAAGAAAGAACTTTCCTCATAGTTTTTACAAGAAAAGTCATGCTGAGGGGAAAACGCCTAAGTGTGTTAAACATGAAAAAGCCTTCAACAAGTTTTCAAATCTTACTAGGCAGAATAAAACTCACACACAAGAGAAGTTGTGTGAATGCACAGATTGTTGGAGAACTTTTCTTTATCAGTCATCCCTTAAGGTACATGTAAGATCTCACAATAGAGACAAACATTATATATGTAAGGAATGTGGGAAAGCCTTCAGTAATTCCTCACACCTTATAGGACATGGAAGAATTCACAGTGGAGAAAAGCCCTATGTCTGTAAAGAATGTGGTAAAGCTTTCATTCAATCCACAGGACTTAAATTACACATCAGAACTCACACTGGAGAAAAACCATATAAATGTAAAGAGTGTGGGAAAGCCTTCACCCATCCTTCATACCTTACTGATCATACAAGAATTCACAGTGGAAAAAAGCCCTATGTATGTATGGAATGTGGAAAAGCCTTCACTAGATCCACAGGACTTATTTTACACATACGAATTCACACTGGAGAAAAGCCATATGAATGTAAGGAGTGTGGAAAAGTTTTTATTCATTCCTCATACCTTACAAAACATGTAAGGATTCACAGTGGAGAGAAGCCATATTTATGTAAGGAATGTGGGAAAGCTTTTACTCATTCCTCAGGACTTGTTTTACATATGAGAACACACACTGGAGAAAAGCCCTATGAATGTAAAGAATGTGGGAAAGCCTTTAATAATTCCTCAATGCTTAGTCAACATGTAAGGATTCACACTGGAGAGAAGCCATATGAATGCAAAGAATGTGGGAAAGCTTTCGTTCAATCCTCGGGCCTTAGTACCCATTTAAGAACTCACACTGGAGAAAAGGGCTATGGATGTAAGGAATGCGGTAAAGCATTTGCTCGTTCCACAAATCTTAATATGCACATGCGAACACACACAGGAGAAAAGCCTTACGCATGTAAAGAATGTGGGAAAGCCTTCAGGTATTCCACATGCCTTAACGTTCATATGCGAACTCACACTGGAGCAAAACCATATGAATGTAAGAAATGTGGGAAAAACTTCACTCAATCTTCAGCACTTGCTAAACATCTAAGAACTAAGGCATGTGAAAAAACCTGAAGTGTTCCTCAGATCTTAGTATTTACATCTAAACTCATCTGGAAACAAATCATATGAAGGTAAAGAATATGAAGAACCTTCACTGAATTTCCATTTCTTATATAATATGAATGAATTTAACATGGACACAAGTCCCAGTGATACAAGGAATAGGCGAGAGTAGTAGTTCTTCACACCTTATAAAGTGTAAGAACTCACCTTTGGGAGAAAAAAATGGTTCTAAGACGTGGTAAAGCCTGTTTCTTCCACTATTGTTTCTTTTTCTTTTTTTTTTTTTCTTTTTCTTTTTTTTTGAGACCGAGTCTCTCTCTGTCACCCAGGCTGGAGTGCAGTGGTGTGACCTTGGCCCACTGCAACCTCTGCCTGCTGGGTTCAAGGAATTCTCCTGCCTCAGACTCTCGAGTAGCTGGGACTACAGGCGTGTGCCACCATGCCCAGCTAATTTTTTGTATTTTTAGTAGAGACGGGGTTTCACCATGTTAGCCAGAATGGTCTCAATCTCCTGACCTCATGATCTGCTCGCCTTGGCCTCCCAAAGTGCTGGGATTATAGGCATGAGCCATCACACCCAGCATATTGTTTATTTTTCGTACCAAAAATTACCATAAAAGCCAATTGAAAGTAAGAATGAGAGATAGCCTTAAAATACTTCACAAGCCTTCAGAGCACTTCATAACCAATACTGGAGAAAAACCCTCTGTATGTAAGGAATGTGATAAAACATTTACCTAGTGCTCAGGACTTAGTATCCACATGAGAATTCACAGTGGTATAAAACCCTACAAATGTAAAGGCTATAAGATCTTCACTTATACCTCTTAATAACTCAACATTAAAGAACTCACAATGGGCAGATAGCCTATGTATATAAGAAATCTGGGACAGCCTTCAGAAATTTCTGACAGTTTCATGTGTAAGAAACCTCATCAATTTAAGGCATGTTAAGAATTCTTCCAGTGGCCGGGCGCGGTGGCTCAAGCCTGTAATCCCAGCACTTTGGGAGGCCGAGACGGGCGGATCACGAGGTCAGGAGATCGAGACCATCCTGGCTAACACGGTGAAACCCCGTCTCTACTAAAAAATACAAAAAACTAGCCGGGCGACGAGGCGGGCGCCTGTAGTCCCAACTACTCGGGAGGCTGAGACAGGAGAATGGCGTGAACCCGGGAGGCGGAGCTTGCAGTGAGCTGAGAGCCGGCCACTGCACTCCAGCCTTGGTGGCAGAGCAAGACTCCGTCTCAAAAAAAAAAAAAAAAAAAAAAAAAAAAAAAAAAAAAAAAAAAAAAAAAAAAAAAAAAAAAAAAAAAAAAAGAATTCTTCCAGTGTTACTAAGTCAGTCAACTTGCATTAGAGAGAAACTCGATGAAGGTAAGATGTGGGAAATCTTTACTTCTGCCTCATGTGTCAATATATGGTAATCTCAAAGAAGCCAGAAACATTATGAATGCAAGAAATATGGGAATGCCTTCATATACACACACACATATGCACACACATACACATATGTATTATTTCATCCTTTAATATAAACGATAATTCATACTGGAGAGAAATCTTTATAATACAGAATGAGGGAAATGTTGCATCCATTTTACAAGTCTTACTATACATGTGAAAACCCACACTGCAAAGAAGCTATATAAATGTGAAAATATGGGTATATGCTGGGTGTGGGTGGCTCATGCCTGTAATCCCAGCACTTTTGGGAGGTTGAGGTGGGCAGATCACTTGAGGTCAGGAGTTTGAGACCAGCCTGCCAACATCGTTAAACCTTATCTCTACTAAAAATACAAAAATTAGCCAAGCATGGTGGCAGGTGCCTGTAACCCCAGCTGCTTGGGAGGCTGACGCAGGAGAATTGAGTGAACCCAGGAGACGGAAGTTGCAGTGAGCCGAGATATCTCCACTGCACTGCAGCCTGGGTGACAGAGCAAAACTCCATCTCAAAAACAAAAAGTAATATTTTTAGCAGTACATATTCCTTAAGTGCCTCTGAAAATACTCACTGGAAGAATAAACTATGAATCTGAGGAGTTATGGGAAGCTTTCCGGTACTACTGTTACTGTACACAAGATAATTCATACTAGAGGAGAAATTGAAATAAATGACATGAAAATGAGATTGCCTTTCTATATGTCTCACTGTTCATGGTGACTTGTCATGGACAGTAAATTTTCTGTGGTTGAAAAGTTTAATTGCTTTTAAAATTCCCCCTAAGTAGAATTTTTTCTATGTTGTAGTAAGAAGAGCATGTGGGGGGAGTGAGGACTGGAGCAGTGAACTGTGCAGTGGATGTTAGGATGTTGTATTTAATCCCCATGGTGACCAGGCCATGCCTCTAATTCCAGCACTTTGGGAGGCTAAGGTGGGTGGATCACAAGGTCAAGAGATCGAGACCCGCCTGGCCAACATGATGAAACCCATTTCTACTAAAAATACAAAAATTAGCTGGGTGTGGTGGTGCGTGCCTGTAGTCCCAGCTACTCGAGATGCTGAGGCAGGAGGATCGCTTGAACGCAGGAGGTGGAGGTTGCAGTGAGCCAAGATCACACCATTGGACTTCAGGCTGGACAACAAGAGTGATACTCCATCTCAAAAATAGAAAAAAAAAAAAAAATTGCCATGGTAACTACAGAGAAAATACCAATGGAATATATACAAAATGAGAAGAAAAAAAGATGTCACTACAAAAAACAAATTAACAAGAAAGGCAGTGATGTAGGAAATGAGGGACCAAAAAGCTGTAAGACATACAGAAAAAGAGTAACAAAGTGGCAAAATAAGTCTTTTTTATTGTTAATTATATGAAAGATAAATGAGATAACGTCTCCAATCTAATGGCATAATTTGGCAAAATGGATTAAAATACACAATCCGGCCGGGCGCGGTGGCTCAAGCCTGTAATCCCAGCACTTTGGGAGGCCGAGACGGGCGGATCACGAGGTCAGGAGATCGAGACCATCCTGGCTAACACAGTGAAACCCCGTCTCTACTAAAAAATACAAAAAACTAGCCGGGCGTGGTGGCGGTGCCTGTAGTCCCAGCTACTCGGGAGGCTGAGGCAGGAGAATGGCTTAAACCCGGGAGGCGGGGCTTGCAGTGAGCTGAGATCCGGCCACTGCACTCCAGCCTGGGCGACAGAGCGAGACTCCGTCTCAAAAAAAAAAAAAAAAAAAAAAAAAAAAATAGACAATCCAACTGTATGTTAGATGAAGTCTCGCTCTGTCGCCCAGGCTGGAGTGCAGTGGCACGATCTCGGCTCACTGAAAGCTCCGCCTCCCAGCTTCACGCCATTCTCCTGCCTCAGTCTCCCGAGTAGCTGGGACCACAGGCGTCCACCACCACGCCCGGCTTTTTTGTGTGTTTTTTAGTAGAGACAGGGTTTCACCACGTTAGCCAGGATGGTCTTGATCTCCTGACCTCGTGATTCACCCGCCTCGGCCTCCCAAAGTGCTGGGATTACAGGCATGAGCCACCACGCCCAGCCTTTTTTTTTTTTTTTTTAAGATGAAGTCTCGCTCTGTCGCCCAGGCTGGAGTGCAATGGCAAGATCCTGGCTCACTGCAACCTCCACCTCCTGGGTTCCAGCAGTTCTCCCTGCCTCAGCCTCCTGAGTAGTTGAGATTACAGGCACCCACCACCATGCCCAGCTAATTTTTGTAGTCTTATTAGAGACAGGATTTTACCATGTTGACCAGGCTGGTCTCAAACTCCTGACCTCAGGTGATCTGCCCACCTCGGCCCCCCAAAGTGCTGGGATTACAGATGTGAACCGCCACACCCGGCCGTCCTTCACTTTAGATCTAAAGACAAAAAAGTTTGAAAGTTAAATAATGGAAAAAGATAATTCCATGTAAATAGTAACCTAAAGAGAATTTGGCTGGGTATACTACTATCAAACAAGGTAAACTTGAAGTCAAAAAACTGATAGAAGAGACAATGAATGACAGTATATATTGATAGAAGGTAAAAATCGGCCGGGCGCGGTGGCTCAAGCCTGTAATCCCAGCACTTTGGGAGGCCGAGACGGGCGGATCACGAGGTCAGGAGATCGAGACCATCCTGGCTAATACGGTGAAACCCCGTCTCTACTAAAAAATACAAAAAACTAGCCAGGCGAGGTGGCAGGCGCCTGTAGTCCCAGCTACTCGGGAGGCTGAGGCAGGAGAATGGCGTAAACCCGGGGGGTGGAGCTTGCAGTGAGCTGAGATCTGGCCACTGCACTCCAGCCTGGGCGACAGAGCGAGACTCCATCTCAAAAAAAAAAAGGTAAAATTCATCAAGAAGATAAAAAAATTGTATGTATCAAATATCAGAGTCTAAAATACATGAAGTAAATATTGGCAAAATTAAGGGAAAAATAGACAATTCTGCATAACAATTGGAGACTTCAATATACCACTTTCAATTTAATAGGTAGGACAGCCACCCATAATATCAAGAAGGAAAGAGGAGAAGTACCATATACCAGTTGGCTCTAACAGGCACAACCCACCCAACAACAGAAGAGAACACATTTTTCTCGAGCATATGTGGAATAGTTTCCAGGAGAAACATATGTTAGGCCACAAAACAAATCTTAATGCAATGTAAAAGACTGAAATACAAAGTACCATTTCAAGTCACATAGAATGAAACAAGAAATGAAAAACAAGGAAAACTGGAAAATTCACAAATACTTTTTATTGTAAGCAGCACACTCCTGATCTACCAAAGGGTGAAGGAAGAATTCACAAGGGAAATTAGAAAACATCTTGAGAAAAATGAAAACAAAGACATGGCGTACCAAAATTTATGAGATGTTGCTGTGGTCTAAATTTTGTCTCCTTGGCCAGGCACGGTGGCTAACACCTGTAATCCCAGCACTTTGGGAGGCTGAGGTGGGTGGGTCACAAGGTCAGGAGATTGAGACCATCCTGGTTAACATGGTGAAACCCTGTCTCTACTAAAAAAAAAAAAAAATACAAAACATTAGTTGGGCATGGTGGCGGACACTTGTAGTCCCAGCTACTCTGGAGGCTGAGGCAGAAGAATGGTGTGAACCTGGGAGGCGGAGCTCGCAGTGAGCCAAGATTGTGCCACTGAACTCCAGCCTAGGGGACAGAGTGGGACTCCATCTTGCATATGTTGACATCTTAACTCCCAAAGTGATTGTATTAGGAGCTGGGAACTTTGGGACATGATGAAGTCATGAGGGTCTGCAGAACGGGATTACCCCCCTCATGGAAGACACCCCAAAGATATTTCATGCCACTTTTGTATTTGGTTACTTCAAGAAGATGGCTGTCTGTGAACCAGGAAAAGGGTCCTCACCTGACACTGAATCTGACTGTATCTTGATCTTTGACCTAATCTCCAGAACTGGGAGAAATAAATTTATGTTGTTTATTAACCACCAGTCTGTGGTATTTTGTTATAGCAGCCTGAATGGACAGATACAGTGAAAGCAGTGAAAAGAGGGAAATTCATAGCAGTAGCTACTCAAATTCAAAAAGAAGAAAGATCTCAAAGATTGAGTCAAGGAATGTTTCACAGAATTCAGTTTAAAAAGAAAAGTGCTGCAAAGCATATAAACTAAATAATGTATGAGATAAGCAAAAAGTTTTAATATCCAGCTACAAGGCATTCTAGAATGAGAGAATAGAAAAAGAAATGGGAAATTACTGAAAGAAGCAATAATAATATTTTTTTTTGGGGGGGGGACGGAGTCTCAATTTGTTGCCTGGAACACTGGCACAATCTCCACTCACTGCAGCCTCCACCTCCCAAGTTCAAGTGATTCTCCTGCCTCAGCCTCCCAAGTAGCTGGGATCACAGGCATGCACCACCACACCCGGCTAAATTTTTTGTATTTTTTTTGTAGAGACAAGGTTTCGTCATGTTGGCCAGGCTCAACTCCTGACTTCAGGTGATCCACCCACCTCTGGCCTCCCAAAGTGCTGGGATTACAGACGTGAGCCACCACGCCCGCCCTTGAAATACTGTTTCTAGGCCGGGCGTGGTGGCTCAAGCCTGTAATCCCAGCACTTTGGGAGGCCGAGACGGGTGGATCACAAGGTCAGGAGATCGAGACCATCCTGGCTAACACAGTGAAACCCCGTCTCTACTAAAAAATACAAAAAACTAGCCGGGCGAGGTAGCGGCGCCTGTAGTCCCAGCTACTCGGGAGGCTGAGGCAGGAGAATGGCGTAAACCCGGGAGGCGGAGCTTGCAGTGAGCTGAGATCTGGCCACAGCACTCCAGCCCGGGTGACAGAGCGAGACTCCGTCTCAAAAAAAAAAAAAAAAAAAGAAATACTGTTTCTAAAAGGTATATGGAAGAACAATAGACAAGGATAATCAAGACCCAGCTGATAATAAAGGTGGAAGAACTTGCCCTAATGAATATCAAGATTAAAACTATAGTAATTAAGATACCATTGCATTGTACACAGACAACTAAACTGTTGGTACAAAAGAGCCTGGAAATAGTCATGTGTTTTAGTCTGTTCTTGAATTGCTGTAAAGAAATACCTGGCTGAGGCCGGGCGCGGTGGCTCAAGCCTGTAATCCCAGCACTTTGGGAGGCCGAGACGGGCGGATCACGAGGTCAGGAGATCGAGACCATCCTGGCTAACATGGTGAAACCCCGTCTCTACTAAAAATACAAAAAAACTAGCCGGGTGAGGTGGCGGGCGCCTGTAGTCCCAGCTACTCGGGAGGCTGAGGTAGGAGAATGGCGTAAACCCGGGAGGCGGAGCTTGCAGTGAGCTGAGATCTGGCCACTGCACTCCAGTCCGGGTGACAGAGCGAGACTCCGCCTCAAAAAAAAAAAAATAATAAAGTACATAAGGGCTCACTATCATACACAAGGAATACACTAAAAACATGTTAAATAAATTGAAAGTTTATGAATAACACTTGGCCGGGCGCGGTGGCTCAAGCCTGTAATCCCAGCACTTTGGGAGGCCGAGACGGGCGGATCACGAGGTCAGGAGATCGAGACCATCCTGGCTAATACGGTGAAACCCTGTCTCTACTTAAAAATACAAAAAACTAGCCGGGCGACGAGGCGGGCACCTGTAGTCCCAGCTACTCGGGAGGCTGAGGCAGGAGAATGGCGTAAACCCGGGAGGCGGAGCTTGCAGTGAGCTGAGAGCCGGCCACTGCACTCCAGCCTGGGTGGCAGAGCAAGACTCCGTCTCAAAAAAAAAAAAAAAAAAAAAAAAAGAAATACCTGGCTGGTCATGGTGACTCATGCATGTAATCCCAGCACTTTGGGAGGTGATCCACCCCCCTCGGCCTCCAAAGTGCTGGGATTACAGGCATGAGCCACTGCACCCCACAAGATCACATTTTACAGTAACGTTACGTGTGTCCATATAAGAGACCACCTGAGCAGGCTTAGTGTGAGCAAGGCTGTTTATTCACTTGGGTGCAAGTAGGCTGAGTCCAAGAAAGGGGTCCGTGAAGGGTGATGGGATTATCATTGGTTCTTATAGGTTTGGGGTAGGCAGTGGAGTTAGGGGCAATTTTTTTTGTGGGCAGGGGTGGATGTTATGAAGTACATTCTCAAGGGTGGGGAGGATGTTACAAAGTACATTCACAAGGGCAGGGAGGGTGTATTGTCACAAAGCCTGGGAGGAATGTTACAAAGTACATTCACAAGAGCAGGGAGGGTGTTGCAAAGTACATTCGCAAGGGTGGGGAGGAATGTTACAAAGCACATTCACAAGGACAGGGAATATCACGAAGTACATTGTCTCAAGGTTGGGGAATGTCACCATGGTTTGACCATGGTGCGGCCAGCTCAGAGGACCTTACCTTCCTGTTTTAGGGAAGGTCCTTACCTTCCCTAAAGGACTTACCTTGTTTAAGGAAGAACTAATGGTCTTTTAAAAACATTATTATTTTCTTAATAAGAAATAAGGCTGGGCGCGGTGGCTCAAGCCTGTAATCCCAGCACTTTGGGAGGCCGAGACGGGCGGATCACGAGGTCAGGAGATTAAGACCATCCTGGCTAACACAGTGAAACCCCGTCTCTACTAAAAAAGACAAAAAACTAGCTGGGCAAGGTGGCGGGCACCTGTAGTCCCAGCTACTCGGGAGGCTGAGGCAGGAGAATGGCCTAAGCCCAGGAGGCGGAGCTTTCAGTGAGCTGAGATCCGGCCACTGCACTCCAGCCTGGGCGACAGAGCCAGACTCCGTCTCAAAAAATAAAATGAGAAAGAATAGTGAAACCTTGGGGTGAAAATTTTGGGGGCGGTGTGGAGGGCTGATGGGCGATGTTTCTCAGGGCTGCTTCGAGCGGGATTAGAGGTGGTGTGGGAACCTGCAGTGGGAGAGATTAGACCGAAGTAAGATTTTGGGGTTGTTAAAAGCAGCATTTGTTATATAGAGTGATTTGTGATAGCCTGGATGCAGTTTTGTAGGAATTGAGAGATGAATCGGAAGACCCAAAGCCTGAATAAGAGAAGGAGGAAGACAGGTATTAGAGGACTAACGATTGGAATAAGCCAGGATACCCAGTTAGAGAGTGGCCAGGAGGGTCCAGCGTAATTAGTTGCCTGACTAGCAAGTTTTTGAGCTCTGTGTTTGAGTTTTTTGATGTTATCATATACTAGGCCAGACTGATTGAAGTAAAAACAACACTCTTCATTAAGAAATAGACAGAGTCCTCCTTTTTCAGCAGTAAGTAAATCGAGGCCTTGGCGGTTCTGGAGGACACCTGCAACTAAAGTGTCAACCTGGGCTTGGAAGACAGATAAAGTCTGTGATATATCTGTAATGCTAGCAGAGAAGTCATTAGAGAGGCTGCAGAATGTTGTGACAGAGCTTGAGACGCCTGCTATTCCAGTTCTAAGTGCAATAGTGGAGGCAGAAAGTCCTAGACCCACAAGTGAAGGGATTAGTGGGATGACTCTTTTTTGTCATGTTGGTGTCATGAGGGGGACAGGCAGTTGTTCATTCCCATCTGCAAACTGGATTTTGGGGGTAAGGAAGACTAGAGTACATGTGCCCGTCCAGTTGGCAGGTAGGCACATGTAGGTGGAAGTAGCACAGAAAAGAGACCTTGTGTCAGGCATAACTGGAAATGTGAAGTGAAAAGGTGAGAGGGTCCTGCACCCAAAATCCTAGAGCCCCAGCAAGGGCAGCAGCTGTTAGAGGTTGTAATGGGGATGGATGGTGTAGCTGCGTAGAGGGAGACGTTCGGTTCTCATGGTGTATAAGAAAGCGCGTAGTATCTATGAGTAGCCTTTCACTACTATTCATGGGGCTGGGTATAAGCAAGCAAGAGGAGGGGCCAGGAGGAGAGTCAAATGAGCAGGGGGAGGGTAGCCAAGGATGGAGTGAGATGCAGGGTAGGTGCCTTCCTAAACAATAGTGACTGCCAATGTTTTTTAGTTTGTCAGTAATGATAGAGGGCTTATCAGTAATGTGATGTTGGAATGCTCCCATCTGTTTGGTAATGTGTGTGGCTTGGTTCTGGAGACAAAGAGTAAAGGAATATTTGGAGGGTGGAAGGTTTCCTAAAGGGATTCCAGTAGGCTGTTGCCGGGAGAAGCATAAAGGAGCGGCAACAGGGATAGTTGTTGTGTGGTTAGGGGTCCAAATATGGGGGACGTGGGGGGAATTGACATAAGTAGAAAGGTGCCGTAAGTTGATGCGGAGAAGTGTGGCAGCTTTTTGGTGCGAAATCTCTGGGGAGTTCTCACCAAATCTGTCTAGAAAGTAAAGAAGTTCCTCAGGCAGGTAAAGATGAGGGCTATTAAAAGCAGTTCGGAGGTGCAGGGAGAGAGGAGAGGTAGCTCAGTCAGCCTGTAGAGTGGGGACAGCTGTGTAAGAGCAGGAAGAAAAGGAAACGCATAGGTAACAATTCTTTGCTAGAGAAGGATTGGAGGCAGTGAGGAGAGAGTGGGTGAGATTGATACCATGCTGGAGGTAACTAGGGAGAGGTAGAGAGTGAGTGGAGAATGGGGGCAAGGATAAGGTGAGTAAAAAAGTAAAAAAAAAAAAAAAAAAAAAAAAAGGGCTTCATCAGGATAGAAGAATTGGAGTATATCTTGCCACTGAAAATCTTCTGTTCACTCCAAGATAGAGTTAAGGGTGGCGATTTGAGGTAAAACCAGGAGATATCAGTTATGATGATTTGGAGGAAAAGTGTAAACTGGCAGCAAACAAGGGCAGGGCATTTATGAGTAGTTGAGAATGGTGAATACGTGTATGATTAGACAGAAGATAGTAGGGATGACAAGTTTTTGGGGTGCAGTCCAAGTAGTGGGGGTGACTTTGTAAAGCCCTGTTGCAAAAGGTAGGGTAAGGAGGAATAGACCGAATAGAATGAAGAGATGTATTAGGCTCATAAGGGTTGTTACTGTTCTACTGCGAGTGAGTTTAAGGGAAGTAGGGGAGAGTACTTGCGACTTTCAGGAGGAAGAGGAGAGATCAGCCTGGCTGTCTGACAGACACAGATTTATTCTAGAATGGTGACCCCAATGGGGAGGGTCCTGCAGGTGGACAGGAGTTGGGGTACTATAGATGACTAAGTAGGGTCCAGTCCATCAGGGTTATAGAGTTTGAGGGGTCAGATTCTTAACAAGAACTGATCATCCAGCTAGGGTGTCGTCATATGGCTGGGAATCTGGAGTAGGCAAGAGAAGATTAGCAGCCTGGCGAATTTCCTGTCTAGCCTGCTGGAAGATTGGAAGATAGTCACCTAGAGGATGGGTGTCTGGCACGAGGCAGCGGCCCAACAAGAAGGTACATCCATATAGTCAAATGGACTATACCCTGTAGCTTCTCGAGGACAGGCTCTAATTCTAAGGAGGGCAAAAGGTAGAAGTACTGTCCAGTCTTTTTTAAGTTGAAGGCTGAGCTTGGTGAGGTATTTTTTTTTTTTTTTTTTGAGGCGGAGTCTCGCTCTGTCGCCCGGACTGGAGTGCAGTGGCCAGATCTCAGCTCACTGCAAGCTCCGCCTCCCGGGTTTATGCCATTCTCCTGCCTCAGCCTCCCGAGTAGCCGGGACTACAGGCGCCCGCCACCTCGCCTGGCTAGTTTTTGTATTTTTAGTAGAGACGGGGTTTCACCGTGTTAGCCAGGATGGTCTCGATCTCCGGACCTCGTGATCCACCCGTCTCGGCCTCCCAAAGTGCTGGGATTACAGGCTTGAGCCACCGCGCCCGGCCAAGGTATGTTTTTAAAAGACCATTAGTTCTTTCTACCTTTCCCGAAGATTGAGGACGGTAGGGGCATGAAGGTTCCACTGGATGCCAAGGGCCTGGGAGACTGCTTGAGTAACCTGACCAATGAAGGCCGGTCCATTATCGGACTGTTTAGAGGTGGGAAGGCCAAACGGAGGAATTACTTCTGACAGAAGGGAAGAAATGACCATGGTGGCCTTCTCAGATCTTGTGGGAAAGACCTCTATGCATCCAGTGAATGTATCTACCCAGACCAAAAGGTATCTTAGTGTTTTGACTCGGGACATATGGGTAAAGTCAATCTGACAGTCTTGGTTGGGGCAAATCCTTTAACTTGATGTGTAGGAAAAGGAGGGGGGCTGAGGTATCCCGGAGGGGTGGTAGAGTAAGTGGACTGGTAGTGGAATGGGTGATGAGAGTTCAAGTTTATCCGAGGCTGCCGAGGGGCCTTCTTAGAGAGGCTTGACCTGCTCTGCTCGCATCAGGTAGGTCTGGGAGACTGCTTGGGCTGTCGGTCCTCGCGAAGGTCAGGGTCGATAATTGCAGCGCACACCCACGGTGCTCCCTTCAAAAGCCTCCAAAAAGCCCATTGTGCGTTTTTTCTGTGAGGAAGAGAATTTCCTCCGCTTGAGCCATGTTAACTCGTCCCCCAGCATCGTCCTGCCTTACAGACCCTGCGATTCCCACGCATTCCGGTGAGCAATGGGTGAGGGATGGTTCAAAGGGGAATCTTGTTATGCGAACAAATGTTTCACCTGACAATGTTCCTTTGTTTATGCATCATAAATGTACTTTTTACGCCTTACATTCTGTTATAAAGACACTTTAATAGGTGTCTAGGGAGTGCATATTTCTCTACGGAAATATAAAATTACGTAGATCACAAACAGGTCTTTCTACTGAAGAAAAATAAGAATGCTAATCTATTTTGATCTGCAACTTCGTAAGCGTGGACCTCCCCACAGACTTTAAAAGCAGGGGCCGGCCAGGTGCGGTGGCTCACGCCTGTAATCCCAGCACTTAGGGAGATCGAAGCGGGCAAATCACCTGAGGTCAGGAGTTTGAGACAAGCCTGGCCAACATGGCAAAACCTCGTGGCTACTAAAAATACAGAAAAATTAGCTGTACGTGGTGGCACACATCTGTAATCCCATTTACTCGGGAGGCTGAGGCAGGAGAATCGCTTGCACCGAGGAGGAGAAAGTTACAGTGAGCCAAGATCGTGCCACTGCACTCCAGCCTGGGTGACAGAGCGAGACTCTGTCTGAAAAAACCAAAACAAACAAAAACACAACACACACAAAACCCCAAGCAAACAAACAAACCAGCGGCCCACCTGGGGATACGAGACCAACCCGGGCAACAATAGCAAGACCCCATCCTTACAAAAATAAAATAAAAATAAAAACCAGCCAGACGTGGTGTATGCCAGCTGCTCGAAAGGCTGAGGTGGGAGGATCACTTGAGACGGAGAGTTCGAGACTAAACTGAGCTATGATCGCACCATTGTACTCCAGCCTGGGCTACAGAGCAAGACCTCGCCTCTTAAACAAAAAGACAAAAATGGGCACCCAGGAGGAAAGGATGGAGGCTTTGTTGCACTAGTATTAAGAATCAAATTTACCATTCGCCCTATCCCTAGAAAACTAAAATACCTTTTATGGCGAACTATTTGAGAGTAAGTTGAAAATTGTAGGAAATTGATACTTGACTTTCAAGTCGTTGGTAATGCATTTTCTAAAGATAAAGGATACTGGTCTACTAAAACCACAATGTTTGTATTTCAACCAAGAAAATTAAAAAAAAAAAGTCATTTAGGCCGGGCACAGTGGCTCTCACCTGTAATTCCAGCACTTTGGAAGGCCGAGGTGGGCGGCTCACTTGAAGCCAGGAGTTCGAGACCAGCCTGGCCAACATGCCAAAACGCCATCTCTACTATAAAATAAATAAATAAATAAAACTGGCACCTGTAATCCCACCAGCTGAGACGGGAGAATCACATGAACTCGGGAGGTGGAGCTTGCAGTGAGCTGAGATCGCGCCTCTGTATTCCAGCCTGGGCAGCAGAAGGAGACTGTGTCTCAAAAAAAAAAAAAAAAAAAAAAAGGCCGGGCGCAGTGGCTTAAGCCTGTAATCCCAGCACTTTGGGAGGCCGAGACGGGCGGATCACGAGGTCAGGAGATCGAGACCATCCTGGCTAACACGGTGAAACCCCGTCTCTACTAAAAATGCAAAAAATTAGCCCGGTGCAGTGGCGGGCGCCTGTAGTCCCAGCTACACTGGAGGCTGAGGCAGGAGAATGGTGTGAACCCAGGAGGCAGAGCTTGCAGTGAGCCGAGATTGCTACTTTGTAAAAAACAAAATTCTCCACATGGTTCCAAAATCGGCCCTTGGGAGCTAAGATCTATTTAAAATTTATGGCTTTTAGTATCTTTGAACCTAGACCAGTTACTATTGTTTCTCTGTCACATCAACTTTTTGAAGAGTCACATATTATTTCAGAAAGACATACATTTTAATATTTCTGATTGTAGTCTTATGATGTATTTAAATGTTTCTTTTATTTTTTGTATTTCTTACAAAGTGATGAATGCTAATGGTTCATTAAAGCATAATGAAAAAAAAATCTAACTTAGGGCTGCTCTTAGGGAACTTGTAAACTAGTGGAGGGGCAGACGTCTAACCAAGCAAATAAATGTTTCATTACAATTTTATTTATTTATTTATTTTATTGAGACAGGGTCTCCCTCTGTCACCCAGGCTGGAGTGCCGTGGTGCCATCTCTGCTCACTGCAACCTCCGTCTCCCAGATTCAAGCAAGTCTCATGTCTCAGCCTCCCAAGTAGCTGGGATGACAAGGTGTGTGCCACCACGCCTGTCTAATTTTTGTATTTTTCGTAGAGATGGAGGTTTCACCATGTTGGTCAGGTCTGTCTTGAACTCCTGACCTCAGGTGATCTGCCTGCCTCAGCCTCCCAAACTGCTGGGATTAGAGGCGTGAGCCACTGCGCCTGACTTATTATTACAAATTGATGAGAGTTTTGGAAGTAGAGGACAGTATTGTTTTCTATGTGTATATATGGGAGTAGATGAATGTAAGAAAAGTGAGTTCTATTTAAGGTGAGACCAAAAAGATGGTGTCTAAATTAGCCATATTGAAAGGAAAGGGAGTAGGAGGTAAGGAAAGCATCGTATAAATTGGCTGATTACATATATACAGTGAGAGGTGAGTACATCAAGGGTTTTTCTTAGGTTTGATAGAATTTTCTTTGGGGCTTAAAATGAGGGATGAATCTAATCTTCAACATTATAACTACAGAAAAAATAAGTGATGTCTAATCGAATGATGTAAACCAAGAGAATATAGAAGAAAGCATGAATATGCTTTATTTTCATGAGTAGGAAATTAATGGAAAGAATCAGAATGAGTGGCTAACTGAGCACTTGAAAATAAGTTCCACATGAAAATCCACTTAATTATCAATCTTAGCAAATATGTGTTCATATATGGAGAGGCAAGGCTCTTTGTGGTGTTCAGTCCAACTTAGAGTAGGACTCCATTTCTGAGAAGAAATGCACAGAGTAACTAGTCCTGTGTGAGACTCCTATGTGACCGACACATCTACTCACTCCATGGGTAAATGAAACCAGAAGATTCCCCTGCTGACATGGGCTGCTGGAAAGCTCTGAAGGAACCACAAGGCTTAGAAATACCCACGTTGGGCTGAGTGCGGTGGCTCACACCTGTAATCCCAGCACTTTGGGAGGCCGAGGAGAGTGAATCATGAGGTCAGGAGTTCAAGACCAGCCTGTCCACGATGGTGAAACCCCGTCTCTACTAAAAATACAAAGATTAGCTGTGCGTTGTAATGGGCACCTGTATACCACTTGAAACTGAAGGTCTCATAGGTGACTCTGTAGACTGAATAAAGCATATTCAAAAGTGGTATATGTTTTAAAAGGAAACATTGTCATTTGCAACAACATGGATGGACCTGGAGGAAAATATGTTAACTGAAATAAGCCAGGTATAGAAAACAAATACCAGATGATCTCCCTTGTATGTATAATCAAAAAAAGCTAGGCCGGGCGCGGTGGCTCAAGCCTGTAATCCCAGCACTTTGGGAGGCCGAGGCGGGTGGATCACGAGGTCAGGAGATCGAGACCCTCCTGGCTAACACGGTGAAACCCCGTCTCTACTAAAAATACAAAAAACTAGCCGGGCGCGGTGGTGGGCGCCTGTAGTCCCAGCTACTCGGAGGCTGAGGCGGGAGAATGGCGGGAACCCGGGAGGCGGAGCTTGCAGTGAGCCGAGATCGCGCCACTGCACTCCAGCCTGGGCGACAGAGCGAGACTCCGTCTCAAAAAATAAAAAAAAATAAAAAATAAAAAAAAAAAATAAAAAATAAAAAAAGCTGAATTTATAGAAGGAGAGATAGAATGGTAGTTACCAGGGGCTTAGGGGTATGGATGGGTTGGGGAGAGGTTGGTCAAAATTTCAGATAGAAGGAATAAGGGCAAGAGCTATATTATACGACATAATGGCTACAATTAATAACAATATATTGTACATTGAAAATTGCTAAGAGTAATGTTCTTACCCCAAAAAGTTAAATATGTGAGATAATGTATATTAGTTAATTAGTTGGATTTTGGCCTTCGACAATGTACACACATTTCAAATGTGATTTTCATTTGTCCATTAAAAATAAAATATTGGCCGGGCGCGGTGGCTCAAGCCTGTAATCCCAGCACTTTGGGAGGCTGAGACGGGTGGATCGCGAGGTCAGGAGATCGAGACCATCCTGGCTAACACGGCGAAACCCCGTCTCTACTAAAAAATACAAAAAACTAGCCGGGCGAGTTGGCGGGCGCCTGTAGTCCCAGCTACTTGGGAGGCTGAGGCAGGAGAATGGCGTAAACCTGGGAGGCGGAGCTTGCAGTGAGCTGAGATCCGGCCACTGCACTCCAGCCTGGGCGACAGAGTGAGACTCCGTCTCAAAAAAAAAAAAAATAAAATAAAAATAAAATATTAGCTGAGCATGGTGGCTCATGCCTATAATCCCACTACTTTGGAAGGCTGAAGTGGGAGGATTGCTTGACGTAAGGAATTTGAGACCAGCCTGTGTGACATAGTGAAACCCGTCTCTACAAAAAACTTAAAAAAGGCCGGGCGCGGTGGCTCAAGCCTGTAATCCCAGCACTTTGGGAGGCCGAGACGGGCGGATCACGAGGTCAGGAGATCGAGACCATCCTGACTAACACAGTGAAACCCCGTCTCTACTAAAAATACAAAAAAAAACTAGCCGGGCGAGGTGGCGGGCGCCTGTAGTCCCAGCTACTCGGGAGGCTGAGGCGGGAGAATGGCGCAAACCCGGGAGGCGGAGCTTGCAGTGAGCTGAGATCCGGCCACTGCACTCCAGTCCGGGCGACAGAGCGAGACTTCGCCTCAAAAAAAAAAAAAAAAAAAAAAAAAAAAAAAAAAAAATAGCTGAGTGTGCTAGTGGCATGTGCCTGTAGTCCTAGCTACCTGGGAGGCCTAGGCAGAAGGATCAGTTGAGCCCAGGAGGTTTGAGCCTGGGTAACAACAAGACGTTGTTGTCTCTACTAAAAGTTAAAAAACCAAAGTAGTTGGGCATGGTAGCAGCACCTGTGGTCCCAGCTACTAAGAAGGCAGAGGCAAGAGGATCACTTGAGCCCAGAAGTTGGAGGCAGCAATGAGCCATGATGGTGCCACTGTGTTCCAACCTGGGCAACACAGCAAGACCCTGTCTCTTAAAAAAAAAAAAAAAAAAAAAAAAAAAAAAGGCTGGGCGCGGTGGCTCAAGCCTGTAATCCCAGCACTTTGGGAGGCCGAGACGGGCGGATCACAAGGTCAGGAGATCGAGACCACCCTGGCTAATACGGTGAAACCCCATCTCTACTAAAGAATACAAAAAACTAGCCGGGCGACGAGGCGGGCGCCTGTAGTCCCAGCTACTTGGGAGGCTGAGGCAGGAGAATGGCGTAAACCCGGGAGGCGGAGCTTGCAGTGAGCTGAGATCCGGCCACCGTACTCCAGCCTGGGCGACAGAGCAAGACTCCGTCTCAAAAAAAAAAAAAAAAAAAAAATCCACAGGCCAGGTACGGCGGCTCACACCTGTAATCTCAGCACTTTTGGAGGCCGAGACAGGTGGATCACCTGGGGTTAGGAGTTTGAGACCAGCCTGGCCAACATGGTGAAACCCCATCTCTACTAAAAATACAAAAGAAAATTGGCTGGGCACGGTGGCTGACGCCTGTAATCCCAGCACTTTCAGAGGCCAAGGTGGGCAGATCATAAGGTCGAGTGATTGAGACCATCCTGGCCAACATGGTGAAACCCTGTCTCCACTAAAGATACAAAAAGTTAGCTGGGCGTGGTGCTGTGCACCTGTAGTCCCAGCTACTTGGGAGGCTGAGGCAGGAGGATGACTTGAACCCAGGAGGCGGAGGTTGCAGTGAGCTGATATCACACTACTGCACTCCAGCCTGGCGACACAGTGAGACTCTGTCTCAAAAAACAAAAACAAAAACAAAACGAAACAAAATGAAAATTAGCCAGGATTGGTGGTGGGCACCCGTAATCCCAGCTACTTGGGAGGATGAGGCAGGAAAATCGCTTGAACCCGGCAGGTGGAGGTTGCAGTGAGCACAGTTCGTGCCACTGCATTTCACCCTGGGTGACAGGAGTGAGACTCCGTCTTAAAAAAAAAAAAAAAAAAAGTCCACATAGTCAACCAGTGTGATGCTTTTTACAATGTCAGGACCACTGAGGACTATATTTTGGCAGTGAACATGAAGGAGAATTTATGCAGTCTGGAGGCAATGGTGTGGAGTGATTCTGGCTGGTTTTTCAAATTGGCATAGAGATAAGACCATTATCTTCATTAGTTGTACACCAAGTGCCAACTGTTGTGCTCCTTTGTTTCAGTAAACATACTACATTTAGAAAAACAGCTGGCCAGGCACAGTGGCCTGCGCCTGTAATCCCAGCACTTTGGGGGCTGAGATGGACAGATCACTTGAGGTCAGGAGTTCGAGACCAGCCTGGCCAACATGGTGAAACCTTGTCTCTACTAAAAATACAAAACTTAGCTGGGCATGGTGGCACATGCCTGTAATCCCAGCTACTCATGAGGCTGAGGCACGAGAATTGCTTGAACACAGGAGGTGGAAATTTCAGTGAGCCAAGATTGTGCCACTGCACTCCAGATGGAGTGAGACTCAATCTCATAGATAGATAGATAGATAGATAGATAGATAGATAGATAGGCAGGCAGGCAGTCCAGGCATGATGGTGCATACCAGTGGTCCTAGCTACACAGGAAGCTAAGGCAGGATGATCACTTGAAGCCAGCCAGGAGTTTGAGGTTACAGTGAGCCATGATCACACCAGTGTACTATAAACCCAGGCAATGGAGTGAAATCCCAACTCTGAAAAAAGTAAAACATGCTGGGCAGGGTGGGTCACACCTGTAGTCTTACCACTTTGAGAGGCTGAGGCAGGCAGATTGCCTGAACTCAGGAGTTTAAGACCAGCCTGGGCAACTTGGCAAATCCCTGCCCTTACAAAAAAATAGAAAAAGTATCCAGGTGCAGTAGCACGCACCTGTATTCCCAGCTACTTGGGAGACTGCAGCATGAGGATTGCTTGAGCCTGGGAGGTGGAGGTTGCAGTTAGCCCAGATTGTGCCACTGCACTCCATCTAGCCCGGGAGATAGAAAAAGACTCTGTTTCAAAAAAAAAAAAAAAAAAAAATTGAAAAGTAAAATAATAATTGTCATCAAAATAATGTTTATGTGTTCAGATGGATGAAATTGCTTTATATGTCTGAAAATGTTTTAAATCCTTTATCCCCTCCTCAGCAGACAAGAAGCTACAGTGGATGGAAACTCTGTGAGAATTGTGGAGAGGTCTTCAGTGAATAGTTTTGCCTTAAGACACACATGAGAGCTCAGAATCAGGGAACACTTCTGAGGGTAATTGTTACGGAAAAGACGTCCTCAGCGTGCACAAGGAAGCCTCTGTTGGACAGGAACTTTCCAAATTTAATCTATGTGGAAAAGTCTTCACCCTAACTCCAGGCCTTGCTGTACATCTTGAAGTTCTCAATGCAAGACAACCTTACAGGCCAGGCGCGGTGGCTCACGCCTGTAATCCCAGCACTTTGGGAGGCCAAGGCGGGTGGATCACAAGGTCAGGAGATCAAGACCATCCTGGTTAACACGGTGAAACCCCGTCTCTACTAAAAATACAAAAAATTAGCCGGGCGCGGTGGCGGGCGCCTGCAGTCCCAGCTACACGGGAGGCTGAGGCAGGAGAATGGCCTGAACCCGGGAGGCAGAGCTTGCAGTGAGTCGAGATCACGCCACTGCACTCCAGCCTGGGCGACAGAGCGAGACTCCGTCTCAAAAACAAACAACAACAAAAAAAGTTCTAACTTGGTAGCCAATGGGGACAAATACAGAATGTGATGTTCTGTTATAGCCAATGGAAACCAGACACTGCAGCAAGGTGGACGCGTCAGGTTATAAATGACCCTGTTTCCTTTTTTTAGTGTACTCTAGTGGCAAAACTGCTGGTGAGTGTACCTGTTCTGGGCTTGCTGAGGAAATTAAGTTTATGTTCAAGTGCTATTTCTTTAAGGCACTGGGGAACAAGCATTTCTAACAACCTGGTCCTACCTGGCTGAAACTGGATCCCGGAAGCTCCGCCCCTCCAGAGGCTCCTAGCGGAAGTGATGTCAGCGCGCCGCCACCATCTCTTCCCGCGCTGGCTACCCTTGGTCCCTGCTGTTTCGCGTTTATCCTGTGGAGTCCACCCCTGCTGTGGTGAGTTCCGCCTGCTTGGGGGTCCAGGAGATAGAGGGGGTGTGGGTGGGGGGTGCGGCAAAGGAAGGATTGGGCGCGGTCGCCCAGGAGCCTCTCAGATCCTGCTTGTTTCACTAGCTTCTCCAGGGGTTGTTGGTCCTCCCAGCGCGGCCAGTTCCCTGAGGGCCCAGGCTCAGTCGGTCCGCGTCAGGAGCCGCGTCGGGAAGTGTTTGTCCCGAGTCCGCGCGGTGTTTTCTGGAGTGCTTTCATCCGCTGTGCTCCCCTCTTCAAAAGCTTGGAAAGCAACCTTTGTGAATGTTTTTCTTTCCGAAAGGAAAAGGATGTCTGCCATTCTAGTGAGGTTGGCTCTGGCCCCGCATCCTCCCGCGTCAGGCGTGTTCCTGGTGAGCACCAGCATTAAACTGGTTTCAAGAGGGCTCTGACTTCCGTTTATTTGCTAAAAAATGTCTCATCTGAGAATCTGGCATTGTCTTGGTGTCCTTTACTTATTTTTGACACATTACATTTGGATGGAAAAAACATAGTTGTTGAAGGTGTGCCTATTTCTGTATGTAAATATGAACACGTGTAGACTGTAAGCCTTTAGTTTTTTTATTTTTATTTTCTTGGACGTTATTTGTTTTCTAGTTGTTACCAGCTACAAGCCTTTCTACTTCAGAAAGGCAGGCCAGACGCGCTGGCTCACGCCCGTAATCCCAACACTTTGGGAAGCCGAGGTAGGCGGATCACCTGAGGTCAGGAGTTCGAGACCAGCCTCGCCAAAATGGTGAAACAGGATTTTGCCATAGAGACGGTGTTTTGCCATGTTTGTCAGGCTGGTCTCGAACTCCTTATCGCAGGTGATCTGCCCGCCTGCAGTTTCAGTCATCTTAGGTACATAATGAAGTTAGCAATAACACACAGGGCTGGTGGCTACTGAATTGTTCTGTGCAGTTCTGAACTGCCTTCTGGTCATATTGGGGGGTAACAGCATCCACAGGACATCAGGCTGTAAGGACAAATACCAGACTAATTATTAGGGTTATTTGAATGTATGATTTTTTCAATATTAAATAGAAGTAATGAGCCAGGCATGGTGGCTCATGCTTCTTATCCCAGCACTTTGGGAGGCCAAGGCAGGAGGATTGTTTGAGCCCAGAAGTTTGAGACCAGCCTGGGCAATCTGGTGAAACCTTGTCTCTACTAAAAATGCAAAAAATTAGACCCAGAAAAGGCCAGCCCCTCCACACCTGTGGATATTTCTCATCAGGTGGGATGAGAGACTGAGAAAAGAAATAAGACACAGAGACAAAGTATACAGAAACAACAGTGGGCCCAGGGGACTGGCACTCAGCATACAGAGGACCCTCACTGGCGCCGGCCTGTGAGTTCCCTCAGTATTTATTGATTATTATTTTTACTATCTTAGCAAGAGGAGTGTAGCAGGGCAACAGGTGGGGAGAAGGTCAGCAGGGAAACATGCGATCAAAGGAATCTGTATCATGAATAAGTTCAAGGAAAGGTACTGTGCCTGGATGTGCACATAGGCTAGATTTATGTTTCTCTTTACCCAAACATCTCAGTGTAGCAAAGAGTAACAGAGCAGTATTGCTGCCAGCATATCTCACCTCCAGCCACAGGGCAGTTTTCTCCTATCTCAGAATAGAATGAATGGGAATGCTAAGCTTTACATCCAGACATTCCATTCCCAGGGAGAAGCAGGGACAGAAGCCTTCCTCTTAACTGCAAAGAGGCCTCCCTCTTTCACTGCTCCTCCTCAGCACAGACCCTTTATGGGTGTAGGGCTGGGGGATGGTAAAGTCTTTCTTTTCCCATGAGGCCGTATCTCAGGCTGTTTCAGTGGGGGGAAACCTTGGACAATACCCAGGCTTTTGTGGGCAGAGGTCCCTGTGGCTTTCCTCAGTACATTGTGCCCCTGTTTAATAGAGAATGGAGAATGGCGATTACTTTTACCAAGCATACTGACTGCAAACATATTGTTAACAAGGCACATCCTGCACAGCCCTAAATCCATTAAACTTTGATTCATTACAGCACATGTTTCTGTGAGCACAGGGTTGGGGCTAAAGTTACAGGTTAATAGCATCTCAAAGAAGAAACAATTTTTCTTGGTACAGATCAAAATGGAATTTCTTATGTCTTCCTTTTCTACATAGACACAGTAACAATCTGATCTCTCTTTCTTTTCCCAACACAGTGGTATGCACCTGTATTCCCAGTCACTTTGGGGGCTGAAGTGGGAGAATCACTTGAGGCCAGGAGTTTGAGACCAACCTGGCTGATATGGCGAAACCCCGTCTCTACTAAAAATACAAAAATTAGCCAGGCATGATGCATACCTGTAATCCCAGCTACTCAGGAGGCTGAGCCCTGATAATCGCTTGAACCTGGGAGGCAGAGGTTACAATGAGTTGAGATTGTGCCATTGCACTCCAGCCTGGGTGACAGAGTGAGACTGTGTCTCAATAATAATAATATAATGATAAGGCATGGTGATGCACACCTGTGGTCCCATCTATTCAGGAGACTGAGGTGGGAGGATCACTTGAGCCTGGGAGGTCTAGGCTACAGAGAGCTGTGTTAGTGCCGTTGCACTTCAACCTGGGCAACAGAGTGACCCCTGTCTCGATAGATAGATAGATAGAAGTAATGATAGCTATTGGGAAGGATGGTTATGATAATTGAGCATGTATATATAAAGCTACTAGAGCTACTTCCGACACACTAGTCCTCAGTAAATGTCAGTTGCTGTTATTAATACTATCATTACTGAGTGATGATACTAAGTACAGTTTTTGGTGGCCTTCACATCTGTCACCTGCAGAGAGAAAGTTCATGCATAATGTGACTGATGTTTGATGCTTGTTGTTTGATGATTGATATGAACAGGACCTCAAATAACCCATACAAAGAGGAATGGAGATTGCCTCTATTGACCTAGATTCGTAAGTTACCCTGAAGTGACTTACTTTTCCACTAGGGTTTTTTTCCAGGAACCAATCTGCCTTTTTGAAGAAACGACAAAGGTAGTAGTCCTGTGTCACCTAGACCCAGAAAAGCAGATGTGGGCCGAGCTGCCTGTTGGGTAAAGGGTAATAGTTTCATTTCACAAGAAAACTTACACCCTGAAAAATGTGACTATCTGCCCGTAGTAGTAACACTCACAAAGCTTATGTAGCATTTCCGAAGGCACACAAACCAGGACTGAATTCTAAAACAGCATTCTGGCTGGGCACAGTGGCTCATGCCTGTAATCCCAACACTTTGGGAGGCCATGGCGGGCAAATCACTTGAGGTCAGGCATTCAAGAGCAGCCTGGCCAACATGGCAAAACCCCATCTCCACTAAAAAAAAAAAAAAAATTGCAGGAGGGTGAGGCTGAGAATTGCTTGAACCTGGGAAGTGGAGGTTGCTCTTGAATGCCATGCTCTGAAGCTGATGGTGAGTTGTGCCTCAATGCTGTCTTCCTTGATGCCACTGGTTTTTCTTTTGTTGTTTTTTCGAGACAGAGTTTCTTGTTGCCCAGGCTGGAGTGCAATGGCACAATCTCGGCTCAACGCAACCTCTGCCTCCTGGGTTGAAGTGATTCTCCTGCCCCAGCCTCCCTAGTGGCTGAGATTACAGGCTAATTTTGTGTTTTTAGTAGAGACGCGTTTCTCAATGTTGGTCAGGCTAATCTTGAACTCCCGACCTCAGGTGATTTGCCCACCTTGGCCTGCCAAAGTGTTGGGATTGCAGGTGTGAGCCACCACACCTGGCCACTGGTGGTTCTTTTAGGAGGAATCGAAGTGAGATGTAGAATACTATTTTGTTTTGTTTTATTTATTTATTTATCTTATTTAATTAATTAATTTATTTATTGGAGACAGAATATTGCTCTGTCACCCAGGTTGGAGTGCATTGATGCAATCTCAGCTCACTGCAACCTCTGCCTTTTGGGTTGAAGCAATTCTCTTGCCTCAGTCTCCCACGCAGATGGGACCACAAGCACGCGTCACCAGGTCTGGCTAATATTGTTTGTTTGTTTGTTTGTTAGTTAAATGGAGTCTCACTCTGTTACCCAGGCTCTAGTGCAGTGGCACGACCTTAACTCTCTGCAACCTCTGCTTCCCTGGTTCAAGCAATTCTCTACCTCAGCCTCCTGTAATTTTATTTTATTTTATTTTTTTATTTTAATTTTTTTAGTAGAGATGGGGTTTTGCCATGTTGGCCAGGCAGCTCTTGGATGCCTGACCTCAAGTGATTTGCCCACGTTGGCCTCCCAAAGTGTTGGGATTGCAGGCATGAGCCACTGTGCCCAGCCAGGATGCTGTTTTAGAATTCAGCCCTGGTTCGTGTGCCTTTGGAAATGCTACATAAGCTTCGTGAGTGTTACTACTATGGGCAGATAGAGAGTCACATTTTTCAGGGTGTAAGTTTTCTTGTAAAATGAAACTATTACCCTTTACCCAACAGGCAGCTCGGCCCACATCTGCTTTTCTGGGTCTAGCTGACACAGGACTACTATGGCATTTCGTGGCAGTGTTGTGTGTGTGCAGTTTTCTCGAGTGTGCAGGAATATATGGGAATTTCAAGCTAGGATGGAATGACTTCTAGGCATGAGAATGTGGGAAGGATGGGCAGCTCTGGCTTCTCAATGCCTTCTTACTTGTCCACTAAGGTGTTTTTCCAGTGAACCAATCTGCCCTTTTGAAGAAAAGACAAAGGTAGGAACCATGGTGGAGGACTACCTGGCAAATTCTTTTTTTTTTTTTTTTTTGAGACGGAGTCTCGCTCTGTCGCCCAGGCTGGAGTGCGGTGGCCGGATCTCAGCTCACTGCAAGCTCCGCCTTCCGGGTTTACACCATTCTCCTGCCTCAGCCTCCCAAGTAGCTGGGACTACAAGCACCCGCCACCTCGCCCGGCTAGTTTTTTGTATTTTTTAGTAGAGACGGGGTTTCACCGTGTTAGCCAGGATGGTCTCGATCTCCTGACCTCGTGATCCGCCCGTCTCGGCCTCCCAAAGTGCTGGGATTACAGGCTTGAGCCACCGCGCCCGGCCCTACCTGGCAAATTCTTATCAGGTGAACAGACAATGTACCATTATAGAAAATGACATACTTATATCCAATAGACACATTTCCTTCTAGACAGACTCATCTCCAGAGTTTTCTTAGAGCAAATGAAGCCTTACTCAAGGACTGAGTCCCCAGGTGAATTTCCCCAGAGAATGAAGTCTCCTGTACATAAAGTGTTAACTTGAAAATCATCCCAGTAGCTCAGTAATTACTACTTAAGCTTGACCTTGATGGTGCCAACTGCATCTTTTTTACATTGCTGGGTGTGGTGACAGATGATAAAGCAGATGAAAGTGTCCTTTCAGCAAGTTATTCACTTATCAGCATTTATCAGATATATGCAGTGTGCTCAGGAGTGTGCTGCATAGAGACCAATGGGACAGAAGAGCTCCTAACCTGGTTGTGCTGAGATAAAGTGTAAGCAGTGTGCAGTGGCTCATGCCTGCAATTCCAACTACTCAGGAGGCAGAGGTGGGAGGAGCACTTCAGCCCAGGAGATGGAAGCTGCAGTAAGCAGCAATTGTGCCTGCGTGACAGAGTGGGACCCTGTCGTTATATATAAATAAACAGATTGGATAGATAGATAGATAAAAATTCATGCTTAGGAAGTACTGTTCTCATCAAAATAAAAATTTTAAATTTAAGAATAAAAATATTGCTGGGTGCGGTGGCTCAAGCCTGTAATCCCAGCACTTTGGGAGGCCGAGACGGGTGGATCACGAGGTCAGGAGATCGAGACCATCCTGGCTAATACGGTGAAACCCCGTCTCTACTAAAAAATACAAAAAACTAGCCGGGCGAGGTGGCAGGCGCCTGTAGTCCCAGCTACTTGGGAGGCTGAGGCAGGAGAATGGCGTAAACCCGGGAGGCGGAGCTTGCAGTGAGCTGAGATCTGGCCACTGCACTCCAGCCTGGGCGACAGAGCGAGACTCTGTCTCAAAAAAAAAAAAAAAAAAAAGACTAAAAATATTTAAAAATTAAAAATAGATCAAACAAAAAAAGATTAAAAAAAAATTTTTTAAAGTGCTGTTCAAGGCATATGCCTGTAGGAGGTCTACCTTGATTGTTTAGGCACAAGAGTTCCTGAGACGTTAAACCCTGGAGTAGATCTTGGGAGATCTCAGAACCACATGTAAGTGAATATAAGGTTCCCCTTCATCATTCTCCAGTGAGCATTGGTGGAAGTGTTCATTGGCTCAAACCAGCATGTGTGTGATGACGTAGGATTCAGTGACGTTTGATGATGTGGCTGTGGACTTCACCCCGGAGGAGTGGGCTTTACTGGACACAACTGAGAAATACCTCTTTTTTTTTTTTTTTTTTTTTTTGGGGGGGACGGAGTCTCGCTCTGTCACCCAGGCTGGAGTGCAGTGTCTGGATCTCAGCTCACTGCAAGCTCCGCCTCCCGGGTTTACGCCACTCTCCTGCCTCAGCCTCCCGAGTAGCTGGGACTACAGGCGCCCGCCACTTCGCCCGGCTAGTTTTTGTATTTTTAGTAGAGACGGGGTTTCACCGTGTTAGCCAGGATGGTCTCAATCTCCTGACCTTGTGATCCGCCCGTCTCGGCCTCCCAAAGTGCTGGGATTACAGGCTTGAGCCACCGCGCCCGGCCAAAAAAGATTTTTAAAGATCCACTTTACCTCAGAAGATTTAAGCTATTTTTCTCAGAATTTCAGATATCTCTGACTTTTATTTTCCATGTAGTCAAACATTCCTATGACCTAACAAAACTACCTGTTCTTTTTTTTTAAGTTTATCACTTTGATACATATTCTTTATCCCAATCTTTCCTACTTCCCTTTCCTGATAATCTTCTCTTCCTGTTCCCCATCGTTTTATTTTTCACAGAAGCAGTTTGTAGTAAACTATCTAAACACATCAGTTGTGTAATAAACCCCACGTCCTTATAGCCAAATTTTTGACATGCCAAAATCCTCAAAGTTCTCTGGCTTATCTTTTATTACTGTGTTTAATTTGAAAACAAATACAAATGACTCATCGTTTTAAACATTTCTTCTATAAACCCTTACATTTCTTTTTCTGCTTAACTTCAGAATGGGAAATACAACCTAGAATCAAACGGTCATCACTTCAGCAGGGTTTTCTGAAGAATCCAATATTCAGTGGGATACAAATGGTAAGATTCGTGAGTGATATTTCTTAGTTTCCTCTCAGAAAAGATTGAGAATTCCATTCTAGGAAATAGCATCGTCAGAGCTATGACTTACTTCTGTAATCCCAGCTACTTGGGAGGCTGAGCTCAGAGGATCATTTGAGCCCAGTAGTTCGAGACTAGCCTAGGCAGTATAACAAGATCCCATCTCTGATTTTAAAAACAGGCTGGATGTGGTGGCTCATGCCTGTAATCCCAATACTATGGGAGGTTGAGGTAGGTGGATCACTTGAGGTCAGGAGTTTAAGACCAGCCTGGTCAACATGGTGAAACTCCGTCTCTACTAAAAATATAAAATCTGGCCGGGCACGGTGGCTCAAGCCTGTAATCCCAGCACTTTGGGAGGCTGAGACGGGCGGATCACGAGGTCAGGAGATCGAGACCATCCTGGCTAACATGGTGAAACCCCGTCTCTACTAAAAAATACAAAAAACTAGCCGGGCGAGGTGGCAGGCGCCTGTAGTCCCAGCTACTCGGGAGGCTGAGGCAGGAGAATGGCATAAACCCGGGAGGCGGAGCTTGCAGTGAGCTGAGATCCGGCCACTACACTCCAGCCTGGGCGACAGAGCGAGACTCCATCTCAAAAAAAAATAAATAAAATAAAATAAAATAAAATCTACACTATTTGGTTGGGTACAGTGACTGATGCCTGTAATCCCAGCACTTTGGGAAGCTGAGGCAGGAGAATTGCTTGAGTCTAGGAGATCAAGACCAGCCTGGGCAACAGGGAGACCCTGTCTCTACAAAAAATAAAAAATTAGCTGGGTGCGTTGGCATGCAACTGTAGTCCAAGCTCCTTGGAGCACTGAGGCAGGATCATGGCTTGAGCCTGGGAGATTAAGACCACAGTGCACTGTGATTGTGCCATGGTACCCAGCCTGGATGACAGAATGAGAACCTGTCTCAAACGACCCCTGACAATTAAAAGAAGACAGTTTGTTTTGTTTTGTTTTTGTTTTTGTTTTTTAAATAATTAGAGCCAGTGGCATAAAATTCTAGCAAAACATCCATCATTCAATGTGGAAGAAATCAAGAAGGTAGGAAATGAAAAAAAATTAAATATTAAAAAGTAAAATGGTAATTGTCACCAAAATAATGTTTCCATGTTCAGATGGGTGAAATCTTTTAATATTTCTGAAAACATTTTAAATCCTTTATCCCTTCCTCAGCAGACAAGAAACTACAGTGGATGGAAACTCTGAGAATTGTGGAGAGGTCTTCAGTGAACAGTTTTGCCTTAAGACACACATGAAAGCTCAGAATGGAGGGAACACTTCTGAGGGTAATTGTTATGGAAAAGACATCCTCAGTGTGTACCAGGAAGCCTCTATTGGACAGGAACTTTCCAAATTTAATCTATGTGGAAAAGTCTTCACCCTGACTCCAGGTCTTGCTGTACATCTTGGAATTCTCAATGCAAGACAACCATACAAATGTAAGGATTGTAAAAAAGGCTTTAAGTATTTTGCAAGCCTTGATAATCACATGGGAATCCACATTGGAGAGAAACTGAATTTCAGGAATGTGGGAGATCCATCACACGTTCCTCACACCTAAAGCGGTGTGTAACAGTTCATACTGGAAAGAAATCTAAAAAGACTAAGAATTGTGGGAAATCCTTCACTAATTTTTCTCAACTTTCTGCACATGTGAAAACTCATAAAGGAGAGAAGTCCTTTGAATGTAAAGAATGTGGCCGGGCGCGGTGGCTCAAGCCTGTAATCCCAGCACTTTGGGAGGCCGAGGCGGGCAGATAACAAGCTCAGGAGATCAAGACCATCCTGACTAACACGGTGAAACCCCGTCTCTACTAAAAAATACAAAAAACTAGCCGGGCGAGGTGGCGGGCGCCTATAGTCCCAGCTACTCGGGAGGCTGAGGCAGGAGAATGGTGGTAAACACAGGAGGCGGAGCTTGCAGTGAGCTGAGATCCGGCCACTGCACTCCAGCCTGGGTGACAGAGCAAGACTCCGTCTCAAAAAAAAAAAAAATTCCTCATCCTTTAATGTTCACATTCAGATTCACACTGGAATAAAACCACACAAATGTACGGAATGTGGGAAAGCCTTCACTAGATCAACTCACCTTACTCAACATATAAGAACTCACACTGGAATAAAACCCTATGAATGTAAGGAATGTGGCCAAGCCTTCACTCAATACACGGGCCTTGCTATACACATACGAAAATCACACTGGAGAGAAACCCTATCAGTGTAAGGAATGTGGGAAAGCCTTCAATAGATCTTCAACGCTTACTCAACATACAAGAATTCACACAGGAGAGAAACCTTATGAATGTGTTGAATGTGGGAAGACTTTCATTACTTCTTCTGATCGTAGTAAACATTTCAAAACTCACAGTGGAGAAAGGCCCTTTGTATGCAAGATATGTGGTAAAGCATTTATATGTTCCTCACCCCTTAATGTTCACCTGCGAACTCATACCGGAGAGAAACCCTTCATATGTAAAGAATGTGGGAAAGCATTTGCTGTTTCCTCACACCTAAGTAGACATGAAAGAATTCACATTGGGGAGAAACCCTATGAAAGTAAGGGTATGAGTGTTACCATTTAGCTCATAGTTTGCCATCTTTAAGTATTGGCAGTGACACTAAAGATAATCAGATGTCCTGAATGCCTTGCAGAGGTTGTAATGGCTCATGGATTGGCTTTGGATGCCATCCTGAGGGTCTGAAATTAAACTTACAGGTTCTGAATACAACTTCATGGTGGCCTGAGTCTGGGCATCTGTGAAGAAGGCTCATGGATGGTGAGGTCAGTACTGCAGGCTGCCTCACATTAGTGATTAGATTCCTAAGATCATAGCATTAACAAGTTCTGTATGAGATAAGTCATCTAGGTTGGTCCCAGCCCCTGTTAGTCATGTGCTCCTCCAAGGGTATCTTTTGTTCCTACGGATCCTGCAGAGCATGGCAGGTATGAAACCATCCTTAACTGCCAGTGCACTTTCACAGCTGATTATTTCTGTGTCTCCTTCTTATAAAATCTATGAAGTGTGACAGCCTTACCTGTTCTGTCCTCTCTGTCCATTTTAGGTGGCACAATGTAAGTAGCAGTGTCTCTTCTAGTATAATCCAGTCTCTCTCCTCACTTCTGTTAAGATGGCTGATACAGTCCATGAATCCCACTGATGATCTCTTTATCAAATGATTGTTCAGCCGCACATTCAGGATTCTCTTCAGTACAAGTTTTGTAATTTTTGCAGTATGGATAGCCTGAGAATTTTCCAAATCTCCAAGTTCTGGTTCTGTTTTCTTTTATATTTCTTCTGCAGTTCAGGTCTTCTCTTTTGTATTTTCCTGTAAGCAGTCAGGAATAATGAAGGTTCCTGTGTCTTTTAACACTTTAATTACAGGTGTTAGTGATAAATACCCAGTTTTATTGCTCTCAAGCTCTACTTTCTTTTTTTTTTTTTTTTTTTTTGAGACGGAGTCTCGCTCTGTCGCCCAGGCTGGAGTGCAAGCTCTACTTTCCACAAAATGCTAGAATACAGTTCTGCCAAGTTCTTCACTTCATATCAAGGGTTGTCTTTTCTTCATTTTCCAATAGCATGTTCCTCATTCCCCAGTGACACCTCACCAGGAGCACCCTTACTAATATTATTTCCAGCTTGCACATCAGAATTTTTATAGCCTCTACTCATTTGTCAATTTCAAAGCTGCTTCACATTTTTAGTTTTTTTTTTTTTGTTTGTAATGGCAGTACCTCACTTTTCAGTGCCAAAATCTGCCTTAGTTAGCTCAGGCAACCATAACAGAATACCACAGACCAAATGGCCCAAATGGCTTACAAATTCTTTTTTTTTTTTTTTTTTTTTTTTTTTTTTTTTGAGACAGAGTCTTGCTCTGTAGCCCAGGCTGGAGTGCGGAGGTATGATCTTGACCTGGGCTCACTGCAAGCTCCGCTTCCCAGATTCACGCGATTCTCCTGCCTCAGCCTCCTGCGTAGCTGGGACTACAGGCACCTGCCACCGCGCCCGGCTAATTTTTTGTATTTTTAGTAGAGACGGGGTTTCACCGTGGTCTCGATCTCCTGACCTCGTGATCCACCCGCCTCGGCCTCCCCAAATGCTGGGATTACAAGCGTGAGCCACCGCGCCTGGACACAAATTCTTTTAATTTTAAATAATTGAGGTTAAAAACACAGATTTTTTTTTTTTTTTTTGAGATGGAGTTTGTATTTTTACTTAACCATATATCTTGGAAATCACTTCATGTGAGTTCATAGAGATCTTCATTCATTTCTAGGGCTGCATGATATTCCATTGGTAGATGTACCATATATTCAGATACTCTAATACTTGAGAGCATTTAGGCATTCATATTGCAATCACAAACAGTGCTGCAATTAATACTCTTGAACTTCTTTGAATTGTTAAAGGTTTACCTTCAAGGCAGATTCTTAGAAGTTTAGACTGAATCCTGGACCTGGTTTTAAAAAAAAATTCTTAAAAGTAGGATTGTGGCTGGGCACAGTGGCTCATGCCTGTAATCCCAGTACTTGGGAGGCCGAGGTGGGTGGATTACTTGAGGTCAGGAGTTTGAGACCAGCATGGCCAACATGGTAAAACCCCGTCTCTACTAAAAATACAAAAAATTAGCAGGGCGTGGTGACACATGCCTGTATTCCCAGCTACTTGGGAGGCTGAGGCAAGAGAATCCCTTGAACCCGGGAAGCGGAGGTTGGGGTGAGCCAAGATCGGGCCATTGCACTCCAGCCTGGGCAACAAAAGCAAAACTCCATCTCGAAAAAAAAAAGGCAGAATTGCAAGGCTAGGCATAGTTGCCCATGCCTGTAACCCCAGCACTTTAACCTCCTTAGTTTGAGACCAGCCTGAGTAACAGGTGAACTCATCTCTAAAAAATATGCAAAAATTATCCGGGTGTTGTGGCTCATGCCTGTAGTCCCCAGATACTCTGGAGGTTGAGGTGGGAGCATCGCTTGAACCTGACAGGTGGATGCTGCAGGTAGCCCAGATTGTGCCACTGCATATTCCAGTCTGGGGGACACAGCAAAACTTTCTCAAAAAAGAAAAAGGTCGGGCATGGTGGCCCACACTTGTAATCCCAACACTTTGGGGTGGGAGGATTGCCTGAGCTCAGGAGTTTGAGACCAGGCTGGGCAACATGGCCAAACCCTGTCTTTACTAAAAATTAAAAGAAATTAGGCCAGGCGTGGTGGCTCATGCCTGTAATCCCAGCACTTTGGGAGGCCGAGGTGGGTGGATATGAGGTCAGGAGATTGAGACCATCCTGGCTAACACGGTGAAGCCCCGTCTCTACTAAAAATATGAAAAATTAGCTGGGTGAGGTGTTGGGCGCCTGTAGTCCCAGCTACTCCGGAGGGTGAGGCAGGAGAATGGCGTGAACCCGGGAGGCAGAGCTTGCAGTGAGCCGAGATCGCGCCACTGTACTCCAGCCTGGGTGACAAAGCAAGACTCCATCTCAAAAAAAAAAAAAAAAAAAAGGGGCTGGGTGCGGTGGCTCAAGCCTGTAATCCCAGCACTTTGGGAGGCCGAGACGGGCGGATCACGAGGTCAGGAGATCGAGACCATCCTGGCTAACACGGTGAAACCCCGTCTCTACTAAAAAAATACAAAAAACTAGCCGGGCGAGGTGGCGGGCGCCTGTAGTCCCAGCTACTCCGGAGGCTGAGGCAGGAGAATGGCGTGAACCCGGGAGGGGGAGCTTGCAGTGAGCTGAGATCCGGCCACTGCACTCCAGTTCGGGCGACAGAGCAAGACTCCGTCTCAAAAAAAAAAAAAAAAAAAACCGAGTGTGGTGGTGTGCTCCTGTAGTCCCAGTTACTAGGGAGACAGGCACAAGAGTCGCTTGAACCCAGGAAATGGAGGTTGCAGTGAATTGAGATCACGCCATTGCACACCAACCTGGGCAACAGAGGGAGACTGTCTCAAATTAAAAAAAAAAAAGAAGTTTCCAGATTGCACAGGTAGTGTTTTCAGGTATTGCCAATTTCTTCTCTGTAGTATCCAGCCTCCAAATTGTCCCCCAATAATCCCTGTTTCTCAATACTCGTACCTTTGTGTAGTCCTCTCACGTTGTACCAGGCTTCATCTCTGTGCTTAGCAGAATGTGGCAAAAGTCATATTAAGTCACTGCGGAAGTTTAGGTTACAAAAGACCACACACATATGGAATCTCACTGGAGTCCATACAGTGAAAGCAATCTTGAAAAAGAAGTTTGTTGGGTAGGGCAAGGTGGCTCACGCCTGTAATGGCACCACTCTGTGAAGCCAAGGCAGGTGGATCATTTGAGGTCAGGAGTTTGAGACCAGCTTGGCCAATATGGTGAAACCCCATCTCTACTAAAAATACAAAAATTAGCCGGGCACAGTGGCAGACTTATGTAATCCCAGCTACTTGGGAGGCTGAGGCAGGAGAATCGTTTGAACCTGGGAGGTGGAGGTTGTGGTGGTGAGCCGAGATCATGCCATTGCCCTCCAGTCTGGGCAACAGCGAGACTTAGTCTCAAAAAAAAAAAGAAAGAAAGGATTGTTGGAGAATTCACACTTTGTGATGTCAAAAGTGACTAGCCTGTAATCCCAACAATTCGGGAGGCTGACTCAGGAAAACTGCTTGAGTCCAGGAGTTTGAGACCAGCTTGGGCAACTTAAGGAGACTTCATCTCTTCAAAAAATAAAAATAAAAAATAGCTCGGCATGGTGGTGCATACCTGTAGTCCCAGCTACTCAGGAGCTGAGGTAGGAGGGATCCCTTGAGCCCAGGAAGTTGACCCTGCAGTGAGCTGTGATCACACCATTGCACTCCAGCCTGGGCAACAGAGTGAGACCTTGTCTCAAGAAAAAAGCAGAAAAAATAGCACTACAAAGCTACAGTAATCAAAACAATTTGGTATAGGCATAACTAGACTGGAGACCATTGTTACAGCATAGAGAGCCCAGAAATAAACCTTCACAGATATAATCAAATGGCTTTCACAGTGGTGCCAACAACCTTCAATGGAGGAAGGGCAGTTTTAATTTTCTTGCTGGGCTACATTCCCAGGAGGTTAGGCAATCTTAGTCACAGGAAGAGATAGGAGATTGGCACAAGATACAGGTCATGAAGACCTTGGTGGTAAAACAGGATGTGGTAAAGAACCTGGCCAACTTCCATCAAATACAAGATGTTGACAAATATGACCTCTGGTCATCCTCACTGCTAATTATAGGTTAATTATAATGCACTAGCATGCTAAAAGACAGTCCCGTCAGCTCCATGACTTTTTACAAATGTCACGGCAATGTTTGGAAGTTTACCTAGATAGTCTAAAAGGGAAGGATGCTAGGTTCCAGAAAATCTCTGCCCCTTTCCTGAAAAACTTATGGACACCCCACCCCTTATTTAGCATATAATCAGTAAATAACCATAGGTATACTCAATAGAGCAGCGCGTAGGAAAGGAGACCAGACTCCTTTCCATTAACAATACCATCATGATCCAGTAATTCCACTACTGAGTATATTTCCAAAGGAAATGACGTCAATATCTTGAAGAGATCTGCAATCCCACGTTCATTGCAAACATCTTAGAACATAATAGACAAGATATGGAAATAACCTAAATATTCCTGGACATTTAGAAATGAAGAAAATGTGATATATACACGTGAATATATACACGTGATATATACACGTGAATATTATTTAGCTGTATTGTACGGCCGGGCACAGTGGCTCACGCCTATAATCCCAGCACTTTGGGAGGCTGAGGCGGGGGATATCAAGAGATCAAGACCATCGTGGCCAGCATGGTGAAAGCCCGCCTCTACTGAAAATACAAAAAATTAGCCCAGTGTGGTGGTGTGCACCTGTAATCCCAGCTACTCAGGAGGCTCAGGCAGGAGAATCTCTTGAATCCGGGAGGCAGAGGTTGCAGTAAACGGAGATCACACCATTGAACTCCAGCCTGGTGACAGAGTAAGACTCCGACTTAAAAAACAAAAAACAAAAAAACAAAAAAAAAAAAACCTGTGTCATATACTTGGAATTTGCTAAGAAAGTAGTTTTTGAGTGTTCTCAACACAGTAAAAAAGGTAACTGTGAAGTGATGGTTGCATAAATTAGTATGATAGTGGTAATCATTTCACAATGTTTATACAAAACATCACATTGCACACTTTATACATTTTTATTTGTCAATGATGGATCAATAAATCTTGTGGTGGGAGGTGGGGGAGAAGTGTTAGCAGAAAAACTGGATATAGACATGCATAAGAAGGGAGTTAGACCCTAACCTTATACCATATATAAAATGAACTTAAAATGGATCAAGGCCGGGCACGGTGGTCCACGCCTGTAATCCCAGCAGTTTGAGACGCCGAGGCAGGTGAATCACAGGGTCAGGAGTTCAAGACCAGCCTGGCCAATATGGTGAAACCCCCGCCTCTACTAAACATACAAAAATTAACCGGGTGTGGTGGAGGGCACCTGTAATCTCAGCTACTCTTGAGGCTGAGGCAGGAGAATTGCTTGAACCAGGTAGGTGGAGGTTGCAGTGAGCTGAGATAGCGCCTTGCACTCCAACCTGGGCAACAAGAGCAAAACTTCGTCTCAAAAAAAAAAAAAGATCAAGAGCTCTCTCCTTGCCTAACGCAGCCATGGCCTGTGGTCCCAAGAAGCATCTGAAGGGAATAGCAGCTCCAAAGCATTGAATGTTGCATAAATTGACCAGTGTGTTTGCTCCTCATCCATCCACCGGTCCTCACAAGTTGAGAAAGTGTCTCCCCCTCATCATTTTCCTAAGGAACAGACTTAAGTATGCCCTGACAGGAGATGAAGTAAAGAAGATTTTCTTAGGCCGGGCACGGTGGCTCAAGCCTGTAATCCCAGCACTTTGGGAGGCCGAGGCGGGCGGATCACGAGGTCAGGAGATGGAGACCATCCTGGCTAATATGGTGAAACCCCGTCTCTACTAAAAAATACAAAAAACTAGCCGGGCGAGGTGGCGGGCGCCTGTAGTCCTAGCTACTCGGGAGACTGAAGCAGGAAAATGGCATGAACCTGGGAGGCGGAGCTTGCAGTGAGCTGAGATCCGGCCACTGCACTCCAGCCCGGGCCACAGAGCGAGACTCCGTCTCAAAAAAAAAAAAAAAAAAAAAAAAGATTTTCTTGCAGCCATTCGTTAAGATCGATGGCAATGTCTGAACGGATATAACGTACCCCGCTGGATTCATGGATGTCATCAACATTGACAAGATGGGAGAGAATTTCCATCTGACCTGTGACACCAAGGGTCACTTTGCTGTACAACATACTACACCTGAGGAGGTCAAGTACAAGTTGTGCAAACTGAGAAGTATCTTTGTGGGCACAAAAGGAATCCCTCATCTGCTGACTCATGATGCTTATGCCATCTGCTACCCTGATCCCTGTATCAAGGTGAATGATACCATTCAGATTGATTTGGAGACTGGCAAGATTACTGATTTGGAGACTGGCAAGATTACTGATTTCATCAAGATTGACACTGGTAACCTGTGTATGGTGACTGGAAGTGGTAACCTGGGAAGAATGGGCATGATCAACACAGAGCAGCACCCTCGATCTTTCAAGGTGGTTCACGTGAAAGATGCCAATGGCAACAGCTTTGCCACTCTACTTTCCAACATTTTTGTTACTGGCAAGGGCAACAGACCACGGATTTCTCTTCCCCAAGGAAAGGGTATCCGCCTCACCATTGCAGAAGAGATAGACAAAAGACTGGTGGCCAAACAGAGTCATGAGTGGATGAAATGGTCCCCAAGTGACATTTTAGATCTTCATATGTAATTTAAAATAATGTGGCATGGCTGGGCACAGTGGCTCACTCCTGTAATCCCAGCACTTTGGGAGGCCGAGGTGGGTGGATGACGAGGTCAGGTGTTCAAGACCAGCCTGGCCAACATGGTGAAGTCCTGTCCCTACTAAAAAGAAATACAAAAAGTAGCCGGGCGTGGTGGCATGCACCTGTAATCCCAGCACTTTGAGAGGCCAAGGTGGGTGGATCACGAGGTCAGGTGTTTGAGACCAGCCTGACCAACATGGTGAAGCCCTGTCTTTACTAAAAATAAATACAAAAAGTAGCCGGGCGTGGTGGCGTGCGCATGTAATCCCAGCTACTCAGGAGGCTGAGGCAGGAGAATCACTTGAACCTGGAAGGCAGAGGTTGCAGCGAGCTGAGATCATGCCACTGCACTCCAGCTTGGGCAACAGAGCAAGCCTCCGTCTTAATAACAATAATGTGGCATGATTTTTAAAAAATGGATCAAAAACCTAAGTGTAGTTTAAGAGCTAGAGCTGGAAAACTATTAGAAGGAAACATAGGTGAGAAAGCTTCATGATATTGGAATTGGAAATGACTTCTTAGTTATGTCATCAACCATACAGGCAACACAAGAAAAATTATGAGTTAAACCTAATCAATACAAATTTTGTGCTTCAAAGCATAATAACAAAAGAGTGAAAAGACAATCTACAAATGGGAGAAAATATTTGCAAGTCCTGTGTCTGACTGGGGACAAATATTCAGAGTTTCTTTGTAAAATTTCTAGAACCCAAGAGTAACAACAACAAAACCCAATTCAAATACAGAAAAAGGACTTGAATAATATCACCAAAGAAGATACACAGATGGCCAATAAGCACAGGAAATGATGCTCACGAAAAGATGCTCAGCATCACTAAACATCATCAAAATGAAAACCAAAACCATGCTGGATGTGATGTCTCACGCCTGTAATCCCAGCACTTTGGGAGGCTCAGGGCAGGGGATTCCTTGAGACTAGGAGTTCAAGACCAGCCTGGGCATATGGTGAGATTTCATCTTTACAAAAAAATTTTTTTTTTTTTTTTTTTTTTTTTTTTTTTTTTTTTTTTTTTTGAGACGGAGTCTCGCTCTGTCACCCAGGCTGGAGTGCCCGATCTCAGCTCACTGCAAGCTCCGCCTCCCGGGTTTACGCCATTCTCCTGCCTCAGCCTCCGGAGTAGCTGGGACTACAGGCGCCCGCCACCTCGCCCGGCTAGTTTTTTGTATTTTTAGTAGAGACGGGGTTTCACCGTGTTAGCCAGGATGGTCTCGATCTCCTGACCTCGTGATCCGCCCATCTCGGCCTCCCAAAGTGCTGGGATTACAGGCTTGAGCCACCGCGCCCGGCCTACAAAAAAAATTTTTAAATTCAGCCAAGCATGGTGGTGGCATTCACTTGTAATCCCTGCTACTTGAGAGGCTAAGGTGGGAGGATTACCTGAGTTCAGTAGGTTAAGGACTGCAGTGATCCATGATCATGTCACTGCATTCCAGCCTAGACAACAGAGTGAGACCCTATCTCAAACAAACAAACAAACAAACAAATTAAACAGAATTACCATATGATCCAGACATTCCACTTTGGCATATATATCCAAAAGTGTTGAGAGCAGGTGCTCAAAGAAATATTTCTACACCAATGTTTATCTCACTAGTATTCACAATAGCCAATCCCTGCCCAACTGCAATTTTAACACACTTGATTGTTTGAAACATAGCCTGAACAAGCTTATTTTTAGCCATTTCAAGTGTACCTTCTTTGAAAACCCCATCCCCCTGCTGTCCTACAGAGCTTTTTATTTTTTATTATTTTTGTTTTTGTTTTTTTGTTTGTTTTTTTGAGACAGAGTCTCACTCTGTTGCCCAGGCTGGAGTGCAGTGGCAAGATCTCAACTCACTGCAACTTCCGGCTCCCGGGTTCGAGTGATTCTCCTGCCTCAGCTTTCTGAGTCGCTGGGATTACAGGCGGACGCCACCATGCCCGGCTAATTTTTGTATTTCTTAGTAGAGATGGGGTTTCACCATGTTGGTCAGGCTGGTCTCGAACACCTGTCCTCGTGATCCGCCCCCCCTGCTCTCCCAAAGTGCTGGGATTATAGGTATGAGCCACTTCGCCGGCCCTTCAGAGCTTTTTAACTGGAACATATGCTGCCAGTCTGGTGAGTATCATCATTTAGTTATTTATAAGCACCCTCTTTGATTCCCTTTCTCCTCCAGGAGTCTCTCTTCCTTTCCACCCTTTCTGAGAAGCAACCCACAGGTAGAAGCCTGTGAATACTGGCCGGGTGCGGTGGCTGAAGCCTGTAATCCCAGCACTTTGGGAGGCCGAGACGGGCGGATCACGAGGTCAGGAGATCGAGACCATCCTGGCTAACATGGTGAAACCCCGTCTCTACTAAAAATACAAAAAACTAGCCGGGCGAGGTGGCGGGCGCCTGTAGTCCCAGCTACTTGGGAGGCTGAGGCAGGAGAATGGCGTGAACCCGGGAGGCGGAGCTTGCAGTGAGCCGAGATTGCACCACTGCACTCCAGTCTGGGCGACAGAGCGAGACTCCGCCTCAAAAAAAAAAAAAAAAAAAGAAAGAAAAAAAAGAGAAACCTGTGAATACTCTCTTGCTGTTTGCTCCCTCCCCCACTGCTAACCTGTCAAAGCACATCCCAAATAAAGCTTGTGTGCTACTGCCGCCTTGTAGGTACATCTTTTTCCTTACTCATCCAAGAAATCACTTGAACACCTTACATACATGTATGGTTTTATTTTTCACATTTAGATCACTAGTCCATTTGAAGTATATTGTTGTATATGCTGTGAAGTATAGATTTAATTTCATCTTTTCTCTGATGGCTAACCAACTGTCTTAGACTTTCCATTACAAATGGCATTTTTTACTCTATGGATCTGAAACAACACTTTTTTTTTTTTTTTTTTTTTTTGAGACGGAGTCTGGCTCTGTCCCCCAGGCTGGAGGTGCGGTGGCCGGATCTCAGCTCACTGCAAGCTCCGCCTCCCGTGTTCACGTCATTCTCCTGCCTCCGCCTCCCAAGTAGCTGGGACTACAGGCGCCCGCCACCTCGCCCGGCTAGTTTTTTGTATTCTTTAGTAGAGACGGGGTTTCACCGTATTAGCCAGGATGGTCTCGATCGCCTGACCTTGTGATCCGCCCGTCTCGGCCTCCCAAAGTGCTGGGATTACAGGCTTGAGCCACCGCGCCCGACCTATAGTATGTTTTTTATTTATTTTAAAATAATTTAATTCTTTGTCTTGGGTGAAAACTGTCAATAGTATGTTTTAATATCTGTTGCTCATCATTGCTTTTGTTTTAGTTTTCCTTTTTTTTTTTTGACACAGTCTCCCTCTGTCCCAGGCTGGGGTGCAATGGCGTGATCTCAGCTCACTGCAACCTCCGCCTCCCGGGTTCAAGTGATTATCCTGCCTCAGCCTCCCGAGTAGTTGGGACTACAGGCATGTGCCATGATGCCCAGCTAATTTTTGTATTTTTAGTAGAGACAGTTTCACCATGTTGGCCAGGATGGTCTTGATCTCCTGACCTTGTGATCTGCCTGCCTCAGCCTCCCAAAGTGCTGTGATTACAGGTGGGAGCCACAGTGCCTGGCCTTGTTTTTGTTTTGTTGCTTATTATCAGATTTTCTTCTTCCATATAAACTTTTAGTATCAATGTACCTAACTCCAGAAAAACTTTGGTATTTTTATTGGGATTATGTTACATTTCTGAATAAACTTGAGGAGAATGTCTGGTATTAGTGCTATTTTACAACGTAGGAAATGTGGTCCTGGCCCATGTGGTAAGATCAGAAAAATAACAATAGAAATACATATTTTTGGCCAGGCATAGTGACTCACACTTGTAATCCCAGCATGTTGGGAGGCCCAGGTGGGCGGATCATGAGGTCAGGAGTTCGAGACCAGCCAGGCCAATATGGTGAAACCATGTCTCTACTAAAAATACAAAAATTAGCTGAGCATCGTGGCGTGGGCTTGTAGTCCCAGGTACTCGGGAGGCTGAGAGAGAAGAATCGCTTGAACCAGGGAGCAGAGGTTGCAGTGAGCCAAGATTGTGCCAGTGCGCTCCAGCCTGGGCAACAGAGCGAGACTCCATCTCAAAAAAAAAAAAAAAAGAAAGAAAAAAGAAAAAAGGATTTTTTTTTTTTAAAAAGTTTTTGCTGGCTGGGCGCGGTGGCTCAAGCCTGTAATCCCAGCACTTTGGGAGGCCGAGACGGGCGGATCACGAGGTCAGGAGATCGAGACCATTCTGGCTAACACGGTGAAACCCCGTCTCTACTAAAAAAAAATACAAAAAACTAGCCGGGGGAGATGGCGGGCACCTGTAGTCCTAGCTACTCGGGAAGCTGAGGCAGGAGAATGGCATAAACCTGGGAGGCAGAGCTTGCAGTGAGCTGAGATCCGGCCACTGCACTCCAGCCTGGGCGACAGAGCTAGACTCCGTCTCAAAAAAAAAAAATTTTTTTTTGCTGTGTTGCTCAGGCTGGTCTCCAACTCCTGGCCTCAAACGATCCTCCCATATTGGCCTCCCAAAGTGCTGGGATTACAGGCATGAGCCAGCGTGCCCAGCCAGAAATACATACTTGATGAAGACCAAAAAAAATCAAGATTTATATAGAAAAGTATTATTTTATTGAAAATGTGGCCATGCGCAGTTGCTCATGCCTATTGTAGGGAAAAGAGAGATCAGACGGTTACTGTGTCTACGTAGAAAAGGAAGACATAAGAAACCCCATTTTGATCTGTACCCTGAACAATTGTTTTGCCTTGAGTTTTGCTGTTAATCTGTAACTTTAGCTCCAACCTTGTGCTCACAGAAACATGTTTTGTATGGAATCAAGGTTTAAGGGCTCTAGGGCTGTGCAGGATGTGCCTTGTTAACAGTATGTTTACAGGCAGTATGCTGGGTAAAAGTCATCGCCATTCTCCATTATCGATTAACCAGGGGCACAATGCACTGCGAAAAGCCACAGGGACTTCTGCCCAGGAAAACTGGGTATTGTCCAACGTTTCTCCCCACTGAGACAGCCTGAGATATGGCCTCGTGGGACGGGAAAGACCTGACTGTCCCCCAGCCTGACATCCATGAAGGGTCTGTGCTAAGGAGGATTAGTAAATAAGAGGAAGGCCTCTGTCTCCTGCATGCCCCTGGGAACGGAATTCTTGGTATAAAACTCGATTGTACATTTGTTCTATTTTGAGAGAGGAGAAAATTCCCTTGTGGCTAGAGGCGAGACATGCTGGTGTCAACGCTGCTCTGTTATTCTTTACTACACTGAGATATTTGGGTGGAGAGAAGCATAAATCTGGCCTACGTGCACATCCAGGCATAGTACCTTCCCTTGAACTTATTTGTGACACAGATTCCTTTGCTCACATATTTTCTTGCTGACCTTCTCCCCACTATCACCCTATTCTCCTGCCGTATTCCCCTTGCTGAGATAGTGAAAATGGTAATCAATAAATACGGAGGGAACTGAGAGACCAGTGCTGGTGCGGGTCCTCTGGATGCTCAGTGCGGGTCCCCTGGGCCCATTGTTCTTTCTCTATACTTTGTGTCTTATTTATTTTCTCAGTCTCTTGTCCCACCTGACGAGAAACACCCACAGGTGTGGAGGGGCTGGCCCCCTCACCTATACTCCCAGCATCCTGCCTGGCTGAGTTAGGTGAATCACAAGGTCAGGAGTTTGAGACCAGCCTGGCCAACATGGTGAAACACCCTCTCTACTAAAAATAGAAAATATTAGCTGAGTGTAGTGGCAGCCACCTGTAATCCCAGCTACTTGGGAGGCTGAGGCAGGAGAATCGCTTGCACCCGGGAGATGGAGGTTGTAGTGAGCTGAGATCGCGCCACTGCACTTCAGCCCGGGCGACAGAGTGAGACTTCATCTCAAAAACAAACAAACAAAAAAAAAGTAAAAAGAAAACACAATGGAAACAGGAGGTTCTATAAAATAAAAAATGAAAAAATATGCTGGGTGCGGTGGCTCACGCCTGTAATCCCAGCACTTTGGGAGTCCAAGGCGGGTGGATCACGAGGTCAGGAGATTGAGACCATCCTGGCTAACACGGTGAAACCCCGTCTCTACTAAAAACCCAAAAAAATTAGCCTGGTGTGGTGGCGGGCGCCTGTAGTCCCAGGTATTCGGGAGGCTGAGGCAGGAGAATGGCGTGAACCCGGGAGGGGGAGCTTGCAGTGAGACGAGACTGCACCATTGCACTCCAGCCTGGGGGACAGAGGGAGACTCCGTCTGAAAAAAAAAAAAAAAAAAAAAAAAAGAAAAGAAAAAATAAAGGCACACAGAAAGAATGACTGAATGGAAGAGATAGACCATGCCATTCACTGGTCTATCACTGGCAGGTTTATCAATATGGAAGATTCATGGAAAGGCTCCAGGGACATGAGTAGTGGCATACAAAAAAGCTTTACATAGACACACACACACACACATACATACATATATATTTTTTGAGACCAAGTCTCACTCTTGTGCCCCAGACTGGAGTGCAGTGGCACAATCTCGGCAACCTCTGCCTCCCGGGTTCAAGCGATTCTCCTGCCTCAGCCTCCTGAGTAGCTGGGATTACTGGCGCCTGCCACCACATCCAGCTAATTTTTGTATTTTTAGTAGAGACGGGGTTTCACCACATTGGCCAGGCAGTTGTCAAACTCCCGACCTCAGGTGATCCGCCCGCCTCGGCCTCCCAAAGTGCGGGGACTACAGGCATGAGCAGCGGCGCCTGGCCATATATATATATTTTAATAGGGACAGGGTCCAGCCCAGTGCGGGCCTGGGCAACAAGAGCGAAACTCTGTCTCAAAAAAAAAAAAAAAAAAAAAAAGAAAGAAAAAGAAAGACACTCGGTCTTGCTATTTTGCTCAGGCTGGTCTGGAACTCTTGGACTCAAGCTATCCACCTGCCTCCCAAAGTGCTGGAAGGCCACCGAGCCCGCCTGGGATTAGCTTTGGAGGAGCATCCTCTGGGGTGCGTCCTATCCCCCATCCTCGCCCTTCCAGCCCTTCTGGCCACCTGAAACGCGGGCTAGACCGGATCCCACCTCTAAACCGCCCCCAAGTAAGGGCCCCACCCCTCGCCCACAGTTTCCTCCAGAGGCCAGGTTCTAACCTCATCTTTTTCTCTGAACCTGTTTCTGCATCCCGCTCCCTGAGCCAACCCCAGGCCCATCCGCACCCACGAAGAAGGAAACTGGAATTTCTGTGTTCGATCAGGTCCTACGTGGCTGAAACTCAAGTTCTGGAGCCCCACCCGGCCGGAGGCTCGGAGCGGAAGTAACGTCAGCGCGCCACCGCCATCTTTACCGGCTGTGGTTCCGCATGGTCAGTGCCATTTCGCCTTTATTCTGGTGGAATCCACCCGGGCTGTGGTGAGTTCCACCTGCTTGGGGGTCCTGGAGCTAGCAGGGGGGCGGCAAAGGAAGGACTGGGCGCGGTCGCCCAGGAGCCTGTCGGATCCGCTTTCTTTCACTGGCCCTCGGCCCTCGGGATGCGGCTTCTGGCCAGTTCGGAGAGGCCGCACACTTCATCTATCCCTGTCAGGAGCCCCGTTCGGAAGTGTGTTTGTCCTGCCTCCGCGGGGTGTTTTCTTGAGTGCTTTCATCCGCTGTGCTCCCCTCTTGAAAAGCTTGGAAAGCAACCTTTGTGTGTTTTTTTCTTTCCGAAAGGAAAAGGATTTCTACCTTTCTGGTGAGGTTGGCTCTGGCCCCGCAACCTTCCGCGTCCGGAACCTGGCTCTTCCGGCGTGTACCTGGTGAGCACCGGCAGAAAAATGGTTTCAAGAGGGCTGTGACTTCCATTCATGTGCTAAAAAATACCTCATCTGAGAATCTAGCGTTGCCTTGATGTCCTTTACTTTTTTTATTTTTATTTTTTGGAGTCTTATTCTGTCACCCACTCTGGAGTGCAGTGGCACGATGTTGGCTCACTGCAACTTTCACCTCCCAGGTTCAAGTGATTGTTAGATAAGAGTTTTAAATTTCTTTCTAAAGAATCAATATGTCAGTATGTTTAATTCTTTGCCATCTACTTTTAAACTTCCCCGTAAAGCAACCTTTTCCATCACCTGCTCCACCCTGACTCATTCTGATTTCCTGCTCCACCCTGACTCATTCTGATTACCTGCTCCAGCCAGACTCATTTCTATTATCTGCTCCGCCCTGAGTCATTTTCCACCCTGACTCTTCCCAATTTACTGGTCTGTTACAACCATTTTTCCCACCAAGCCACTCACCCCGTCACTCTCTTTAAATTAGCCAGTCGGAATTAGTTTAGCCTGTGGGGTCTAACCCTAGCCATAGGGGAACGACACAGCGGCAGGGGCCACATTCCTCAAGAATAAGAACCCCTTCCCCTCCCTTGTCCTGGTGTGCGTTCACCATTGCTCCATCTGTGAGGGCACACCCTTCTGTAGAAGTAAATTGCCTTGCTGAGAAAAAATTTTATATTCAAGTGCTATTTTTTTTGTGGCACTGAAACTTTATGTATAACATGATTCACCTGCCACAGCCTCCAAGTAGCTGGGATTCTGGGCGTGCACCACCACACCCAGCTAATTTTTTATATTTTTGGTAGAGACGGGGTTTCACCATGTTGGCCAGGCTAGTCTCGAGCTGCTGACCTCAAGTGATCCACTTGCCACTTATTTTTGAAACGTTACATTCAGCTGGAAAAAACATATAGTTGTTTAGGCTGTGCCTATTTTTGTATGTAAATATGAACACGTGTAGACTGTAAGCCTTTAGTTTTTTATTTTTATTTTCTTGCAGGTTATTTTTTTTTCTAGTTGTTACCAGCTGCAAGCCTTTCTACTTAAGAAAGCCCAGCCAGACGCGCTGGCTCACACCTATAATCGCAGCACTTTGGGAGGCAGAGGCAGGTAGATCACCTGAGGTCAGGAGGTCAAGACCAGCCTGGCCAACATGGTAAAACCCTGTCTCTACTAAAAATACAAAAATTAGCCGGGCGTGGTGGCGGGCCCCTGTAATCCCAGCTGTTGGAGATAAAAAAATAAAATGCTTGGTGCTGCAAAGTGAAACCAGCACTCAGGCAAAAGTTTTCTCAGCAACACAATTTACTTCTATAGAAGGGTAAGTCTCGGCCGGGCGCGGTGGCTCAAGCCTGTAATCCCAGCACTTTGGGAGGCCGAGACGGGCAGATCACGAGGTCAGGAGATCGAGACCATCCTAGCTAACATGGTGAAACTCCATCTCTACTAAAAATACAAAAAACTAGCCGGGCGAGGTGGCGGGCGCCTGTAGTCCCAGCTACTCGGGAGGCTGAGGCAGGAGAATGGCGTAAACCCGGGAGGCGGAGCTTGCAGTGAGCTGAGATCCGGCCACTACACTCCAGCCTGGGTGACAGAGCAAGACTCCGTCTCAAAAAAAAAGAAGGGTAAGTCTCATGGATGGAGTGATGGCAAGAGTACACCGCATAAGGGAGGGGAAGGGATTTTTATTTCTAACACAGGGTCCCTACCTCTGTGTCACCAGCCCCCCCATGGGTTGGGGTCGGACTGCACAATCTAAACTGACCCTATTGACTATTTGTGAATATTTTCCCCAAATAAGGAAGGGTAGAGTGATGTGTGAGTCACAATGGTGGGATGTGCGGTTTCCAAGAGTGGAATAGGTGCAGAATGGGTAGCCAAGGGAACAGAGGTGAGTTATTGCTTAGAGCTGACGGGAAGGTTGTTTACAGTAACTAGAGGCAAGGAGGCATGGAGAACCGGAAAGCTGAGTTTGAGAACAAAGAACAAGGAAGTTAACAAGCTGAACTTTTTTTTTTTTTTTTTTTTTTGGGATGGAGTCTCGCTCTGTCGCCCGGCCTGGAGTGCAGTGGCCGGATCTCAGCTCACTGCAAGCTCCGCCTCCCGGGTTTACCGCCATTCTCCTGCCTCAGCCTCCCTAGTAGCTGAGACTACAGGCGCCCGCCACCTCGCCCGGCTTGTTTTTTGTATTTTTTAGTAGAGACGGGGTTTCACAGTGTTAACCAGGATGGTCTCGATTCCTGACCTCGTGATCCGCCCGTCTCGGCCTCCCAAAGTGCTGGGATTACAGGCTTGAGCCACCGCGCCCGGCCCACAAGCTGAACTTTTGAAGAGAAATTCAGAGAAATATATTGTATCTTACACAGCTTCCAGAGGCTGAGGCAGGAGAATCGCTTGAACCCGGGAGGCGGAGGTTGCATTGAGCCGAGATCCTGCCACTGCACTCCAGCCTGGGCGACAAGAGCGAAACTGTCTCAGAAAAAAGAAAAAAGGAAGGCCATAATACTGAACTATTCTCTTCATCTGAAGTTCTTAGGTCTGTACTTCCCCACAGCTTCAAAACAGGGGCCTCCAGGAACCAGGAAGAAAGGATGGAGGCTTTATTACACTGACACTAGAATTATTTATTATTATAATCAGAATATTTTTCTAGTATCACTGTAATAAGATATCTAGTATCTATATGATTTATTATTATTAAGAGCATGTTTGGACTAAGTGTAGTTTTTATATTTTTTTTCTGAAAAATTTGATCCTAAGGAAAGCTTAAACATCTGACATACCCAGTCTAGTAGATTTACTTAATTTTTTAGCATTGTGCTTTTTTTCTTTCTCCTTAGGCAAATCTTATGGTGAATAATTTGAGTGTAAATTGAGCATAAATTGTACATGCGATGCTTAACCGTTAAAAATACTTGGTAATGCAGCTCCTAAAAGGCACTGTCATACTAAAACCACAATGCCAGTATTTCACTTAAATAAAAAATAATGTCCTCTAATGTCTGCTTTGCATAATAAGTGAAGTTCTGCGCATTGATTCAACATATGCTCTTGGGTGTTTTTGGATCTAAGATCCATTCAAGAGTTTTACATTGCAATTGTTAGTGTCTTCAGTGTCTTTTTTACCTAGAAGTTATTATTGTCTATTATATTGACTTCCAGAGAGTCACACTCTCTTAGAAAGTCATACAATCAGATATTTCTGATTGGATTCTCATGGTGTGTGTAAATATTCCATTATGCCATGCGATTTCCTACAAACTTAGAATTGGGTCCAGAGGAGAAGCTGACAACCGTTGTTTGATAATGGGTGACAGTATGTACTTCATGCTTTGGAGACCAGAAAGTCTCAAATTACTCAGTTCTGCCTTAGTTACTTCATGTCCCATGATTAGTTGTGCATTCTCTATCATGCACTAGTGGCAAATCACAACCTCTTTCTCAAAAAAAAAACAAAAAACAGTTAATCTGCACAAGAGGACATGGATTGACTCTGGAATACCAGAGGGCTGTACTCTACATCTTCTGTTGCTGCATGCCAGAGTCTTCCAATAAATAACATGCTATTTAACATGGACATGTTGAGTATCATTGGGTCTGCTGGATTAGGTGGACCAAGTGCTTGGGAAGCTTGCGGTGCTGCCTGAAATTGCTCTTGCCTACAATTGAAACTAGAATCCTTACAGGTAACTGTGGGCTCCTTAAAGCACCTGCAAATGTATATGTTGCCTCCAACTCTAGTCTGGGTGACACAGCAAGACTAGAGTGCCATGCCATAATCATGGCTCACTGCAGCCTTGACTTCCTGGGCTCAGGTGATCCTCCCACCTCAGCTTCCTGAGTAGCCAGGATTACAGGCCTCCACTAATACACCTGGCTAAGTTTTTTTGTTTGTTTGTTTGATTTTTTGAGACAGAATCTCACTCTCACTCAGACTGGAGTGCAGTGGCACGATCTTGGTTCACTGCAACATCTGCCTCCCGCGTTGAAGCAATTCTCCTACCTCAGCCTCTGGAGTAGCTGGGACTACAGGTGCACGCCACCATGCCCAGCTAATTTTTGTATTTTCCGTAGAGACGGAGTTTCACCTTGTTGGCCAGGCTGGTCTCAAACTCCTGACCTCAAGTGATCTGCCCGCCTCGGCCTCCTAAAGAGCTGGGATTACAGGCATGAGCCACTGTCTGTGACTGGTTGTGTGTGTGGGGGTGTGTGTGTGTGCACGCGCAGACAGGTCTTGCCAGGTTCAGACAGGTTTTGTGTGTGCATGTGTGTACAGACAGGTCTTGCTGTGTTGCCCAGCCTGGTTTGGAACTCCTGGGCTCAAGTGATCTCCCACCGCAGCCTCAAGTTTTGGGATTACAGGCATGAACCACCACACCTTAATATTGTTCTCTGTAGTGGCTGTACTAATTTACATTCCCACTAACTGCATACAAGGATTAACTTTTCACCACATCCTCATCAGCATTTGTTATTCCCTGTCTTTTTTCGAAAAGCCACTCTAAATGAGGTGAGATGATATCTCATTGTGGTTATGTGTGATTTGTATTTCTCTGATGATTAGTGATGTTGAGCATTTTTTCATGTACCTGTTGGCCATTTGTATGTCTTTTTTTTTTTGAGAAACATCTATTCTGTCCTTTTGCCGATTTTTTTAATTGGATTTTTTTTCGTTATCAAGTTTGAGTTCCTTATATATTCTGATTATTAATCTGAGGTGGATAGTTTGTAAATATTTTCTCCCATACTGTAGATTGTCTGTTCACTTTGTTGATTGTTTCTTTTGCTGTGGAGAAGCTTTTTAGCTTGATGTAATCTGATATGTTTATTTTTGCTCTTGTTGCCTGTGCTTTTGAGGTCTTCCAAAGAAATCTTTATCCAGACCAATGTCCTGGATTGTTTCCCCAGTGTCTTCCTCTACTAGTTTTATAGTTTCAGGTGTTAAATGTAAGTCTTTAATCTGTTTTGACTTTATTTTTTTTATGCTGAGAGATGGCATCTAGTTTTATTCTGCGTATGGTTATTCAGTTTTCCCAGCAGCATTTATTGAAAAGACTATTATTTTCCCATTGTATGCTTTTGGTGCCTTTGTTGAAAATGAGTTGTCTGTAAATGTGTAGATTTGTATTTAGGTTCTCTGTTCTCCTCCATTGATTTGTGTGTGTGTGTGTGTGTGTGTGTGTGTGTGTGTGTGTGTGTGTGTGTGTGTTTAATGTCAGTATCATGCTGATTTGGTTATGATAGCTTTGCAGTATATTTTGAAGTCAGGCAGTGTGATGATTCCAGCTTTGTTCTTTTTGGTCAGTATTTCTTTGGCTGTTTGAAGTCTTTTGTGGTTGCATATAAATTTTAGGATTTTTTTTTCTATATTTGTGATGAATGTCATTGGTATTTTGATAAGGGTTTCTCTTAATTGTAAATTGCTTTGGGTAGTATTGTCATTTTAAGAATATTCTTCTAATCCAGAAGCATGGGATATCTTTCCATTTTTTTCTGTATCCTTTACAGTTTGTTTCATCAGTGTTTTACAGTTTTCCTTGTATAGCTCCTTCACACTTTTAGTTACTTTTTATTTTCTCTTTTTTTCATAGGTGGAGTCTCACTTTGTTGCCCAGGCTGGAGTACAGTGGTGCAATCGTAGCTCATGCAGCAGCCTTGAACTCCTGGGCTCAAGGGGTCCTCCTGCCTCAGCCTCTTTTGAGTAGCCGGATCTACGGGTGTATGCCATCATGCCTGGCTAATTTTTTTTTTTTTTTTTAATAGAGACCGAGCCGTGCCATGTTGCCCAGGCTGGTCTTGAACTGCTGGGCTTAAGCAATCCTCCCACCTCAGCCTCCCAGAATTCTGGGATTACAATTATGAGTCATCCTGCCTGGTGCTGGCATTTTATACTCTTTGCAGCTATTGTAAATGTGATTACTTCTTTGATTTCTTTTTTAGATTGTTCACCATTGGCGTATATAAATGCAACTGATTTTTTATATGTTGATTTTATGTCCTGAACCTTTACTGAATTTGTTTATCAGTTCTAACAGGTTTTTGGTGGAGTCTTTAGGTTTTTCTAAAGATAAGATTGTGTCAGCTGAGCATGGTGGCTCATGCCTGTAATCCAGCACTGTAGGAGGTCAAAGCAAGAGGATCACTTGAAATCAGGAGTTCAAGGCCAACCTGGGTAATATATTGAGGACCCCTCTGCCCCTAATCTCTAAAAAAGAAAAAAAAAAGAAAAGTTAGCATTGTCACACATGCCTGTGGTTCTAGCTATTCGGGAGGCTGAGGCAGGAGTATCGCTTGAGCCCAGGAGATCAAGGCTGCAATGAGCTGTGATCACAGCTGCACTCCAGCCTGGGCAACAGAGGGAGACCCTGTTTCTAAGGAGAAAAAGGTCATGTCATTGGCAAACAAGGCTAATTTGACTTCTTTTTTAGTTGGGATGCCCTTTATTTGTTTCTCTTGCCTAATTGCTGTGGCTAGAACTTCTAGTGTTATGTTGAATAAAAGTGGTAAAACTGGACATCCTTGTTCATTCAAGATCTCAGAGGAAAAACTTTCAGTTTTTCCCTGTTCAGTATGATGTTGGATGTGGGTTTGTCATATATGGCCTTGTTATTTTGAGGTATATTCCTTCTATACACAGTTTGTTGGGGACTTTTGTCAAAAAGGGATATTGAATTTTATTGAATGGTGTTTCAGCATCTGTGGAAATCTCATATGGTTTTTGTTCTTGGTTCTGTTAATTTGGTATGTCACATTTATTGATTTGCATATGTTGAACCATCCTTGTATTTCTAGGATGAATTTCACTTGATTGTGGTGAATTATTTTCTTAATGCATTGAATTTGGTTTGCTAGTATTTTGGTGAGAATTTTTGCAGGTATGTTCATCAGTGATATTGGCCTGTATTTTGTTGTTGTTGTTGTTGTTGTGCTCTTGTCTGGGTTTTGATATGAGAATAATGCTCACTTCGTAGACTAAGTTTGGAAATATTCTCTCCTCTTCAATTTTTTTTGAGGAGTTCAAGTAGTGTTGCTATTAGTTCTTTAAGTTTTTGGTAGGATTTAGCAGTGAAGCCATCAGGTCTTGGGCTTTTCTTTCACGGGATTCATTTTGTTATGGCTTCAATCTTGTTATTGGTGTGTTGAGGTTTTCTGTTTCTTCGTGGTTCGATCTTGGTAGTTGTACGCGCCCAAGAATTTGTCCATTTCTTCCAGGCTTTTCAGTTTGTCGGCATATAGTTTTTCACAATAGTTTCTAATGATTGGTTGTATTTCTGTGGTTTCTGTTCTGTTTTCTTTTTCATTTTTTATTTTTTGGTCATTTTTTTCCTCTTAGTGTAGCTGAAGGTTGATTTTGTTTATCTTTTCAAGTAATCAACTTTACGTTGTATTGATCTTCTGTATTGTTTTTTATTCTCAATTTTGTTTATTTTGGCTCTGGTCTTTATTCTTTTGTTCTACTAATTTTGAATCTGGTTTGTTTTTGCTTTTCTAGTATCTTAAGGGGTATCATTAAGTTGGTTTTTTTTTTTTTAATTTTTCTCCTTTTTTCTGTACCTGTTTATTGCCATAAACTTCTCCGCTAGTACTACTTTTATCCCATAGATGTTGGTTTGTCAACGTACCAAAACCAAAACAATGTTCCATTGTGTAATGTTTTTGTTTTTTGGGGACGGAGCTTTGTTCTTGTTGCCCAGGCTGGAGTGCAATAGTGCGATCTTGGCTCACTACAACCTCTGCCTCCCAGGTTCAAGCGATTCTCCTGCTTCAGCCTCCCAGGTAGCTGGGATTACAGGCATGTGCCACTATGCCTAATTTTGTATTTTTAGTAGAGACGGGATTTCTCCATGTTGGTCAGGCTGGTCTCGAACTCCTGACCTCCGGTGATCACCTGCCTTGGCCTCCTAAAATGTTGGAATTACAGGCATGAGCCACAGCCTTGGTCTCCCAAAATGTTGGGATTACAGGCATGAGCCATAGCACCCAGCCTCTTAAATTCTTTTGGTTTTTTTTTTTCTTTTCTTTTCTTTTTTTTTAGACAAGCTCTCTCTCTCTGTCACCTAGCCTGGAGTGCAGTGGTACGATCATGGCTTACTGCAGCCTCTACCTCCCATGCTTGAAGCAATCCTCCCACCTCAGTCTCCCGAGTAGGTGAGGTGCATGCCACCACACCTGGCTACTTTTTGTACTTTTTAGTAGAGACAGGTTTTCATCATGTTGCCCAGGCTGGTCTTGAACTCCTGAGTTCAAGCCATCTGCCTGTGTCAGCCTCCCAAAATGATTTCCTTTCTTTATAATTTCCCTAGGTCACTGCCTCCTTTTCAGCACTAGATGGAATCTTAAACCCATGTTTGCTTCTGTTCTAGCAAACAGTCAAGAATACTGCCCATCCAGAATTGGGGAGTCCCAAAGGGCATATCCAGCGATGTGGGAAGGCTGGCTGTGTGTTCTGCCCAGGGACCTGTGTAGCATACCCCTACCGTATGTTGTACCTGAACAGCCACTCTGATTTGACTTCTCCTTTGGCCAAGTTAGAAAACAGCGTTTCCAGGGCTGGCGATGGTAGTCCTGCCTCCCTTCTTTGTCCCTGGATGTCGTCAGGGATGTTTCTCCCTTCAGACACTTGGGATGCTTCCTGTAGGTTGAGACAGGGAGGGACTGATCTTTTACCAGGAAACCTAGGATGGTGGAGAAGGTGGTTGTCCACCTTGATCTCAGTTTTTTCCAGTGTAGAAACTGTGAATTGGTAGAAATTTTCCACATTCTTGGTGCTGGGCAGATTAAGGAGAAAGGTGTCGTGGATATGGAAATTTGATTCTCTTACCATCTCCTTGGAGTTTTTTCACTTCTTTGTAGCCACAGAAACCCTCTTTTTTTTTTTTTTTTTTTTTTTTTTTTTTTTTTTAAATAAGACAGAGTCTTGCTCTGTCCCCAGGCTGGAGTGCAGTGGTGCGATCTTGGCTCACTGCAACCTCCACCTCCCAGGTTCAAGATTCTCCAACCTTAGCCTCCTGAGTAGCTGGGACTTCAGGCACACGCCACCACACCCAGCTAATGTTTGTATTTTCAGTAGAAACAGGGTTTCACCATGTTGGCCAGGATGTTCTTGATTTCTTGACCTTGTGATCCACCCGCCTCAGCCTCCCAAAGTGCTGCAATTACAGGTATGAGCCACCGCCAGCTACTTGGGAAGCTGAGGCAGGAGAATCATTTGAATCACACAAGAGAATTCATACTAGCAGAGAAATTGAAATGAATGACATGAAAATGAGATTGTCTTTCCATGTGTCTTACTGTCCGTGACGGCTTGTGGCCTCTCAATTTCTGTGGTTGAAAAGTTTAATTGCTTTTAAAATTCCCCTAAGTAGAATTTTCCCTATATTGTATGTAGTAAGAACAGCATGGGAGAGGAGTGAGGCCTGGAAAAGTGGACCGTGCAGTGGATGTTAGGATGTTATATTTAATCCCCATGGTAAATACAGAGAAAATATCAATAGAATATACACAAAATGAGAAGAAAAAAATACGTCACTACAAAAAAAATTAACAGAAAAAGCAGTAATTTCGAAAATGACGGACAAAAAAGCTATAAGACACACAGAAAACAACAGTGGCAAAGTAAGTCTTTTTTATTGGTAATTATATGAAGGGTTTATGAGTTAACTTCTCCAATCTAAGGTCGTAATTTGGCAAAATGGATTAAAATACACAATCCAACTGTATATTTTCTTTCACTGTTTGTTTTGTTTTGGTTTTTTGTTTGTTTATTTGTTTTTGAGATGCAGTCTCACTCTGTCGCCCAGGCTGGAGTGCAATGGTGAGATCTCGGTTCACTGCAACCTCCACCTTCTGAGTTCAAGCAATTCTCCCTGCGTCAGTATCCCGAGTAACTGGGATTACAGGTGCCCACCATGACGCCCAGCTAATTTTTGTATTTTTAGTAGAGAAAGGGTTTCACCTTGTTGACCAGGCTGGTCTCGAACTCCTGACCTCAGGTGATCCACCTGCCCAGGCTTTCCAAAGTGCTGGGATTACAGGTGTGAGCTACCACGCCCAGCTGTCCTTCACTTTAGATCTAAAGACAAAAAAGGTTGAAAGTTAAATAATGGAAAAAGATAATTCCATGCAAATAGTACCCTAAAGAGAACTTGGCTGGATGCACTAATATCAGACAAAGTAAACTTGAAGTCAAAAGCTGATAGAAGAGACAGTGAATGACAGTATATATTGATAGAAGGTAAAATCAAGAAGATAAAAAAAGTATAAACATATGTATCATACATCAGAGCCTAAAATACATGAAGTAAATATTGGCAAAATTAAAGGGAAAAATAGACAGTTCTGCATAACAATTGGAGACCTCAATATACCACTTTCAATTTAATAGGTAGGACAGCCACCCATAATATCAAAAAGGAAAGAGGACAAGTACTATATACCAGTTGGCTCTAACAGGCACAACCCACCCAACAACAGAAGAGAACACGTTTTCCTCAAGCATATGTGGAATAGTTTCCAGGAGAAACCATATGTTAGTCCACACAAGTCTTAATGAAATGTGAAAGACTGAAATGCAAAGTACCATTTCCAAACACATAGAATGAAACAAGAAGTGAAAAGCAGAAGGAAAACTGGAAAATTCACAAATATGTTTGTTTGTTTGTTTTTGTTTGTTTATTGGTTTTTGAAATGGAGTTTTGCTCTTGTTGCCCAGGCTGGTGTGCAGTTCCGCGACCTCGGCTCACCACAACCTCTGCCTCCCGAGTTCAAGTGATTTTCCCACCTTAGCCTCCTGAGTGGCTGGGATTACAGGCATGCGCCACCACCACACCCAGCTAATTTTTTGTATTTTTAGTACAGACAAGGTTTCTCCATGTTGGTCAGGCTGGTCTCTAACTCCCGACCTCAGGTAATCCTCCCGCCTTGGCCTCCCAAAGTGCTGGGATTACAGGCATGAGCCACCAAGCCCAGCCCACAAATATGTTTTATTATAAGCAGCACACTCCTTACCAACCAATGGGTGAAGCAAGAAACCACAAGGGAAAGTAGAAAACATCTTGAGAAAAATGAAAACGAAGACATGGCGTACCAAAATGTATGAGATGTTGCTGTGGTCTAAATTTTTGTCTCCTCAGACTTGCATATGTTGACACCTTAACTCCCAAAGTGATTGTATTAGGAGCTGGGAACTTGGGGACGTGATGAGGTCATGAGGGCTCTGCAGAATGGGATTATCCCCTCACGGAAGATACCCCAAAGAGATCCCATGCCACTTCTGTATGTGGTTACTTCAAGAAGATGGCTGTCTGTGAACCAGGAAAAGGGCCTTCACCTGATACTGAATCTGACTGTACCTTGGTCTTTGACCTAATCTCCAGAACTGGGAGAAATAAATTTATGTTGTTTATTAACCACCAGTCTGGTGTTCTGTTATAGCAGCCTGAATGGACAGATACAGTGAAAGCAGTGCTAGGAGGGAAATTCATAGCAGTAGCTACTCAAATTCAAAAAGAAGAAAGATCTCAAAGATTGAGGAATTTTTCACAGGATTCAGTTTAAAAAGAAGAGTGCTGGAAATGATGTAAATTAAATAACATGAGTTAAGCAAAAAGTTTCAATATCCAGCTACAAGGCATTCGAGAATGAGAGAATAGAAAAAGCAAATGGGAAATTACTGAAAGAAGTAATGAGATTGTTTTTTTTTTTGAGATGGAGTCTCACATTGTCACCCAGGCTGGAGTGGAATGGTACAATCTCCACTCACTGCAGCCTCCACCCCTCCGCTTCCCGGGTTCAAGTGATTCTCCTGCCTCGGTCTCCTGAGTAGCTGGGAATACAGGCACGTGCTACCACACCGAGCTAATTTTTTTGTATTTTTAGTAGAGATGGGGTTTCAGCATGTTAGCCAGGATGTTCTCGATCTCCTAACCTTGTGATCCACCCGCCTTGGCCTCCCAGAGTGCTGGGGTTACAGGCGTGAGCCACTGCTCCCGACTGGTTTTGAACTTCTGACCTCAGGTGATCCACCTGCATCAGCCTCCCAAAGTGCTGGGATTACAGGTGTGAGCCACCACACCCGGCCCTGAGAAACTTTTCAAAAACAGCAGAAACCCAGAAGTCCTTAGATCACATATATGATTACATTCATGAGCTAAACAGTGCAAGAAATGTACAAGATAATGTTGGAATGTTCCGTCTCAGGAAAAAAAAAAGAAAAAAGAACAACAGATACAGTGGTGGAGGTTGCAGTGAGCAGAGATCATGCTACTGCACTCCAGCCTGGGTGACAAGAGTGAGACTCTGTCTCAAAAAAAAAAAAAAGATCTACACAACCAGTGTGATGATTTTTGGAATGTCAGGAACATTGAGGGCTATATTTTGGAAGTGAACAGGAAGGAGAATTTATGCAGTCTGGAGGCCGCGAGTGATTCTAGCTATTTTTTCTTTTTTCTTTATTGAGACAGAGTCTTGCTCTGTCACCCAGGCTGGAGTGCAGTGGCGAAATCTTGGCTCACTGCAAGCTCCTCCTCCAAGGTTCACGCCATTCTCCTGCCTCAGCCTCCCGAGTAGCTGGGACTACAGGCACCCGCCACCACGCCTGGCTAACTTTTTTTTTTTCTTTTTTTTGTATTTTTAGTAGAGACGAGATTTCACCATGTTAGTCAGGAGGATCTCGATCTCCTGACCTCGTGATCCACCCGCCTCGGCCTCCCAAAGTGCTGGGATTACAGGCGTGAGCCACCGCGCCCGGCCAATTCTGGCTGTTTTTTCAAATTGGCATAGAGATAAGGCAATTATCTACATTAGTTGTCTACCCAGTGCCAACTGTTGTGCTCATTCTTTTCAGTGAAGATACTACATTTAGAACAACAGCTGGCCAGGCCCGGTGGCTCACACCTGTAATCCCAGCACCTTGGGAGGACAAGGCGGGCAAATCACTTGAGGTCAGGAGTTCAAGACCAGCCTAGCCCATATGGTGAAACCCCATCTTTACTAAAAATACAAAACTTAGCCACTCGTGGTGGCATGCGCTGTAGTCCCACCTACTGGGAAGGCTAAGGCAGGAGAATCGCTTGAACCCGGGAGGTGGAGGTTGCAGTGAGCCAAGATTGCACCACTGCACTCCAGCCTGGGTAACAGAGTGAGACTCTGCCCCCCGCCCCCAAGTAAAAAGGACAACAGCTACAATTGGGGTGACCATGTGATTAAGTTTACGGTAGTCCAGTCATTCTCCAAGATCCATGTGACTTCTGCACAAGGCGGAGTAGTGTGTTTAATGATAATGAAGATGTGGTGAGTTTCATGACCCTGGGGTCTTTCAAGTCCTTTATAGTGACATTATTCTTTGCAGTTCCACAGGAAGGTTTTACTTCTAGTTTATTATCTTAGGGGATGGGGAATTCCGAATGCCTTCAGTTTTCATTTTCTACCATAATGTTCCTCGCCTTACTACTCAGCCAATTTTAGGGATGCTGCTAGTACCCAAAAATTCATGTATTTCAATTATATATTCAGGAACTGGGGAAATAATGATGGAATGGGTCCATAGTTCCAGTGGGACCTCAGTAAGTACAAATGTGTTAAGTCACCATCTGCCACCTGACTACCATAAGCTTCCACTTTCGTAGTGGCCCACAGTGGTCTTTTGGGTCCCCAGAATATGGCGTCAGCTCAGGGCCACTCTGTTTATTGTCTATATTTTCTTTTCTTTTCTTTTTTCTTTTTTTTTTTTTTTTTTTTTTTTTGAGATGGAGTCTCACTGTCTCCCAGGCTAGAGAGCAGTGGCGTGATCTTGGCTCACTGCAACCTCCACCTCCCAGGTTCAAACGATTCTCCTGCCTCAGCCTCCCCAGTAGCTGGGACTGCAGGTGCATGCTGCCAAGCTCAGCTAATTTTTTTTTTTTTTTTTTTTGAGACGGAGTCTCGCTCTGTCGCCCAGGCTGGAGTGCAGTGGCCAGATCTCAGCTCACTGCAAGCTCCGCCTCCCAGGTTTACGCCATTCTCCTGCCTCAGCCTCCCGAGTAGCTGGGACTACAGGCGCCCGCCACCACGCCCAGCTAGTTTTTTGTATTTTTTAGTAGAGACGGGGTTTCACTGTGTTAGCCAGGATGGTCTCGATCTCCTGACCTCGTGATCCGCCCGTCTCGGCCTCCCAAAGTGCTGGGATTACAGGCTTGAGCCACCGCGCCCGGCCTAAGCTCAGCTAATTTTTTTGTATTTTTAGTAGAGACAGGGTTTCATCGTGTTAGCCAGGATGGTCTCGATCTCCTGACCTGTGATCCATCACCTCAGCCTCCCAAAGTGCTGGGATTACAGGCACGAGCCACTGCACCCTGCTCTATTTTCTTTTTTTCTGAGATGGAGCCTCACTCTATGTCCCAGGCTGGAACACAGTGGCGTGATCTCGGCTCACTGCAACCTCTGCCTCCCGGGATCAAGCAATTCTCCTGCCTCAGCCTCCTGAATAGCTGGGATTACAGTCATGTGCTACCATGCCCGGCTAATTTTTGTATTTTTAGCAGAGACGGGATTTTGCTGTGTTGGCCAGGCTGGTCTTGAACTCCTGACCTCAGGTGATCTGCCTGCCTCAGCCTCCCAAAGTACTGAGATTACACTTGTGAGCCACTGCGCTTGGCCATCTTTTGAATATTTTAAATTCTGTTCTTCAGTCATCTTAGGTACATAATGAAGTTATCAATAACACATGGCTGGTGACTGCTGAATTATTCTGTGCAGGTCTGAACTGTCTTCTGGTCATACTAGGGGGTAACAGTATCCACAGGAGATCAGGCTCTAGGGTCAAATATCAGACCAATTACTAGAATTATTTGAATGTAGGTTTTTTTCAGTATTAAATAGAGGTAATGGGCCAGGCACGGTGGCTCATGCTTATTATCCCAGCACTTTGGGAGGCCAAGGTGGGAGGATTGTTTGAGCCCAGGAGTTTGCAACCAGGTTAGGCAACCTGGTGAAACCCTGTCTCTACTAAAAATACAAAAAAGTAGCTGGACCCAGTGGCGTGCACCTGTAGTCCCAGCTACTTTGGGGGCTGAAGTGGGAGAATCACTTAAGGATGGGAGTTCAAGACCAGCCTGGCCAACATGGCGAAACCCTGTCTCTAAAATTAGCCAGGCATTGGCCAGGCACGGTTGGGAGGCCGAGGCGGGCGGATCACTAGGTCAGGAGATCGAGACCGTCCTGGCTAACACGGTGAAACCCCGTCTCTACTAAAAATACAAAAAAATTAGCCGGGCGTGGTGGCGGGCGCCTGTAGTCCCAGCTACCCGGGAGGCTGAGGCAGGAGAATGGCATGAACACGGGGCGGAGCTTGCAGTCAGCGGATATCATGCCACTGCGCTCCAGCCTGGGCGACAGAGCAAGACTCTGTCTAAAAAATAAATAAATAAATAAATAAAAATTAGCCAGGCATCGTTGTGCATACCTGTAATCCCAGCTACTCAGGAGGCTGAGGCCTGATAATCGCTTGAACCTGGGAGGCGGAGGGTGCAGTGAGTCAAGATCATGCCACTGCACTTTAGCCTGGGCAACAGTAAGACTCTGTCTCAAAATAACAATAATAATACTAATAATAAAATAAGGCTTGATGATATACACCTGTGGTCCCAGCTATTCAGGAGGCTGAGGTGGGAGCGATCACTTGAACCCGGAAGGTCTAGGCTACAGAGTGCTGTGATTGTGCCATTGCACTTAAACCCGGGCAACAGAGTGAGACCCTATCTCGATAGATAGGTTCATAGATAGATAGAGGTAATGATAGCTATTGGGAAGGATGGTTATGATGATTGAGCACGTATATATAAAGCTACCAGAGCTGCTTCTGACACACTAATCCTCAGTAAATATCAGTTGCTGTTATTAATGCTATCATTACTGAGTGGTGATACCAAGTGTATGGTTTTTGGTGGCTTTCTTTTTTTTTTTTTTTTTTTTTTGAGACGGAGTCTCGCTCTGTCACCCAAGCTGGAGTGCAGTGGCCAGATCTCAGCTCACTGCAAGCTCCGCCTCCCGGGTTCACGCCATTCTCCTGCCTCAGCCTCCCGAGTAGCTGGGACTACAGGCGCCCGCCACCTCGCCCGGCTAGTTTTTTGTATTTTTTTTTTTTTTTTTTTGAGACGGAGTCTCGCTCTGTCGCCCAGGCTGGAGTGCTGTGGCCGGATCTCAGCTCACTGCAAGCTCCGCCTCCCGGGTTCACGCCATTCTCCTGTCTCAGCCTCCCGGGTAGCTGGGACTACAGGCGCCGCCACATCGCCCGGCTAGTTTTTTGTAGTTTTTAGTAGAGACGGGGTTTCAGCGTGTTAGCCAGGATGGTCTCGATCTCCTGACCTCGTGATCCGCCCGTCTCGGCCTCCCAAAGTGCTGGGATTACAGGCTTGAGCCACCGCGCCCGGCGAGTTTTTTGTATTTTTTTAGTAGAGACGGGGTTTCACCGTGTTAGCCAGGATGGTCTCGATCTCCTGACCTTGTGATCCGCCCGCCTCGGCCTCCCAAAGTGCTGGGATTACAGGCTTGAGCCACCGCGCCCGGCTGGTTTTTGGTGGCTTTCACATCTGTCACCTGCAGAGAGAAATCTCATGCTTAATATTCAGTGACTGATGTTTGATGCTTGTTATTTGATGATTGGTATGGACAGGACCTCAGATAACTCTATACAGAGAAGAATGGGATTGCCTCTATTCACCTAGATTCGTAAGCTGCCCTAAGGCGATCTTGGCATCAAGGAAGACAGCATTGAGGCACACCTCACCATCAGGTTCAGAGGATGTCAGCCATTGATTTGTCCCTTGGTAAGTCCTTGTTGATGCTCTTTTTCAGAGATTCTGCTTTAGGTCGCCCTCTACAACATAAGAGTCCAGTGAGCTGGGCCTGAACAGGCATGCTGCTTTTTTTTTTTTTTCTTCTTCTTCTAGATGGAATTTTGCTCTTGTTGCCCAGACTGGAGCGTAAAGGCGCGATCTTTCAGCTCACCACAACCTCCACCTCCTGGGTTCAAGCAGTTCTCCTGCCTCACCCGCCCAAGTCACTGGGACTACAGCCTAATTTTGTATTTTTAGTAGAGACGGGGTTTCTCCACGTTGGTCAGGCTGGTCTTGAACTCCCAACCTCAGGTGATTTGCCCGCTTCGGCCTCCCAAAGTATTGGGATTACAGGCATCAGCCACCGCGCCCGGCCGCTGCTAGTTCTTTTACAAGGAATTGAAGTGAGACACAGAATGCTGTTTTATTTTATTTATGTTTATTTATTTATTGAGACAGAATCTTGCTCTGTCACCGAGGCTGGAGTGCAGTGGTGTAATCTCGGCTCACTGCAACCTCCGCCTCCTGGATTCAAGCAATTCTCTTGCCTCAGCTTCTCAAGTAGCTGGGACCACAAGCACGCATCACCTTGCCCAGCTAATTTTTTTTGTTTGTTTGTTCTGAGACGGAGTCTCACTCTGTCACCCAGGCTGAAGTGCAGTTGCATGATCTCAACTCATTGCAACCTCAACTTCCCAGGTTCAAGCAATTCTCTGCCTCACCCTCCTGTAATTTTTTTTTTTTTTTTTTTTTTTAGTGGAGATGGGGTTTTGCCATGTTGGCCAGGCTGCTCTTGAATGCCTGACCTCAAGTGATTTGCCCGCCTTGGCCTCCCAGAATGTTGGGATTACAGGCATGAGCCACTGTGCCCAGCCAGGATGCTGTTTTAGAATTCAGCCCTGGTTCGTGTGCCTTAGGAAATGCTACATAAGCTTCGTGGGTGTTACTACTATGGGCAGATAGAGAGTCACATTTTTCAGGGTGTAAGTTTTCTTGTAAAATGAAACTATTACCCTTTACCCAACAGGCAGCTCGGCCCACATCTGCTTTTCTGGGTCTAGCTGACACAGGACTACTATGGCATTTCGTGGCAGTGTTGTGTGTGTGCAGTTTTCTCGAGTGTGCAGGAATATATGGGAATTTCAAGCTAGGATGGAATGACTTCTAGGCATGAGAATGTGGGAAGGATGGGCAGCTCTGGCTTCTCAATGCCTTCTTACTTGTCCACTAGGGTTTTTTTCCAGAGAACCAGTCTGCCCTTTTGAAGAAGAGACGAAGGTAGAAAGGATGGTGGAGGACTACCTGGCAAATTCTTATCAGGTAAACAGAAAATGTACGATTGTACAAAATGACATACTTGCATCCAATAGACACATTTCCTTCTAGATAGACTCATCTCCAGAGTTGTCTTAAGCAAATGAAGCCTTACTCAAGGACTGAGTCCCCAGATGAATTTCCCCAGGAAATGAAATCTCCTATACATAAAGTGTTAACTTGAAAATCATCCTGGTAACTTAGTAATTGCTACTTAAGCATGACTTTCTTTTTTTTTTTTTTTTTTTTTTTTTTTTTTTTTTTTTTTTTTTTTTTTTTTTTTGAGACGGAGTCTCGCTCTGTCACCCAGGCTGGAGTGCAGTGGCCGGATCTCAGCTCACTGCAAGCTCCGTCTCCCGGGTTCACGCCATTCTCCTGCCTCAGCCTCCCGAGTAGCTGGGACTACAGGCGCCCGCCATCTCGCCCGGCTAGTTTTTTGTATTTTTTAGTAGAGACGGGGTTTCACCGTGTAGACCAGGATGGTCTCGATCTCCTGACCTCGTGATCCGCCCGTCTCGGCCTCCCAAAGTGCTGGGATTACAGGCTTGAGCCACCGCGCCCGGCCTTTTTTTTTTTTTTTTTTTTTGGGAGACGGAGTCTTGCTCTGTCGCCCAGGCTGGAGTGCAGTGGCCGGATCTCAGCTCACTGCAAGCTCCGCCTCCCGGGTTTACGCCATTCTCCTGCCTCAGCCTCCCGAGTAGCTGGGACTACAGGCGCCCGCCACCTCGCCCGGCTAGTTTTTTGTATTTTTTTTTTTTTAATAGAGACGGGGTTTCACCGTGTTAGCCAGGATGGTCTCGATCTCCTGACCTTGTGATCCGCCCGTCTCGGCCTCCCAAAGTGCTGGGATTACAGGCTTGAGCCACCGCGCCCGGCCGATTTAAGCATGACTTTCATGGTGCCAACTGCATCTTTCTTACATCGCTGGGTGGGGTGACAGGTGATAAGGCAGATGAAAGTGTCCTTTTATCAAATAATTTATTTACTCATCAGCATTTATCAGGTATCTGCAGTGTGCTCAGGAGTGTGCTGCATAGAGACCAATGGGACAGAAGAGCTCCTAACCTGGTTGTGCTGAGATAAAGTGTAAGCAGTGTGCAGTGGCTCATGCCTGTAATTCCACCTACTCAAAAGGCTGGGGTGGGAGGAGCACTTCAGCCCAGGAGATGGAAGCTGCAGTAAGCAGCAATTGTGCCTCGGCAACACAGTGGGACCCTGTCTTTATATATAAACAAACAAACAGATTGGATAGATAGATGCTAGACAGATAAAAATTTATGTTTAGGAAGTAGTGTTCTAGTCAAAAATAAAAATTCTAAAATTTAAAAATTAAAAATAAATAGATCAGACAAAAAAGATTTTAAAAAATTTTTATGAAGTGCTGTTCGGATGGGCAAGGTGGCTCACGCCTATAATCTCAGCATTTTGGGAGGTCAAGGTGGGCAGATCACCGGAGGTCAGAAGTTTGAGACCAGCCTGACCAATGTGGTGCAACCCCATCTCTGCTAAAAGTACAAAAATTAGCCAGGCATGGTGTTGTGTGCCTGTAATCCCAGCTACCTGGGAGGCTGAGGCATGAGAATCACTTGAACTTAGGAGGTGGAGGTTCTACTGAGCCGAGATTGCGCCATTGCCCTCCAGCCTGAGCTGAAAGAACAAAACTCTGTCACACACACACAAAAGGCTGTTCAAGGCATATGCCTGTAGGTCAACCTTGAGTGTTTAGACACAAGAGCTCCTGAGACATTAAACCCTGGAGTAGGTAATGGGAGATGTGAGAACCACGTATAAGTGAGTATAAGGTTCCCCTTCCTCATTCTCCACTGAGCACTGGTGGAAGTGTTCATTGGCTCAAACCAGCATGTGTTTGATGATTTAGGATTCAGTGATGTTTGATGATGTGGCTGTGGAGTTCACGCCAGAGGAGTGGGTTTTACTGGACACAACTCAGAAATACCTCTACAGAGATGTGATGCTGGAGAACTACATGAACCTGGCCTCTGTGGGTAAGACTAACATCATTTTGATTGGCGTGGTAGCCTGCACCTGTAGTCCCAGATACTTGGGAGGCTGAGGTGGGAGAATCGCTGGAGCTTGGGAGTTTGATACTAGCATTGGCAACACTGTGAAACCTCATCTCTAAAAAAAAAAATCCTAAAAATAAAGACTAGGCCGGTCACGGTGGTTCACGCCTGTAATCCCAGCACTTTGGAAGGCCGAGGTGGGCAGATCACGAGGTCAGGAAATCAAGACCAGCCTGGCTAACACGGTGAAACCTTGTCTCTACTAAAAATGCAAAAAATTAGCCAGGCACGGTGGCACACGCCTGTAGTCCCAGTTACTCGGGAGGCTGAGGCAATAGAATCACGTGAACCCGGGAGGCGGAGGTTGCAGTGAGCTGAAACTGCGCCACTGCACTCCAGCCTGGGCGACAGTGAGACTTCAACTCAAAAAAAAAAAAAAAAAGATTTTTAAAGATCCACTTTTCCTCAGAAGATTTAAGCTATTTTTCTCAGACTTTCAGATTATCTCTTTTATTTTCCATCTAGTCAAACGAAACTACCTGTTCTGTTTTTTGTTTGTTTTTTTTTAGACGGAGTCTTGCTCTGTCACCCAGGCTGGAGTACAGTGACGCTATCTCTACTCACTGCAAGCTCCGCCTCCCGGGTTCTTGCCATTCTCCTGTCTCAGCCTCTCGTAGCTGTTCTGTTTTTCTGTTAAGTTTATTATTTTGATATTTGCTCTTTATCCTGATCTTTCCTACTTTCCTTTCCTCATAATCTTCTCTTCCTGTTCCCCATCAGTTGTAGTTTTCGCAGAAACAGTTTGTAATAAACTATCTAAACACATCAGTTATGTAATAAACCCCACATCCTTAATAGCCAAATTTTTGACATACCAAAATCCTCAAGGTTCTTTTGCTTTTATTTTCTTTTTCCTTTTTTCTTTTCTTTTTTTTTTTTTTTGAGATGGAGTCTCATTCTGTTACCCAGGCTGGAGTTCAGTGGTTTGATTTCGGCTCACTGCAGCTTCCACCTCTTGGGTTCAAGTGGTTCCCCTGCCACAGCCTCCCGAGTAGCTGGGACTACAGGCACGCACCAACATGCCCGGCTAATTTTTTTTTTTTTTTTTTTTTTTTTTAATATTTCAGTAGAGATGGGGTTTCACCATGTTGGTCAGGATGGTCTCGATCTCTTGACCTTGTGATCCACCCGCCTCAGCTTCCCAAAGTGCTGAGATTACAGCCGTGAGCCACCGTGCCTGGCCTGTGGCTTTTATTTTCTTACTGTGTTTAATTTGAAAACAAGGACAAATGAGTCATTTTAAACTAACACATTTCTTCTCTAAACCCTTAGATTTCTTTTTCTGCTTAACTTCAGAATGGGAAATACAACCTAGAACGAAACGGTCATCACTTCAGCAGGGTTTTTTGAAGAATCAAATATTCACTGGCATACAAATGGTAAGATTCATGAGTGATGTTTCTTTTTTTCTTCTTCTTTTTTTTTTTTTTTTTTTTTTAGACAGAGTCTTGCTCTGTTGCCCAGGCTGGAGTGCAGTGGCCGGATCTCAGCTCACTGCAAGCTCCACCTCCCGGGTTCACGCCATTCTCCTGCCTCAGCCTCCAGAGTAGCTGGGACTACAGGCCACATCGCCTGGCTAGTTTTTTGTATTTTTAGTAGAGACGGGATTTCACCGAGTTAGCCAGGATGGTCTCGATCTCCTGACCTCGTGATCCGCCCGTCTTGGCCTCCCAAAGTGCTGGGATTACAGGCTTGAGCCACCGCGCCCGGCCTTTTTCTTCTTTTTTTATTGAGATGGAGTCTCGCTCTGCCAGGCTGAAGTGCAGTGGCACCATCTCAGCTCACTGCAACCTCCAACTCCCAGGTTCAAGCGATTTTCTCACCTCAGCCTCCCAAGTAGCTGGAACTAAAGGTGTGCACCACCACACCCAGCTAATTTATTGTATTTTTAGTAGAGACAGGGTTTCACTGTGTTATCCAAGATGGTCTTGATCTGACCTCGTGATCCGCCTGCCTCGACCTCCCAAAGTACTGGGATTATAGGCGTGAGCCACCGTGCCAGGCCATGAGGGATATTTCTTAATTTCCTCTCTCAGAAAAGATGGAGAATTCCATTCTAGAAAATCAGCCCAGTTAGTGGTGTGGTTTACATCTGTAATCCCAGCTACTTGGGAGGCTGAGGTGGGAGCATCATTTGAGCCCAGGAGTTCAAGACCAGCCTAGGCAGTATAGCAAGATCCCATCTCTGATTTTAAAAAGAGCCTGGATGTGGTGGTTCATGTCTGTAATCTCAATATTTTAGGAGGCAAAGGTAGGTGGATCACTTGAGGTCAGGAGTTTGAGACAGGCCTGGCCGGCATGGTGAAACTCCATCTCCACTAAAAATAACAAAATTAGCTGCATGTGGTGGTGGGCACCTGTCATCCCAGTTACTCTAGAAGCTGAGGCAGGACAATCACTTACTCAGAGGCACAGGTTGCATTGAGCCAAGACTGTACCACTGCATTCCAGCCCAGGTGACCGAGTGAGACTCTGTCTCAAAAAAAAAAAGGGGGGGAAGTCAGAAAAGAAAGTGAGTCCTGTAATCCCAGCATTTTGGGTTGCCGAGGTGGGTGGATCACTTCGAGACCAGCCTGACCAACATGGTGAAATTCTATCTCTACTAAAAATATAAAATTAGCCAGGTTTGGTGGCGGGCACCTGTAATCCCAGTTACCTGGGAGGCTGTAGCAGAATTGCTTAAACCTGGGAGGTGGAGTTTGCAGTGAAAAAGAAACAGCACAAATGAGAGATACTTGAGAGAGAAGTAGCCTACACCCTTGAGGGAGCAGGGTCTCTGGAGAGAGAGTCTGAATGTGGTGAATTTTGTGATGTTCCATACCTGTATAACTTGTCACTTCAAAATACCCACAAGTACACATTCCCACATATGTAACTAGACATTGACGATTTAAACAGTTTCATGAAAATCTACACAATTTGACTGGTTGCAATGGCTGACGCCTGTAATCCCAACACTTGGGGAAGCTGAGGCAGGAGAATTGCTTGAGTCTAGGAGATCAAGACCAGCCTGGGCAACAGGGAGACCCTGTCTCTACAAAAAAAACAAAAAGTTAGCCAGGCATGTTGGCATGCGTCTGTAATCCAAGCTCCTCGGGGGACTGAGGCAGGATGATGGCTTGAGCCTGGGTGATTAAGGCTGCAATGAGCTGTGATTGTGCCATGGTACACAGCCTGGGTGACAGAGTGAGACCTTGTCTTAAGCCACCCCCAACAATCAAAAAAAGACAGTGTTTTGTTTGTTTGTTTGTTTGTGTTGAACAATTAGAGCCAGTGGCATAGAATTCTGGCAAGAAATCAAGAGGGCAGAAAATGAGACTATGGAAGAAAAATTGTAAAAATTATATTTATCTAAGTAGGCTGACTTGGCAGCTCATGGTTGTAATCTCAGCAGTTTGGGAGGCTGAGACGGGGGGTTTCTTGAAGAGTTTGAGACCAGCCAAGGCTACATAGCAAGACCCTGTCTCTATAAAAATAAATTGAGGCCGGGCACAGTTGCTCACGCCTATAATCCCAGCACTTTGGGAGGCTGAGGTGGGCGGATCACAAGGTCAGGAGTTTGGCCGGGCGCGGTGGCTCAAGCCTGTAATCCCAGCACTTTGGGAGGCCGAGACGGGCGGATCACGAGGTCAGGAGATCGAGACCATCCAGGCTAACACGGTGAAACCCCGTCTCTACTAAAAATACAAAAACTAGCCGGGCGAGGTGGCGGGCACCTGTAGTCCCAGCTACTAGGGAGGCTGAGGCAGGAGAATGGCGTAAACCCAGGAGGCGGAGCTTGCAGTGAGCTGAGATCCGGCCACTGCACTCCAGTCCGGGCGACAGAGCGAGACTCCGCCTCAAAAAAAAAAAAAAAAAAAAAAAAAAAGGTCAGGAGTTTGAGAACACTCTGGCCAACACGGTGAAATCCCATTTATAGTAAAAATACAAAAATTAGCTGGGTGTGGTTGCACATACTACTCGGGAGGCCGAGGCAGAAGAACCACTTGAATCCAGCAGGTGGAGGTTGCAGTGAGCTGAAATTGTGACAGTTCACTCCAGCCAAAGTGAGACTCCATCTCAAAAATAAATAAATAAATAAATAAAAAGATTGGCCAGGCATGATGGTGCATGCCTATAGTCCTAGCTACACAGGAATCTAAGGCAGGATGGTCACTTGAACCCAGCCAGGCATTTGAGGTTACAGTGAGCCATGATCACAGCAGTGCACTAAAGCCCAGGCAATGGAGCAAAACCCCAACTCTGAACAAAGTAAAACATGCCGTGCATGGTGGGTCACGCCTGTAATCTTACCTCTTTGGGAGGCTGAGGCAGGCAGTTCACCTGAACTCAGGAGTTTGAGACCAGCCTGGGCAACTTGGCAAAACCCATGTCTACAAAAAAATAGAAAAATTACCCGGTGCGGTAGTGCACAACTGTATTTCCAGCTACTTGAGTGGCTGAGGCATCAGGATCACTTGAGCCTGGGAGGTGGAGGTTGCAGTTAGCAGAGATTGTACCACTGTACTGCAGGCTGGGAGATAGAAGAAGACTCTGTCTCAAAAAAAAAAAAAAAGAAAATTAAACATTAAAAAGTAAAATAATAATTGTCATCAAAATAATGTTTATGTGTTCAGATGGGTGAAATCTCTTTATATGTCTGAAAATGTTTTAAATCCTTTATCCCCTCCTCAGCAGACAAGAAGCTACAGTGGATGGAAACTTTGTGAGAATTGTGGAGAGGTCTTCAGTGAACAGTTTTGCCTTAAGACACACATGAGAGCTCAGAATGGAGGGAACACTTCTGAGGGTAATTGTTACGGAAAAGACGTCCTCAGTGTGCACAAGGAAACCTCTATTGGACAGGAACTTTCCAAATTTAATCCATGTGGAAAAGTCTTCACCCTAACTCCAGGTCTTGCTGTACATCTTGAAATTCTCAATGGAAGACAACCATACAAATGTAAGGAATGTGGAAAAGGCTTTAAGTATTTTGCGAGCCTTGATAATCACATGGGAATCCACATTGGAGAGAAACTCTGTGAATTTCAGGAATGTGAGAGAGCTATCACACCTTCCTCACACCTAAAGCAGTGTGTAACAGTTCATACTGGAAGGAAATCCGAAAAGACTAAGAATTGTGGGAAATCCTTCAGTAATTTTTCTCAACTTTCTGCACATACGAAAACTCATAAAGGAGAGAAGTCCTTTGAATGTAAAGAATGTGGAAGATCCTTTAGAAATTCCTCATCCTTTAATGTTCACATTCAGATTCACACTGGAATAAAACCACACAAATGTACGGAATGTGGGAAAGCCTTCACTAGATCGACTCACCTTACTCAACATGTAAGAACTCACACTGGAATAAAACCCTATGAATGTAAGGAATGTGGCCAAGCCTTCACTCAATACACAGGCCTTGCTATACACATACGAAATCACACTGGAGAGAAACCCTATCAGTGTAAGGAATGTGGGAAAGCCTTCAATAGATCTTCAACCCTTACTCAACATAGAAGAATTCACACAGGAGAGAAGCCTTATGAATGTGTTGAATGTGGGAAGACCTTCATTACTTCTTCCCATCGTAGTAAACATTTGAAAACTCACAGTGGAGAAAGGTAAACGCAAGATACGTGGGAAGGCTTTTCTGTATTACCCCTAATGTTCACCTGCGAACTCATACCAGAGAGAAACCCCTCGTATGTAAAGAATGTGGGAAAGCAGACCGGGCGCAGTGGCTCACGCCCGTAATCCCAGCACTTTGGGAGGCCAAGGGGGGCGGATCACGAGGTCAGGAGATTGAGACCACCCTGGCTAACACGGTGAAACCCCGTCTCTACTAAAAATACAAAAAATTAGCCTGGCTTGGTGGCAGGCACCTGTAGTCCCAGCTACTCGGGAGTCTGAGGCAGGAGAATGGCGTGAACCCAGGAGGCGGAGCTTGCAGTGAGCCGAGATCGCACCACTGCACTCCAGCCTGGGTGACAGAGCGAGACTCTGTCCCCTCCCCACCCCAAAGAAAAAAAAAGAATGTGGGAAAGCATTTGCTGTTTCCTCACGCCTAAGTATGCATGAAAGAATTCACACTGGGGAGAAATCCTATGTATGTAAGGGTATGAGAATTACCATTTAGTCCATTGGTTGCCACATTTAATTATTGGCAGTGCAGAGATCATCAGATTTGTCCTAAATGCCTTGTGGAGGTTGTAATGGCTCATGGATTGGCCTTAGATGCCATCCTGAGGGTCTGAAATTAAACCTACAGGTTCTGAATACAACTTCATGGTTGCCTGAGTCTGGGCATCTGTAAAGAAGGGTCATGGGCCGGGCGCGGTGGCTCAAGCCTGTAATCCCAGCACTTTGGGAGGCCGAGACGGGCGGATCACGAGGTCAGGAGATCGAGACCATCCTGGCTAACACCGTGAAACCCCGTCTCTACTAAAAACTACAAAAAACTAGCTGGGCGAGGTAGTGGCGCCTGTAGTCCCAGCTACCCGGGAGGCTGAGGCAGGAGAATGGCGTGAACCCGGGAGGCGGAGCTTGCAGTGAGCTGAGATCCGGCCACAGCACTCCAGCCCGGGTGACAGAGCGAGACTCCGTCTCAAAAAAAAAAAAAAAAAAAAAAAAAAAAAAAAAAGGGTCATGGATGGTGAGGTCAGTACTGCACCCTGTCTCACCTTGGTGATTAGATTCCTAAGATCATAGCATTAACAAGTTCTGTATGAGATACATCATGCAGATTGATCCCAGCCCCTGTTGGTTAGTGGCTGCCGTTGTGGCACATTCATGTCAAAATTTACCAGAAGCCAAGATGATGTAGGCCTCAGAGGTGGGTTGTTAAAAAGATGCTTCTCCGAGGGTCTCTTCTGTTCCCATGAATCCTGCAGAGCATAGCAGGTATGAAACCATCCTTAACTGCCAGTGTACTTTCACAGTGATTATTTCTGTGTCCCCTTCTTTTTATAAGAAGTGTGACAACCTTGCCTGTTCTGTTCTGTCCTCTCTGTCCATTTTAGGTGGCACAATGTAAGTGGCAGTGTGTCTTCTAGTATAATCCAGTCTCTCTTCTCTCTTCTGTTAAGATGGCTGATATAGGCCAGGCGCGGTGGCTCAAGCCTGTAATCCCAGCACTTTGGGAGGCTGAGACGGGCAGATCACGAGGTCAGGAGATCGAGACCATCCTGGCTAACATGGTGAAACCCCGTCTCTACTAAAAAATACAAAAAACTAGCCGGGCGAGGTGGCGGGCACCTGTAGTCCCAGTTACTCGGGAGTCTGAGGCAGAAGAATGGCGCAAACCCGGGAGGCAGAGCCTGCAGTGAGCTGAGATCCGGCCACTGCACTCCAGCCTGGGCGGCAGAGCAAGACTCTGTCTCAAAAAAAAAAAAAAAAAAAAAAAAGATGGCTGATATAGTCCATAAATCTCACTCATGATCTCTTTATCAAATAAATGATTGTTCAGCCACGCTTTGAGGATTCTCTTCAGCACAAGTTTTGTAATTTTTGCAGTATAGATAGGCTGAGAATTTTCCAAATCTCCAAGTTCTGGTTCCTTTTCCCTTAACTATTTCTTCTGCAATTCAGGTCTCCTCTTTTGCATTTTTGCCGAGACCAGCTCGGTGGTGGAGACCCTAACCCAGTGGCGCTAGAGGAATTAAGACACAGGCACAGAACTAGAGTGCAGAGTGGGAATCAAGGCTGACAGCCTTCAGAGCTGAGAGCCTCCAACAGAGTATTTACTGACAGTAAGCCGGTGATAAACATTATTTCTATAGATTATAGATTAGCTAAAAGTATTCCTTGCGGGAATGAAAGGGACAGGCTGTGCCTTGTTATCTGCAGCAGGAACATGTCCTTAAGCCACAAATCACTCATGCTATTGTTTGTGGTTTAGGAATGCCTTCAGCGGTTATCCAGTTTTCTGCCCTGGGTGGGTCAGGTGTTCCCTGCCCTCATTCCAGTAAACCAGCAACCTCCAGCGTGGGCCTCATAGCCATCAGGAGCATGTCACAGTGCTGCAGAGATTGTGTTTATGGCCAGTTTCTCATGGCCTGTTTATGGCCAGATTTGGGAGGCCTGTTCCCAGCACATTTTCTCGTAAGTAGTCAGGAAGAGTGAAGCTTCCTGTGTCCTTTAACACTTTAATTACAGATCTTAGTGATACATACCCAATTTTATCTCTCTCAAGCTCTACCTTGCACTAAATGTTAGAATACAAGTCTGCCAAGTTCTTCACCGCTTCATATCAAGGGTTGTCTTTTCTTCATTTCCTAATAGCATGTTCCTCATTCCCCAATGACACCTCACCGGAATCACCCTTACCAACCTTATTTCCAGCTTACACATCAGAATTTTTCCAGCCTCTACTCATTTGTCAGTTTCAAGGCTGCTTCACATTTTTAGTTTTTTTGTTTGTTTGTTTTTAATTGCAGTGCCTCACTTTTCAGTGCCAAAATCTGCGTTAGTCAGCTTGGGCGTCCATAACAGGATACCACAGACCAAATGGCTTACAAATTCGTTTAATTTAAAATAAATGAGGTTAAAAAAACAATTTTTTTAATTTTTTCTGGGTTTTTTTTTTTTTTTTTTTTGAGACGGAGTCTTGCTCTGTCTCCCAGGCTGGAGTGCAGTGGCCGGATCTCAGCTCACTGCAAGCTCCTCCTCCCGGGTTTACGCCATTCTCTCGCCTCAGCCTCCCAAGTAGCTGGGACTACAGGCGCCCGCCACATCGCCCGGCTAAGTTTTTGTATTTCTTTAGTAGAGACGGGGTTTCACCGTGTTAGCCAGGATGGTCTCGATCTCCTGACCTCGTGATCTGCCCGTCTCGGCCTCCCAAAGTGCTGGGATTACAGGCTTGAGCCACCGCGCCCGGCCTTTTTTTTTTTTTTTTGAAATGGAGTTTCACTCTTGTTGCCCAGGCTGGAGTGCACTGGCGTGACCTCAGCTCACCGCAACCTCCACCTTCCGGGTTCAGGCAATTCTCCTGCCTCAGCCTCCCAAGTAGCTGGGATTATTGGCATGCATCCCAAATCTTGGCTAATTTTATATTTTTAGTAGAGACAGCGTTTCTCCATGTTGGTCAGGCTGATCTCCCTGTTAGTCAGGCCTGAGCTCAGGTGATCCACCCGCCTCGGCCTCCCAAAGTGCTGGGATTACAGGCCTGAGCCACTGCGTCTGTCCCAAAACACAAATTTATATTCTCACATATCCGGAGGCTGGAAGTCTGAAATCAGAGTGCCAGCATGGTCAGCTTCTGGTGAGAATGCTCTTCCTGGCATGTCAGTGCCCACTTCCTCGTGTCTTCACATGATGGAGACCAACAAATAGGTCAGTCAGTCTCCCCTCCCCACCCCGCCCCCTTCTCTTTTCACATACAGTCACACTGGGGTTTGGAGCTTCATATGAAATTTGGGGGTCACTGGGGTCACTATATATCTCTAATTCCTGAAGTGGAAAACTAAGAGTCATTATTTACAGATTATCTGATTGTCTATGTGGAAAGAGAAAAGAATCATTAAGTACTTTGGACTGAACAATGACGCCCAAAATTCATGTGATGAAGCTCTCTAGTTTCTCGCTTTACTGGACTGATTTCAACCTGCAGCACAATATCAACTAAAAGTAGTAATACCAGCATACTTGTCTTTGCAGTTCTGGTGAGATATGTGCTCCATTTTATTGGCTTGGCTGTAGCTTTTTATTTTTTATTTTTTGAAGAGGTTATCTTCTGCAGGAAAGGTTTCTTTGTTATATCCAGTTTTTACATGATGAATGATTTCCCAATATTTCATAATTTATGGGGCTGAATTCCTCTTGAATTTGTTAAATGCTTCCTGCGCATCCTCTGTGATGATCATGTTTATTTACTGATAAAACTCAAGTACCTAGAACTGCACCTAACTCATGATGGTACCTAATAAATACTTCAATGAAACGATGTGGTGATGCATGCCTATAGTTTTAGCTACTTGGGAAGATGGCCTGAGCCCAGGGGTTCTAGACCAGCTTAGGCAACATAGCAAGATCCCATCTCAAAAAACAAACTTGAAGAAGTGAATGCATGGACGGGCGCTTTTCTAAAATGTGATCAGGCTGGGTGTGGTGGCTCATGCCTGTAATCCCAGCAATTTGGGAGGCAGGGGTGGGCAGATCACTTGAGGTCAGGAGTTCGAGACCAGCTTGGCCATCATGGTGAAACCCCATCTCTACTAACAATACAAGAATTAGCTGGGTGTGGTGGCATGCACCTGTAATCCCAGGTACTTGGGAAGCTGAAGCGGGAGAATCGCTTGAACCCGGGAGGTGGAGGTTGCATTGAGCTGAGATTGCACCACTGCACTGCATGCTAGGTGACAGAATGAGACTCTGTCAGAAATAAATAAATTAACTAAATGTGGTCTTTGTATTTATTTCTTTTCTAATGTTACATCAACCTTGTATTCCTGGATAAGCTCGACTATGACATAATGGATCATTTAAAAAGACTTATTTGACTACCTCTACTAATAGTTATGGAGCTATGCTTGAATAACAATGCAATTTTTTTTTTTTTTTTTTGGTCCCTGAGTGATATATATATATATATAATGACTGTCATATACTATACTTGGGCATGTTTCTACTTTTTCTAAATTCTTAATCTATAAGAATCATCTAGGCTGGGAATAGTGGCTCAGGCCTGTAATCCCAGCACTTTTGGAGGCTGAGACAAAAGGATGCCGTGAGCCAAGGAGTTCAAACCAGCCTGGGCAAAATAGCGAGACCACGTCTCTATTTAAAAATACTACAAAATATTTTCGGTTTTTTGGTTTGTTTCTTTGTTTTTGAGATGCAGTTTCACTCGTTGCTCAGGCTGGAGTGCAATGGCATGATCTCAATTCACTGCAAACTCCACCTCCCCGGTTCCAGCGATGCTTCTGCCTCACCCTCCCCAGTAGCTGGGATCACAGGCAGCCTCCACCATGCCTGGCTATTTTTGTATTTTTAGTAGAGACGGTTTCGTCAAGTTGGCCAGGCTGGTCTCAAACTCCTGACCTCAGGTGATCCCCATGCCTCAGACTCCCAAAGTACTGGGATTGCAGGCGTGAGCCACCGCGCTGGGCCAATATTACAAAATGTTTTAAAAAATGAAAATTCTCTCCTCTGGCTGGTCATAGTGGCTCACACTTTTAATCCTGGCACTTTGGGAAGCTCAGTCAGAAGGATTCCTTGAGGCCAAGAGTTCAAGATCAGTCTGGGCACCATAGACCCCATCTCTCCAAAAAAAAAAAAAAAAGTTATCAGGCCAGGCATAAGTGGCTCATGCCTGTAATCTCACCACTTTGGGAGGCTGAGGCAGGCAGATCACAAAGTCAAGAGATCAAGACCATCCTGGCCAACATGGTGAAACCATCTTTACTAAAAATACAAAAATTAGCTGGGCGTGGTGGTGCGCCCCTGTAATCCCGGCTACTCAGGAGGCTGAGGCAGGAGAATCTCTTGAACCCCTGAGGTGGAGGTTTCAGTGAACCTAGATCTCACCACTGCACTCCAGCCTGGCAACAGAATGAGACTCCGTCTCGAAAAGAAAAAAAAAAAGACAACTAGGTTGGGCATGGTGGTTCACACCTATAATCACAGCACTTTGGGAGGTCAAGGCAGGCGGATCACCTGAGGTCAGGACTTCCAGCCTGGGCAACGTGGTGAAACTTTGTCTCGACTAAAAATTCAAAAAATAATATTAGGTGAGTTGGCGGGCGCCTGTAATCCCAGCCACTCGGGAGGCTGAGGCAGGAGAATCGCTTGAGTCCAGGAGGTGAAGGTTGCAATGAGTCGAGATTGCACTCCAGCCTGGGCTACAAGAGCAAAACTCCATCTCATAAAAAAGAAAAAAAGACAACTAGGGCTTGCATAAGCATTTTGAGAATATTCTAGGCATGTTTTTATATTCAAATGTGTAGCAAAAATTTATACTTTCTGTATTTTTCATTTTTGCTGGTTGTATAACTTCAGTCTCCTTTTGCATTCTGTAATGACTTTTTAATTGTTCTTTCCCTTTTCTTGTGTTAATCTTGGTAGAAAGTACCCAGGTTTGTGAGTTCTTTCAAATAATATTTGGCTTGAAAACTCTACACTATTTCCCGCATGTTTTCTATTCCACTAATTCTGTTATTTATAGTTACATCATCTTGATTTTCCTCTACTTCTTAGTCTTTCTGTACCTTTTTTAAAAAATGTGTTTTTTAATACATACTTTAGCTGGAGTTTTAAAAAATCTGTATACTGCCAGGCGTAGTGGCTCACACCTGTCATCACAGCACTTTGGGAGGCCGAGGCAGGTGGATCACCTGAGGTCGGGAGTTCGAGACCAGCCTGACCAACACTGAGACACCCTGTCTCTACTAAAAATACAAAATTAGGCCGGGCGCGGTGGCTCAAGCCTGTAATCCCAGCACCTTGGGAGGCCAAGACAGGCGGATCACGAGGTCAGGAGTTTGAGACCATCCTGGCTAACACGGTGAAACCCTGTCTCTACTGAAAAATACAAAAAGCTAGCCAGGCGAGGTGGCTGGCGCCTGTAGTCCCAGCTACTCGGGAGGCTGAGGCAGGAGAATGGCGTAAACCCGGGAGGCGGAGCTTGCAGTGAGCTGAGATCCAGCCACTGCACTCCAGCCCGGGCAACAGAGCAAGACAACGTCTCAAAAAAAAAAAAAAATACAAAATACAAAATTAGCCGGGCGTGGTGGTGCATGCCTGTAATCCCAGCTACTCGGAGGCTGAGGCAGGAGAATCACTTGAACCCAGGAGGCAGAGGTTGCAGTGAGCCGAGATCACACCATTGCCTTCCAGCCTGGGCAGCAAGAGCGAAACTGCACGTCACATGCACACAAAAAAAGAAAAAAATACTTGGATAATACCAATTAGCAATTATTTTGTGTTGAACATTTAGTACCTTACATACACTTTAGTAATAATTTGCATTAATTTCTAGCATCTTATTTTTTTCTGTCTCATTGTGTTCCCCTCTCTGTATTGATCATACTTATTCTTTTTTTTTTTTTTTTTTTTTTTTTTTTTTTTTTTTTTTTGAGACGGAGTCTCGCTCTGTCTCCCGGGCTGAGTGCAGTGGCCGGATCTCAGCTCACTGCAAGCTCCGCCTCCCGGGTTTACGCCATTCTCCTGCCTCAGCCTCCCGAGTAGCTGGGACTACAGGCGCCCGCCACCTCGCCCGGCTAGTTTTTTGTATTTTTTAGTAGAGACGGGGTTTCACCGGGTTAGCCAGGATGGTCTTGATCTCCTGACCTCGTGATCCGCCCGTCTCGGCCTCCCAAAGTGCTGGGATTACAGGCTTGAGCCACCGCGCCCGGCCTCTTTTTTTTTTTTTTTTTTTTTTTTTTTTTTTTTTTTTTTTGAGGCGGAGTCTCACTCTGTCACCTGGACTGGAGTGCAGTGGCCAGATCTCAGCTCACTGCAAGCTCAGCCTCCCGGATTTACGCCATTCTCCTGCCTCAGCCTCTCGAGTAGCTGGGACTACAGGCGCCCGCCACCTCGCCCGGCTAGTTTTTGTATTTTTAGTAGAGACGGGGTTTCACCGTGTTAGCCAGGATGGTCTCGATCTCCTGACCTTGTGATCCACCCGTCTCGGCCTCCCAAAGTGCTGGGATTACAGGCTTGAGCCACCGCGCCCGGCCTGATCATACTTATTCTTGATGTTTGAAAGTTGTGCCGGGCGCGGTGGCTCAAGCCTGTAATCCCAGCACTTTGGGAGGCCGAGACGGGCGGATCACAAGGTCAGGAGATCGAGACCATCCTGGCTAACCCGGTGAAACCCCGTCTCTACTAAAAAATACAAAAAACTAGCCGGGCGAGGTGGTGGGCGCCTGTAGTCCCAGCTACTAGGGAGGCTGAGGCAGGAGAATGGCGTAAACCCGGGAGGCGGAGCTTGCAGTGAGCGGAGATCCAGCCACTGCACTCCAGCCTGGGTGACAGAGCAAGACTCCGTCTCAACAAAAAAAAAAAAAAAAAAAAAAGAAAGTTGTTACTTTTCACTGTTACCATAAACAACAATTTTTTTTTTTTTTTTTTTTTTTTTTTTTGAGACAGAGTCTCACTCTGTTACCCAGGCTGGAGTGCAGTGGCCAGATCTCAGCTCACTGCAAGCTCCACCTCCCAGGTTCACGCCATTCTCCTGCCTCAGCCTCCAGATTAGCTGGGACTACAGACGCCCACCACCACGCCCGGAGAATTTTTTGTATTTTTAGTAGAGACGGGGTTTCACCGTGTCAGCCAGGATGGTCTCAATTTCCTGACCTCGTGATCCGCCCGCCTCAGCCTCCCAAAGTGCTGGGATTACAGGTGTGAGCCACCACGCCCAGCCTCCCATAAATAACAATTTTAAATTAAAATCTTTGTTAATACCTTTACTTTCCAACTAAGTGCACTAGGCTGTTAGAATAAAGTGATTCCCGTATACACTTACTACACTTGGAGAGAGACCCAGAAGGAAGTGCATTGTCACACAAGCCACTAGAGAGATCTGGTGGCAGAAAGAATAAGCCCTTTGACAGAGGCCCAATGACACCCTGTGGTAGGTTACAGATGGCCACAAGTCTTTGAGATTACTATCTGAAGATGGAATCTCTCTTCTTTCCTTTTTATGTGAACCAGTCAGTCCTTGCTTTGACCAGTAGAAACCAGCACAACTTAGGTTTGCAAGTCCACCCTCAGGAGGCCTCTGCTAATTAAGTAGCTGCTGTTTTCAGCTAGTAATTTTGTGGCTGTTTATTACACAGTAAAGGCCAACTGATACACATACCCCTTTGCCCACAAGCCAATAAACTGTGGTTCTTCAGGACACATTGGGAAATCCTCCAGAACAAGGCCCACTCGTGTTAGCAGTAAAGAATTCTGAGGCTGGGCGCAGTGGCTCACGCCTGTAATCCCAGCACTTTGAGAGGTCGAGGAGGGTGGATCACAAGGTCAGGAGATCGAGACCATCATGGTTAACACGGTGAAACCCCGTCTCTACTAAAAATACAAAAAAATGAGCCGGGCATGGTGGCTGTCACCTGTAGTCCCAGCTACTCGGGAGGCTGAGGCAGGAGAATGGCGTGAACCTGGGCGGTGGACCTTGCAGTGAGCTGAGATTGTGCCACTGCACTCCAGCCTGGGCGACACAGCGAGACTCCATCGGAAAAAAAAAAAAAAAGAATTCTGGGCCAGGCATAGTGGCTCATGCCTTTAAACCCAGCACTTTGGGAGGCTGAGGCAGGTGGATCACAAGGTCAAGAGATTGAGACCATTTTGGGCAACAAAGTGAACCCCCTGTCTCTACTAAATACAAAAATTAGCTAAATGTGGTGGCACTTCCCTGTAGTCCCAGCTACTTGCAGGCTGAGGTAAGAGAATCACTTGAACCTCGGAGTCGGAGGTTGCAGTAAGCCCAGATCGCGCCATGGCACTCCAGCCTGGTGACAGAGTGAGACGCCATCTCAAAAAAAAAAAAGAATTCTGTCAGCATTCACAGAGGGACTGGGCATCTCCCACTATGACCTGTGATGAGAAAATCAAGATTTGAATTCATATTCCTCTGCTTAGTGACTCAGCAGGCCTGAAGTCAGCAGGACTGAAGGCCCAAAGAAAGGTTGATGTTACGAGATGCAAGCAAGTTGCCAGCTGATATGGTTTGGCTGTGTCCCCACCCAAATCTCGAATTATAGCTCCCATAATCCCCACGGTGTTGTGGGAGAGACCAGGTGGGAGGTAATTGAATCATGGGGCCAGGTTTTCCTGTGCTGTTCAAGTAATTCTCATGCCTCAGTCAGTCGAGTAGCGAGGATAATAGATGCATGGTGTTCTTTTAACAGTGAATTAGTTTCATGAGATCTGTCAGTTTTATAAGCAGCTGTTCCCCTGGACAGGCTCTCTTGCCTTCTGCCAGGTAAAATGTGCCTTTGCTCCTCCTTCACCTTCTGCCATGATTTTGAGGCCTCCTCAGCCATGTGGAACTGTGAGTCCATTAAACCTCTTTTTCTTCATAAATTACCCAGCCTTGGCTGGGCGTGGTGGCTCACGCTGTAACAAAGGTAAGGAATATAGCACCTAAGCTCAGACTTTTTTTTTTTGTAGAGAAGGTATCTCACTCCATTGCCCAGGCTGTTCTCAAACTCCTGAGCTAGAGTGATCCTCTCTTCTGGGCCACCATGCCCAGCCAGACATTTTTATATTACATGAAATTTTCAAGGTCCAATTGTTCCTAATTCTCCATAAATCCTTTCAGAGTATTAAAAATGAAGCAAATCTTGCTAAATCTTTATATGATGCTATAAAAACTATACAGTCATTAAAAACTACAGAATCATATTGGTAATGAGTATTAGTACAAATGCACTAAGTAAACCAGGCACGGTGGCTCACACCTGTAATCCCAGCACTTTGGGAGGCCAAGGCAGGTGGACCACGAGGTCAGGAGATTGAGACCATCCTGGCTAAAATGGTGAAATCTTGTCTCCACTAAAACTAAAAAAGTTTTAGTGGGCATGCTGGCATGCGCCTGTAGTCCCAGCTACTCAGGAGGCTGAGGCAGGAGGCTACAGTGAACCGAGATCGCACCACTGCACTCCAGCCTGGGAGACTTTCTCAAAAAACAAACAAACAGAAAAATGCACTAAGTACAATAGTAGTGGCCGGGCAAAGTGACTCACTCCTAGAGTCTCAACACTTTGAAAGGAGGTGAGAATACTATGCAGCCATAAAAAAGGATGAGTTCATGTCCTTTGTAGGGACATGGATGCAGCTGGAAGCCATCATTCTCAGCAAACTATTGCAAGAACAGAAAACCAAACACCGCGTGTTCTCACTCATAGATGGGAATTGAAAAATGAGATCACTTGGACATGGGAAGGGGAACATCACACACCGGGGCCTATTATGGGGAGGGGGGAGGGGGGAGGGATGGCATTGGGAGTTATACCTGATGTAAATGACGAGTTGATGGGTGTTGACGAGTTGATGGGTGCAGCACACCAACATGGCACATGTATACATATGTAACAAACCTGCATGTTGTGCACATGTACCCTAGAACTTGAAGTATAATAATAAAAAAAAAAAAGTAGGTGAAAGGATTACTTGAACCCAGGAGTTTGAGACCTGCCTGGACAAGATAGCAAGCCCCACTCTCTATGAAAAACTTAAAAAATGCAGTGAGCCAACATCATGCCACTGCATTCCAGCCTGGACAACAGAGCAAAACTCCATTTAAAAAAAAAAAAAAAAAAAAAAGGTGGGTTGGGGGGAAGGAAGGAAGGAATCTAGCTAGCTAGCTAGCTAGCAAGGAAGGAATTAGCAAACAAATTCCAACCCATGATAAGAAAATAGTAAACCCAGTGGCATTTACTCCAGGAATGCAAGGTTGGCTCTGGCTCATTTGTATCTTTGTATTTGTGCATTCACCATTATGGATGATGCCTGGAGTTTGCTCACAGGGATGCTCAAGACCCTTTCAGACATATTTTTTTCTAAACTTATTTTTTTATTTATTATGAATGACAGAGTCTCGCTCTGTGTACCCAGGCTGGAGTACAGTGGCATGATCTCGGCTCACTGCAACCTCCAATTCCTGGGTTTAAGCGATTCTCCTGCCTCAGCCTCCCAAGTAGCTGGGAATACAGGTGTGCACCAGCTAATTTTTGTGTTTTTAGTAGATTCAGGGTTTTGCCATGTTGGCCAGGCTGTTCTCAAACTCCTGAGACCACCTGATTCAGCCTGATTCAGCCTCCCAAAGTGCTGGGATTACAGGAATGAACCACAGCACCCGGCCAGGGATACATTTTAAAAAGCTGGTTGACAGCCTAAACTTAGGCTGTTCTATGCCCAGCGGGTCCCTTACCTGGGAAACTTGTTTATACTGACAGATGACTTAGCTGCTCTTTTTTTTTTTCCTTTGTGTGGAGTCTCCGTCTGTCATCCAGACTGGAGTGCAGTGGCGCGATCTTGGCTCACTGCAACCTCTGCCTCCTGGGTTCAAGCAATTCTCCTGCCTCTGCCTCTCCAAGTACCTGGGACTACAGGCGCACACCACCACTCCCAGCTAATATTTTGTGTATTTTTAGTAGAGACGAGGTTTCACCATGTTGGCCAGGCTGGTCTCAAACTCTTGACCTCAGGTGATCCACCTGCCTCGGCCTCCCAAAATGCTGGGATTACAGGCGGAGCCACCACGCCCAGCGACCTAGCTGCCTTTGTCTAATCTGTTCGGTTTATGCCTGCCTGATCATTGCTCTGGCACTGGAAACGTGACCTTGTGTTCCCACCAGCTCCCTGGGGAAATCTCAGCCAGGGGCAGCCCCTGGTTCTTCAGATGGTAGGTGCAAACTCAAAACACCACCACAATAGGACATAATTTCAAAGATTTATTGCTTACAGGTCCTGAGAAAGGAGGGCAAAATGAGTTGGGAGAACAGTCCTCCATCCGTGGGTCACTCAAGGCACAGATGAGAGGCAGAGAGGAGAGAGGGTGTGGCAGCTAGCTGATTGGGTGTGGTGTTTTTTTTTTTTTTTTTTTTTTTTTTTTTTTTTTTTCCAGAGACAGTGTCTTGCCATGTCACCCAGACTGGAGTGCAGTGGTGCAATCATACTGTAATACCCAACCTTGTTTTTTTTTTTTTTTTTTTTTTTTTTTTTTTTTTGGTTTTAAGGAGCAGAGAGTTTAATAGGCAAGAAAGAAGGCAGAAGCTCCCCTTTACAGAGAGAGAGGGTGGGGGGCTCCAAACCCAAGACAGGAGACCCCCCCCCCAACCTTGTAATAACATGAATAGACTCTCCCTTAGATACTTCACCTTGTTTTAATATGAGTAGACTCTCCCTTAGCTAAGAAAACCGGACGGACTCCATTTGGCTTCTTTATTTACAAGACATCAGGGGCTCCTTACCCACCCTCTTCCTCAAGGACTTAACTTGTGCAAGCTGACTCTCAACATATCAAAGGGTGGAATTAACTGATAAGGTACCAAGACAAGCAATGTCTGCATTTCCCAGGAATTCACTTGAGAGATAGCACCATAAAGCCCCCGTGTTTGTGTCCGGCAGATAACACCCAGAGACCCCACGCCTATCACCTTGTGATGAATTTAAAGGCTCTGCACCTGGAACTGTTTGTTTTCCTGTAACCATTTGTCTTTTTAACTTTTTGGTCTGTTACACTTCTGTAAGACTGCTACAGCTAGAATTCCCCTCCCCTCTCTAAACCAAAGTATAAAAGAAAATCTAGCCCCTTCTTTGGGGCTGAGAGAATTTCATGCTTTAGCCATCTCTCAGTCCCCGGTTAATAAAGGACTCCTGAATTTGTCTCAAAGTGTGGCGTTTTCTCTGTAACTTGCTTGGTTACAATATTTGGAGGCCGCAGCGAGATATTTGCCACTGGGTGAGGGCCAGGCTCGCTCCAGGCTACCCTGGATGGATGGACGGCTTATGGGGGGGGGCGCCACCTGAAAATGTTCCAGGTCCCCATAGGCGACCGTCTTCCGGAGGAGAACGGATCGACTACCAGTGTGTGCCCACAAAATTCAGCTTCTGAGTCCTCAACTTCTGGTCCCGGGAAGGTAAGTCAGATCTGACTTTGGTTTGGTGAGAGGGGACTGCCCCTGACAAGGGTGTCTCTCTTTGACTCTGCCCGCATTCCAGGACGCTGGAGGACAGAGCCTTGGTTTTCCGTTAGGCGTCTTTGGTTCTGGTGTGGTGAGAGGGGACTGTCCCTGATGAGGGCATCTCTCTCTGACTCTGTCCATATTCCAGAATGCTGGAGGACAGAGTCTTGGTTTCTGGCAGGCCGGCCTCTCCATTAAGACTAGTCTGTCACTCTCTCCCCCTCTTTTTTTCTCTGTCTGCCTCCCACTTTTTTCTCTATCTCTTCTCCTCTCGTTCAGGTCTCCCGGAGACCTCTGTTTAGAACGAGAATAAGAAAAATTGTCATAAACTGTGTGAATGTGTGCATGAATGGGGAGTTCAAGGGCTTGTGCTTGAATCTCCAGTTTGTAACTCCACGGCGAAAGCTACGGAGTTCGAGTGGGCCCTCGCCTGCAGTTCAGTGGTGACCTCATAAGGCTTAAGGCAGCATCGGGCATAGCTCGATTTATAAACCGGGGGTTTATACTGGCCTGTCAATGCTAAGAAGAGCCTAAGTCGCCTTAGGGGGAGCAGCCAGGCAGGCATCTGACTGATCCCATCTCCCCCCCCCAACTCTGAAAAAGTTGCCATAATCGTTTATATACCCTAGGGTCTATTGCTTGTTTTTTTTGTTTGTTTGTTTTTGTTTTGTCTATTGTCCGGTTTGGCATTTATTATCCTGTTAGTGTTTGTCAAAGTTTCATATGTCAGGTTGTCAATACTGCCTAAGGCATCTGGGCAAGGACTTCTTCAAGGTCCTCAGTGCTGGTTTTCTATCACAGGAGGTTAAATTTCTCTTGAGTCATTTGGGCTGGCCATCCCAGTCCTGCCTTTTCTGTCAGAAACAAATCAGGTGTTGTTAAGGGAATGAGTGTGGGAAACGTTTGCCTGTTTAGGATTCCTGGCACCATAAAAGTTGCTGATGTTTAGATTGTCACACCCCACATTCAAGTGACTGGACCACCTCCACATTAGACCAGTGGTGAATTCAAAATAGCCACCCTGCAGACCTCCTTGCTCACCTCTTCTGTCATCCTGTAACTTTTCCCGTGCCCTTAAATAGGGAAGTCCATGGTGACCACTACAGTGGGGAGCCAGCCTGTACGCTTCCTAATAGATACCGGGGCAGAACACTCGGTACTGCAGACACCCTTAGGCAGTGTCTCTAATAAAAGAGTGACTGTACAAGGGGCTGCTGGAACTATTCAGGAATATCGTGTCACATACTCATGAGAAGTGAGTTTGGGCTCACCTTACACTGGGAAGCACAGCGTCCCCCACTGCTCAACTTCTGCTAACTATCCCTCTGTTGGAGGAACGTTTTTTAGTTTCACCATCACAACCACTGGAGAATAACACTAATCCTCTCCTATTGGACTTACAGACACTCTTTCCCTGAGTTTAGGCTGAGTCAAACCCCCCAGGACTGGCTAAGCCCCATCTACCAGTGGTTGTAGAACTCCTGGCCACTTCCTTGCCAGTCCAGGTAAAGCAATATCCTATGAATCAGTGGGCTAGGCAGGGGATGGATCCCCATATTCAGTGACTGTTACCAGCTGGCATACTCACACCATGTCAGTCCGCCTGGAATACTCCATTTTTGCTGATCCAGAAACCCAGAACAAATGATTACAAATGATTACTGGCTGGCACAGGACTTAAGGGAGGTTAACAAGTGAACAGTTACAATCCATCCAACTGTCCCTAACCCTTATACTCTACTCAGCCTGCTCCCACCAGAACATACAGTACACACTGTCCTTGACCTAAAGGATGCCTTCTTTGCTATTCCTCTGACCCCCAAGAGCCAACCAGTCTTTGGTTTTGAATGGACAGATCCTGGCTTAGGAGACACCACCCAACTGACCTGGACTCGTTTGCCTCAAGGGTTTAAAAATTCCCCCACCCTCTTTGGGGAAACCCTCCAGCAGGATCCTATACCGTTCCGAGCCAGTCACCGTAACCGCACACTTCTTCAGTACATGGATGATCTTTTTTTTTTTTTTTTTTTGAGACAGAGTCTCGCTGTGTCCCCCAGATTGGAGTACAGTGGCTGGATCTCGGCTCACTGCAAGCTCCACCTCCTGGGTTCACGCCATTCTCCTGCCTCAGCCTCCCAAGTAGCTGGGACTACAGGCGCCCGCCACCTCGCCCGGCTAATTTTTTTGTATTTTTTTAGTAGAGACGGGGTTTCACCGTGTTAGCCAGGATGGTCTCGATCTCCTGACCTCGTGATCCGCCCGTCTCGGCCTCCCAAAGTGCTGGGATTACAGCCTTGAGCTACCGCACCCGGCCATGGATGATCTTTTATTAGCTACTGAAACTACTGACAACTGCTTGCAACATACTAGGGACCTCCTTTACCTCCTTCAGGAGCTCGGGTATCGGGTCTCCACCAAGAAGGCCCAGCTTTGTCTTCCCAGAGTGTCCTACCTAGGGTACGAGATAAACCAAGGAAAAAGGGCACTCACCAGTGCCCGGAAGAAAGCCATCCTGCGAATCCCGACTCCCACCACCAAGAGACAGGTACTTGAGTTCCTGGGGGCCATGGGATACTGTCGCCTGTGGGTATCGGGGTTCGCGGAGATTGCCAAGCCCCTGTATACTGCTACAGGAAGGAGTGGCCTGTTAATTTAGGCTGACACAGAGGAACAGGCATTCCAAAACCTGAAAAAGGCATTAACTGAAGCCCCTGCTCTAGTCCTACCAAATATGTCAAAGCCATTCCACCTTTTTGCCCATGAAAACCAGGGAGTTGCTAAAGGGATACACTCATTCAGACCTTGGGGCCATGGCGATGCCCAGTGACCTATTTGACCAAGAGACTAGACGCTGTGGCCTCCGGGTGCCACAGTTGCCTGCCAGCAGTAGCAACCACAGCAAGCCTAGTTCAGGAGGCTGATAAACTGGCTCTAGGTGAAAACTTAACCCTTACAGCTCCTCATGCCATAGAGACTTTACTGGAAAGTGCTTCTGACAAATGGATGTCAAATGCTCCCATTTTACAGTATCGGTTTACTATTAGATCAGCCTCATTTAACTTTCTCTCCCACAAGGTGTTTAAATCCAGCAACTTTACTCCCAGATCCAGACTTCACCACACCTGTCCATGGCTGCCAGGAATTGTTAGAGACCACCGAAACTGCCGACCTGATCTCCAAGATGTGCCTTTAAAGGCCACCGTGTTTACAGACGGTAGCAGCTTCCTTGAGCAGGGAGTTTGAAAGGCTGGTGCGACCATCACTATGGAGATGGATATTCTGTGGGCCCAAGCGCTACCAGCTGGCACCCCAGCTCCGAGAGCTGAGTTGGTTGCCCTCACACAGGCTCTCTGATGAGGCAAGGACACACCTACTAACATTTACAGTGACATTAGGTATGCCTTCGCTGCTGTGCATGTACACGGAGCCATCTATCAAGAGCGTGGGCTACTCGCCTCAGCAGGAAAGACTATCCAAAACAAAGAAGAAATTCTAGCCCCACTTGAAGCCAGGTGGCTCCCTCTGCAGGTCGCTCTAATTCACTGCAAAAGACACGTTGCCCGTGGTAACCAGAGGGCAGACTCTGCAGCCCAGGAGGCAGCGTGGCTTCCAGTCGCGCCTCTAACCTTACTGCCTGCAGTGTCCTCTCCACAGTCAGACTTGCCAGATCATCCAGTATACTCAGCAGAGGAAGTAAAACTGGCTTCGGATCTCCAGGTCAGTAAAAATCAGGAAGGTTGGTGGATTCTTCCTGACTCTTGAATCTTCATACCCTGAGCTCTCAGGGAAACCTTAATTGGTCACCTACATTCTACCACCCATTTAGGAGGAGTAAAACTGGCCCAGCTCCTAAGGGGACGTTTCAAGATCCCCCACCTTCAGAACTTAGCGAACCAAGCAGCTCTCCGGTGTACGGCTTGTGCTCAGGTAAACGCCAAGCAAGGTCCTAAACCCAGCTCAAGCCACCGCCTCCGAGGAGATTCATCAGGAGAAAGGTGGGAAATTGACTTCACAGAAATAAAACCACACTGGGCTAGGTACAAATACCTTGTGGTACTAGTTGGCTTTTTTCTGGATAGACTGAGGCATTTGCCACCAAAAATGAGACTGCCACCATGGTAGTTAAGGTTTTACTCAATGAAATCACCCCTTGACATAGGCTGCCTGCTGCCATAGGGTCTGATAATGGACCAGCCTTCACCTCGTCCGTAGCTCAGTCAGTCAGTAAGGCATTAAACATTCAATGGAAGCTCCATAGTGCCTATCGACCCCAGGGCTCTAGGCAGGTAGAACGCATGAACCGCACCCTAAAAAGCACTCTTACAAAACTGATCTTAGAGGCCAGTGAGAATTGGGTAAGACTCCTTTCTTCAGCCCTTCTTAGAGTAAGATGCACTCCTTACCGGGCTAGGTTTTCACCTTTTGAAATCATGTAAGGGATGGTGCCGCCTATCTTGCCTAAGCTAAGGGATATCCATTTAGCAGAAATATCACAAGCGAATTTATTACAGTAACCTGCAGTCTCTCCAACAAGTAATAGATATCATCCAGCCATGTATCTGGGGAGCTCATCCCAATCCAGTTCCTGACTAGAAAGGGCCCTGCCACTTGTTCCAGCTAGGTGACCTGGTGTTTGTTAAAAAGTTCCAGAAAGCCGGGCGCGGTGGCTCAAGCCTGTAATCCCAGCACTTTGGGAGGCCGAGACGGGCGGATCACGAGGTCAGGAGATCGAGACCATCCTGGCTAATACGGTGAAACCCTGTCTCTACTAAAAAATACAAAAAACTAGCCGGGCGACGAGGCGGGCGCCTGTAGTCCCAGCTACTCGGGAGGCTGAGACAGGAGAATGGCGTGAACCCGGGAGGCGGAGCTTGCAGTGAGCTGAGATCCGGCCACTGCACTCCAGCCTGGGCGGCAGAGCAAGACTCCGTCTCAAAAAAAAAAAAAAAAAAAAAAAAAGTTCCAGAAAGAGGCCGGGCGCGGTGGCTCAAGCCTGTAATCCCAGCACTTTGGGAGGCCGAGACGGGCGGATCACGAGGTCAGGAGATCGAGACCATTCTGGCTAATACGCTGAAACCCCGTCTCTACTAAAAAATACAAAAAAACTAGCCGGGCGACGAGGCGGGCGCCTGTAGTCCCAGCTGCTCGGGAGGCTGAGACAGGAGAATGGTGTGAACCCGGGAGGCGGAGCTTGCAGTGAGCTGAGAGCCGGCCACAGCACTCCAGCCTGGGCGACAGAGTAAGACTCCGTCTCAAAAAAAAAAAAAAAAAAAAAAAAGTTCCAGAAAGAAGGACTCACTCCTGCTTGGAAAGGACCTCATACTGTCATCCTCACCACGCCGACGGCTCTGAAGGTGGACGGTATTCCTGCTTCGATTCATCACTCCCGTATCAAAAGGCCAACAAAGCCCAGCAGGAAACATAGGTCCCCAAGCCTGGGCCAGGTCCCTTAAAACTGCACCTAAGTCAAGTGAAGCCATTAGATTAATCTTTTTATTTACCTCTCTTGTTTGTTTCCACCTGTTATGCCCTTTGTGCCTTCCTATTTCTTTCTCCTCACTTCTTTCACGACAGGACGTGCGCTTGCAAACACTACTTGGAAGACAGGAACCTCCAAGGAAGTCTCTTTTGCAGTCAATGTATGTGCTTTGTTCTCAGAACCTGCCCATACCCAAGAGGAACAACGCAATCTGCCGGTCATGGGAGCAGGGAACATCAACCTTGCTGCAGGATTTAGACACTCCGGGAGCCAGACTGTATGTGGGAGCTCCAAAGGTGCAGAAAAAGGACTCCAAAATGTTGAATTTTACTCTGTCCTGGAAATCACCCTGACTCTAGTTGTCGAGATACTTACCAGTTTTTCTGCCCTGACTGGACATGTGTAACTTTAGCTACTTACTCTGGGGGATCAACCTGATCTTTTTTTTTTTTTTTTTTTTTTTTTTTTTTGAGACGGAGTCTTGCTCTGTCACCCAGGCTGGAGTGCAGTGGCCGGATCTCAGCTCACTGCAAGCTCCGCCTCCCGGGTTCCCGCCATTCTCCTGCCTCAGCCTCCCGAGTAGCTGGGACTACAGGCGCCACCACCTCGCCCGGCTAGTTTTTTGTATTTTTTAGTAGAGACGGGGTTTCACCGTGTTAGCCAGGATGGTCTCGATCTCCTGACCTCATGATCCGCCCGTCTCGGCCTCCCAAAGTGCTGGGATTACAGGCTTGAGCCACCGCGCCCGGCGTTTCAACCTGATCTTTGACTCTTTCCATAGCTCGTGCTTCCCGTCCTAGACTGTGTACTGGAAAAAAAATGTAATCCTCTTACTATAACCGTCATAACCCTAATTTAGCTCAATGGTATACGGCATGTCATGAGGATTAAGGCTTTATATCCCAGGATTTGATGTTGGAACTATATTCACCATCCAGAAGAAAATCTTGGTCTCATGGAGCCCTCCTAAGCCAATTAGGCCTTTAACTGATCTAGGTGACCCTTTGTTGCAAAAACACCCAGACAAGGTTGATTTAACTGTTCCACCGCCATTCCTAGTTCCTAAACCCCAGCTACAACGACAACATTTCCAACCCAGCCTGATGTCCATTCTAGGCGGCGTGGATCACCTCCTTAATCTCACCCAGCCTAAACTAGCTCAAGATTGTTGGCTATGTCTAAAGGCCAAGCCCCCTTATTATGTGGGATTAGCAGTAGAAGCCATACTTAAAAGTGGCCCTCTTTCTTGTCATGCACGACCCCGTACCCTCACACTAGGAGACGTGTCTGGGAACGCTTCTTGTCTAATTAGCACCGGATATAACTTACCTGCTTCTCCCTTTCAGACTACTTGTAATCAGTCATTGCTTACTTCCTTAAGCACCTCAGTCTCCTACCAGGCACCTAACAATACCTGGCTAGCCTGCACTTCAGGTCTCACTTGCTGCATCAATAGGACTGAACCAGGACCTCTCCTGTGCCTGTTAGTTCACGTGCTTCCCCAGGTATACATGTACAGTAGGCCAGAAGGACAACTTCTCATCGCTTCCCCTGAATTACATCCCAGATTTCGCTGAGCCACCCCACTCCTTGTATCCCTCCTGGCCGGCCTTAACGTAGCCAGATCAGCCATCGGCATGGCTGCCCTGGTTCAGGGAGGAACTAGACTAATGTCCCTGTCTCAACAGGTAGATGCTGATTTGAGCAACCTCCAGTCAGCCGTAGATATACTGCATACCCAGGTAGAGTCTCTGGCTGAAGTAGTTCTTCAACACCGCCGAGGTTTAAATCTGCTTTTCCTCTTCCAAGGAGGTTTATGTGCAACTCTAGGAGAAAGTTGTCGCTTCTCTGCCAATCAGTCTGGGGTCATAAAGGGTACCCTCCAAAAGGTTCGAGAAAATCTAGATAGACGCCAACAAGAATGAGAAAATAACGTTCCCTGGTATCAAAGCATGTTTAACTGGAATCCATGGCTAACTAGTCACTAGGTTAGCTGGACCCCTTCTCTTCCTGCTGTTAGGCTCACTCTTTAGGCCATGTATATTAAACTGGTTTCTTACCTTTGTAAAGCAACGCATAGCTTCCGTCAAACTTGTGTATCTTAAAACCCAATAGTGACCCCCTTGTTATAACTGAGGAATCAATGATTTGATTCCCCAAAAGCACAAGTGGGGAATGTAATTACCCAACCTTGTTTTAACGTGAATAGACTCTCCCTTAGATACCTCACCTTGTTTTAAAATGAATAGACTCTCCCTTAGCTGAGAAAACCGGACGGACGGACTCCATTAGACTCCTTCATTTACAAGACATCAGGGGCTCCTTACCCATCCCCTTCCTCAAGGACTTAACTTGTGCAAGCTGACTCTCAAAATATCAAAGGGTGCAATTAACTGATAAGGCACCAAGGCAAGCAATGTCCGCAGTTCCCAGGAATTCACTTGAGAGATAGCACCATAAAGCCTCCACGTTTCTGTCCGGCACATAACACCCAGAGACCCCATGCTTATCACCTTGTGATGAATTTAAAGGCCCTGCACCTGGAACTGTTTGTTTTCCTGTAACCATTTGTCTTTTTAACTTTTTGGTCTGTTACACTTCTGTAAGACTGCTACAGCTAGAATCCTCCTCCCCTCTCTAAACCAAAGTATAAAAGAAAATCTAGCCCCTTCTTTGGGGCCCAGAGAATTTGGAATAAAGGACTCCTGAATTCATCTCAAAGTGTGGCGTTTTCTCTCTAACTCGCTTGGTTAAAACAATAGCTGCAGCCTCAACCTCCTGGACTCAAGCAATTCTCTCACCTCAGCCTTCTGAGTAACTGGGAATACAGGCATGTGCCACCATGCCCAGCTAATTTTTTTTTTTTTTTTTTAATTTTTGTTGGCCGGGTGCGGTGGCTCAAGCCTGTAATCCCAGCACTTTGGGAGGCCGAGATGGGCGGATCACGAGGTCAGGAGATCGAGACCATCCTGTCTAACCCGGTGAAACCCCATCTCTACTAAAAAATACAAAAAACTAGCCGGGCGAGGTGGCGGGCGCCTGTAGTCCCAGCTGCTTGGGAGGCTGAGGCAGGAGAAAGGCATAAACCTGGGAGGCAGAGCTTGCAGTGAGCTGAGATCCAGCCACTGCACTCCAGCCTGGGCGACAGAGCGAGACTCTGTCTCAAAAAAAAAAAAAAAAAAAAAAATTTTTTTTTGGTCAAGGCTGTGTCTCACTACATTGCCCAGGCTGGTCTTGAAATCCTGTTTAAGTTATGCTTCTGCATCAGCATCCCAAAATGCTAGGATGACAGGGGTGAGTCACTGTGCCTGGCCTCTATTTCTAATGTCTAGGCAGAAACTGTTGCTGTGTTGTTGCTGTTACATGGTCTTATTACCTATTTGATACAGAGTTCAGATTGATTGTTCCTATTCATATTCTAGTTTGGGTTTTCCCTCTATCTTTGTTGATTTTTTAAAAAATTAAATATGTCAAAGAATAAAGGGCCAAGCACAGTGGCTCACATTTGTAATCCCAAAAATGTGGGAGGCCAAGGAGGGACGATCGCTTGAGCCCAGGAGTTCGAGAGCAGCCTGGGGAACATACAGAGATCTCTTCTCTACAAAAAATATTTTTAAAAATTAGCTGGATGTGGTGGTGTACATATGTAGTCCCCGGTACTCAGACAGGAGAATTGCTTGAGCCCAGGAGGTAAATGTCAGGCCTCTGAACCAATACATCCAGATGGCCTGAAGTAACTGAAGAATCACGAAAGAAGTGCAAATGCCCTGCCTCTCCTTAACTGATGACATTCCACCACAAAAGAAGTGAAAATGGCCGGTCCTTGCCTTAAGCGATGACATTACCTTATGAAATTCCTTTTCCTGGCTTATCCTGGCTCAAAAAGCTCCCCCCCCAGCACCTTGTGACCCCCCCACTCCTGCCTGCCAGAGAACAACCCCCCTTTGACTGTAATTTTCCTTTACCTACCCAAATCCTATAAAACGGCCCCACCCTTATCTCCCTTGGCTGACTCTGTTTTTGGACTGAGCCTGCCTGCACCCAGGTGATTAAAAAGCTTTATTGCTCACACAAAGCCTGTTTGGTGGTCTCTTCACATGGATGCACATGACGGTAAAGGCTTCAGTGAGCCATAATAACGCCACTACACTCCAGCCTGTGTGACAGAGTGAAGCCCTGTTTTTTTGTTTTGTTTTGTTTTAAAGGAAAAAAAAGAATGTGATTTTAAACATCAGAACTGTAAGGTCCCCTGAGCTGGCCATATCACGGTCAAGTCATCGTGATATGCCCCTGCCCTTGTGATAATGTACTTTGTGATAATCCCCGCCCTTGTGCTTGTGAATGTACTTTGTAACATCCTCCCTGCCCTTGAGAATGTACTTTGTAACATCCACCCCCCTGCCTGCAAAAAAATTGCTCTTAACTCCACCACCTATCCCAAACCGATGAGAACTAATGATAATCCCACCACCCATTGTTGACTGTTTTGTGGGACTCAGCCCATCTGCACCCGGATGTAATACACAGACATTGTTGCTCACACATAGCCTGCTTGGTGGTATCTTTACTCAGACGTGTGTAACATTTTGTGCTGAAACAGAGGAGAGCAGAACTCCTCAGGAGACCCGTCCCCTGTCCTTACACTTCCTCCATGAGGATATCCACCTACGACCTCGGGTCATCAGACCAGCCAGCCCAAGGACCGTCTCACTAATTTCGAATCAGTAAGCGGTTTTTTGCACTCGGTAAGCGCTTTCTTTGCTCTCTACCTAACCTCTCTCGCCTCCCTTCAATTTCTCTCCTTTCAATTTCAGTTTCTCTCCCTTCCTGTGTTATGCCCAGACCGTTTGTTCCCCGAAGAAGACCACCAGAGTCCAGAGTCAAAGCCAAGCGGCAAGGATCTTTAATGCAAGTTCGAACTTGGTCCCTCCGTTCTACAACATACAAGAGGGCCTCGAATGATGCATGTGCCTGCTTTTTATAGCCCGATGCATACAGGATATGTAAGGTTACAGAGGTACAAAGGAATTCTTTTGGTTGCAGCATTACAACTGGTAATTGGTTAATACAATTAACAGTTTTCTATTTGTTCCCGCGCATTTAGTAAAACTACAAACGGTTGTGACCTTATCAGGGGCTCTCTAGGTGGTGTTTCTGAGATGTGTGGGGGGGGGATGTGTTTGTGTTGGGCTCAGGAAGTTGGGACAAAATAGAGGATTGTGTTTGTACCGGGCCCAGAACTAAGATATGTGGCAGACACCGGTAATTAGAGCAGGACAGAGACTTTCACAACGTTTGTCCTTACAATGTCTGGAGTCTATAGATAACCTAATCGGTTAGGTCCGGGGTCGATCTTTAACTAGGCTCAGGGCGCCGCCCAGGCTGTCAGGGCGCCGCCTAGGCTGTTTGCCTGTGGACTTCATTTCTGCCTTTTAGTTTTTTTTGTTTTTTGTTTTTTTTTTCATTTCATCTCTTTCACCTGGTAGAGACAAAAAGGAGACACACTTTCTCCATGCATCCAAAGACTCTGACATTGGTCACAGACTTGGGAAGACAGTCTTCCCTTGGTGTTTGATCACCGCGCGGATGCCTGCCTCGATCACTCACTCACATTCCCTTGGTGGCAGGTCAATTGTGGGGACACCTGCTTTGGCTGCTTACCCACATTAAAGTCCAGGACTCAGTCAGGGATGCCTACTGGAAGCCTGGTAGCTGCCCACATCCATTTCTCCGTGTCTCTAACTTCCTCTTTAAACTTACTTACCTTCTCAACTATGGGAAACCTTCTGCCATCCATTCCTCCCTCTTCCCCCTTGGCCTGTGTTCTTAGAAACCTAAAACCCCTTTAACACTTGACCTAAAACCTAAACGTCTTATTTTCTTCTGTAATACTGCTTGGCCCCAATACAAACTCGACAATAGTTCCAAGAAGCCAGAGAAAGGCACTTTCGATTTGTCTATCCTACAAGACCTAGATAATTTTTGTCGAAAATTGGGCAAATGGTCTGAGGTGCCTTATGTCCAGGTATTTTTTACACTTCACTCCCTCCCTAGTCTCTGCTCCCAATGCAACTTGTCCCAGATTTTCCTTCTTTCTCTCCCATCTGCTCCTTTGGTCTCCACCCCAAGCTCAGAGTCCTCCAAACCCTACTTTTCCACTGACCCCTCTGATCACTCTCCTCCTCCCCCAACTGCTCCATGTCAGGCTAAATGGGGTCCCAATTCTTCTGCAGCCTCCACTCCCCCACCCTATAACCCTTCTACTACCTCCCCTCCTCACACCTGGTCTGGCTTACAGTTTTGTTCTACGACTATCTCTTCCCAACCTTCCCAACAATTTCCTCTTAGAGAGGTGGCTGGAGCTGAAGGCATAGTCAGGGTACATGTGCCTTTTTCTCTATCAGACCTTTCCCAAATGAGCCAGCATTAGGCTCTTTCTCATCAGACCCCACTAAATATATACAGGAATTCCAATATCTAACTCAGTCCTACAATTTAACCTGGTGTGACTTAAATGTCATCCTGACCTCTACCCTGTCCCCAAATGAACGAAAAAGAGTTTATTTTCTAGCTCAGTCCTATGCAGACACCTGCCATCTTCATGAGCTAGACCTCCAAGAGGGCACCAGGGCAGTTGCCCGAGAGGATCCCCATGGCGATACCAGACGGACCCCCCAGGTGTAGCTAGGCGAGATTACATGGTCTCCTGACTATTCAAGGGGCTCAGAAAAGCAGCATGCAGCGCTGTTAATTAGGACAAGCTAAAGGAAACTACCCAAGGTAAAGACGAAAACCCAGCCCAGTTCATGGCCCGCTTAGCAGCTGCCCTTAGAGGCTTTACAGCCCTAAACCCATGTGGGCCAAAAGGCCGCCTTATCCTTAATATGCATTTTATCACCCAAACCACTCCTGATATTAGAAAAAAGACTCCAGGCCGGGCGCGGTGGCTCAAGCCTGTAATCCCAGCACTTTGGGAGGCCGAGGCGGGCGGATCATGAGGTCAGGAGATCGAGACCCTCCTGGCTAACATGGTGAAACCCCGTCTCTACTAAAAGTACAAAAAACTAGCCGGGGGTGGTGGCAGCGCCTGTAGTCCCAGCTACTCCGAGGCTGAGGCGGGAGAATGGCGGGAACCTGGGAGGTGGAGCTTGCAGTGAGCTGAGATCCGGCCACTGCACTCCAGCCTGGGCGACAGAGCGAGACTCCGTCTCAAAAAAAAAAAAAAAAAAAGACTCCAAAAGTTGGATTCTGCCGGGCGCGGTGGCTCAAGCCTGTAATCCCAGCACTTTGGGAGGCCGAGACAGGTGGATCACGAGGTCAGGAGATCGAGACCATCCTGGCTAACACGGTGAAACCCCGTCTCTACTAAATGCAAAAAACTAGCCGGGCGAGGTGGCGGGCGCCTGTAGTCCCAGCTACTCCGGAGGCTGAGGCAGGAGAATGGCGTAAACCCGGGAGGCGGAGCTTGCAGTGAGCTGAGATCCGGCCACTGCACTCCAGACCGGGCGACAGAGCAAGACTCCGTCTCAAAAAAAAAAAAAAAAAAAAAAAAAAAAAAAAACTAGCCGGGCGTGGTGGCGGCGCCTGTAGTCCCAGCTACTCGGGAGGCTGAGGCAGGAGAATGGCGTAAACCCGGGAGGTGGAGCTTGCAGTGAGCCGGCCACTGAGCTCCAGCCTGGGCGACAGAGTGAGACTCAGTCTCAAAAAAAAAAAACAAAGTTGGATTCTGGCCCTCAACCCCCACAGCAGGATTTAATCAACCTCGCCTTCAAGGTGTTCAGTAACTGAGAAGAAGCCGCCAAGTGGCAACGTATCTTGGGATTCCTCCTAAGCCATGCTCTGTCTGTCTGGGCCCCCCACTGGAAGTTGGACTCTGACTCACATTGCTACCGCTCTTAAAGCTCCTGGAGCTGGCCGGGTGCGGTGGCTCAAGCCTGTAATCCCAGCACTTTGGGAGGCCGAGACGGGCGGATCACGAGGTCAGGAGATCGAGACCATCCTGGCTAACACGGTGAAACCCCGTCGCTACTAAAAAGTACAAAAAACTAGCCGGGCGAGGTGGCGGGCGCCTGTAGTCCCAGCTACTCGGGAGGCTGAGGCGGGAGAATGGCGTAAACCCGGGAAGGGGAGCTTGCAGTGAGTCCAGATCCGGCCAGTGCACTCCAGCCTGGAGGACAGAGCGAGACTCCGCCTCAAAAAAAAAAAAAAAAAAAAAAAAAGCTCCTGGAGCTCAAACCCAACCTTCTTTGCGTTCTTTGGCTGACTCCTTTCCAGATCTCCTGGGCTTAGCAGTTGAAGACTGATGCTGCCAGATAGTCTCAGAAGCCCCCTGGACCATCACGGACGCTGCGCTTCCGGTAACTCTTACGGTGGAGAGTAAGTCTACCCCCTGTTTAATCGATATGGGGGCTACCCACTCCAAATGACCTTCTTTTCAAGGGCCCTTGCCCCTGTGACTTTTGTGGGTATTGACAACTAGGCTTCTAGACCCCTTAAAACTCCCCAACTCTGGTGCCAACTTGGACAATACTCTTTTTTGCACTCTTTTTTAGTTATCCCTACCTGCCCAGTTCCCTTATTAGGATGAGACATTTTAACTAAATTATCTGCTTCCCTGACTATTCCTGGACTACAGCTACACCTCATTGCTGTCCTTATGCCCAATTAAAGGCCTCTTTAATGTCTCCCTACCTTAATCCACAAGTGTGGGATACCTCTACTCCCTCCTTGGTGACTGATCAGGCACCCCTTACCATCCCATTAAAACCTAATCACCCTTATTTACCCTACTCAATGCTAGTACCCCATCCCACAACAGGCTTTAAGAGGACTAAAGCCTGTTATCACTCACCAGTTACAGCATGGCCTTTTAAAGCCTACAAATTCTCCTTACAACTCCCCTGTCCTACCTGTCCAGAAACCGGACAAATCTTACAGGTTAGTTCAGGATCTTTGCTTTATTAACTAAATTGTCTAACCTATCTATCCTGTGGTGCCAAACCCATATACTCTCCTATCCTCAATACCTCCCTCCACAACTCATTATTTTGTCCTTGACCTCAAAGATGCCTTCTTCACAATTCCTTTGCACCCCTCATACCAACCTCTTTTTGCTTTCACATGGACTGACCGTGACACCCACCAATCTCAGCAACTCACCTGGGCTGTACTGCCAGTCTGGTGAGTATCGTCATTTAGTCATTATAAGCCGCCTCTTTGATTCCCCTGCTCCTCTGGGAGTCTCTCTTCCTTTCCATCCTTTCTGAGCAGCCACCCACAGGTAGAAGAAGCCTGTGGATACTCTCTTGCTGTTTGCTACCTCCCCCGCTGGTAACCTGTCAAAGCACATCCCAAATAAAGCTTGTGTGCTACTGCCGCCTTGTGGTCACCTCTTTTTCCTCACTCAGCCAAGAAATCACTTGAACACCCTAAATGCGTGTATGGTTTTATTCTTCACATTTAGATCCCTAGTCCGTTTGGAGTTTATTCTTGTATATGCTGTGAAGTATGGATTTAATTTCATCTCTTCTCAGATGGCTAACCAGCTATCTTAGACCTTCCAATACAAATGGCATTTTTTGCCCAATTTATCTGAAATGCCACTTTTTTTTTTTTTTTTTTCAGATGGAGTTTCACTCTTGTTGCCCTGGCTGGAGTCCAATGGCAAGCTCTCCGCTCACCGCAACCTCAGCCTCCTGGGTTCAAGCTATTCTCCTGCCTCAGCCTCCCGAGTACCTGGGATTATAGGCATGTGCCACCATGCCCGGATAATTTTGTATGTTTAGTAGAGATGGGGTTTCTCCATGTTGGTCAGGCTGGTCTCTAGCTCGTGACCTCAGGTGATCCACCCGCCTCTGCCTCCAAAAGTGCTGGAATTATAGGTGTCAGCCAACACAGCCGGCCTTTTTTTTTTTGAGATGGAGTCTTGCTCGGTCGCCCAGCTGGAGTGCAGTGGTGCAATCTCTGCTCACTGCAACCTCTGCCTCCCAGGTTTGAGCGATTCTCTTGCCTGAGCCTCTCAAGTAGCTGGGCTTACAGGTGCACACCACAATGCCTGGCTAAATTTTTTTTTTTTTTTTTTAGACGGATACTCACTCTATCGTCAGGCTGGAGTGCAGGGCAGGGGAGCAATCTCCTGCAACCTCCGCCTCCCAGGCTCAAGCGATTCTCCTGCCTCAGCCTCCTGAGTAACTGGGATTACAAGCGCCCGCCACCATGCCCAGCTAATTTTTGTATTTTTAGTAGAGACGGGGTTTCACCAAGTTGGCCAGGATGGTCTCGATCTCTTGACCACGATCCACCTGCCTCGGCCTCCTAAAGTGCTGGGATTACAGGCGTGAGCCACCACACCCAGCTACACTTGGCTAAATTTTTTTGTATTTTAAATAGAGATGGCATTTCACCATGTTGGGCAGGCTGGATTTGAACTCCTGACCTCAAGTGATCCTTCCGCCCTGGTCTCCCAAACTGCTAGGATTACAAGCATGAGCCACCGCGCCTGGCAAAATACATTTATGAACCAAATTTCTACATGTTCTTGGGTCTATTTTTAGATATTTTATTAGTCTGTTTCTGCTTCATGTGCTAGTACCGCATAGTTTTAATTATAGAGGCTTCATAGTATGTTTTAATTAATTAATTAATTTTTTAGATGGGGTCTCACTCTGTCAGCCAGGCTGGAGTTCAGTGGCACAATCTCGGCTCACTGTAACCTTCGTCTCCCAGGCTCAAGCAACTCTTCTGCCTCAGCCTCCCAAGTAGCTGGGATTACAAACATGTGCCACCACGTCTGGCTAATTTTTGTACTTCTAGTAGAGATGGGGTTTCACCATATTAGCCAGGCTGGTCTCGAACTCCTGACCTCAGGTAATTTGCCCACCTTGGCCTCCCAAATTGCTGGGATTACAGGCGTAAGCCACCGTGCCCAGCTTTTATTTTTATTTTAAAATAATTTAATTATTTGCCTTGCATGAAAACTGTCAATAGTATGTTTTATCTGCTGCTCATCATTGCTTTTGTTTTTGTTTTCTTGGTTATGATTAGATGTTTGTTCCTCCACATAAACTTTAGTATCAATGTACTTAACTCCAGAAAAAACTTTTCGTATTTTTATTGGGATTATGTTACATTTCTGAATAATCTTGGGGAGAATGTCTGGTATCAGTGCTATTTTACAATGTAGGAAATGTGATCCTGGCCCATGTGGTAAGATCAGAAAAATAACAATAGAAATACATATTTTTGGCCGGGGCAGTGGCTCACACCTGTAATTCCAGCACTTTGGGAGGATGAGGCAAGTGGATCACGAGGTCAGGAGTTTGAGACCAGCCTGGCCAATATGGTGAAACCATGTCTCTATTAAAAATGCAAAAATTGGCCGGGCGCGGTGGCTCCAGCCTGTAATCCCAGCACTTTGGGAGGCCGAGACGGGCGGATCACGAGGTCAGGAGATCGAGACCATCCTGGCTAACACGGTGAAACCCCGTCTCTACTAAAAAATACAAAAAACTAGCTGGGCAAGGTGGCGGGCACCTGTAGTCCCAGCTACTCGGGAGGCTGAGGCAGGAGAATGGCGTAAACCTGGGAGGCCGAGCTTGCAGTGAGCTGAGATCCGGCCACTGCGCTCCAGCCTGGGCGACAGAGCGAGACTTCGTCTCAAAAAAAAAAAAAAAAAAGCAAAAATTAGCTGGGCGTGGTGGCGCGTGCCTGTAGTCCCAGCTACTCAAGAGGCTGAGGCAGAATGGCTTGAACCCAGGAGGCAGAGTTTGCAGTGAGCAAAGATCGCACCACTGCACTCCAGTATGGGCGATTGAGCGAAACTAGGTCTCCAAAAAAAAAAAAAAGAAATAACATTTTTAAAATTTATTTTATGTATATATATAGAGAGACGGGGTTTTGCTGTGTAGCCCAGGGTTGTCTTAAACTCCTGGCCTTAAACCATCCTCCCACCTTGGCCTCCCAAAGTCCTAGGACCTAGGATTACAGGCATGAGCCACCATGCCCAGCCAGATATACATATTTGATGAAGATTAAAAAAAAAAGAGTTATAGAAAATATTATTATATTGAAAACGTGGTTGGGCACAGTGGCTTATGCCTATAATCCCAGCACTTTGGGAGGCTGAGGTGGTCAGATATTTTAGGTCAGGAGTTTGAGATCAGCCTGGCCAAAGTGGTGAAATCGTTCTCTACTAAAAATACAAAAATTAGCTGGGCATGGTGGCAGGCACCTGTGATCCCAGCTACTCCAGAGGCTGAGGCAGGAGAATCACTTGAACCTGGGAGGCGGAGGTTGCAGTGGGCTGAGATCAGGCCACTGCACTCCAGCCTGGCCAGATCCAGTGAGATCTGTCGCAAGCAAGCAAGCAGCAAGAAAGAAAACACAATGCAATCAGCAGGTTCTAAAAAATAAGGAATGAAGAAATAAAGGCCTACAGAAAGCCTGACTGAATGGAAGAGACAGACCATGCCATTCACTGGCAGGTTTATCGATATGGAAGAATCATGGAAAGGCTCTAGGAACATGAGGAGAGACATACAAACAAGCTTTATATTTATATCTAAAAAGTAAAGTAGAAGTTCCTCTTCCAAGACGTTCCTTCCCATTTAATTAGAAATAAATAGTAACTTCTCTTAGAAGCAAAATTTATTCAAAGACCTGTACTAACATTCTCAAATATCTGCTAGCCGTTATAAAGATATCAATGTACTTTATATTCTTAGCTCTCACAATTTAGTCTGAATATTTGCCCTGGCATGCTTACACTGGTCCAAACAAGCGTTAGGTCACAGCCTGTTCCTTTTCCTTATTTGAAGGTGTTTTCACCCTTCTCAGCATTCCACAAGTTACTTCTTCCTTCCTTTGTTCTCCTCTACCTTTGCCTCTTTTAAAAAGTTGTAAGGGCCGGGCGCGGTGGCTCAAGCCTGTAATCCCAGCACTTTGGGAGGCCGAGAGGGGTGGATCACGAGGTCAGCAGATCAAGATCATCCTGGCTAACACGGTGAAACCCCGTCTCTACTAAAAAATACAAAAAACTAGCCGGGCGAGGTGGCGGGCACCTGTAGACCCAGCTACTGGGAGGCTGAGGCAGGCAGGAGAATGGCGTGAACCCGAGAGGCGGAGCTTGCAGTGAGCTGAGAACCGGCCACTGCACTCCAGCCCGGGGGACAGAGCGAGACTCCGTCTCAAAAAAAAAAAAAAAAAAAAAAGTTGTAAGTGGCTAGCCAATCAGGACAAATATAGAATGTGAGGTCCCGTTCCAGCCAACGGAAACCGGATACAGCAGTAGGATGGAAGCATCAGGTTATAAACGACTCTGTCTCCTTTGTTTGGTGTACTCTTGTGGCAAAACTGCTGGTGAGTGTACCCTTTCTGTAGGAACTAAAAATGTCCTTGCTGAGTAAATTAAATTAATGTTCAAGTGCTATTTCTTCATGGCACCGAGGAACAAGCATTTCAAACATATATATATGTATACACACACACTATATATATGCATGTACATATATATACATAAATAGAGACAGGGTCTTGCTACTTTGCCCAGGCTGGTCTCAAACTCTTGGACTTGTAGAAAATGAAATAGCGGTTCCTCTTCAAAGGGACTTTCCTCCCAGTCTGAAAATAAACAGTAATCCCTCTTAGAAGCCAAATTTTCTGAAAGATCTGTGGTAATATTCTTAAATTCTACCAGCTGTAATAAAGAAATCAATATACTCTGTGTTCTTAGCTCCCACATTTTAGCCTAGATATTTGCCCGGGCATGCCGGAACTGGTCCAAGCAAGCATTAGGTCATGGCCTATTCCTTTCTCTATTTAGAAGTGTATTTGCCTCTCTCAACAGCCCACAAGTTACTTCCTCTCTTCCTTTGTTCTCTTCTGCCTTTGCCTCTTTTTTTTTTTTTTTTTTTTTTTTTTTTTTTTTTTTTTTTTTTTTTTTTTTTTTTGAGACGGAGTCTTGCTCTGTCACCCGGGCTGGAGTGCAGTGGCCAGATCTCAGCTCACTGCAAGCTCCGCCTCCCGGGTTTACGCCATTCTCCTGCCTCAGCCTCCCGAGTAGCTGGGACTACAGGCACCCGCCACCTCGCCCGGCTAGTTTTTTGTATTTTTAGTAGAGACGGGGTTTCACCGTGTTAGCCAGGATGGTCTTGATCTCCTGACCTCGTGATCCGCCCGTCTCGGCCTCCCAAAGTGCTGGGATTACAGGCTTGAGCCACCGCGCCCGGCTGCCTTTGCCTCTTGTGAGAAGTTCTAAGTTGCTAGCCAATCCAGTCAAGTATTGAAGGAGAGGTCCTGTTCCGGCCAGTGGAAGACGGTCACAGCAGTAGGGTGGACGCGTCAAGTTTAAATAACCCTGTCTCTTTTGTTAGTGTGTGCTCTGGTGGCAAAACTGCTAGCCAGTGGCACCCATAGAAAGTAAACTAGCCTTGCTGAGATCCTTTGTCTCAGTGTTGATTTTGCCACACTAAGTACCAGTTCCCAGCAGGCTCAAGCTATGTACCTGCCTTAGTCTCCCAAAGTGCAGGAATTACAGGCGTAAGCCACCGCGCTCTCCGAGAAAAACTTTAGAGGAGCATCCCCTGGGATGCCTCCAATCCCTCATCCCCGCCCTTCCAGCCTGACCAGCCGCCTGAACCGCCTGCTAGGCCGGCTCCCACCTCTAAACCGCCCCCGAGTACGGGCCCCACCCCTCGCCCACAGTTCCGTCTGGAGGCCCGGTTTTAACCTCAATTTTTTCTCTGGATCTATTTCTGCATCCCCCTCCCTGTGCTAACCCCAGGCCTTCTCCGCACCCACCCAGGAGGAAACCAGAATTTCCGTGTTCTACCCTGTCCTACGTGGCTGAAACTCGAGCCCACGAGCCCCGCCCGGCCAGTGGCTCGAAGCGGAAGTGACGTCAGCGCACAAACGGCATCTTTTCCGGCGCTGGCTCCTCTCGGTCAGTGGCGTTTCGCCTTTATGGTGGCGGAGTCAGCCGCGCCAATGGTGAGTTCCTCCTGCTTGGCGGTTCCCTAGATAGCAGGCGGCGGCAAAGGAATGATTGCGCGCCCTCGCGCAGGAGCCTCCCGCATCCGGTTCACTTCGCTCGCTTCTCCAGGGACTATCGGTCTTCCCTGCGCAGCCAGTTCCGAGAGGCTGCACACTCTCAGCTCACTGCAACCTCTGCAACCTTTGCCTCCTGGGTCAAGCAGTTCTCCTGCCTCAGCCTTCCTGGGATTACAGGCAAGTGCCACCACGCCCGCCTACTTTTTGTATCTTTAGTAGAGACGGTTTTGCCATGTTGGCCAGGCTGGTCTTGAACGCCTGACCTTAGGTGATCTGTCTGCGACGGTCCCCCAAAGTGTGGGGATTATAGGTGTGAGCCACCGCACCTGGCCAACTTTTGAAAATTTTAAATTCTGTTCTTCAGTTATCTTAGGTACATAATGAAGTTAATAACTCACATGGCTGGTGACTACTGAATTGTTCTGTGCAGGTCTGGACTGTCTTCTGGTCATACTAGGGGGTAACAGCATCCACAGGAGATCAGGCTGTAGGGACAAATATCAGACCAATTACTAGGGTTGTTTGAGTGTAGGTTTTTTTCAGTATTAAATAGAAGTAATGGGCCAGGCATGGTGGCTCATGCTTATTTATTTATTTATTTATTTATTTATTTTTGAGACGGAGTCTCACTCTGTTGCCCAGGCTGGAGTGCAGTGGCCGGATCTCAGCTCACTGCAAGCTCCGCCTCCCGGGTTCAGCCATTCTCCTGCCTCAGCCTCCCAAGTAGCTGGGACTACAGGCGCCCACCACCTCGCCTGGCTAGTTTTTTGTAGTTTTTAGTAGAGACGGGGTTTCACCGTGTTAGCCAGGATGGTCTCGATCTCCTGACCTCGTGATCCGCCCGTCTCGGCCTCCCAAAGTGCTGGGATTACAGGCTTGAGCCACCGCGTCCGGCCTGCTCATGCTTATTATCACAGCATTTTGGGAGGCCAAGTCAGGAGGATTGTTTGAGCCCAGGAGTTTGAGACCAGCCTGGGCAACCTGGTGAAACCCTGTCTCTACTAAAAAATACAAAAAGTAGCCGGACCCAGTGGTGTGCACCTGTTGTCCCAGCTACTTGGGGGGCTGAAGTGGGAGAATCACGTAAGGCTGGGAGTTCGAGACCAGCCTGGCCAACATGGCGAAACCCCGTCTCTACTAAAAATGCAAAAATTGGCCAAGCATCCTGGTGCATACCTGTAATCCCAGCTACTCAGGAGGCTGAGGCCTGATAATTGCTTGAACCTGGGAGGCAGAGGTAGCAGTAAGTCGAGATCGCGCCACTGCATTCCAGCCTGGGCAACAGAGTGAGACTTTGTCTCAAAATAATTAATAATAATAATAATAATAATAATAATAATAATAATGAATGATGATGCCTACCTGTGGTCCCAGCTATTCAGGAGGCTGAGGTGGGAGGATCACTTGAGCCCCGGAGGTCTAGGCTACAGAGAGTCGTGTTGGTGCCATTGCACTTCAACCTGAGCAACAGAGTAAGACTCTGTCTTAATAGAAAGATAGATAGATGGATGGATGGATGGATGGATGGATGGATGGATGGATGGATAGATAGATGTAATGATAGCTATTGGGAAGGATGGTTGTAATTAAGTTAGCATGTATATATAAAGCTACTAGAGCTACTTCTGGCATATCAGTCCCCAGTAAATGTCAGTTACTGTCATTAATACTTTCGTTACTGAGTGACGATACTGAATGGGCAATTTTTGGTGGCCTTCACATCTGTCACCTGCAGAGGCAAAACTCAGGCATAATGTTTGATGACTGATGTTTCATGCTTGTTGTTTGATGATTGATATGAACAGGATCGCAAATAACCCTGTACAAAGAGGAATGGAGATTGCCTCTATCCACCTAGATTCATAAGCTGCCCTGAGGTGATCTTGGGATCAAGGAAGGGATGCACATCGCACCATCAGCTTCAGAGAATGGCAGTCATTGATTTGTCCTGTGGTAAGTCCTTGTTGATGCTCTTTTTCAAAGATTCTGCTTTAGGTCACCCTGCACACCACAAGAGTCCAGTGAGCTGGGCCTGAGCAGGCATGCAGCTGATTGTTTTAGGAGGAATTGAAGTGAACCACAACAGAATGCTGTTTATTTGTTTGTTTGTTTATTTATTTTTGAGACAGAATCTTGTTCCGTCACCCAGGCTGGAGTGCAGTGGTGCAATCTTCGCTCACTGCAACCTCCGCCTCCCGGGTTCAAGTGATTCTCTTGCCTCAGCCTCCCAAGTAGCTGGGACCACAAGCACATACCACCAGGCCTGGCTAATTTTTGTTTATTTGTTTTTGTTTTTGAGATGGAGTCTCACTCTGTCTTCCAGGCTGGAGTGCAGTGCTGTGATCTCGACTCACTGCAATCTCTGCCTCCTGGGTTCAAGCAATTATCTGCCTCAGCCTCTCATAATTTTTGTATTTTTAGTAGAGACGGGGTTTCATCATATAGGCCAGTCTGGTATCAAATTCCTGACCTCAAGTGATTTGCCCGCCATGGCCTCCCAAAGTGTTGGAATTACAGGCATGAGCCACTGTTCCCAGCCAGAATGCTATTTTAGAATTCAGCCCTGGTTTGTGTACCTTAGGAAATGCTACATAAGCTTCATGAGTATTACTACTATGGGCAGATAGAGAGTCACATTTTTCTGGGTATAAGTTTCCTTGTAAAATGAAACTATTACCCTTTACCCAACAGGCAGCTCGGCCCACATCTGCTTTTCTGGGTCTAGCTGACACAGGACTACTATGGCATTTCGTGGCAGTGTTGTGTGTGTGCAGTTTTCTCGAGTGTACAGGAATATGTGGGAATTTCAAGCTAGGATGGAATGACTTCTAGGCATGAGAATGTGGGAAGGACGGGCAGCTCTGGCTTCTCATGCTCTCTTACTTGTCCACTAGGGTTTTTTTCCAGGGAACCAATCTGCCCTTTTGAAGAAAAGACAAAGGTAGAAGGGATGGTGGAGGACTACCTGGCAAATTCTTATCAGGTAAGCAGAAAATGTACTGTTGTACCAAATGACATGCTTACATCCAATAGGTAGACACATTTCCTTCTAGACAGACTCATCTCCAGAGTTTTCTTAGAGCAAATGAAGCCTTACTCAAGGACTGAGTCCCCAGGTGAATTTCCGCAGGGAATGAAGTCTCCTATATGTAAAGTGTTAAGTTGAAAATCACCTCAATATCTCAGTAATTACTAATTAAGCTTGACTTTCTTGGTGCTAACTGCATGTTTCTTATATTACTGGGTTCTGTGACAGATGATAAGACAGATGAAAGTGTCCTTTTATCAAATAATTTATTTACTCATCAGCATTTATCAGGTATCTGCAGTGTACTCAGGAGTGTGCTACATAGAGACCAATGGGACAGGAAGAGCTTCTAGCCTGGTTGTGCTGAGATAAAGTGTAAGCAGTGTGCAGTGGCTCATGCCTGTAATTCCAGCTACTCAGGAGACAGAGGTGGGAGGAGCACTTCAGCCCAGGAGATGGAAGCTGCAGTAAGCAGCAATTGTGCCTGCGTGACACAGTGGGACCCTATGTTTATATATAAATAAATAAACAGATCGAATAGATAGATAGATAGATGCTAGATAGATAAAAATTCACGTTTAGGAAGTACTGTTCTAATAAAAATAAAATTTAAAATTTAAAAATGCAAATATTAAAAAATTAAAAATAAATAGATCAGAAAAAAAGATTTAAAAAAATTTTTAAAGTGCTGTTTAAGGCATATGCCTGTCAGAAGTCACCCTTGAGTGTTTAGACACAAGAGCTCCTGAGACATTAAACCCTGGAGTAGATCATGGGAGACCTGAGAACCACGCATAAGTGAGTATAAGGTTCCCCTTCATCATTCTCCGGTGAGCATTGGTAGAAGTGTTCATTGGCTCAAACCAGCATGTGTGTGATGACTTAGGATTCAGTGACCTTTGATGATGTGGCTGTGGACTTCACCCCGGAGGAGTGGGCTTTACTGGACACAACTCAGAAATACCTCTACAGAGATGTGATGCTGGAGAACTACATGAACCTGGCCTCTGTGGGTAAGAGTAACATCACTTTGCTTGGCATGGTGGCCTGCACCTGTAGTCCCAGATACTTGGGAGGCTGAGGTGGGAGAATCGTTGGAGCCTGGGAGTTGGATACTAGCATGGGCAGCATTATGTGACCTCGTCTCTTAAAAGAAAAAAATTCTAGGTCGGGCGCAGTGGCTCACGCCTGTAATCCCAACACTTTGGGATGCTGAGGTGGGCAGATCACGAGGTCAGGAGATGGAGACCATCCTGGCTAACACTGAAACCCCATCTCTACTAAAAAAAAAAAAAAAAAATAGGTGGGTGTAGTGGCAGGTGCCTGTAGTCCCAGCTACTCAGGAAGCTGAGGCAGGAGAATGGCATGAACCCAGGAAGCAGAGCTTACAGTGAGCTGAGATCCGGCCACTGCACTCCAGCCTGGGTGACAGAGCGAGATTCCATCTCAAAAAAAAAAAAAAAATCCTAAAAATGAAGACTAGGCCAGTTGCGGTGGCTCACGCCTGTAATCCCAGCACTTTGGAAGGCCAAGGCGGGCAGATCACATGTGGTCAGGAATTTGAGACCAGCTTGGCCAACATAGTGAAACCCCATCTCTGCTAAAAATACAAAAATTAGACAGACTTGTTGGCGGGCACCTGTAATCCCAGCTACTCGGGAGGCTGAGACAGGAGCATTGCTTGAACCAGGAGGGAGAAGTTGCAGTGAGCTGAGATTGCGCCACTGCTCTCCAGCCGGGGCGACACAGTGATACTTCGTCTAAAAAAATTAATTAATTAAAAATAAAAATAAACACTAGCATCATTTCTTGTAGCCTGTTATAGAGCAGATGTATGTTACATGTTTGCTTGTCAATTCTGAATACAATGGGGAATAACAGAGACAGTCCCAAGTAACAGTCCCTGCTGTAGTATGTTTTAATTTACTGTGGTAATCCTGGAAGCATTATCAACAGCATCAGCTTCGTGCTGTAAGAAATATACGTCTTCCAGGCCGGGCGCGGTGGCTCAAGCCTGTCCTCCCAGCACTGTGGGAGGCCGAGACGGGCGGATCACGAGGTTGGGAGATCGAGACCATCCTGGCTAACATGGTGAAACCCCGTCTCTACTAAAAAATACAAAAACTAGCCGGGCGAGGTGGCGGGCGCCTGTAGTCCCAGCTACTCGGGAGGCTGAGGCAGGAGAATGGCGTAAACCCGGGAGGCGGAGCTTGCAGTGAGCTGAGATCCGGCCACTGCACTCCAGCCTGGGCGACAGAGCGAGACTCCGCCTCAAAAAAAAAAAAAAAAAAAAAAATGAAATATACATCTTCCTTCCTATTCTTTTTTTTTTTTTTTTCCCGAGATGAAGTCTTGCTCTTGTGTCCCAGGCTGGAGTGCAGTGGCACGATCTCCGCTCACTGCAACCTCCAACTCACAAGTTCAAGCGATTCTTCTGCCTCAGCCTCCTGAGTAGCTGGGATTACAGGTGACTACCACCATGCCCGGCTAATTTTTGTATTTTTAGTAGAGATGGGGTTTCACTATATTGGCCAGGCTGGTCTCGAACTCCTAACCTCAGTGATCTGCCCACCTTGGCCTCCCAAAGTGCTGAGATTACATGCGTGAGCCACAGCATCCGGCCTCCTTCCCCTATTTGATTTAGTAAATTGGAAACTCCAGGGTTGGGGCCCAGTCATCTGTGTTTTCAGAATCAATGAAGATGAATCTAATGTACTATCATGTTTGAGATCCAATGGCAGAGTTGTTTACCCATGAGAGCAAGCATCTTTTTGTTGTACTTACTGTATTTCTGCTTTTTTTTTTTTTTTTTTTGAGACAGAGTCTCACTCCGTCACCCAGGCTGGAGTGTAATGGTGCCACTTTGGCTCACTGCACTTCAGCCTCCCAAGTAGCTGGGATGAGACACACCTGCCACCATGCCCAGTTAATTTTTTTTATTTTGATTTTTTGTATTTTTAGTAGAGATGGATGGGGTTTTGCCATGTTGGCTAGCCCAGTCTTGAACTCCTGACCTCAGGTGATCCACCCGCCTCGGCCTCCCAGAATGCTGGGATTACAGGTGTGAGCCACTGCACCCGGCCTACTTACTTTATTTATTTATTTATTTTTTGGTGACAGGGTCTTGCTCTGTTGCCCAGGCTGGAGTGCAGTGGTGCAATCTCTGCTCACTGCAACCTCCGCCCTCCCAGGTTCAAGCGATTCTCCTGCCTCAGCCTCCTGAGTAGCTGGGATTACAGGCAAGTGCCACTGTGCCCAGCTAATTTTTGTATTTTTAGTAGAGAAGGGGTTTTACCATGTTGGCCAGGCTGGTCTTAAACTCCTGACCTCAAGTGATCCACCCACCTCAGCCTCCCAAAGTGTTAGGATTACAGGCATGAGCCACTGTGCCCAGCCTACTTTATTTCTTTTTTTTTTTTTGAGACGGAGTCTCGCTCTGTCTCCCGGACTGGAGTTCAGCGGCCGGATCTCAGCTCACTGCAAGCTCCGCCTCCCAGGTTTACGCCATTCTCCTGCCTCAGCCTCCCGAGTAGCTGGGACTACAGGCGCCCACCACCTTGCCCGGCTAGCTTTTTGTATTTTTTAGTAGAGACGAGGTTTCACCGTGTTAGCCAGGATGGTCTCGATCTCCTGACCTCGTGATCTGCCCGTCTCGGCCTCCCAAAGTGCTGGGATTACAGGCTTGAGCCACCGCACCCGGCCCTTTATTTCTTTTCTTTTCTTTTTTTTTTTTTTGAGACGGAGTCTGGCTCTGTCGCCCAGGCTGGAGTGCGGTGGCCGGATCTCAGCTCACTGCAAGCTCCGGCTCCCAGGTTCACGCCATTCTCCTGCCTCCGCCTCCCAAGTAGCTGGGACTACAGGCGTCTGCCTCGTCGCCCGGCTAGTTTTTTGTATTCTTTAGTGGAGACGGGGTTTCACCGTATTAGCCAGGATGGTCTCGATCTCCTGACCTTGTGATCCACCCGTCTCGGCCTCCCAAAGTGCTGGGATTACAGGCTTGAGCCACCGCGCCCAGCCTATTTCTTACTGAAATAAAAGTTTTAGTGCTTTACAAGTGTGTACATCAGTCTGAATTTTGGGTTTAATGGGTCAGATATAACCAATCTTTTTTGGGCACAGAAATGGAGATCTTAGCTTTTTTATCTCTTTTGTAATAATTACATTGCTTTTATTAGAAATATATCTCCTGGCCAGGTGTGGTGGCTCATGCCTGTAATCCCAGCACTTTGGGAGGCTGAGGTGGGTGGATTGCCTGAAGCCAGGAGTTTTGAGACCAGCCTGTCCTACACGGTGAAACCCCATCTCTACTAAAAATACAAAAAATTAGCCAGACGTGGTGGCACACACCTGTAGTCCCAGCTAGTCAAGAGGCTGAGTCAGGAGAATCGCTTCAAAATGGGAGACAGAGGTTGCATTGAGCCAACATTGTGCCACTGCACTCCAGCATGGGTGACAGAACGAGACTCCATCTCAAAAAAAAAAAAGGAGATTTTTAAAGATGTACTTTGCCTCAGAAGATTTCAGCTATTTTTCTCAGAGTTTTGGATATCTTTGAGTTTTATTTTCCGTTTTGTCAAACATTCCTATGATCTAATTAAACTACCTGTTCTGTTTCTTTATTAACTTTATCATTTTGATATATGCTCTTTATCTAGATCTTTCCTACTTTCCTTTCCTGAAGATACTCTCTTCCTGTTTTCCATCAGCTTTAATTTTCTTTTCTTTTCTGAAGTCTCCCTGTGTTGCCCAGGATGGGGTGCAATGGCACGATCTCGGCTCACTGTAACCTCTGCCTCCCGGGTTCAAGCGATTCTCTTGCCTCAGCCTCACGAGTAGCTGGGATTACAGGCATGCACCACCATGTGCGGCTAATTTTGTATTTTTAGTAGAGATGGGGTTTCTCCAGGTTGGTCAGGCTGGTCTTGAACTCCTGATCTCAAGTTATCCACCTGCCTCAGCCTCCCAAAATGCTGGGATTACAGATGTGAGCCACTGCTCCCGGCAGTTTTAATTTTCACAGAAGTAGTTTGTAATAAACTATCTATACGCATCAGTTGTGTAATAAACCCCACATCATTATAGCCTGATTTTTGACATACCAAAATCCTCTAGGTTCTCTGGCTTTTATTTTATTGCTGTGTTTAATTTGAAAACAAGTAAAAATGACTCATTTTAAACTAACATTTCTCTAAAGGCTTACATTTCTTTCTCTGCTTAACTTCAGAATGGGAAATACAACCTAGAATCAAACGGCCATCACTTCAGCAGGGTTTTCTGAAGAATCCAATATTCAATGGGATACAAATGGTAAGATTCGTGAGGGTTATTTCTTAATTTCCTCTCTTAGAGAAGATTGAGAATTCCATTCTAGAATAGCAGCGCAGTCAGAGGTGTGGCTTACATCTGTAATCCCAGCTACTTGGGAGGCTTAAGTGGGAGGATCATTTGAGCCCAAGAGTTCAAGGCTAGCCTAGGCAGCATAGCAAGATTCCAGCTCTGATTTTAAAAAGAGGGTGAATGTGGTGGCTCACACCTGTAATCCAACATTCTGGGAGACTGAGGTGGGTGGATCACTTGAGGTCAGGAGTTTGAGACCAGGCTGGCCAACATGGTAATACTCCGTCTCTACTGAAAATACAAAATTAGCTGAGTGTGGTGGTGGGCACCTGTCATACCAGTTACTTAGGAGACTGAGGCAGGAGAATGGCATGAACACAGAGGCAGAGGTTGCAATGAACTGAGATTGCACCACTGCATTCCAGCCTGGGCGACTGAGTGAGACTCTCAGAAATAAAGTAAAACTGAGTCTGTAGTCCCATCACTTTGGGAGGCCTAGGCAGGTGGATCACTTGAGGTCAGCACTTCGAGACCAGCCTGGCCAACCTAGTGAAACTCTTATCTCTACTAAAAATACAAAGGTAGCCAGGCATGGTGGCAGACACCGATAATCCCAGTTACATGGGAGGCTGAGGCAGAATTGCTTAAACCCGGGAGGTGGAGGTTGCAGTGAAAAAGAAACAGCACAAATGAGAGATACTTGAGAGAATTACAGAAGTAGCCTGTACCGTTGAGGGAGCAGGGTCTCTGGAGAGAGAGTCTGAATGTGGTGAATTTTGTGATGTTTCATTCCTATATAACTTGTCACTTCAAAATACCCACAAGTACACATTCCCACATAAGTAACTAGACATTGACGATTTAAACAGTTTCATGAAAATCTACACTATTTGGTTGGGTGCAATGGCTGACACCTATAATCCCAGCACTTTGGGAAGCTGAGGCAGGTGAATTGTTTGAGCCTAGGAGTTCAAGACCAGCCTGGACAACGGAGACCCTGTTTCTACAAGGAATAAAAAATTTGCCGGGTGTGTTGGCATGCACCTGTAATCCAAGCTTCTCGGGCGACTGAGGCAGGATGACGGTTTCAGCCTGGGAGATTAAGGCCGCAGTGAGCTGTGATTGTGCCATGGTACCCAGCCTGAGTGACAGAGTGAGACCTTGTCTCAAACCACCCCCACAATAAAAAAAGAACTACAGTTTTTTTGTTTGTTTGTTTTTTAACAATTAGAGCCAGTGGCATAGAATTCTAGCCAAAGTTCCCATCATTCAATCTGGGAGAAATCAGAAAGTCAGGAAATAAAAACAAGGAAGAAAAATTGTAAAAATTATAATTATCAAAGTAGGCAGACATGGTAACTCATGGCTGTAATCCCAGCACCTTGGGAGGCTGAGGCAGGGGGGTTTTGTGAAGAGTATGAGATCAGCCTAGGCTACATAGCAAGACTCTGTCTCTATACTGATAAATTGAGGCTGGGTGTGGTGGCTCATGCCTGTAATCCCAGCAATTTGGGAAGTCGAGGCGGGCAGATCATGAGGTCAGGAGTTCAACACCAGCCTGGCCAACATGGTGAAACCCAGTCTCTACTAAAAATTCCAAAACTAGCTGGGTGTGGCTGCACGTGCCTGTAATCCCAGCTACACGCGAGGCTGAGGCATGACAATCACTTGAGCCCAGGAGGTGGAGGTTACAGTGAGCCAAAATCTCGCCACTTGCACTCCAGCCAAAGCGAGACTCCATCTCAAAAATAAATAAACTGAGGTGGGGCGTGGTGGCCACGCCTGTAATCTCAGCACTTTGGGAGGCCGAGGCAGGCCAATCACCTGAGCTCAGGAGTTTGAGACCAGCCTGGGTAACTTGGCAAAACCCTGTCTCTACAAAACAGAAAAATTAGCCAGGTGCAGTGGTGGGCACCTGTATTCCTAGCTACTTGGGAGGCTGAGACAGGAGAATCGCTTGAGCATGGGAGGTGGAGGTTGCAGTTTGCTGTGAGTGTGCCACTGCACTCCAGACTGGGAGACAGAACAAGACTTTCTCTCCAAAAAAAAAAAAAAAAGTAAACATTAAGAAGTAAAATAATAATTGTCATTAAAATAATGTTTCTGTGTTCAGATGGGTGAAATCTCTTAATATGTCTGAAAATGTTTTAAAACCTTTATCCCGTCATCAACAGACAAGAGGCTACAGTGGATGGAAACTCTGTGACTGTAAGAATTGTGGAGAGGTCTTCAGTGAACAGTTTTGCCTTAAGACACACATGAGAGCTCAGAATGGAGGGAACACTTCTGAGGGTAATTGTTACGGAAAAGGCATCCTCAGTGTGCACAAGGAAGCCTCTGTTGGACAGGAACTTCCCAAATTTAATCCATGTGGAAAAGTCTTCACTCTAACTTCAGGCCTTGCTGTACATCTTGAAGTTCTCAATGCAAGACAACCTTACAAATGTAAGGAATGTGGAAAAGGCTTTAAGTATTTTGCAAGCCTTGATAATCACATGGGAATCCACACTGATGAGAAACTCTGTGAATTTCAGGAATGTGAGAGAGCTATCACACCTTCCTCACACCTAAAGCAGTGTGTAGCAATTCATACAGGAAAGAAATCCAAAAAGACTAAGAAATATGGGAAATCCTTCACTGGTTTTTCTCAACTTTATGCACATGTGAAAACTCATAAAGGAGAGAAGTCCTTTGAATGCAAAGAATGTGGAAGATCCTTTAGAAATTCCTCATGCCTTAATGATCACATTCAGATTCACACTGGAATAAAGCCACACAAGTGTACATACTGTGGGAAAGCCTTCACTAGATCAACTCAACTTACTGAACATGTAAGAACTCACACTGGAATAAAACCCTATGAATGTAAGGAATGTGGCCAAGCCTTTGCTCAGTACTCGGGCCTTTCTATACACATACGAAGTCACAGTGGGAAGAAACCCTATCAGTGTGAGGAATGTGGGAAAGCCTTCACTACATCCACAAGCCTTATTCAACATACAAGAATTCACACAGGAGAGAAGCCTTATGAATGTGTTGAATGTGGGAAGACCTTCATTACTTCTTCCCGTCGTAGTAAACATTTGAAAACTCACAGTGGAGAAAAGCCCTTTGTATGCAAGATATGTGGGAAAGCATTTCTGTATTCCTCACGCCTTAATGTTCACCTGCGAACTCATACTGGGGAGAAACCCTTCGTATGTAAAGAATGTGGGAAAGCATTTGCTGTTTCCTCACGCCTAAGTAGACATGAAAAAATTCACACTGGGGAGAAACCCTATGAATGTAAGGGTATGAGTGTTACCATTTAGACCATCAGTTGCCATCTTTAATTATTGGCAATGACACCAAAGATTATCAGATTTGTCCTAAATGCCTTGTGGAGGTTGTAATGGCTCATGGATTGGCCTTAGATGCCATCCTGAAGGTCTGAAATTAAACCTACAGGTTCTGAATACAACTTCATGGTTGCCTGAGTCTGGGCATCTGTGAAGAAGGGTCATGGATGGTGAGGTCAGTACTGCAGCCTGCCTCACCTTGGTGATTACATTCCTAAGATCATAGCATTAACAAGTTCTGTATGAGATACATCATGCAGATTGATCCCAGCCCCTGTTGATGAGTGGCTGCCAGTGTGGCACATTCATGTCAAAATTTACCAGAAACCAAGATGATGTAGGACCCCAGAGGTGGGTTGTTAAGAGATGCTCTTCCAAGGGTCTCTTCTATTTCCACAGATCCTGCAGAGCATGGCAGGAATGAAACCATCCTTAACTGCCAGTGCACTTTCACAGCTGATTATTTCTGTGTCCCCTTGTAAAATCTAAGAAGTGTGACAGCCTTGCCTGTTCTCCCTTGTATGTCTATTTCAGGTGGCACAATGTAAGTGGCAGTGTCTCTTCTAGTATAATCCAGTCTATCTCCTCACTCCTCTTAAGATGGCTGATATAGTCCATGAATCCCACTCATGATCTCTTTATCAAATGATTGTTCAGCCACACTTTCAGGATTCTCTTCAGCACAAGTTTTATAATTTTTGCAGTATGGATAGGCTGAGAATTTTCCAAATCTCCAGGTTCTGGTTCCTTTTTCCTTAACAGTTGCTTCTGCAATTCAAGTCTCCTCTTTGGATTTCCCTGTAAGCAGTCAGGAAGAATGAAGCTTCCTGTGTCTTTTAACACTTTAATTACAGATGTTAGTGATAAATACCTAATTTTATCTCTCTCAAGCTCTACCTTGCACAAAATGCTAGAATACAGTTCTGCCAAGTTCTTCACCGCTTCATATCAAGGGTTGTCTTATTTCCCAATAGCATGTTCCTCATTCTCCAATGACACCTCACCAGAATCACCCTTGCCAACCTTATTTCCAGCTTGCACATCACAGTTTTTCCAGCCACTACTCATTTGTCACTTTCCAAGCTGCTTCACATTTTTAGTTTTGTTGTTTCTTTGTTTTTAATCTACCTTAATGAGCTCAGGCCACCATAACAAAATACCACAGACCAAATGGCTTACAAATTCATTTAATTGTAAATAAATCAGGTTAAAAACATTACATTCTGCCGGGTGTGGTGGCTCAAGCCTGTAATCCCAGCACTTTGGGAGGCTGAGACGGGTGGATCACGAGGTCAGGAGATCGAGACCATTCTGCCTAACACAGTGAAACCCCATCTCTACTAAAAAATAAAAAAAAAATAGCTGTGTGAGGTGGCGGGCGCCTGTAGTCCCAGCTGCTACTGCTGAGGCAGAAGAATGGCGTAAACCCAGGAGGCGGAGCTTGCAGTGAGCTGAGATCCGGCTGCTGCACTCCAGCCTGGGTGACAGAGCAAGACTCCGTCTAAAAAAAAAAAAAAACATTATATTCTCACATTTCTCGAGGCTGTAAGTCTGAGATCAGAGTGCCAGCATGGTCAACTTCTGGTAAGAGCTCTCTTCCTGGTATGTAAATGCCTACTTCCTTATGTCTTCACAGGATGGAAACCAGCAAATAGGTCTCTTTCTCCTCTCTCCTTCCTCCTCTGTCCTCTCTCCCCACCATCTCTCTCTCCCCCTCCCTCCCCCCACCCATCTCTCGACATCATTTCATGATACTTCCTGAAGACTCTATTTTCACATACAGTCACATTGGGATTTGAAGCTTTAACATAGGAATATTTGGGGTTATCATTCAGTCCAAAGTACTTGGTATGATTCTTTTCCGTTTCCACATAGACAATCACATAATCTGTAAATAACGACTCTTATTTTTCCACTTTAGTCGTTAAGTTATACATATATATTTTATTCCTTGGTTTACTGGACTCATTTCAACCTCCAGCACAACACCAACTAAAAGTAGTAATACCAGCATAATTGTCCGCAGTTCTGCTGAGATATGTGCTCTATTTTATTGGCTTGGCTGTAGGTTTTTATCTTATTTTTTGAAGAGGCTCTTACAGGTAAAGTTTCTTTTTATATCCAGTTTTTACATGATGAATGATTTCCCAATATTTCATAATTTGTGAGGCTGAATTCCTCTTGAATTTATTAACTGCTTCCTGTGCATCCTCTGTGATGATCATGTTTATTTACTAATACTCAAGTACCTAGAACTGTACCTGGTCCATGATGGTATGTAATAAATACTTCAGTGAAATGATGTGGTGATGCATGCCTGTAGTTCTAGCTACTTGGGAGGATGGCCTGAACCCAGGGGTTCTAGACCAGCTTAGGCAACATAGCAAGACCACATCTCAAAAAAAAAAAAAAAAAAAAAAACTAAACAACAAAACAAAACAAAAAAACTTGAATGAGTGAATGCATGGAAGGACTTGTTTCTAAAATAAATGCGGTCAGTCATAGGTGGGAACTGAACAATGAGATCACTTGGACTCAGGAAGGGGAACATCACACACCGGGGCCTATCATGGGGAGGGGGGAGGGATTGCATTGGGAGTTATACCTGATATAAATGACGAATTGATGGGTGCTGACGAGTTGATGGGTGCAGCACACCAATATGGCACAAGTATACATATGTAACAAACCTGCACGTTATGCACATGTACCCTAGAACTTAAAGTATAATAATAAAAATAAATAAATAAATGCGGTCAGGTTGGGTGTGGTGGCTCATACCTGTAATCCCAGCACTTTGCGAGGCAGGGATGGGTGGATCACTTGAGGTCAGGAGTTGGAGACCAGCCTGGCCAACATGGTGAAATCCCATCTCTACTAAAAATACAGAAATTAGCTGGATGTGGTTGTGTGCACCTGTAATTCCAGCTACTCGTGGGGCTGAAGCAGGAGAATCACTTGAACCTGAGAGGTGGAGGTTGCATTGAGTGTAGATTGCACCACTACACTCCAGCCTTGGTGACAGAGTGAGACTCCATCAAAAGTAAAATAAATGTGGTTTTTGTATTTATTTCTAGTTTCTAGTATTTATTTCTAGTATTACATCAACCTTGCATTCCTGGATAAGCTCAACTGAGACATAATGGATCATTTTAAAAGACTTGATTACCTTTACTAATATGTTATGGAGCTATGTCTGAATAACTTTGCAATTTTTTTTCTTATTGTCCCTGATTTTTTTTTTTTTTTTTTGAGATGGAGTCTTGCTCTGTCGCCCAGGCTGGAGTGCAGTGGTGCGATCTCAGCTCACTGCAAGCTCCGCCTCCCGGGTTCACGCCATTCTCCTGCCTCAGCCTCCTGAGTAGCTGGGACTACAGGCGCCCGCCACCTCGCCTGGCTAGTTTTTTGTATTTTTTTAGCAGAGACGGGGTTTCACCGTGTTAGCCAGGATGGTCTCGATCTCCCGACCTCGTGATCCGCCCGTCTCAGCCTCCCAAAGTGCTGGGATTACAGGCTTGAGCCATCGCGCCCGGCCGAAGTATGGATTTAATTTCATATTTTCTCAGATGGCTAACCAGCTATCTTAGACCTTTCATTACAAATGGCATTTTTTGTCCCATTTATCTGAAATGCCACTTTTTTTTTTTTTTCCAGACAGTTTCACTCTTGTTGCCCTGGCTGGAGTGCAATGGCACGATCTCCGCTCACTGCAATCTCTGCCTCCTGGGTTCAAGCTATTCTCCTGCCTCAGCCTCCCGAGTACCTGGGATTATAGGCATGTGCCACCATATCTGGCTAATTTTGTATTTTTAGTAGAGACGGGGCTTCTCCATGTTGGTCAGGCTGGTCTCTAGCTCGTGACCGCAGGTGATCCACCCGCCTGTGCCTCCAAAAGTGCTGGAATTACAGGCGTCAGCCAACACACCCGGCCTTTTTTTTTTTTGAGATGGAGTCTTGCTCTGTTGCCCAGGCTCGAGTGCAATGGCGCAGTCTAGGCTCACTGCAATTTCTGCGTCCCAGGTTTGAGCGATTCTCTTGCCTCAGCCTCTGGAGTACCTGGGCTTACAGGCGCCCACCACAATGCTTGGCTAAATTTTTTTTTTTTTTTTTTTTTTTTTTTGAGACGGATTCTTGCTGTATCATCAGGCTGGAGTGCAGGGGAGCGACCTCCTGCAACCTCTGCCTCCCGGGTTCAAGCGATTCTCCTACCTCAGCCTCCTGAGTAGCTGGATTACAGGCACCCGCCACCATGCCCAGCTAATTTTTGTATTTTTAGTAGACATGGGATTTCACCAAGTTGGCCAGGATGGTCTCCATCTCTTGACCTTGTGATCCGCCTACCTCGGCCTGGGATTACAGGCACCCCATTCCAGGCCATGCTTGGCTAAATTTTTTTGTATTTTTAATAGAGACGGGGTTTCACCATGTTGGGCAGGCTGGTTTTGAACTCCTGACCTCAAGTGATCCTCCAGCCTTGGTCTCCCAAATTGCTAGGTTTACAGGCATGAGCCACCGCACTTGGCAAAATTAATTTATGAACCAAATTTCTACGTGTTCTTGGGTCTATTTTTAGATATTTTATTAGTCTGTTTCTGTTTCATGTGCTAGTACCACATAGTTTTAATTATAGAGGCTTTATAGTATGTCTTATTTATTTTATTTTAATATACTTTGATTATTTGCCTTGTGTGAAAACTGTCAATAGTATGTTTTAACATCTGCTGCTCATCATTGCTTTTATTTTTCTTTTCTTGGTTATTATCAGATGTTTGTTCTTCCACATAAACTTTAGTATCAATGTACCTAACTCCAGAAAAAACTTTTAATGTTTTTATTGGGATTATGTTACATTTCTGAATAAACCTGGGGAGAATGTCTGGTGTCAGTGCTATTTTATAATGTAGGAAATGTGGTCCTGGCCCATGTGGTAAATCATAGAAATCAGAAAAATAATAGAAATACTTGTTTTTGGCCAGGCGTGGTGGCTCACACCTGTAATCCCAGCACTTTGGGAGGCCAAGGCAGGCGGATCACTAGGTCAGGAGATCAAGATCATCCTGGCTAACACGGGGAAGCCCCGTCTCTACTAAATATACAAAAAAATTAGCCAGGTGTGGTGGTGGGCGCCTGTAGTCCCAGCTACTCGGGAGACTGAGGCAGAAGAATTGCTTGAACCCGGGAGGCGGAGCTTGCAGTGAGCCTAGGTCGCGCCACTGCACTCCAGCCTGGGCAACAGAGCGAGACTCCATCTCAAATAAATACATAAAGAAAGAAAGAATGAAGAAATAAAGGCCTACAGAAAGCCTGACTGAATAGAAGAGATAGACCATGCCATTGACTGGCAGGTTTATCAATATGGAAGAATTGTGGAAAGGCTCTAGGAACATGAGGAGATATATACAAAAAAGCTACACACAACACACACACACACACACACACACACACATATATATATATTTTAATAGAGAAAGGTGTAGGGTCCAGCCCCACAGGGTCGGTGGGTTTTTCTCCCCATGTGCGGAGACTAGAGATTGTAGAAATAGAGACACAAGACAGAGATAAAAGAAAAGAGAGCTGGGCCCGGGGGACCACTACCACCAAGAAGCGGAGACCGGTAGTGGCCCCGAATGCCAGGCTGCGCTGATGTTTATTGGATACAAGACAAAGGGGCAGGGTAAGGGGTGTGAGCCATCTCCAATGATAGGTAAGGTCACGTAGGTCACGTGTCCACTGGACAGCGGGCCTTCCCTGACTGGCAGCCGAGGCAGAGAGAGAGAGAGGGAGTGAGAGAGACAGCTTACACCATTATTTCTGCACATCAGACTTTTAGTATCTTCATTAATTTTGCTACTATTATCTAAAAGGCAGAGCCAGGTGTACAGGATGGAACATGAAAGCGGACTAGGAGCGTGACCACTGAAGCACAGCATCATAGGGAGACAGGTCTCCGGATAACTGTGGGCGGGCCTGACTGATGTTAGGCCCTCCACAAGAGGTGGAGGAGTACAGTCTTCTCTAAACTCCCCTGGGGAAAAGAAGACTCCCTTTCCTGGTCTGCTAAGTAGCAGGTATTTTTCCTTGACACTAACGCTAACGCTAGACCACAGTCTGCTTGGCAACGGGCATCTTCCCAGATGCTGGCGTTACCACTAGACCAAGGAGCCCTCTGGTGGCCCTGCCCGGGCATGACAGAAGGCTCACACTCCTGTCTTCTGGTCACTTCTCACTATGTCCCCTCAGCTCTTATCTCTGTATGGCCTGGTTTTACCTAGGTTATGATTATAGAGCGAGGATTATTATAATATTGAAATAAAGAGTAATTGCTACAAACTAATGATTAATTATATTCATATATAATCATATCTATGATCTATATCTAATCTAGTATAACTATTCTTATTTTATATATTTTATTATACCGCAACAGCTCGTGCCTTAGTCTCTTGCCTTAGCACCTGGATGGCTTGCCGCCCACAGAAAGGATGTTGCTAGTTTGCCCACGCTTGTCTTGAACTCTTGGACTCAAGCTATACACGTGCCTTAGTCTCCCTAAGTGTTGGAATTACAGGCATTAGCCACTGCGGGCAACAGGGAAAAGCTATGCAGGAGCATCCCCCGGGGTGCGTCCCATCCCCCATCCCTGCCCTTCCAGTGGGTCTGGCCACCTGAACCGATGGCTAGGCCTGGTCCCACCTCTAAATCGCCCCGGAGTATGGGCCCCACAGTTCCTTCCAGAGGCCCGGTTCTAACCTCACCTTTTGCTCTGGACCTGTTTCTGCATCCCCCTCCCCGAGCCAACCCCAGACTTGTCCGCAACCACCCAGGAGGAAACTAGAATTTCTGTGTTGGAATGGGTCCTACGTGGCTGAAACTCGAACCCAGGAGCCCCGCCCGGGCCTAGGCTCCGAGCGGAAGTGACGTCAGCGCGCCATCGCCATCTTTTCCGGCGCTGGCTCCGCATGGTCAGTGCCATTTCGCCTTTATCGCGGTGGAGTCCGCCGTTGCTGTGGTGAGTTCCGCCTGCTTGGGGATCCCTGAGATAGTAGCGGGGGTGGTAAAGGAACGATTGAGCGCGGTCGCCCAGGAGCCTCTGGGATCCGCCTCGTTTCACTGTCTTCTCCAGGGGCTGTCTGTCCTCCCGGCGCGGCCAGTTGCGAGAGGCCGCAGGCTCAGTCGGTCCCGGTCAGGGGCCAGGTCGGGAATTGTGTTTGTCCCGCCTCCGCGCAGTGTTTTCTGGAGTCTTTTCAACCGCTGTGCTCCCCTCTTCAAAAGCTTGGAAAGCAACCTTTGTGAATTTTTTTTTCTTTCCGAAAGTAAAAGGATTTCTGCGTTCCAGTCAGGTTGGCTGCGGCCCCGCATCCCCCCGCCTCAGGAACCTGGCGATTCCGGCCTGTTTCTGGTGAGCACCGGCAGAAAATTGGTTTCAAGAGGGCTCTGACTTCCATTTCTTTGCTAAAAAATGTATCGTCTGAGAATCTGGCATTGTCTTTATGTCCTTTACTTATTTTTGACTCACTACTTTCGGATGGAAAAAAATATAGTCGTTTAGGGCGTGCCTATTTCTGTATGTAAATATGAACACGTGTAGACTGTAAGCCTTTAGTTTCTTATTTTTATTTTCCTGGACTTGATTTTTTGTTGTTGTTGTTACCAGCTACAAGACTTTACAAAAGAAAGGCAGGCCAGGCGTGCCGGCTCACGCCTGTAATCCCAGCACTTTGGGAGGTGGAGGCTGAGGTGAGACCAGCCTGGCCAACATGATGAAACCTTGTATTTTCAGTAAAAAATAACAAAAATTAGCCAGGGGTGGTGGCAGGCCCCTGTAATTCCGGCTCCTCGGGAGGCTGAAGCAGGAGAATTGCTTGAACCTGAGAGGCCGAGGTTGCAATGAGCCGAGATCTGCCACTGCACTCCAGCCTGGGCGACAAAAGCAAAACTCCGTCTCAAACAAAAGAAAGTAAGAAAGGCAGTAGGGCCGGGCGCGGTGGCTCAAGCCTGTAATCCCAGCACTTTGGGAGGCCGAGACGGGCGGATCACGAGGTCAGGAGATCGAGACCATCCTGGCTAATACGGTGAAACCCTGTCTCTACTTAAAAATACAAAAAACTAGCCGGGCGACGAGGCGGGCGCCTGTAGTCCCAGCTACTCGGGAGGCTGAGGCAGGAGAATGGCGTGAACCCGGGAGGCGGAGCTTGCAGTGAGCTGAGATCCGGCCACTGTACTCCAGCCTGGGTGGCAGAGCAAGACTCCGTCTCAAAAAAAAAAAAAAAAAGAAAGGCAGTAATACACAGCTGTTCTCTTCATCTGAAGTTCCTAGGCCTGTACTTCCCCCACAGAGCCTTAAAACAGGGCCCACAGGAAGAAAGGATGGAGGCTTTGGTTTGTTTTTTGAGACGGAGTCTTGCTCTCCCGCCCAGGCTGGAGTGCAGTGGAGCAATCTCAGCTCACTGCAACCTCCACCTCCTGGATTCAAGCGATTCTGTTGCCTCAGCCTCCGAGTAGCGGGGACTACCATGTCCAGCTATTTTTTTTTTTTTTTTTTGTATTTTTAGTAGAGATGGGGTTTCACCATGCTGGCCAGGCTGATCTCGAACTCCTAACCTTGTGATCCATCCGACAGCCTACAAAGAGCTGGAATTACAGGAGTGAGCCTGTAATTACAGGAGTGGCCACCAGGGTGGAGGCTTTATTATGCTAAGTGTAGTTTTTACATTTTTTTTTCCGAAAAATTTGATCCTAAGTAAAACTTGAACATCTAACACACCCAGTCTGGATTTTTTTTTTTTTTTTTTTTGAGACAGAGTCTCGCTCTGCCACTCAGGCTGGAGTGCACAGGTGCGATCTTGGCTCACTGCAACCTCTGCTTCCCAGGTTCAAGTAATTCTGCCTCCCTAGTGTCAGGCATGTCCATGTGAAGAGACTACCAAACAGGCTTTATGTGAGCAATAAAACTTTTAATCACCTGCGTGCAGGGGACTGAGTTCGAAAAAGGAGTCAGAACCGGGCGCGGTGGCTCAAGCCTGTAATCCCAGCACTTTGGGAGGCCAAGACGGGTGGATCACGAGGTCAGGAGATCGAAACCATCCTGGCTAACACAGTGAAACCCCGTCTCTACTAAAAAATACAAAACTAGCCAGGCGAGGTGGTGGGCGCCTGTAGTCCCAGCTACTCGGGAGGCTGAGGCAGGAGAATGGCGTAAACCCGGGAGGCGGAGCTTGCAGTGAGCTGAGATCTGGCCACTGCACTCCAGCCCGGGTGACAGAGCGAGACTCCATCTCAAAAAAAAAAAAAAAAAAAGAAGAAGAAAAAGTAGTCAGCAAAGGGAGATAGGGGTGGGGCAGTCTTATAGGATTTGGGTAGGTAGTGGAAAATTACAGTTAAAGGGGGTTGTTCTCTTTACAGAGATCCCCGCAGGGGCGGGGATCACAAACTGCTCAGTGGGGAGCTCCTGAGCTTCATTCTCCAGGAGAAGAATGTTACAAGGTCAATTGATCAGTTAGGGTGGGGCAGGAACAAATCACAATGGCGGAATGTCCTCTGTTTTCGCTTCTTGTGGTTCTTAGTTGCTTCAGGCCATCTGGATGTATACGTGCAGGTCACAGGGGATATGATGGCTTATCTTGGGCTCAGAGGCCTGACACCTAATAGCTGGGACACAGGCACACGCCGCCACACCCAGCTAATTTTTTTTTTTTTGTATTTTAGTAGAGACGAGGTTTCACCGTGTTGGCCAGGCTGGTCTCAAAATCCTGAACCAAGGCAATTCATTTGCCTCGGCCTCCCAAAGTGCTGGGATCGCAGGTGTGAGCCACTGTGCCCAAACACTTACTTTTTTAGCATTGTGCTTGTTTTCTTTCTCCTCAGGTAAATACATCTTATGGTGAACAATTTGAGTGTAAATTGAGCATAATTGCACACTTGATGCTTGACCTTTAAATACTTGGTAAAGCATCTCCTAAAAAAAAGGCATTGTCATTCTGAAACCGCAATACTAGTATTTCACTTAAGTAAAAAATAATAATGTCATCTAATGTCTACTTTGCTTAATTAAAATTCTCTGCATTGATTCAACGTATGCTCTTGAATGTTTTTTGGTCTAAGATCCATTCAAAATGTATCCATTTTTACATTGCAAATTGTTAATGTTTTCAGTGTCTTTTTATCTAAAACAGTTATTATTGTATATTATATTGACTTTCGGAGAGTCACACTGTGGGGTATGATGAGATTTCTCTTCAAATAATCTCATCAATATTTTATTCTTTACTTTATAGTACCCCCCCACCCTTCTCCTTTTTTCTCCTTTTTGCCTTTGTTAGATGCCCAGGCACACCACAGTACCAAGCGTTATCAGTACCAGCTCACATGCCTTTCCTCATTTGGAAAGAGGACTAACTTCCTAGCTCGTTACAGACATCCCTTCTCCTTCCTCTCCACTTTTCTTTTGCGTGCCCACACTATCTAAAAAAAATCAAATGTTTAGCCAACCGGGATTAGTTTAGATTGTACAACCCAACCCTGGCCAATGGGGAAAGGGTATAGGGGCAGGACTTGCATCTGGAATAAAGGCTCTCGTGCCCCTTTGTTCAGGTGTGCTCTCATGGCGACTGGCCAAGGAGGCACCCCTCTGCGCAGAAGTAAAATTGCTTTGCTAATAATTCTTTGTTCGAGTGTTCAACTTCCTTAGGATTTTGAGTGTTATTCCTAACAACACTCATTCTTTTAGAAAGTCATACAATCAGATATTTCTGATTGGATTCTCATGGTATGTGTAAATATTCCTTTATTTCATGCGATTTCCTACAAACTTGGAATTGGGTCCAGAGGAGAAGCTGACAACCATTGTTTGATAAGGTCTGACAGTATGTACTTCATGCTTTGGGAACGATAAAGTCTCAAATTACTCAGTTCCGCCTTAGTTACTTCATGTCCCATGATTAGTTGTTCATTCTCTATCATGTGCTAATGGCAAACCACAACTTGTTTCTCAAAAGAAAAACAGTTAATCTGCACAAGACGGCATGGATTGACTGGAATACCAGAGGGCTGTACTCTACATCTTCTGTTGGTGCATGCCAGAGCATTCCAATAAATAGGATGCTGTTTAACATGTACACTTTGAGTTTCATTGGGTCTGCTTGATCAGGTGGACCAAGTGCTTGGGAAGCCTGCACTGCAGCCTGAAATTGCTCTTGTCTACAGTTGAAACTACTAGAATCCTTACAGGCAAGTCTGTGGGACGTTAAACAAGCACATGCAAATGTATATATTGCCTCCAAAATTCAAGAGGTCTACAGATGATAGTTCTATTGATAGTTCTATTTTTAGTTTTTTGAGAAACCTCCATCTTGAGTTTTTGTGTTTTTTTTGTTTTTGAGACAGAGTCTTGCTGGATCACCCAGGCTGGAGTGCAAGGGCATAATCATGGCTCCTTGCTTCTTTTTAGTGGTAGGCGGTATTAGGTGAAATAACTTGGAGTGACATCTTGCAGGGATGTCTTTACATGATCCAGACAAGGGAGTATTTTTACCCACAGACATGGCGGCCCCAGAATCTCCCACCTCCTATTTTACAATTCAAAAAAAGTTTTTGATTCATAATAGATGTACATATTTTCTGTGTACATGTGATAATTTGATACATTTATGTTATCAAATCAGGGTAAGTAGGATATCTGTCACCTTAAATATTTATCTTTATTGCAGGAACATCAAATTATTCTCTTAACTGTTTTGAAATGTACAGGAGATGAGTGTTAAATGTAGTCACCTTACTGATCTATTGAACACCAGTTCTTATTTCTTTTTTTTTTTTTTTTTTTTGAGGCGGAGTCTCGCTCTGTCGCCCAGGCTGGAGTGCAGTGGCCGGATCTCAGCTCACTGCAAGCTCCGCCTCCCGGGTTTACGCCATTCTCCTGCCTCAGCCTCCCAAGTAGCTGGGACTACAGGCGCCCGCCACCTCGCCCGGCTAGTTTTTGTATTTTTAGTAGAGACGGGGTTTCACTGTGTTAGCCAGGGTGGTCTCGATCTCCTGACCTCGTGATCCGCCTGTCTCGGCTTGAGCCACCGCGCCCGGCCAGTTCTTATTTCTTCTACCTGTATATTTTACCAATGACTCAACCTCTCTTTTTTTTTTGGAGACAGAGTCTCACTGTTGCCCAAGCTGGAATGCAGTGGCATGATCTCAGCTCACTGCAACCTCCGCCTCCTGGGTTCAAGTGATTCTTCTGCCTGGGACTACAGGCGCATGCCACCATGCCCAGCTAATTTTTGTATTTTCAGTAGAGACAGAGTTTCACCATGTTGGCCAGGCTGGTCTCGAACTCCTGACCTCAAGTGATTCACTTGCCTCGGGCTCCTAAAGTGCTGGGATTACAGGCAAGATCCACTGTGCCTGACAGGTTTTGTGTGTGCATGTGTGTGCAGACAGGTCTTGCTGTGTTGCCCAGGCTGGTCTCGAATTTGTGGGCTCAAGTGATCCTCCCACCGCAGCCTCAGGTTTTGGGATTACAGGCATGATCCACCACACCTGAATATTGTTTTCTATAGTGGCTGTACTAATTTACATTCCCATCAACTGCATACAAGGATTATCTTTTCACCACATCCTCATCAGTACTTGTTATTCCCTGTCTTTATAAAAGCCATTCTGTGAGGTGAGATGATTTCTCATTGTAGTTATGTGTGATTTGTATTTCTTTGATGTTTAGCCATGTTGAGCATTTTTTCGTACACTTGTTGGCCATTTGTGTGTCTTTTTTATGAGAAACAGCTCTTCTAACCTTTTGCCAATTTTTTGATTGGATTTTTTTTTTTTTTTTTGCTATCAAGTTGAGTTCCTTATATATTTTGATTACTAATCTTTGTCAGGTGAATAGTTTGTAAATATTTTCTCCCATACCGTAGGTTGTCTCTTCACTTTGTTAATTGTTTCTTTTGCTGTGGAGAAGTTTTTAGTTTGATGTAATCTCATGTTTATTTTTTCTCCTGTTGCTTGTGCTGTTGAGGTCTTACCTAAGAAATCTTTACCCAGACCTATTTCCTGGATTGTTTCCCCAGTTTCTTCCTCTAGTAGCATTATGGTTTCAGGTGTTACATATCTTTAATCTGTTTTGACTTTGTTTATGCTGAGAGATGACATCTAGTTCATTCTGCATATGGTTATTCAGTTTTCCCAGCAGCATTTATTGAAAAGACTGCTATTTTCCCATTGTATGCTTTTGGTGCCTTTGTTGAAAAAGAGCTGTCTATAAATGTGTAGATTTATATTTAGGTTCTCTGTTTTCTTCCATAGATCTTATGTGTTTGTTTTTTTTTGAGACGAGTCTCCCTCTGAGTCTCCCTCTGTCGCCCAGGTTGGAGTGCAGTGGTGAGATCTCAGCTCACTGCAAGCTCCGCCTCCCGGGTTCACGCCATTCTCCTGCCTCAGCCTCCCAAGTAGCAGGGATTACAGGCGCCCGCCACCTCGCCCGGCTAATTTTTTTTTTGTATTTTTAGTAGAGACAGGGTTTCACTGTGTTAGCCAGGATGGTCTCGATCTCCTGACCTCGTGATCCGCCCGTCTCGGCCTCCCAAAGTGCTGGAATTACAGGCTTGAGCCACCGTCCCTGGCCTATGTGTTTGTTTTTATGTCAGTACCATACTGATTGGGTTATGGTAGCTTTGTAGTATATTTTGAGGTCAAGCAGTTGGATGCTTCCAGCTTTTTTTTTTTTTTCTTCTTTTTTTTTGAGACTGAGTCTCACTCTGTCTCCCAGGCTGAAGTGCAGTGGTGTGATCTCGGCTCACTGCAACCTCTGCCTCCCAGTTCAAGGAATTCTCCCGTCTCAGCCTACCTAGTAGCTGGAACTACAGGCACGCACCACCACCCTGGCTAATTTTTGTATTTTTAGTGGAGATGGGGTTTCATCATGTTGGCCAGGCTGGTCTTGAACTCCTGACCTCATGATCCACCTGCCTCAGCCTCCCAAAGTGCTGGGATTACAGGCGTGAGCCACCGCACCCAGTCACTCCAGCTTTGTTTTTTTGGTCAGTATTTCTTTGGCTGTTTAAGGTCTTTTGTGATTGCATATAAATTTTAGGATTTTTTTTCTATTTTTGTGACGAATTTCATTGGTATTTTGAGAAGGGTTGCTCTGAATTGTAAATTGCTTTGGGTAGTATTGTCATTTTAACAATATTCTTCTAATCCATGAGCATGGAATATCTTCCAGTTTTTTTTCTGTGTCCTCTGCAGTTTGTTTCATCAGTGTTTTAGAGTTTTTCTTGCATAGCTCCTTCACATTTTTGGTTACTTTTTTTCTTTTTCTTTGTTTTTCTTTTTTGAGACGGAGTCTTGCTCTGTCACTCAGGCTGAAGTACATGACTCAGTCTTGGCTCACCACAACCTCCGCCTCCTGGATTCAAGCGATTCTTCTGCCTCAGCTTCCAGAGTAGTGGGGACTACAGGCACACATGCCTCCATGCCCGGAGAACTTTTGTATTTTTTTTTTTTTTTGAAACGGAGTCTCTTTGTTGCCCAGGCTGGAGTGCAGTGGTGTAATCTCTACTCACTTCAAGCTCCGCCTCCCAGGTTCATGCCATTTTCCTGCCTTAGCCTCCTGAGTAGGTGGGACTACAGGCGCCTGCCACCATGCCCGGCTAATTTTTTTGTATTTTTAGTAGAGACGGGGTTTCACCATGTTAGCCAGGATGGTCTTGATCTCCTGACCTTGTGATCTGCCTACCTCGGCCTCCCAAAGTGTTGGGATTACAGGCATGAGCCACTTGTGTTTTTTTTTTAGTAGAGATGGAGTTTCACCATATTGGCCAAGCTGGTCTCAAACTCCTGACTTCAGGTAATCCACCCGCCTCAGCCTTTCAAAGTGCTAGAATTACAGGCGTGAGCCACCGCACCCGGCCTAGCCTGTAGTTTGGTGTTGTGCTCTTGTCTGGTTTTGCTATCAGAATAATGCTTACTTTGTAGACCAAGTTTGGAAATATTCTCTTCTCTTCAATATTTTTTGCGGAGTTCGAGTAGTATTCTTCTTTCAGTTTTTGGTAGGATTTAGCAGTGAAGCCATCAGGTCTTGGGCTTTTCTTTCATGGGATTCATTTTGTTATGGCTTCAATCTTGTTATTGGTGTGTTGAGGTTTTCTGTTTCTTCGTGGTTCGATCTTGGTAGTTGTACGCGCCCAAGAATTTGTCCATTTCTTCCAGGCTTTTCAGTTTGTCGGCATATAGTTTTTCACAATAGTTTCTAATGATTGGTTGTATTTATGTTTATGTATTTATGTATTATGTTTATGTATTTATGTATTTATGGTTTCTGTTCTGTTTTCTTTTTCATTTTTTATTTTATTTGGGTCATTTTTTCCCCTCAGTCTAGCCAAAGGTTGGTTGATTTTATCTTTTCAAGTAATCAACTTTGTTTTATTGATATTCTGTATTGTTTTTTATTCTCAATTTTGTTTATTTGGCTATGGTCTTTATCCTTTTGATCTAATTGTGAGTCTGGTTTGTTTTTGCTTTTCTAGTATCTTAGGGGGTATCATCCGGTTATTTTAAATCTTTTTTTTTTTTTTTTTTTTTTTTTTGAGACGGAGTCTCGCTCTGCCGCCCAGGCTGGAGTGCAGTGGCCGGATCCCAGCTCACTGCAAGCTCCGCCTCCCGGGTTCCCGCCATTCTCCTGCCTCAGCCTCCCGAGTAGCTGGGACTACAGGCGCCCGCCAGGTCGCCCGGCTAGTTTTTTGTATTTTTAGTAGAGACGGGGTTTCACCATGTTAGCCAGGATGGTCTCGATCTCCTGACCTCGTGATCCGCCCGTCTCGGCCTCCCAAAGTGCTAGGATTACAGGCTTGAGCCACCGCGCCCGGCCTATTTTAAATCTTTCTACTTTTTGTATGTACGTGTTTATTGCTGTAAAATACTCCCTTAGTACTGCTTTTATCCCATAGATTTTGGTATGTTGTATTTTTACTTTCATTTGTTTTAGGAAATACTGTAATTTCCAAATTTCTGTGTGCTTTTGCCCCATGGATTTTGATATGTCAACATACCGAAACAATGTTCCGTTGTGTTTTGTTTTGTTTTGTTTTTTTTTGAAGAGGTAGGGTCTCCTTATGTTGCCCAGGCTGGTCTCAAAGTCCTGGGTGCAAGCAGTCTTCCTGTGCCAGCCTCCCAAAGTGCTGGGATTATAGGCATGAGCCACCATTTTGAGACTGTGAATCAAGGTTCCTCTTGTTCATGATTTCTAGTTTTATTCCTTTGTGGTCAGAAAAGATGATATGATTTCTACATTTTTGAATTTGTTGAGACTTTTTTTGTGGCCTAAGATATGGTCTATTCTGGAGAATATTCCATATGCTGAGAAAAGGAATAAATCTGTAGCAGTAGGATAAAATGTCCTGTTTTAGTTAGGCCTTTCTGGTTTAGTGTATTGCTTAACTTCTTTTGTGTTTCTTTGTTGATTTTCTAACTGGATGATCTGTCCATCACTGAGAGTGGGGTGTTAAAATCCCCTACTATTACTGTATTGCAGTGTGTATCTCCCTTTAGATTTATTAATATTTGCTTTATATACTTGGGTGCCCCAGTGTTGGGTGCATAAATATTGACAGTTTTTATATCCTCTTGCTGAATTGACCCCTTTATCATTACATAGTGACCTTCTTTTTTTTTTGTATTTTTGAGACAGAGTCTTGCTCTGTCTCCCAGGCTGGAGTGCAGTGGTGTGATCTCAGCTCACTGCAATCTCCACCTCCTGAGTTCAAGCGATTCTCCTGCCTCAGCCTCCTGAGTAGCTGGTATTACAGGCATGCGCCACCACGCCTGGCTAATTTTTGTATTTTTAGTAGAGACGGGGTTTCACCATGTTGGCCAGGCTGGTCTTGAACTTCTGACATCATGATATGCCTACCTCGGCGTCCCCAAAGTGCTGGGATTACAGGCGTGAGCCACTATGACCAGCTATAGTGACCTTCTTTATCTCTTTTTGTTTTTGTTTTTGTTTGAGATGAAGTCTTGCTCTGTCACCCAGTCTGGAGTGCAGTGGCGCGATATCGGCTCACTGCAACCTCTGCTTCCTGGGTTCAAATGATTCTCCTGCCTCAGCCTCCTGAGTAGCTGCGACTAAGGCATGTGCCACCATACTAGGCTAACTTTTTTAAAATTTTATTAGAGATGGGGTTTCACCACATTGGCCACGCTGGTCTCTAACTTGTGACCTCAGGTGATTCGCCCGCCTAGGCCTCCCAAAGTGTTGAGATTTCAGGTGTGAGACAGTGCACCGGCCTGAATACTGTATTCTTAGATGTCAATTTTTTTTTTTTTTTTTTTTTTTTTTGAGACAGAGTCTCGCTCTGTTGCCCAGGCTGGAGTGCAGTGGCCAGATCTCAGCTCACTGCAAGCTCCGCCTCCCAGGTTCCCGCCATTCTCCTGCCTCAGCCTCCTGAGTAGCTGCGACTACAGACGCCCGCCACCTCGCCCGGCTAGTTTTTTTTTGTATTTTTTTGTAGAGACGGGGTTTCACCGTGTTAGCCAGGATGGTCTCGATCTCCTGACCTCGTGATCCGCCCGTCTCGGCCTCCCAAAGTGCTGGGATTACAGGCTTGAGCCACTGCGCCCGGCCTGATGTCAATTTTTTTTTTCTTCCAGCACTTTGAAAATTTCATCCCATAGGCAGGCAAGGTGGCCCATGCCTGTAATTCCAGCACTTTGTGAGGCTGAGGCAGGTGGATTGCTTGAACTCAGGACTTTGAGACTAGCCTGGGCAACTTGGTTGTAGAAAGTAAAGTAGAGGTTTTTCTTTAAAGACTTTTTTTTTTCCCGTCTAATGAGGAATAAATAACTTTTTTTAGAAGCAAAATTTTTTCAAAGACCTGTGTTAACATTCTTAAATATCTGCTAGCTGTAATAAAGAAATCAATGTACTTTATGTTCTTCGCTCCCACAGTTTAGCCTAAATATTTGCCCTGGCATGCTTATACTGGTCCAAGCAAGCATTGGTCATAGCCTGTTCCTCTTTCTTTCTTTTTTTTTTTTTTTTTTTTTTGAGACGGAGTCTTGCTCTGCCGCCCAGGCTGGAGTGCAGTGGCCGGATCTCAGCTCACTGCAAGCTCCGCCTCCCGGGTTCACGCCATTCTCCTGTCTCAGCCTCCCGAGTAGCTGGGACTACAGGCGCCCGCCTCGTCGCCCGGCTAGTTTTTTGTATTTTTTAGTAGAGACGGGGTTTCACCGTATTAGCCAGGATGGTCTCGATCTCCTGACCTCGTGATCCGTCCGTCTCGGCCTCCCAAAGTGCTGGGATTACAGGCTTGAGCCACCGCGCCCGGCCCCTCTTTCTTATTTGAAGGGGTTTTTACCCTTCTCAGCATTCCACAAGTTACTTCTTCCTTTGTTCTCCTGTGCCTTTGCCTCTTTTAAAAAGTTCTAAGTTGCTAGCCAGTCAGAAGAAATACAAAATGTGAGGTCCCTTTCCAGCCAATGGAAACTGGACACAGCAGTAGGGTGGTTGTGTCAGGTTATAAATGACCCTGTCTCCTTTGTTCGGTGTATTCTCATGGCAAAACTGCTGGGGAGTGTGCCCTTTCTGCAGAAAAGATAAAAATGGCCTTGCTAAATGAATTAAATTTATGTTCACGTGCTATTTCTTTCCACACCGGGAAACAAGCATTTCAAACATGGTGAAACCCCATCTCTACAAAAAAATAGAAAAATTAGCCAGGCATGGTGGTGCACGTTTGTAGTACCAGTTACTTGGGAGGCTGATGAGTATGGCTTGAGCCTAGGAGATAAAGGCTGCACTGAGCCATGTTTGTGCCATGGTACTCCATCCTGGGCAGTGGAGTGAGACCGTCTCACAAAAAAAGAAAGAAAGAAAATGTCATCCTCCTCCCTTCTGGCCTGTGTGGTTTCCATTGAGAAATCCTGTTGCCAGACCAGTTAGCGTCCTTTATATGTTATTTGCTTTTTTTCTCTTACTGCTTTTAAGGTCCTTTCTTTGTCCTTGACCTTTGAGAGTCTGATTATTGGATGCTTTGTAGTAGTCATATGTGGGTTGAATCTGTTTGGTGTCGTCTTACCTTCCTGTACCTGGATATTTATATTTTTCTCAATTTTTGGAATCTTTGGTTATTTCTTTAATAAGCTTTCAAAGCTTACCCTTGCACTTGCTGCATTCCCTCTTGAACACCAGTGATTCCTAGGTTTGGTCTTTCAAGGTAACTTTCTGTATCTTGCAGACAATCTTAGTTCCTTTTCATTCTTCTCCTCTGGCTATATTTTCAAATAGCCTTTCTTCAAGCTCAGTGAATCTTTCCTCTGATCCGTTTTGCTATTGAGAGCCTCTACTGTGAATTTTTTTAAGTATTTCTCAGTTACAAGATTGCTCTTTTTTGTTGTTGTTAATATAAAGTTTTTTTCTGACACATTTCTGAGTTGCTCTTCTGTGTTATCTTGGAGATCACTGTATTTCCTTAAAAGTGCTATTTTGAATTCTTAGGGAACTCACGTATTGTCATTTCAGTCACTGGTAATTTTTTTGTCCATTTTGGGAGGTCATGGTTCCCATTTGCTGTTTCTTGTGGATGTACATTTGTGTCTGCATTGAAGGATTATTTATTACAGTCTTTGTCTGCCTTGTGGTTTTTATTGGATATGTTTTCTTTACCTGTTTGTTTTTTTGTTGTTGTTTTGTTTTTGTTTTTGCTTTGTTTTTTTTTTTTTTTTTTGTTTGTTTTTTTTTTTGTTTGTTTGTTTTGGAGACAAGGTCTCTCTGTTACCCAGGCTGGAGTGCAGTGGTATGATCATGGCTTACTGGAGCCTCTGCCTCCTAGGCTGAAGCAGTCCTCTCCCGAGTAGGTGAGGTGCACGCCACCACACCTGGCTACTTTTTGTACTTTTTAGTAGAGACGGGTGTTCATCCTGTTGCCCAGGCTGTTCTTGAACTCCTGAGCTTAAGCGATCTGCCTGTCTCAGCCTCCCAAAGTGATTTTCTTTCTTTAAAATTTCCCTAGGTCACTGCCTCCTTTTCAGCACTAGATGGAATCAAGCCCACGTTTGCCTCTGCTCTAGCAAACTATCAAGAATACTGTCCATCCAGAATGAGGGAGTCCTAAAGGGCATATTCCAGCACTGTGGACAGGCTGGCTGTGTGTTCATGCCCAGGTGACCTGTGTAGCATACCCCTACAGTATGGTGCTCCTGAACAGCCACTCTGATTTGACTTCTCCTTTGGCCGAGATATAAAACAGAGTTTCCAGGGCTGGCGATGGTAGTCCTGCCTCCCCTCTTTGTCCCTGGATGTCGTCAGGGATGTTTCTCCCTTCAGACACTTGTGTGATGCTTCCTGTGGGTTGAGACAGGGAGGGACTGATCTTTTACCAGGGAACCCAGGATGGTGGAGAAGGCAGTTGTCCACCTTGATCTCATTTTTTTTTCCAGTGTAGAAACTGTGAATTGGTAGAAATTTTCCATGTTCTTGGAAATTTGATTCTCTTAACGTCTTCTTGGAGTTTTTTCACTTCTTTGTAGCCCCAGAAACTGCCTAATTTTTATATTTGAGATCAGGGACATTGCTGGTGATAATTTTCCCAAAGTATATTTGGTTTTGGTTTTCTGTAAGGGGATTGAAACCAGCTTGCTTCTGTACTACATTTTGGAACCATTAATGCTGCATGCTTCTAATAAAGCTGTCTAAGGTATTTTCAGGCAGGGCACAATGGTTCATGCGTGTAATCCTAACACTGGGAAGCTGACGTGGGAGAATTGTTTGAGACTAGCCTGGGCAACATAGTGAAACCTCAGGTCTATAGTAAAAAAATAATAATAATAATAAAATAAAATAATTTTAAAAAATCAGCCAGGTGTGGTAGTATGTGCCTGTAGTCCCACATGCTTGAGAGGCTGAGGCAGGAGGATTGCTTGAGCCCGGGAATATGAGGTTGCAGTGAGCTATGATTGCCACCACTCTAATCCAGCCTGGGTGACAGAGTAAGATCCTGTCTCTAATTTTTAAAAATGTGTTTTCAGCCGGGCGCGGTGGCTCAAGCCTGTAATCCCAGCACTTTGGGAGGCTGAGACGGGCGGATCACGAGGTCAGGAGATCGAGACCATCCTGGCTAACACGGTGAAACCCCGTCTCTACTAAAAATACAAAAAATTAGCCAGGCGAGGTGGCGGGCGCCTGTAGTCCCAGCTACTCTGGAGGCTGAGGCAGGAGAATGGCGTAAACCCGGGAGGCGGAGCTTGCAGTGAGCTGAGATCCGGCCACTGCACTCCAGCCCGGGCGACAGAGCAAGACTCCGTCTCAAAAAAAAAAAAAAAATGTGTTTTCTACTTCCTATTCATTGGATATGATCAGTATAGTGGTGTCAACATAGTGTACCAGTGTGGTGTTTCATTGAATGTCATTTTCTCTGGGGACTAAGTTAGACAGAGACCTGGAGAACTGACACATGCTAGGGGCAATGCTGTGAAGATACACTGTTGGGCCTGCCAGGTGAAAGGTAACTGAGTCTTGTTTTTTTCAAATTGGTATGGAGAAGAGACATTAGCTATGTCAGTGCCTGCATACCAAGTGACAGAAATTATGTTGATTTATCTAGTAAAGACATTACATTTTGAAAAATGGCTAAGTTCATGATTTATGAATGATTTTGGTGTGGTAATTGAGTGAGAGGTTATGATTTGTCCACTGGGATAAGTCTAGTTTTTGGCTACTGTAGTTTAGACTTTTTTACATGGATAGAGCAGTATTCAAGTGCAGAGATTGGCACACTATGGCCCATGGGCCATGTCTGTCCCTCTGCGTGTTTTTTATGTATAAAGTTTAATCAGAGCACAACCGTGTTCGTTTGTTTACATTTTCTATGGTGTTTTCCATGCTACAACAGTAGAGTTGAGTAGCTGCAACAGAGACCATGTGGCCCCTAATGCCTAACATATATTTTGTGGCTCCTTAGAGTAGGATTTGTTAACTGCTTATCTAGTTCATTTCTGGGGACACCACGATCGGTTAGCCACCACCACAGACCTCTGTAGGTCAGGGCATTCTGATTATTGGTACATTTCCACTGTCCTTGATAGTTGATTTTCTCACCTTGTCTTTGGTGACTAAATACTACTGTCTTGATTTCTGCTATTCTGGGTCCCCCCTTCTTTTTTTTTTTTTTTTTTTTTTTTTTTTTTTTTTTTTAGACGGGGTCTTGCTCTGTCGCCCAGGCTGGAATGCAGTGGCCGGATTTCAGCTCACTGCAAGCTCCGCCTCCCGGGTTTATGCCATTCTCCTGCCTCAGCCTCCCGAGTAGCTGGGACTACAGGCGCCCACCACCTGGCCCGGCTAGTTTTTTGTATTTTTTTTAGTAGAGACGGGGTTTCACCAAGTTAGCCAGGATGGTCTCGATCGCTGGACCTTGTGATCCGCCCGTCTCGGCCTCCCAAAGTGCTGGGATTACAGGCTTGAGCCACCGCGCCCGGCCGGGTCCCCCCTTCATCTCGATTGAAAGCAGGGAACTCGGCCGGGCACGGTGGCTCACGCCTGAAATCCCAGCACTTCAGGAGACCTAGGCGGGCAGATCACCTGAGGCCAGGAGTTCGAGACCATCCTGGCCAACATGGTTAAACCCTGTCTCTACTAAAAATACAAAAAAAATAATAATAATAAAATTAGCCTAGTGTTGTGGCAGGTGCCTGTAATCCCAGCTACTTGGGAGGCTTAGGCAGGAGAATCACTTGAACCCAGGAGGCAGAGGTTGCAGTGAGCCTAAACTGCGTCATTGCATTCCAACCTAGGCAACAAAAGCAAAACTCAACAAACAAAACAAAACACAACAAAACACAACAGGGAACTCATCTCACTGATGGTATTCTTTGCAGTCATACCTGTCCTATGAAGGAGAATACCAACAGGACTTTTCAAGAATTACGATACTCCTCCCACTACTCTCAATAACCTTTGTGACACAGAGAGTGTCTTCTGCTCTGTCAACAAAGGGTGGGGGAGTGGGCTATACAGATGACACATAGTAAATCCAGTGCAACACTCCTGTCTCTCTAGGATTCTCTTCTTCACATTATGCCAGGGAGGCTCTGGCATATGAGCCTCATTAATTATAACAATTTCAGCCCTGAGAACATAAGAAATAGCTTTATTTCAGGGGTGTCCTAAAGAACCTCTCTGATTTTTTTTTTTTTTGGACGGAATCTTGATCTGTTGCCCGGCCTGGAATGCAGTGGCACGATCTCGGCCCACTGCAGACTCCGCTTCCTGAGTAAAAGCCATTCTCCTGCCTCAGCCTCCTGAGTGGTTGGGACTACAGGCACCTGCCACCACGCCTGGCTAATTTTTGTATTGCTTGAACCAGGGTGGGCAGTGGCAGAGGTTGCAGTGAGTAAGATTGTGCCACTACACTCCAGCCTGGGTGACAGAGCAAAAATCTGTCTCAAAAAGAAAAAAAAGAGAGATGTAATATTACCCATGATATTAAAAAAGCTACAAAAGACACAATATTCAAACTATTGACAATATTGTTTAAAAAAAAAATGATCTCAGCAAGGCGCGGTGGCTCACGCCTGTAATCCCAGCACTTTGGGAGGCTGAGGTGGGCGGATCACCTGAGGTCAGGAGTTCAAGACCAGCCTGGCCAATGTGGTGAAATCCTGTCTGTATAAAAATACAAAAAAAAATTAGCCAGACCTGATGGTGGGTGCCTGTAATCCCAGCTGCTCGGGAGGCTGAGGCAGGAGAATCACTTGAACCTGCGAGGTCGAGGTTGCAGTGAGCTGAGACCGTGCCATTGTGCTCCAGCCTGGGTGACAGAGTGAGACTCTGTCTCAGAAGAAAACCAAAAAACAAAATAATGATCTCTCTTTGCACTTGCATTACCTATTTGGATACACGTTTTAATGGTTTTTATTTAATTTTTTTCGAGACAGAGTCTACTTTATCGCCTAGGCTGGGAGTACAGTGGCACAATCATGACTCACTGCAGCCTCAACCTCCCTGGGCTCAGGTGATTCTCCCACCTCAGTCTCCCAAAATTCTGGGATTACAGGCATGAACCACTGCGCCCAGTCTTTAATGGTTTTAAATGTGTATTTAAGTTTGAATAGTGGGTATTTGGTCAGAGATAACCAGTCTCCTCAGGGCACAAAAAGATGAGATATATGAAATTTGAGCTCTTTTAAAGTAGTTTCACTACTCTCTTTAGAAATATAGTTATTTTTTCTTGGTTATGTTTGTCGTTTCCTTCATAAGCCTCTTCCATTGATGTATCTTTCCCTCTGTACAGGACCTGTTCAAACTCAGTCTGTCTCTTGACTGGACGAGGAGGAGGAAAAGTTGAGCACATTGCCAACTGGAGTTCTCCAAGGTGAGTGTGAAGAACATTCCTAGTCAATGATAAGTTCAGTATGTTGGGAAGCATAATGAAGATATATTTAAAAGATGTACTTTGTCACAGAACATGGGACCATTGGACTTGGAAGTTTTAGGGTATCTTCAACTTTCCATATTTCTCCTTTTCATCTAACCCAGACTTCCATGTGGTTTTGCAAATGATCTGCTCTTATATCTTTTTGCTTATGATTTTTTTTTTTTTTTTTTTTTTTTTTTTGAGACGGAGTCTCGCTCTGTCACCCAGGCTGGAGTGCAGTGGCCAGATCTCAGCTCACTGCAAGCTCCGCCTCCCGGGTTCACGCCATTCTCCTGCCTCAGCCTCCCGAGTAGCTGGGACTACAGGCGCCCGCCACCTTGCCCGGCTAGTTTTTTTGTATTTTTTTTTAGTAGAGATGGGGTTTCACCGTGTTAGCCAGGATGGTCTCGATCTCCTGACCTCATGATCCGCCCGTCTCGGCCTCCCAAGTGCCGGGATTACAGGCTTGAGCCACTGCACCCGGCCTGCTTATGTTAACGTGTGCTTTTTATCCAGATCATTTCTACTTTCCTTCCCTAATAATACTATTTCTGTTCATTATCTCATTTAATTTCTATAGAATAAATTGTTTAAAAAGTTACTAAATTGCCGGGCGTGGTGGCTCATGCGTGTAATCCCAGCACTTTGGGAGGCTGAGGCGGGTGGATCTTTTGAGGGCAGGAGTTCAAGACCAGCCTGGCCAACATGTAGAAACCCCATCTCTACTAAAATTACAAAATTAGCCAAATGTGGTAGCGCATGCCTGTAATCCCAGCTGCTTGGGAGGCTGATGCAGGAGAATCGCTCGAGCCCAGGAGGCGGAGGTTGCAGTGAGCCGAGATCGCGCCACTGCACTCCAGCACTCCAGTCAGGGTGACAGAGTGAGACTCTGTCTCAAAAAAAAAAAAAAGAAATTACTAGGTTTAGACCCCAAGTCCTTATGATTGCCAAATATTAGTCATGGATAAACTGTTCAAATCTATGTTTGTTTAATTTTTTTGAGTGTGCTGAATATGAAAAACACAAATGAGCTTTATAATTCTGACTTATTTAACCTACCGTTTTGTTCTCAGACCCTATTTTTTTTCTTTTTTTCTGTTTTACTTCAGAATGGCAAGTTAAAACCAAAGTGTCAGCACTTCAACAACATTTTTTTTGGCTTAAAACATCAAACGGCATACAAATGGTAAGATTAAGATTTCTTATTTACCACACTCAAAAAAGATTGGGAATTCAGTTATAAAGAATCAGCAAAAATGAGAGATATTTGAGAGAGGTAACATTTACTCAAGCAGGAGGAATGTCTCTAGAGCAAGGGTCCCCACTGGCACTGTTTCTATTAGAGTTAGGAACTGGGCTGCACAGCAGGAGGTGAGCGGCAGGTGAACAAAACTTCATCTGTACGTATAGCCATTCCCCATCACTCGTATTACTGCCTGTCTTATTACTCCGCCTGTCAGATCAGTAGCAGCATTCGATTCTCATAGAAGCACAAACCTTACTGTGAAGCACCCATGTGAGGGTTCTAGATTGTGTGCTCCTTATGAGCCTGATGATCTGTCACTGTCTCCCATCACCTAGATGGGACTGTCTAGTTGCAGGAAAACAAGTTCAGGTCTCCTGCTGATCCTACTTTATGGTGAGTTGTATAATTATTTCACTATATGTTACAATGTAATAATAGAAATAAAGTCACAGTAAATGTAATGTTCTTGAATCATGCTGAAACCGTCCCTGTCCCACCCTCATTCCACCCCTGTTTGTGGAAAAATTGTCATCTATGAAATTGGTCCCTGGTACCAAAAAGGTTGGGGACCTCTGCTGTAGAGGGATACTCTAAATATAATGAATTTGGGGATACCCTAATTCTATCTTAAAACTTGGTGCTTCAGCATTCTCACAAGTACAGATTATCACATATGTAGCTAGATAGATAATAAAAACAATTTCATGAAAATATATAGGAAATATTTCAAGGTTCTTAGAGCAAATGGCACAGGGTTCTTGCAGGTTTTCTTCATTCAACTTGTAAAAAATCCATGGGGCAGCAACTGTATTCATGTAATGAAAATGGCAAAAATTATAATAATAATGTGTCTGATTTCAGATGGGTAAGATCTATTGATAAGTCTGAAAAATCCTTTAATCATCATTCATCCCTTTATTAACAGGCAGAAATCCACAATGGAGAGGAACTCTGTGACTTTATGGAAAATGGAGAACTCTTCAGTGAACACTCATGCCTTAATGCACACATGGGAACTGAAAATACAGGGGACACTTATGACTGTGATGAGTATGGAGAAAACTTTCCCATGTTACACAACAGTGCCCCTACTGGAGAGACACTTTCTGTGTTGAATCAGTGCAGAAAAGCCTTCAGCCTGCCACCAAATGTTCACCAGAGGACGTGGATAGGAGACAAATCCTTTGAATACAGTGACTGTGAGGAAGCCTTTGTTGATCAGTCACATCTTCAGGCAAATAGGATAACTCACAATGGAGAAACACTCTATGAACAGAAGCAATGTGGGAGAGCTTTTACTTACTCCACAAGCCATGCTGTGTCTGTTAAAATGCATACTGTAGAAAAACCCTACGAATGTAAGGAATGTGGAAAATTCTTTAGATATTCTTCATATCTTAATAGTCACATGCGAACCCATACTGGGGAGAAACCCTATGAATGTAAGGAATGTGGGAAATGCTTCACTGTTTCTTCACACCTAGTTGAACATGTAAGAATTCATACTGGAGAGAAACCTTATCAATGTAAGGAATGTGGAAGAGCCTTCGCTGGGCGCTCAGGCCTTACTAAACATGTACGAATACACACTGGAGAGAAGCCCTATGAATGTAACGAATGTGGGAAAGCCTACAATAGGTTTTATCTACTAACTGAACATTTTAAAACTCACACAGAGGAGAAGCCCTTTGAATGTAAGGTATGTGGAAAATCCTTCAGAAGCTCTTCATGCCTTAAGAATCACTTTAGAATTCACACTGGAATAAAACCTTATAAATGTAAGGAGTGTGGGAAAGCATTCACTGTTTCCTCAAGCTTACATAATCATGTAAAAATCCATACTGGAGAGAAGCCCTATGAATGTAAGGACTGTGGGAAAGCCTTTGCTACATCTTCACAACTCATCGAACACATAAGAACTCACACTGGAGAGAAACCGTATATATGTAAGGAATGTGGGAAAACCTTCCGTGCTTCTTCACACCTACAGAAACATGTTAGAATTCACACTGGAGAGAAACCCTATATATGTAACGAATGTGGGAAAGCCTACAATAGATTTTATTTACTTACTAAACATTTAAAAACACACTGAAGAAAAACTCTGAATGTAAGGAATTTGGAAATCTTTTAGGAATTTCTCATACCATAATTACCACATTTGAATTCACACTGAAGAGAAATCTTATTGGTACGAAGAATGTGGGGAGGCCTTCAGTTATCCCCATTCACTTTGAAGACATGAAAGAACTTGTACTCTCTGTGTCCCCCATAAATTTTAGGAATGTTAGGGCGCCATTGGATTCTTTTTTTTTTTTTTTTTTTTTTTGAGACAGAGTTTTGCTCTTGTGATCATCCAGGCTGGAATGCAATGGCATGATCGCGGTTCACTGCAACCTCTGCCTCCTGGGTTCAGGCGATTCTCCTGCCTCAGTCTTTGAGTAGCTTGGATAACAGGCGCCCTCCACCACGCCCAGCTAATTTTTGTACTTTATTAGTAGAGACGGGGTTGGCCATGGCTGGTCTTGAACTCCTGACTTCAGGTGATCCACCCGCCTTGACCTCCCAAAGTGCTGGGGTTACAGGCATGAACCACTGCACCCGGCCTTTTTTTTTTTTTTTTCAGTTGTTGTTAATACACATTCTTCTCAAGCAATTGGATTGTGGTCACAATCCAACATTTGAGAACTCACCCTGGGGCCATACAATATAGGAAACACAGAAAGCCCTCATTATTTCCTTAGGCCTTTTTAAGTATGTAAGATGTTGCAATGGAGAGAAACCCTATTGATATAAGATACAGGCATGCCCTGTAGATACTGCGAGTTTGGTTCCAGACTACCACTATAAAGCGAGTATCACAATAATGAATCATACAAATGTTTTGGTTTCCCAGTGCATATAAGTTAGGTTTACATCATATGGTAGTCTCTTGTGTGCAGTTGTGTTACGTCTAAGTAAAGTACCTTACTTTAAAATACTTTATTGCCAAAAAGTGCTAATGATCATGTGAGATTTTGGCGAGTTGTAATCTTTTTGCTTGTAGTAGGTCTTGCCTCAGTGTTGATGGCTGTTGGTCAGGGTGGCTGTGGCAGTTTCTTAAAATAAGACAGCAGTGAAGATTGCTGCATTGATTGACTCTTCATTACATGAAAAACTTCTCTGTAGCCTGCGATGCTGTTTGATAACATTTTATGCATAGTGAAACTTCTTTTAGAATTGGACTCAATCTCTCAAACTTCGCCACTGCTTGATCAACTAAGTTGATGTAATATTCTAAGTCTGTTGTCATTTCAACAGTGTTCACAGCATCTTCACCAGGAGTAGATTTCATTTCAGGAAACCACTTTCTTTGCTCATCTATACAAAGCAACCTCTCATCTGTTCAAGTTTTTTCACGAGATTGAAACAATTCTGTCAAATCTTGAGGCTCCATTTCTAATTCTAGTTCTCTTTTTTTCCATCATATCCACAGTTACTTTTTCCACTGAAGACTTGAACCCTTCAGAGTCACCTCTGAAGGTTGGAATCAACTTCTTCCAAACTCTGGTTAATGTTGGGTTTTTTTTTTTTTTTTAGAGACAAGGTCTTGCTGTGTTGTTTGTGCTGGAGTACAAGTGGGTGTTCACCAGCACGATGAGAGCACACGGTAGCCTTGAACTCCTGGCCTCAAGCAATCCTCCTGCCTGTGCCTCCTGAGTAACCAAGGCTCCAGGCACACACCACCACACCTGCCTTAATGTTGATATTTTGGCCTCCTTCCATGAGTCATAAATGTTGTTAATGGCATCTAGAATGGTGAACCCTTTTTGCAAGGTCTACAATTTAATTTATCCAGATCCCGTCAGAAGAAGCATTATTAGTGGCAGCTCTAGCCTTATGAAGTGTATTTCTTAAATAAGACTTGAAAGTCAGAATTACTCCTTAATCCATGGGCTGCAGTTAGCAGACATGAAAACGTTAATCTTGTCTATACCTCCATAAGAGCTCTTGGTTACTAGGTGCATTATCAGTGGTAATATTTTGAAAGGAATCTCTGAACAGTATGTTTTACAGTGGGCTTAAAATATTCAGTAAACCATGCTGTAAATAGATGTAAATAGATACCACAAGGAGATTAGATGTAGCATAATTCTTAACTGGCTCTTGGATTTTTAGAATGGTAATTGAATATTAGCATTCTTTTAAAGTCATCAGCTGCATTGGCCTCTTAACAAGAAAGCCAGCCCAGTCTGGGAAAAGTGGCTTATACCTGGAATTCCAGTGCTTTGGGAGGCTCAGGTTGGAGGATCACTTGAGGTCAAGAGTTCAAGACCAACCAGCACAACGGAGCATGACCCTGTCTCTACAAAGTAAAGAGTCAGCCCGTCCTTTGAAGTCAGATATGGCTTACCTAGAGCTATGAAAGTCCTAGACAGCATCTCCTGAAGTAAGGCTGTTTTGTCTCTGTTAAAATTCTAGTAGAGCTACCTCTGCCAGTTATCTAGATATTCTGGAAATGCTTGCTGCAGCTTCCACATCAGCAATTGCTACTTCACTTTGTACTTTTGTTATGGAAATAACTTGTTAAACCTCACAAACTGATCTTTGCCAGTTTCCAGCATTTCTTCTGCAGTTAATTCACCTCTCAGCCTTCATAGAATTAGAGTTAGGGCCTTGCTCTGGATTAGGTTTTGGTTTAAGGGAATGTTGTGGCTGGTCTGATCTATCCAGACCACTAAAACTTATTCCATGTTAGTGGTGAGGCTGTTTTCCTTTCTTATTATCTGTGTTTTCACTGGAGTAGCACTTTTAGTTTCCTTCAAGAACTTTGCGGCCGGGCGCGGTGGCTCAAGCCTGTAATCCCAGCACTTTGGGAGGCCGAGACGGGCGGGCGGATCACGAGGTCAGGAGATCCAGACCATCCTGGCTAATGCGGTGAAACCCCGCCTCTACTAAAAATACGAAGAAAAACTAGCCGGGCGAGGTGGCAGGCGCCTGTTGTCCCAGCTACACGGGAGGCTGAGGCAGGAGAATGGCGTAAACCCGGGAGGCGGAGCTTGCAGTGAGCCGAGATCCGGTCACTGCACTCCAGCCTGGGCGACAGAGCGAGACTCCGTCTCAAAAAAAAAAAAAAAAAAAGAACTTTGCATTCACAACTTGGCTAACTGGCACAGGAGGCCTAGATTTTGGCCTATTCCAGTGTTTTTTTGTTTTGTTTTTGTTTTTGTTTTTAGAGACATAGTCTCGCTTTTGTCCAGGCTGGAGTGTAGTACAGTTATAGCCCATTGCAGCCTCAGACTCATGGGTTCAAGTGATCTTCCTGTCTTCTGAGTAGCTAAGACCGCAGGTGTGCACCACCATGGCCAGCTAATTTTTTGTTTTTATTTTTTTTGAAGAGGCAGGACTTTACTGTTGACCAGGCTGATCTTGAACTTAAAACCTCAAGTGATGCTCCCCTATCTGCCTCCCAACACGGTGGGATTACAGGTGTGAGCCCCTGCACCTGGCCTTTATCTTGGCTTTTGACATGACTTTTTCACTAAGGTTAATCATTTCCAGCTTTTGATCTAAAGTGAGAAATGTGCAACTCCTTTTTTCACTTGAACAGTTAAAGGCCATTGTTGGGTAATTAATTGGCCTAATTTCAATATTTGTTGTGCCTCAGGGAATTAGGAGGCCTGGGAAGGGGGGGGAGTGGCCAGTTGGAGGAGTGAGAGCATAGCATTTATTAAGTTTGCTGTCTTCCAAGGTTGTGGTTTGTGCTACCACAAAACAACTACAATAGGAACATCAAAGATCACAGAGCAGCTGGGCATGGTGGCTCACACTTGTAATCCCAGCACTTTGGGAGGCTGAGGCAGGTAAGTCATGAGGTAAGGAGTTTGAGATCAGCCTGGCCAACATGGTGAAACCCCGTCTCTACTAAAAATACAAAAAATTAGCCAGGCGTGGTGGCAGGCACCCGTAGTCCTGGCTATTTGGGAGGCTGAGGCAGGAGAATCGCTTGAATCCGGGAGATGAAGGTTAGAGTGAGCTGAGATTGCACCACCACACTCCAGCCCAGGCGACAGAGTGAGACTCCGTCTCAATAAAAAATAAACAACAACAAAAAAAAATCACAGAGCACCACGATAAGTATAATAATAAGGAAAATGTTTGAAATATTGTCAGAATTACCAGGATGTGAGAGACAAAAGTGAGCACATGCTGTTGGAAAAAATGGTATTACAGATTTATTCAACATGACATTGCCACAGGACTTCTACTTGTGAAAAATATCTGTAAAGTGATGAAGCGAAGTAGCATGCGGTATGTCTAGTTATTGCTGTAGTGGTTTCCAAATGGTGGTTTTCTTTTTTTTTCTTTTTTTCTTCTTTTTGTTGGTTTGCAACGGGGTCTTGCTCTGTTGCTTAGGGTGTGGAGTGCAGGGGCACGATCATGGCTCCCTACAGCCTTGACCTCCTGGGCTCAAGTGATCCTCCCATCTCCATCTCCTGAGTACCTGGGACCACAGGCACATGCTAACACACCCAGTTAATTTTTTTACTTGTAGAGCCAAGGTCTCACTAGTTGCCCAGACTGGTCTCAAACTCTTGGGCTCAAGCAGTCCTCCTGCCTCAGCCTCCCAAAGTGCCAGGATTACAGGTGTGAGCCACTGCACCCAGCCCAAAAAGTGATTTTCTAATTCCATAGTTTGTTCTACATTTCTTTTTTTTTTTTTTTTTTTTTTGAGACGGAGTCTCGCTCTGTCGCCTGGGCTGGAGTGCAGTGGCCGGATCTCAGCTCACTGCAAGCTCCGCCTCCCGGGTTTACGCCATTCTCCTGCCTCAGCCTCCGCAGTAGCTGGGACTAGAGGCGCTCGCCACCTTGCCCGGCTAGATTTTTATATTTTTTAGCAGAGACGGGGTTTCACCGTGTTAGCCAGGATGGTCTCGATCTCCTGACCTCGTGATCCGCCCGTCTCGGCCTCCCAAAGTGCTGGGATTACAGGCTTGAGCCACCGCGCCCGGCCTCCTTCTACATTTCTTAACTGGAATTTTGTAAGGAAGAGTTATCCTTATTCATTTATTTACCCATTTACTTGTAGGAGCATGTATCATAAATTCTTACTCTATGAGGTATAGTTAGCTACTGTAAATTTGATGCAGATATTTTTCCAGATTCAATAAGTAGGATCCCCATCAAGCTATCTTCTGAATCTAAAAATGTATTCTCCTAGTTTTGTGGGTATATAATTATTTTCTGGGGAGCAGTCTGTTCATGGTACGTTTGTCTCCACCCTAGAATCAGAAAAATCTAGTTTCTTTTAATGGAGAATACTATTTAGAAGCTGCAGTCTCTGTGTGGGGTGGTGTTCCTAGGTAATAGTGCCCTGGCTTTTAGGTCCTGTCTGGAGGATGTGGGAAACATACATAATTATCTATACGTATCCACATTGATAACTGTATTTCTATATTAAAAATGTGACCACATGCCAACACTTTTAATTCCACCGTAACACTACTGGGTTATTTCTTGCCTTCCAAATTCCCTTCTCTGTAGCTATCTTTCATCACTTGCAAAAAATAGCACTTGCTCAATTCTAGATTAAAATATAAGCTACTCTCAGAATTGATGACTCACACCACTGTTTTTAAAAATCTGCTAACCAGAATTCAGTTTTTATTCACAGCTCTTATCTTTAGCTCAGGGCATAATATAAAAGCACTAGGTTTAAAACTTACTTGGTCAGCAGCAATCCACTTCTAGGTACATGTCCAAAGGAACTGAAGAAAGCATCTCAATGTGTGAATGCCTACCTGTGTTCATTGCAGCATTATTCAGAAGAGCCAAAAGGTGGAAGCAAAGTAAATGTCCATTGACAGATGAATTGGTAAACAAAATACATACAATGCAATATCATTTAGCCTTAACAAAATTCTGCCATATGCTACAACATGGATATGACTTGAGGACATTATGCTAAGTGAAACCAGTTGCAAAAGGACAAATACCACCCAATTCCACTTACATGGGGTATCTAATGTCAAACTCAGAAGCAACAAAGTACTGCGGTATTTGCCACAACCTGGTGGAGGAGAAAATGAGTTGTTCGATGGGTACTGAGTGTCAGCCATGCAAGATGGAAAAGCTTTTTGAGATTTGTTGTATAAAAATATGCATATAGTTAATAATGTTCGGTACACACAAAGTATGTGAAAGGGTAAATTTTATGTGTTTTTATCATAATAAAAATTGTAATAAAAGTTACTTGGGTCAATTTTGTGTTTTTTCCCCGTTTATTGTTGAATTTTTATCCATTTGATAGAAAGTTCATTTCAGTAATTCCTGTTCATTTTCCATTTTGTGTCACATTGTTATCCTTGTTGATGTTTTTTAAATTAGATATATAAAACAGGCCAGGCACGGTGGCTTATGCCTGTAATCCCAGTACTTTGGGAGGCCAAGGTGGGTGGATCACCTGAGACTGGGAGTTAGAGACCAACCTGGCCAACATGGTGAAATCCTGTCTACCGTAAATTAATATCCTGTATACCGTAAAAAGACGGCTGGGTGCTGTGGCTCATGCCTGTTATCCCAGCACTTTGGGAGGCTGAGGCAGGCAGATCACAAGGTCAGGAGTTCAAGACAAGCCTGGCCAGTATGGCGAAATCCCGTCTCTACTAAAAATACAAAAATTAGCTGGGCATGGTGGCAGGTGCCTGTAGTTCCAGCTACTGAGGAGGCTGAGGCAGGAGAATGGCGTAAAACCCGGGAGGCGGAGCTTGCAGTGAGCTGAGATCTGGCCACTGCACTCCAGCCTGGGCGACAGAGCGAGACTCTGTCCCCCCGCCCCCCCAAAAAAAATTGGTTAGTAAAAAATAATTTAAAACAATGACTAGCTGTGTCAAATCTTAATTTTAATAAGTAATCTAGGTATAATTTAAAATTAAAGTAGGTAACTGGAAATGGATTGTTTATAAATAAACTTCATGTAATTTAAAATCTTAAAGTTAAATAATACTCATATCCAAATAAGATATAAAGCAAACAAATTACTGAATAAATATAAGTTCATTCTTGGCTTCTTAAAATTTCTTTCTCTACAAAAAAAAAACAACTTTTTTTTTGAGACGGAGTTTCACTCGTCACCCAGCTGGAGTGCAATGGCATAGTCTCGGCTCACTGCAACCTCCACCTCCCAGGTTTAAGCAATTCTGCCTCAGTCTCCCAAGTAGCTGGGATTACAGGTGCCCGCAACCACGACAGGCTAATTTTTGTATTATTAGTAGAGATGGGGTTTCAGTATGTTGGCCAGGCCGGTCTTGAGTTGCTGACCTCAAGTGATCCACCTGTCTTTGCCTCCCAGTGTGCTGGGATTACAGGCATGAGCCACCGCACCCAGCTGGCTTCTTAAAATGTCTAAAAAGACTAGATATATTTTTGTCTATTACTCAAAATACAAATTTAGGAAAAAGCAATTTTTGTACAAGAATCTTATGTGGTAAATTTTTGTCCTAACGTAAAATGATTGGTTGTACCAATATAAAAAGAGAAAACTGTAAGACTAAGACTGAAAGTTTAAGAAAATGGTTAAGTGTCTAAACAATTTGAATAGGATTTATGAAAGATAGGCCTTACGGACAGTTTAATGTATGATTGTGTTGGCTAGGATTGAAAAGAAATTGTACATAGGTTTTTTTTTTTTTTTTTTTTTATTTCCCTAAAAAACAGTGGTGTTCTGTAATCCCAGCACTTTGGGAGGCCGAGGCGGGCGGATCACGAGGTCAGGAGATCAAGACCATCCTGGCTAACACGGTGAAACCCCGTCTCTACTAAAAAGTACAAAAAACTAGCCGGGCGAGGTGGCGGGCACCTGTAGTCCCAGCTACTCGGGAGGCTGAGGCAGGAGAATGGCGTAAACCCGGGAGGCGGAGCTTGCAGTGAGCTGAGATCCGGCCACTGCACTCCAGCTTGGGCGACAGAGCGAGACTCCGTCTCAAAAAAAAAAAAAAACAAAAAAACTGGTGTTGGGTGCACTGATACAGGACCAGAGTCTGGTCCTCTATGTTGAAAACAAACTTTTTTTGGACACGTTTATCTGTGCTTAATAAATTTGCAAGACGTTTCGTTTGTTCTAAAATCTGTTAGCAGCCATCTTCTAAGCTCTAATTTCTATTTCTTCCACATTTTTTCCGAGATTGATTTAATTTCTGTAGTTTTCAGGTTTTAAATACTATCCTTGTCATTTAAAACCATAATTTTATTTATCGAGGTGGAATTTCACCCAGTTAAAAAAATTTGTAGAGATGATGATATGGTTTGGATATGTGTCCCTACCCAAATCTCATGTTCAACTGTAATTCCCAATGTTAGAGGTAGGGGCTGGTGGGAGGTGACTTGATCATGGGGGACAGATTTCTCATGGGTCATTTAGCACTACCTGCCTCAGTACTGATAGATAGTGAGTTCTTGTCACTCGATTTGGTCATTTAAAGGTGTGTAGCACCTCCCCCTCTCTCCTGCTCCTGCTTTGGCCATGTGACATGCCTGCTCCTCAGCCTTCTGCTACGATTGTAAGTTTCCTGAGGCCTCCCCAGAAGCCACGCTCATGCCAGCAACCTGCTTCCTGTCCAGCCTGCAGAACTGTGTGCCGATTAAACCTTTTTTCTTTATAAATGACCCACTGTTAATTATTTCTTTATAGCAATGCGAGAACAGACTAATACAGATGGCATCTTGCTATGTTGCCCAGGCTGGTCTCAAACTCCTGGCCTTAAGTTATTCTCCTGCCTCAGCCTTCCGAAGTGCTGAGATTACAGGAATGAGCCACCATAAACAGAACCAGCCAATTTGTTGAGGTAGAGTTTTGGTTTTCAGATTTCTCATTGATATCTCAGAGGATCAACTTTTCTTGCATCTCAATGTATGACATTTGCAAGTCATACATCATTGCCTTCTTTTTTTTCACATTGAGAAGGCCTGGGATGGTGACTGTCTCCAACTTTTTTGTCTGCTCCTGTAAGTTTTTTCTTTGGTTCTAAATCAGTTATTATGGCCGGACACTGAAATATTTATCATCAAGGCCTAGAAAAGCAATGTATTTCTTCTGTATAACTTGATTCTTTATTCTTGGCTTTTCTTGATGTATCTAAATTGTTACACGCATAACCTGGGACATACTGCTAACTAAATTCAAGCATGCTTTTCATCTGGTTCAACTTCCAGGTTATTTTTATTTTTATTTTATTTTTTGAGATGGATTCTCACTCTCTCACCCAGGCTGGAGTTCAGTGGCACAATCTCAGCTCACTGCAACCTCTGGCTCCTGGGTTCAAGTGATTCTCCTGCCTCATCCTCCTGAGTAGCTGGGTTTACAGGTGCATGCCACCAACTGCGGCTAATTTTTGTATTTTTAGTAGAGAAGGGGTTTCACGATGTTGGCCAGGCTTGTCTCAAACTCCTGACCTCAAGTGATCCACCCACCTCGGCCACCCAAGTGCTGGGATTACAGGCGTGAGCCACCGTGCCTGGCCAACTTCCAGATTATCTAAATGAGCTTCACATAAGGAGAAATAATCACACTGTAGAAGGTTTTTCTTTGCCTTTTTGGTAGCTGGTCTAAGAAAGGTTTTACAAGAAATTATCGAGATAATCTCCTGTGTTGCCTTTATTAAGTTTTTTTATCACTTAAAACACACACACACACACACACACAAATCTGGTTGGGCATGGTGTTTCATGCCTGAATCCCCGCAGTTTGAGAGGCCAAGGGGATTGGAGGCCAAGTGGGAGGATCGCTTGAGTTCAGGAGTTCGATACCAGCCTGGGCAACATGATGAAAGCCCATCTCTACCAAACACACACACACACACACACACACAATTAGCTGGGTGTGGTAACGTGTGCCTGTAGTCTGAACTACTCAGGAGGCTGAGGTGGGAAGATCACTTAGGCCTGGGAGATCAAGGCTGCAGTGAGCTTTTGTGCTGCTGCACTCCAGCCTGGGCAACTGAGTGAGATGCTGTCCCCCATCTACCCCAAAATAAATAAAAAGAAACAACAAAAAACTGGGCTTTAAAAGAATTCATTTTTTCCCAGTAATTCTCTATTGCTGTTAATGACTTTTGATTATTACTGTATTTACATAGATTACTAACAAGTGACCTGTTATCTTATTTTAATCAAATGTTTTGAGCCTTTTAACATCTTTGACAAACTTCCCCAAATGCAAATTCTTTTTATTTTATTTTATTTATTTATTTTTGAGACAGAGTCTCGCTCTGTCACCCAGGCTGGAGTGCAATGGCAAGATCTTGGCTCACTGCAATCTTTGCTTCCTGGGTTCAAGTGATTCTCCTGCCTCAGCCTCCCGAGTAGCTAGGATTACAGGTGTGCACTATGACGCTTGGCTACGTTTTGTATTATTGGTAGAGGTGGGGTTTCACCATGTTGGCCAGTTTGGTCTTGAACTCCCAACCTCAGTTGATCCTCCTGCCTTGGCCTCCCAAAGTGCTGGGATTACAGGTGTGAGCCACCAAGCCTGGCCTTCTTTTTTCTTTCTTATTTTTTTGAGACGGAGTCATGTGCTATTGCCGAGGCTGGAGTGCAATGCCATGATCTCAGCTCACTGCAACCTCTGCCTTCCAGGTTCAAGCAATTCTCCTACCTCAGCCTCCCAAGTAGCTGGGATTACAGACACCCACCATCGTGCCTAACTAATTTTTGTATTTTTTGTAGAGATGGGGTTTCATCATGTTGGTCAGGCTGGTCTTGAACTCCTGACCTCAGGTGATCCATCTGCCTTGGCCTCCCAAAGTGCTGGGATTACAGGCATGAGCCACCATGTCTGGTCTGTTTTTATGACTTTTATTCAAAAGATTGTTCTTTGCTCAAATGTTTTGTTTTTTTGGAATTAAGAAACTGTTCTATCTTAACTTACCTCTAATATACATCTGTTTGATAAAGTATACTTTTTTGAGCCAGGGTCTCGCTCCGTCACCCAGGCTGGAGTGCAGTCATGCTGCTGTAGGACAGGCAAGCTTCAAATTGGGACTTAGGCCATGAGGGTTTTTGGCTTTGGCCGGGAAATAATTCAGGGTGAGCTGATGATAGAAGAAAGAGGCTTTATCAAAGAAGCAGTGTTACAGCTCTGGTGGTGTTACAGCTTTGTGACTGCTCTTATGGGGAACCTCATAGGCAGTGTGTTGAGAGTAGCAGCTTAGAGTAGCAGCTCAGGGCAGTTTGCAGTCATATTTATACCTACTTTTAATTACATGTAGATTAAGGGTCAGTTTATGCAGAAATTTCTAGGAAAAGGGTGGTAACTTTGGTCATCGGGTCGTTGCCATGGAAAGGGGTGGTAACTCCTGGGTGTTGCCGTGATAATGGTAAACTGACATGGCTCACTGGTGGGTGTTTCTTATGGAAAGCTGCTTCTGCCCCATCCCTGTTTTAGCTAGTCCTCAATTTTGTCCAGGTCTGAGCCCCACCTCTGGAGTAAAATTCTGCCTCCTACCTCAGTGTGCTCACTGCAGCTTCAGCCTGCTGGGCTCAGGCAATCCTCCTACCTCAGCTTCCTGAGTAACTGGAACTATAGATGTGCGTCACTGTGCCTTGCTAATGTTTAATGCCTGCCCCAGCTGCCTGGCTTCTCCCTGCTGTCCACGCTTCCTCCTATCTTGGAGCAAAGTCAGGCCAAGCCGGCTCATCATGAACAGCGGGACAGACATGAGAGAGTCCCGGGGGAAAGGGGTAGGTCCCTGGTAAGGTTTCTCCTTCTGGCCAGGGAAGACCTGAAGGCTGGTGGCCGGGCCGCCAGTCCCACGAACTGGAGTGGTAACTGGTGCCTTTTCCAGGCCTGCCCATTTACCCGTGGGCAAATTGGCATGCACTTCCTGCCCTCTGAGGCTCACAAAGTCCCCCTGGCTCAGCTAGAGCTGAGCAGACAGTGCCACTAGCAGAAGAGAGGAGGCTAGTGTCTCTGCTGAGACCCTCAGAGACCCGAAGAGACCACCGAACAACTTGCCTGAGAAGAGCTACCCTCTCCAGTGCCTCCTCTCTGCTGAGAACTGAACACTCGACGAACAACCTGCCTGCCCACAGAGGGGAGCTACTCACTGTGGGTCTCCTCTGAGCTGTTCTTTTTTTTTTTTTTTTTTTCTTTCTTGAGACAGAGTTTCGCTCTTGTTGCCCATCCTGGAGTGCAGTGGCACAGTCTCAGCTCACTACAACCTCTGCCTCCTGGGTTCAAGTGATTCTCCTGTCTCAGCCTCCCAAGTAGCTGGGATGAGAGGCATGTGCCACCACACCTGGCCAATTTTGTATTTTTAGTAGAGATGGGGTTTCTCCATGTTGGTCAGGCTGATCTTGAACTACCATCCTCAGGTGATCCATACACCTCGGCCTCCCAAAGTGCAGGGATTACAGGCGTGACCCACTGTGCCCAGCTCCTTTGAGCTGCTCTAACACTAAATAAAGCTCCTGTTCTTCTTTAGCTTGGGCAAAAGTACCACAGGCAACAGGAGTTTTCCAGGGGAAGATAATTGACACCTCAAAGATCCCACAACAGTAATAGTCAACAAACATTGGCTACCCTTACATTTTTACAACTAAATATTAAAATTTGAGATAAAACCATTAGAATCAAAGGAATATAATAACATTGGCATGAGTAAATCTACGAATGGCACAGAAGGATTTAGAAACTGATACAGGTATATATAGGAATTATTGTTTTAAAAAAAAAGGTGAATGGCCGGGCGCGATGGCTCAAGCCTGTAATCCCAGCACTTTGGGAGGCCGAGACGGGTGGATCACGAGGTCAGGAGATCGAGACCATCCTGGCTAACACGGTGAAACCCCATCTCTACTAAAAAAAAAAAAAAAAAAAAATACAAAAAACTAGCCGGGCGAGGTGGCGGGCACCTGTAGTCCCAGCTACTCGGGAGGCTGAGGCAGGAGAATGGCGTGAACCCAGGAGGCGGAGCTTGTAGTGAGCTGAGATCTGGCCACTGCACTCCAGCCTGGGCGACAGAGTGAGGCTCCGTCTCAAAAAAAAAAAAAAAATTAAAAAAATAAATAAATAAATAAAATAAATAAATAAAAGGTGAATGGCCGGGTGCGATGGCTCAAGCCTGTAATCCCAGCACTTTGGGAGGCCGAGACGGGTGGATCACGAGGTCAGGAGATTGAGACCATCCTGGCTAACATGGTGAAACCCCGTCTCTACTAAAAAAAATACAAAAAACTAGCCAAGCGAGGTGGTGGGCGCCTGTAGTCCCAGCTACTCGGGAGGCTGAGGCAGGAGAATGGCGTAAACCCGGGAGGCGGAGCTTGCAGTGAGCTGAGATCGGGCCACTGCACTCCAGCCTGGGCGACAGAGCGAGACTCTGTCTTAAAAAAAAAAAAAAAAGGTGGATACAAGTATGTGTCCATAATAATTCAAAAGTTTAATGTCATAAAATTAGGAGTAACAAAATTTTAAAAACTTTAAGAGTACAACTATTATGTATCCATAATGATTAAAAAAAATTTTTTTGAGATGGAGTGTCACCCAGGCTGGAGTACAGCGGTGCAGTATTGGCTCACTGCAACCTCCGCCTCCCGGGTTCAAGCAATTTTCCTGCCTCAGCCACCCGAGTAGCTGGGATTACAGGTGCGTGCAACCACGCCCAGCTAATTTTTGTATTTTTAGTAGAGACGGGGTTTCACCATGTTGGTCATGCTGGTCTTGAACTCCTGACCTTGTGATCTGCCCGCCTCAGCCTCCCAAAGTGCTGGGATTACAGGTGTGAGCCACTGTGCCCGGCCCAGTTAAAAAAAAAAAAATTTAATGAGGTAGAAGTTCATATCAACAGGTTAAAGGTAATGCATTAGCCTGGTCTCACACTGCTCTAATTTATAAAGAAATTTATAAAGAAAAGAGGTTTAATTCCACAGGCTGTACAGGAAACATGGCTTGGGAGACCTCAGGAAACTTTCAATCATGGCAGAAGGTGAAGGGGAAGCAGGCAGGACTTCACATGGTGGAGCAGGAGAGAGAGAGCACAGGGGGAGATGTTACACACTTTTAAACAACCAGTTATCCTGAGAATCCTATCACGAGACTGTGCTAGGGGGATGATGATAAACCATTAGAAACCACCCCCATGATCCAATCACCTCCTACCAGGCTCCACTTCCAATGCTGGGGATTACATTTGGGTGGGGACCCAGAGCCAAACTATATCAGGCAGTTTCTCTCAATAAGTGGTGCTACAAAAATTGGCCCTCTTTTTGGATGAAATAAAATTGGATCCACTACTCCACACTACATGCCCAAATACATTCAATTAAAAGATATATATGTGTGTGTGTGTGTGTATGTAGGTGTATATATACATATATATATATATATATATATATGCCTCTTCTCTATTATTATACACTTTGAAGGCGAGGTTAATTAAGTGCTGTTGTGAGGTTTGAGGGTCAGAATCTAATTTTTGGAGCTTTTTCTAATCTTGGGAGCAGATTGGGTAATAAAATGCATATTGAGAATAAGAAGGCCTTGTGGCCCCTCTGGGTCTAGGGTGGTAAAGTGTCTAAAAGTTGTTGCCAAACAGGCCATGAACTGGACTAGGTTTTTATATTTGATGAAAAAGAGCCTAAATGCTAACTGATTTGGGAGAGGTCGGATGAAGAAAAAGGAACATTAACCTTGACTATGCCTTCAGCTCCAGCCACCTCTCCAAAAGGAAATTGTTGGGCAGATGGGGGAAGGCTAGTCACAGAACGAAACCGTAAGCCGGACCAGGTGTGAGGAGGGGAGGCGATAGAAAGATGATAGGGCGGGGAGCAAAGGCTGAGGAAGAATTGGGACCTGGCTCAGCTTGGTGAGGAGCAGCCTGGGGAGGAGGGGAGAGGTCAGATGGGTCTGCAGAAAAGGAGGATTCAAAGGACTCAGAGAGGAAAGAAAGAAGAAAGATTTGGGATGACTCGCACTGGGAGCAGAGACTAGGGAGGGACCGATGTGTAAACAATGTCTGGATGTTAGGCACCTCAGACCATTTGCCCATTTTATGACAAACATTATCTAGATCTTGTAGGATGGAGAAATCAAAAGTGCTGTTTTCTGGCCATTTAGAACCATTGTCAAGTTTGCATTGGGGCCAAGCAGTGTTGCAGAAGAAGAAAAATTGTTTAGGTTTTAGGTCAGGTGTGAGTTGAATAGGTTTTAAGTTCTTGAGAACACAGGCTAAGGGAGAAGAATGGGGAATGGAGGGTGGAAGTTGCCCATAGTGAAGGAGATAAGTTTAAAGACAAAGGTAGAGACACAGAGAAGGCAGTGGGGTGGGGGTGAGCACCCAAAGCAGGCATCCCTGCAATTGACTTGCCACCAAGGGAATGTGGGTGAATGACCAAGGCAGGAGTCCTGGGGGTGATCAGACACCAAGGGAATGTAGGTGAATAATCAGGCAGGCATCCCCACAGTGATCAGCCACCAAGGAAAGACTGTCTTCCTGAGTCTGTGATTGGTGCCACAGTTTTGGGTCCACAGATAAAATGTGTCTCCTTTGTCTCTACTAGAGAGGAAAAATAGCTGGAATTGGAAGGACAGGGAGATTGAAGGGTAGTGAGAGAGGCTGGAGAAGAGAGTGGAAAGACTGCTTACCCAATTTGAAATTGGTGAGATGTTCCTTGGGCTGGTCTAAGGATCCGAGGATCCGAGGCTGTAGGTGGAGCTCCTCACAGAGTGAGGGTGAGGATGGGGGCCGGTCTCCTGAGGGAGTCCCCCGTCCTGGGTTTTGGAACCAAATGTTACACGCATCTGTGTGTAGAGATCACCACAGGCTTTGTGTGAGCAACAAGGCTGTTTATTCACTTTGGTGTAAGTGGGCTGAGTCTGAGAAAGGAGTCAGCAAAGGGAGATGGGGTGGGGCAGTTTTACAGGATTTAGGTAGGTAATGGAAAGTTAGTTAAAGGTGGTTATTTTTTGCAGGCAGAGGCGGGGGTCACAAGGTGCTGGGTGGGGAACTCCTGAGACTTATTGCCCAGGAGAAGAAAGTCACAAGGTCAAGAGATCAGTCGGGGTGGGGCAGGAACAAATCACAATGGTGGAACATCGTCAGTTAAGGCAGGAACTGACTGTTTCACTTCTTTTATGGTTCTTCAGTTGCTCCTGGCCATCTGGATGTATACATGCAGGTCACAGGGGTTATGATGGCTTAGCTTGGGCCCAGAAGCCTGACAAGGAGTTCAAGACCAACCTGGCCAGCATGGCAAAACCCTGTCTCTACTAAAAATACAAAAATTAGCAGGGTGTGGTGGGACGTGCCTGTAATCCCAGCTACTTGGGAGGCTGAGGAGGAGAATCGCTTGAACCTGAGAGGCAGAGGTTGCAGTGAGCTGAGATGGCTCCACTGAACTCCAGCCTTGGTGACAAAGTGAGACTTTGTCTCAAAAAAAAAAAAAAAAAAAAGAAAAGAAAAGAAAAGAAAAAGAAAAAGAAAGCAAAGACGTTTTAAAGCAAGGCAAAAAACCCAGAAATTATTTTTAAAAACAATTCTTAGGCCGGGCGCGGTGGCTCAAGCCTGTAATCCCAGCACTTTGGGAGGCCGAGACGGGCGGATCACGAGGTCAGGAGATCGAGACCATCCTGGCTAACACAGTGAAACCCCCTCTCTACTAAAAAAAATGCAAAAAACTAGCCGGGCGAGGTGGTGGGCGCCTGTAGTCCCAGCTACTCAGGAGGCTGAGGCAGGAGAATGGCATAAACCCGGGAGGCGGAGCTTGCAGTGAGCTGAGATCCGACCACTGCACTCCAGCCTGGGCGACAGAGCGAGACTCCGTCTCAACAAAAAAAAAAAAAAGAAAAAGAAAAAGAAAAACAATTCTTTTGGCTGCATAGAAAATGTTTTTTACATCAAATGTTGAAATAGTAACATAGCAAAATACATAGTTATGTATTTTCTAGATGCATAACACATTGGCTCCTTCCCCTACGGCCCGCCCCCCTGTGGCCTCGCCGGCAGGCCTGGCTGTAACTTCAACCTTTTCTTCTGGGCTTGGCCCCACCTTCCTCGCCGCCCGGGAGAGTGGGCCCCGCCACTTGCCTGTAGCCCGGCCCACAGGCCTGGCTCTAACCTAGACTTTGTCCTCTGGGCCCACTTCTGCCTGCAGCCCCCGCGCTGAGCCCACCCTAACGTCCTCCGCAGCCAAGCAGAAGAAAACTAGAATTTTTCTGCCTCGAGAAGGTCTTACATGGCAGAAACTCTAGTACCAAAACCCCGCCCGGCCCGTGGCGGAGAGCTGAAATGACGTCAGCGGGGCGCCCTTCATTCTGTGACGTCAGCTGTGAGCGCCCGAGAGTCTTTTTGCCTTTCAGAGTTAGGGCCTCTCTGTCGTTGGTGAGTTCCGCGGAGATGAAGTGGTTTGGGGGTAAAGGACGGGTTTGGCCAGGACCTTAGAGAGGCCTGGCCCACTCCTCTCGCGTCCGTAGGGGCCGCTAGCGTCCGCTCAGACCGTCGCTCCCCGGGAGGAGTCGGGCATCTAGTTGCGGTGTCCGCAGGGTGTTTTCATGTGTGCTCCCCTCTCCAAAGGCCTCCAAAGCAGCGTTTGTGAATTTTTTTCCAGCAGGAAAATAATTTCCGCCTTTTGCATCCACGTTGGCTCCGTCCCCAGGGTCCTTCCGGTTCAGGGACCTGGCGATTTCTGAGTTCGGTAAGCACTGGGTGATAGTTGGTTCTAGGGGGCCTTTTCTGTCTTTTCTTATGCAAACGAATATTTCATCTGTAAGTTTGATTTCGTCTTTGTGCGTTGTATTTTATTTTTGACTATTACTTTCATGGCGAAAGATAAAAATACTTATTAGGTTTATAGGGTGTGCATGTTTGTGTATATGAATACTAACGTTTGTAGACCGCCAAGTCTTTGTGCTAAAGAATACTAAAAATAATAACTTACTCTCTTCGAATGGAGTTCCTAGGCCCGTACATCCCAAGAGAGCTTCACAATCAGACCTCCAGAAGAAAAGGACGAAGGCTTTATTATTTTAGTATCACAATCATCAAATTTACAGTTAACTGGGTGGTTGGATTAAGGAGTTCGAAACCAGGCTGGCCAAGATGGTGAAATCCCGTCTCTACTAAAAATCCAAAAAAAAAAAAAAAAAAAAAAAAAAAAATTAGCTGGGTGTGGTGGTGGGATCTTGTAATCCCAGCTACTTGGGAGGCTTAAGGCAGGAGAATCACTTGAACCCAGGAGGCGGAGGTTGCAGTGAGCCGAGATCATGCCACTGCACTCCAGCCTGGGTGACAGAGTGAGACTCTGTTTCAAAAAAAAAAACAAAAAAACAAACAAAGGATGTGTGTATTTTAAGCTACATTGATTGTATATCAATGAAAAAAAAAAAGTTGGCTGGGTACGGTGGCTCACACCTGTGATCCCAGCACTTTGAGAGGCCGAGGCAGGAAGATCTCTTGAGCCCAGGCGTTTAAGACCAGCCTGGGCAACACAGCAAGACTCCATCTCTCCAAGAAAAAAAAGAAAGTAAAATATTCTATACAGATGCCACTAAACTGAATGTTTGTGGGCTTAGCCCTAGGACCCCCAGTTTGAGACCCCTGGGAGTAGGTGTGATCCGTACCAGGAGTCCAGAACTGTGGTTTTTGTGACTTTAGGGTTTTAGTCTTATTGGTAGAATGAGGCCTGTAGAGTTTTTGTGAATTTGGTTCATGGATAATGAACTGTGGAATGTTCACTGTTTATCATTATTTGACTCTCATTCTGTAGGTCATTGTTTGAGTGGCTGTTTCATGTTTAATGATTGTCATTAATTTTTTTTTTTTTTTGAGACAGAGTCTTGCTCTGTCACCCACCTAGGCTGGAGTGCAGTGGCGCGATCTCAGCGTACTGCAACTTCCACTTCCCAGGTTTGAGCGATTCTCCTGCCTAAGCCTCCTGAGTAGCTGGGATTACAGGTGCACACCACCATACCCGGCTAATTTTTGTGTTTTTAGTAGAGACAGGGTTTCACCGTGTTGGTCAGGCTGGTTTTGAACTCCTGACCTCATGGTCCGCTGGCCTTGGCCTCCCAAAGTGCTAGGGTTACAGGCGTGAGCCACCCTGCCTGGCCAAGTAAAACCAAACTTTGGTGGAAAAAAATTAACCAGATAAATACTATGGAAAGGTCTTCTCTTTGAAGACCCATATAACAGACCAGTGTTAGGCACAGAGCGGTTTGGCGTTGCCTCTCTGACAGTGTGACCTGGGAATGCAGGTTTGTTTGATTTGAGTGTTTCCAATCAAGGCCCTGTTGAGGCTACCCAATACTTATGTGTATTGTGAGGTTTTTTGTTTTTTTTTTTTAATGTGTGCATGCAAAACTTGTACTTGCATTCAGGTTCTGGTTTACCGCTTCAATTTTTTTTTTTTTTTTTTTTTTTTTTTTTGAGACGGAGTCTCGCTCTGTCGCCCAGGCTGGAGTGCAGTGGCCGGATCTCAGCTCACTGCAAGCTCCGCCTCCCGGGTTTACGCCATTCTCCTGCCTCAGCCTCCCGAGTAGCTGGACTACAGGCGCCCGCCACCTCGCCCGGCTAGTTTTCTGTATTTTTTAGTAGAGACGGGGTTTCACCGTGTTAGCCAGGATGGTCTCGATCTCCTGAGCTCGTGATCCGCCCGTCTCGGCCTCCCAAAGTGCTGGGATTACAGGCTTGAGCCACCGCGCCCGGCCTTATTTTTATTTCTTTAGAGTTAGGGTCTTGCTGTGTTGTCAAGGCTGGTCTCAAACTTCTGGGCTGAAGCAATCCTCCCACCCTAGCCTCCCAAAATGCTGGGATTACAGGCATGAGCTACTGCCCCAGCCAATGTATATGTTTTGATGACTGATGATGAAGTACTGCTTGTTGATTATTGATTAATACCAACAGGAATCCCAGTAACCCTGTTTAAAGAGGAATGGAGATTGCCACTGTCCATTTAGATTAATGAGGTGTCCTGAAGTGATGTTGGCATCAATGAAAGGAGGGTTCTGGCACATTCTCATCTCACAGGATGGCAGCTGTTGATCTGTCCCATGGTAAGCCCTGTTGCTCTTTTTTGGATATCCTGCCCTAGGTTCACTCTGCACAATATAGGGTCTAGTGGTTTGGGCTGCCGGTCATGTTGCTGATTCGTTTGGGAGGTGCTGAGGGGGGCCGGAACGTGCTCTTCTGTGAGTTAGCCCTTGCCTGGCTATGAGTTTTGGAAACAGTACTGCATAATCTCCTTCATGAATTTTAATCAGCATGCTAGAGTCACATGCTCTGGGTGTATGTTTTCTTATGGGTGAAATGACACCATTGTACTTTTCCTGACGGGCAGCACAGCTCATCGTCACCTTTAGGACTGCTCTGGCATTGTATGGCAGTAGGTTGTATGTTTGTGTTTTCTTTCTTTTTTTTTTTTTCTGATACAAAGTCTCACTCTTTTGCGCAGGCTGGAGTGCAGTGGTGTGTTCATAGTTCACCACAGCCTCAAACTCCTGGGCTCAAGCAATCCTCCCACCTCCGCCTCCCAAGTACCTGGGACTACAGGCACATGCCACCATGCCTAACTGATTAAAAAATTATTTTTGTAGAGATGAGGGGGTCTATGTTCACTATGTTGCCCAGGGTGGTCTTGAACTCCTAGGCTTAGCAATCTTCCTGCCTCAGCCTCCCCAGGGAGGTGAGACTGCAGGTGTGCATTACCATGCCGGGCTCGTTGTAAAATTTTTTTGTAGATACGGAGTCTCACTGTGTTGCCCAGGCTGATCTCAAACTCCTCACCTCAAGCAGTCCTCCCACCTCAACCTCCCAGAGCACTAGGATTACAGATGTGAGCCACTGCAACTGGCCTCGTGTGTTTTCCTGATTTTGCAGGAATATATGGGAATTTCATACTAGGAGGTAATGACCTCTAGGTAGGTGGATGTGGGGATTATGGTCAGCTTGGAGTTCTCATGCTTTTCATTTTCTTACAGGACATTATCTTTCTGGGAACCCAGTTTGCCTTCATGAAGAAAAGACGCCAGCAGGAAGGATAGTGTCTGACTGCCTAACAGATTGTTATCAGGTAAAAAGCAGCTGTATCCTTATACGTAGTGACATACTTGCATCCACCAGGTAGACACATTTCCCTCTAGACAGACTTGTCTCCAAGCTTCTTTGTTTTTTTTTTTGGAGACAGAGTCTTGCTCTTTTGCCCGGGCTGGAGTGCAGTGGTGCGATCTCGGCTCACTGCAAGCTCTGCGTCCTGGGTTCACGCCATTCTCCGGCCTCAGCCTCCCAAGTAGCTGGGACTACAGGCGTCCGCCACCACACCCGGCTAATTTTTTGTATTTTGAGTAGAGACAGGGTTTCACCATGGGCTCGATCTCTTGACCTTGTGATCCGCCCACCTCAGCCTCCCAAAGTGCTGGGATTATAGGAGTGAGCCACAGCGCCCGGCGTCTCCACGCTTCTTAAAGCAAATAAAGAGTCACTCAAGGACTGAATCCCCATTTGAATTTCCCCAAAGAATGAGGCCTTCCATATAGGAAGGTGTTAACTTGGAAATCATCCCAGGCTGGGCATGGTGGCTTACACTCATAATCCCAGTACTTTAGGAGGCTGAAGCGGGCAGATTGCTTGAGTATAGGAATTCAAGACCAGCCTGAGCAACATAGTGAGACCCCATCTCTACAAAAAATTTAAAAATTAGATGGGCAAAGTGGTGCATGACTGGACTCCCAGCTACTTGGGAGGCTGAAGTGGGAGGATCACTTGAGCCCTGGAAGTTGAGGCTGCAGTGAGCTGTGATTGCATCACTGCACTGTAGCCTGGACAACAGAGCGAGACTCTGTCTCAAAAAAATAAAAAAAAATAAAGTGTCGTTTCCTCAAGTTGTTTATCAGCATTGATCAGATGTCTGGAACGTGCTGAGCAATGTGCTCAAATAGATGGAAATAAGATGAGATCTCGGCCAGGCACGGTGGCTCATGCCTGTAATCCTAGCACTTTGGGAGGCCAAAGGGGGCAGATCATGAGGTCAGGAGTTCGAGACTAGCCTAGCCAGTATGGTGGAACCCCATGTCTACTAAAAATACAAAAAATTAGCTGGAAATGGTGACACGTGCCTGTAATTTCAGCTACTTGGGAGGCTGAGGCAGGAGAATTGCTTGAACCCGGGAGGCGGAGGTTGCAGTGAGCTGAGATCGCACCACTGTACTCCAGCCTGGGTGACAGGTTGAGACTCCATTTCAGAAAAAAAAAAAAAAAAAAAAAAAGATCTTCCTAGTCTGGCTGTGGGGAGATAAATTCATATTCAAGGAGTGTCATTAATGAGCTATGAGTGGAGGAGATGACAGTGAGTATGTTTAGGGAGTGAGGAGTTTCTAGGACCCTAAACCCTGGGGCTGGCCATTGCAGCCCTTGGAATCCTGCATAGGCATTGGGTCCCCCTTCCTCATTCTCCAGTAAACGCTGATGGACTTGTTACTTGGCTCCAACCAGTGTTGTGTGTGATGCTTTAGGGTTCAGTGACCTTCGACGATGTGGCTGTGGACTTCACCCAGGAGGAGTGGACTTTATTGGACCCAACTCAGAGAAGCCTCTACAGTGACGTGATGCTGGAGAACTACAAGAATCTGGCCACAGTGGGTAAGATCCTTGCAGCCTCCTATGGAACTGGCCTCATCCCTTGCAGCCTTCTATGGAACTGATATATACTTACTGTTTTGCAGCATTGGCAAGAGAAAGAATAGAGACATAGTCCCTGTCCTAAATAGATTTTAATCTACTGTGACTCTTCTCAAAATGTGGTCCAAGATTGATAGCAACACCATCTGCCTGTTAGAAATGTACATTTTCCTTCTGCACCCAGAAACCTGGAGTTGGAGTCCAATCATCTGTATTTGAAAAGTTCTCTTAATCCCAGCACTTTGGGAGGCCAAGACGGGCGGATCACGAGGTCAGGAGATCGAGACCATCCTGGCTAACACAGTGAAACCCCGCCTCTACTAAAAAATACAAAAAACTAGCCGAGCGAGGTGGCGGGTGCCTGTAGTCCCAGCTACTCGGGAGGCTGAGGCAGGAGAATGGCGTGAACCCGGGAGGCGGAGCTTGTAGTGAGCCGAGATCCGGCCATTGCACTCCAGCCTGGGCAACAGAGCGAGACTCCATCTCAAAAAAAAAAAAAGAAAAGTTCTCTGGATGACTCTGATGCACAATAATGTTTTCAAAAACACTGGGGTATTTGTTTCCCCAGAAGAGCGAAGATCTCTGTTATACTTCCTTATTTCGTATTTGTTGTTGTTGTTCTTGTTGTTTCGAGACAGTCTTACTCTGTCATGCAGGTTGGAGTGCATTGGCATGATCTCGGCTCACTGCAACCTCTGCCTCCTGGGTGTAAGCAATTCTTGTGCCTCAACCTCCCGAACAGCTGGGAACAGCTGGGATTACCGGCATGCGCCACCACACCTGGCTAATTTTTTTTTTTTTTTTTTTTTTGTATTTTTAGAAGAGATAGGGTTTCATCATGTTGGCCAGGCTGGTCTCGAACTCCTGACTCAAGTGATCCTCCTGCCTCAGTCTCCCAAAGTGCTGGGATTACAGGCACGAGCCACCATACCTGGCCATTATTTTGTGTTTGATCAAAAGTCTTAGTGCTTTTTAAATGTGTACCTAAACCTGAATTTCGGATTTAGGAGACAGAAGTAACCAGACTGTTTGGGGCACAGTCAGAGTTGTTATTTGCATTTTTAGTCCTTTTGAAATAGCTTCATCACTTTCATTAGGTCTGTAGTTCCTGAATCATAGAAAGGTTTGTCATCTCTTGTATGAGCCTCTTCCATTAATGTATTTCTCTGTGCTCAGGAGGTCAGATCATCAAACCCAGTCTGATCTCTTGGTTGGAACAAGAAGAGTCAAGGACAGTTCGGGCAGGAGTTCTCCAAGGTGAGTGTTCATGAAGAACAACTCTGGTTGATGAGAAGTTCAGTCCGTTTGGAAGCATAATTAGGAAACTTTTTAACATGTACTTTCTCCATGCAGGTTTAGATACAATTAGGAAATATTTAACTTCCCACACGCTTTTACTTACAGAACAGTCCCCCCTTGTCTGTGATTTCATTTTTCACGGTTTCAGTTATCTGCATTCAACCATGGTCCAAAAATATTAAATGGAAAACTTGGCTAGGCATGGTGGCCCACGCCTATAATCCCCACACATTGGGAGGCCTAGGTGGGTGAAATCGTTGAGCACAGGAGTTCAAGACCAGCCTGGGCAACATACCGAGAACCTTGTTTCCACAAAAAATACAAAAATTAGCCAAGGGTGGTGGGATGCACCTGCTGTCCCAGCAACTCAGGAGACTGAGCTGTGAGGATTAATTGAGACTGGGAGGTCAAGGCTGTGGTGAGATGTGGTTGCACCACTGTACTCCAGCCTAGGTGACAGAGTGAGACCCTGGCCACTGACCCCCACCCCGCAAAAAAAAAAAAAAAATTCCAGAAATAAACAAAACAATTCATAAGTTTTCAATTTCTCATCGTTCTCAGTAGCATGATGAAATCTTATGTCATCCTGCCTGGGGTGTGAATCATCCATTTGTCCAGTATATCTATGCTGTGTACACCACCTGTCAGTCACGTAGTGGTCATCTCAGTTACCAGATCGAAGAATCACAGTATGTACAGGGTTCAGAACTAAGCCATGATTCAGGCATCCACCTGGGGTCTTAGAACATTTCTTATTTATTTATTTTTTTTTGAGACGGAGTCTCGCTCTGTCACCCAGGCTGGAGTGCAGTGGCCGGATCTCAGCTCACTGCAAGCTCCGCCTCCCGGGTTCCCGCCATTCTCCTGCCTCAGCCTCCTGAGTTGCTGGGACTACAGGCGCCCGCCACCTCGCCCGGCTGGATTTTTGTGTTTTTTTTAGTAGAGACGGGGTTTCACTGTGTTAGCCAGGATGGTCTCGATCTCCCGGCCTCGTGATCCTCCCGTCTCGGCCTCCCAAAGTGCCGGGATTACAGGCTTGAGCCACCGCGCCCGGCCAGAACATTTCTTTAATTGTTTAGATATACGCTCTTTTTGTTTGTTTGTTTGTTTGTTTTTTGTTTTTGTTTTTGTTTTTGTTTTTTTTTTTTGAGGCGGAGTCTCGCTCTGTCACCCGGACTAGAGTGCAGTGGCCGGATCTCAGCTCACTGCAAGCTCCGCCTCTCGGGTTTACGCCATTCTCCTGCCTCAGCCTCCCGAGTAGCTGGGACTACAGGAGCCCGCCACCTCGCTCGGCTAGTTTTTGTATTTTTAGTAGAGACGGGGTTTCACTGTGTTAGCCAGGATGGTCTCGATCTCCTGACCTTGTGATCCGCCCGTCTCGGCCTCCCAAAGTGCTGGGATTACAGGCTTGAGCCACCGCGCCCGGCCAGATATACGCTCTTTTTTCAGAAATTTCCTACTTTCATTTCCTGATACTCTCTATTCACTATCAGTTTTAATTTTCATAGCATCAATTTGTAATAAACGATTGAAAAGTTTTACCCCATGTCCTTGTCTTGGCCAGTTTTACTCCCTTTGGATCATTTACATAAAAACCAAATTTTTAATGTAGCCCAGATCCCTAAATGTCTTTCTGCTTTTTCTTGCCATGTTTAATTTGAAACAAATAGAAATGAGTCATATTGTTTTCAACTCTTTACATTTCTTTCTCCAAATCCTTTCATTTATTCTTGTTGTGGTTCACTCTCTTGCCAAGGCTGGAGTGCAGTGGTGTGATCTCAGCTCCTTGCAACCTCTGCCTCCCGGATTCAGGAGATTCTTCAGCCTCAGCCCCGCGAGTAGCTGGGATTACAGGTGCTCACCACCACGCCCAGCTAACTTCTGTATTTTTAGTAGAGATAGGGTTTCGCCATGTTGGCCAGGCTGGTCTCAAACTCCTGACCTCAAGTGATGCACCTGCCTTAGCCTCCCAAAATGCTGGGATTACAGGCATGAGCCACCGCACCTGGCCTGAGTCCTTTTCTTTGTCTGTTTTGTTTCAGGATGGGAAATGCAGCTTGAGACCCAATGGTCTACACTTCAGCAGGACTTTTTGATGGGTCAGACATCCATCGGGATACAATTGGTAAGATTTGCAAGGGATATTTTTTATCTTCCACCCTCAGAGAAAATCAGGAATTCTATTATGGGAAGTCAGCAAAAGTAAGAGATATTTGAGAGAAGTTGCATACACACAAGAGGGAGCGAAGAATCTGGGGATGCTCCAAATGTATTGTGAAACTTGTTTCTTCAGAGCTTTTACACATTCCCACATATGTAACTAGGCATTGAGTTTTGTTTTGGTGTTGTTTTGAAAAGAAGTATTGCTCTGTCACCCAGGCTGGAGTGCAGTGGTGCAATCATGGCTCAGTAGAGTCTTGACCTCCTGGGCTCAAGCAATCCTCCTACCTCAGCCTCCCTTAGTAGCTGGGGCTATAGGCATGCTCCACCACACCCAGCTAATTCTTTAAAATTTTTGTGGAGACAGGGTCTTGCTGTGTTGCCCAGGCTAGTCTCGAACTCCTGTGCTCAAGTGATCCTCCACCTCAGTTTACAGAAGCGCTGGAATTACAGGCATGAGCCACCACATCTGGCTTAGACTATGAATTGCTTTTGGTTTTTTTTGTCGAGACAAGGTCTTACTGTGTCACCCAGGCTGGAATGCAGTGGCACAAACATGGCTCACTGAAGCCTTGACTTCTTGGCTCAAGTGATCCTCCCACCTCAGCCTCCTACGTGGTTGGGACTACAGGAATGCACCGCCATGCCCAGCTAATTTTTTTTTTTTTTGAGACAGAGTCTTGCTCTGTCACCCAGGCTGGAGTGCAGTGGCACAGTCTCGGCTCACTGCAAACTCGTCTCCTGAGTTCATGCCATTCTCCTGCCTCAGCCTCCCGAGTAGCTGGGACTACAGGCGCCCGCCACCACGCCTGGCTCATTTTTTTGTATTTTTAGTAGAGATGGGGTTTTGCCGTGTTAGGCAGGATGGTCTCGATCTCCTGACCTTGTGATCCGCCCACCTTGGCCTCCCAAAGTGCTGGGATTACAGGCGTGAGCCACCGCGCCCAACTCAGCTAATTTTTTGATATTTTTTGTAGAGATGGAGTTTCGCCATGTTGCCCAGGCTGGTCTCTAACTCCTAGGTTCAAATGATCCACCCACCTTTGCCTCACAAAATGCCGAGATTACAAATGTGAGCTACTGCACCCATGTAGACACTGAATTTCAAAAACAATTTCTTGGAATTCTACAGAAATATGTTTTTTTTATTATTATTATTATCTTGAGATGGCGTCTCACTTTGTTGCCCAGGCTGGAGTGCAGTGGCACGATCTTGGCTCACTGCAACCTCCGCCTCCAGGTTCAAGCGATTCTTGTGCTCAGCCTCCCAAGTAGCTGGGATTACAGGCATGTACCACCAAGCCCAGCTAATGTTTTTTTTTTTTTTTTTTTTTTTTTTTTTTGAGACGGAGTCTCGCTCTGTCGCCCAGGCTAGAGTGCAGTGGCCGGATCTCAGCTCTCAGCTCACTGCAAGCTCCGCCTCCCGGGTTTATGCCATTCTCTCGCCTCAGCCTCCCGAGTAGCTGGGACTACAGGCGCCTGCCACCACGCCCAGCTAGTTTTTTGTATTTTTTTAGTAGAGACGGGGTTTCACCGTGTTAGCCAGGATGGTCTCGATCTCCTGACCTCGTGATCCGCCCGTCTCGGCCTCCCAAAGTGCTGGGATTACAGGCTTGAGCCACCGTGCCTGGCTCCCAGCTAATTTTTGTATTTTTTTTTTTTTTTTTTTTTTTTGAGACGGAGTCTCGCTCTGTCACCCAGGCTGGAGTGCAGTGGCATGATCTCGGCTCACTGCAAGCTCCGCCTCCTGGGTTCACGCCATTCTCCTGCCTCAGCCTCCCAGGTGGCTGGGACTACAGGTGCCGCCACCTCGTCCGGCTAGTTTTTTGTATTTTTAGTAGAGACGGGGTTTCACCATGTTTGCCAGGATGGTCTCGATCTCCTGACCTCGTGATCCGCCCGTCTCGGCCTCCCAAAGTGCTGGGATTACAGGCTTGAGCCACCGCGCCCGGCTAATTTTTGTATTTTTAGTAGAGACAGTGTTTCACCATGTTGGCCAAACTGGTCTTGAACTCCTGACCTCAGGTGATCTGCCCCGACTTGGGCTCCCAGAGTGCTGGGATTACAGGCGTGAGCCACCACAACTAGCCAAGATTAAAGTAGATGGCACAACATTCTAGAATAAGAGTTAAGTTGTACCACTTAAAATAAATCTACAGGGCAGGACCTGAATGCGAGTAATAAAAATGGCATCAATTATAATCACCATTATAATGTTTGTAGCTTCAGATGGGTACGTCTGTTAATATGTTTGAGAAAAATCCTTAAATCATCATCATCCCTTCAACAGGAAGGAAAACACAACGGAGGGGAACTCTGTGACTGTGAGCAGTGTGGAGAAGTCTTCAGTGAACACTCATGCCTTAAGACGCACATGAGAACTCAAAGTACAGGGAACACTCATAACTGTAATCGGTATGGAAAAGATTTCCTTACTCTGCATGAGAAAACCTCTACGGGTGAGAAGTTTAATCAGAGTGAAAAAATCTTCAGCCTGACACCAAATATTGTATACCAGAGAACTAGCACACAAGAAAAGTCATTTGGATGTAGTCACTGTGGAAAATCCTTCATTAACGAGTCATACCTTCAGGCACATACGAGAACTCACAATGGAGAAAAACTCTATGAATGGAGGGATTATGGGCCAGGTTTTATTGACTCCACAAGCCTTTCTGTGCTTATAGAAACCCTCAATGCAAAAAAGCCCTACAAATGTAAGGAATGTGGAAAAGGCTATAGGTACCCAGCCTACCTCAGTATTCACATGCGAACTCACACTGGGGAGAAACCATATGAATGTAAGGAATGTGGGAAAGCCTTCAATTATTCCAATTCATTTCAGATACATGGAAGAACTCACACTGGAGAGAAACCCTATGTATGTAAGGAATGTGGGAAAGCCTTCACTCAGTACTCGGGCCTTAGTATGCATGTACGATCTCACAGTGGAGACAAGCCCTACGAATGTAAGGAATGTGGGAAATCCTTCCTTACATCCTCACGCCTTATTCAACATATAAGAACTCACACTGGAGAGAAACCTTTTGTATGTGTTGAATGTGGGAAAGCCTTTGCAGTTTCCTCAAATCTTAGTGGACATTTGAGAACTCACACTGAAGAGAAGGCCTGTGAGTGTAAGATATGCGGGAAAGTATTTGGGTATCCCTCATGTCTTAATAATCACATGCGAACACACAGTGCCCAGAAACCATACACCTGTAAGGAATGTGGGAAGGCTTTTAACTATTCCACCCACCTTAAAATTCACATGAGAATCCACACTGGAGAAAAACCCTATGAGTGTAAACAGTGTGGAAAGGCCTTCAGCCATTCCAGTTCATTTCAAATACATGGAAGGACTCACACTGGAGAGAAGCCCTATGAATGTAAGGAGTGTGGGAAAGCCTTCACGTGTTCCAGTTCCTTTAGAATTCATGAAAAAACTCACACAGAAGAGAAACCCTATAAATGTCAGCAGTGCGGGAAAGCTTACAGTCATCCCCGTTCACTTCGAAGACATGAACAAATTCACTAGTGAGAAACTCTGTCCATGTAATACATGTGGGAAAGCTCTCATTTGTTCCAGTTCACTTCAAAGACATGAATGAACTCACTCTGGAGAGAAGAAAGTCTACGAAAATTACTTAATTCCTGTAATGCCAGCACTTTGGGAGGCTGAGGTGGGCGGATCACTTGAGGTCAGGAGTTTGAGGCCAATCTGGCGAAACCCTGGCTCTACTAAAAATACAAAAAATTTAGCCAGGCATGGTGGTGGGTGCCTGTAATCCCAGCTACTTGGGAGGCTGAGGCAAGAGAATCGCTTGAACCCAGGAAGCAGAGGTTGCAGTGAGCAGAGATCGTGCCACTGCACTCCAGCCTGGGCGACAGAGTGAGACTCCATCTCAAAAAAAAAAAAAAAAAAAAAAAAATTATTTGCTTAAATTGAGTCTGTTAGGGTACATCCCTAATCCAATCTGACTGGAGTTCCTATAAGAAGAGAAAGACACAACTGGGATGACAAATAGAGAAGATGATGTGAAGTCATGAGATGATAGCCATCTGCAAGCCAGAGAGCCAGGACAGATCCTTCTATCAAGGCCACCAGCCCTGCTGGCACCTTCATCTTGGGCTTCCAGAACTTTGAGCGAATAAACTTCTCTTGTGTGAGCCACCCAGTCTGTGGTGTTTTGTTGTGGCGGCTCTAGCAAGTGAATACAGTAAGCAATAAGCAAAAACGTTTATAGATTGTCCAAAAGCCTTAATATTCACATGCAAAGCCATGCTGGAGAGAAACTATATGAATGTAAGACATGGGAAAGCCTTCATTGAGTCTTCAGTCCTTTCTACATACAGGAGGAATTACATAGGAGAGAAATTGTATGAATGTAAGGCACATGAAAAAGCCTGTGAATGTTCACTGTATTTTAATATTCACATGCAAGTTGTCTGGATATAGACCGTATGAAAATAGAGGGGAAAAAAGGAAAGAAAGTTTCTTTTTCTGTGAAAGTAAGGAATGTGACCCAATACACCATATTGGAACTTGGAGTGGACCGAAACCCCATTAGGATTGTGGAAAAGCTTACGTTATATGTTTTCTACCTTCTAGAAGGTGTAAGAAGTCAAACTGGAGAGAAGCCTTCTACCTGTAATGCATGTAGGAAGCCTTACATTAAATCCACAGAAATTTTTTTTTACACATCTAAAATTACCTCAAAACCCTGGGAAGGTAAGGAATGTGGTATATCCTTTAAATATTTAACATGCCGTAATATTTACCTGAATTCTCATAATACTGTATTGTTTCTTGAGTAGTGTTAGTACTTTATACTATCAAAATAATCCTAAATCCTCCCTCTCAGACCTTCCTTCATTACTGTATTTCACATATATGCATATACACACACACAAAATTAGCATATGTAATCTAATACATTGTAGCTGTTTTTCAGAAGTTACCTGTTAGATCAATTAAGAATTAGAAAAATAAACATTGTTATTTTACTTCACTTCTATGCTCAAAGTTGGATGTAATTCTTATACTTGATCCTCAAAACTTAAGGCATTTTCCCCCTCAGGTTTCTATGAAAATTTTTGTTATCTTTGATATTCTGTTATTTTTAAATGATATACCTAGGTATAGGTTTTTGGTGCTTGTCCTGCTTGGTGTTTGCTTAGCCTCCTGGATTTGTGTTTTGGCGTCAGTTAATTTTGAGAAATTCTGTCATTATTGTTTCAAATGTTTCTTTCCCTTTTTTTTCTGTCCATCTGATATTTCCTTTATATGTAGGATATAACTTTTCTAGGTATCCCACAGGTCTTATATCTTGTTTTTTTATTCTTACTTATCTTTGCTTTTCAGTTGTGGATGTTTCTACTGATATATTCTCTTTTCTACTGACATATTCTTAAGCTCTTTAGTTGACTGTTTTCTGGCCAATAATAAGCCTACTGAAGACATTCTTCATTTCTGTTGCTGTCTTCAATCTCTAGCAATTCTTTGTGGTTCTTAGAATTTCCATTCTGCATTTACACTGTCTGTCTGTTCTTGGATGCTGTCTGCTTTATCCAGTAGAATCCAGGGCATATCAATCATAATTGTTTTAAATTCCCGGTCTGATAATTTCAGCAATCCTGCTATGTCTGGTTCTGGTTCTTACTCTTTCTCTTTAAACTAAGTTTTGCCTTTTGGTATGCTTGTAATTTTTCCTTAGCTGGACATGGCATACTGGATAAGAGGAACTGCTGTAAGCAGGCCTCTAGTAATGGTGGTAAGCTGTGGGGAGAGGGGCAGTGTTCTATTGTCCAGGGATTAGATGTCACTCTTTTAGTGAGTCTGTGCCTCTGCACTGTGAACTTCATAGTTTTTCCCACCCTTTAGTTGGGTCAGGATATATAGAGTTGGCTGGAGTTGGATATTTCCCTTCCTGCAGGTCACTGAAGCTCTGACTGAAATTCTGGGTGCGGTGGCTTATGCCTATAATCCCAGCATTTTGGAGGGCCAAGGCAGGTGGATCACCTGAGTTTGGGAGTTTGTGACCACACTGAATCGCTGGAATCCAGGAGGTGGAGGTTGCAGTGAGGCGAGATTGTGACACTGCACTCCAGCCTGGGCAACAGTGAGACACTCTCAAAAAAAAGAAAAAAGAAAAAAAAGGCCAAGCATAGTGGCTCATGCCTGTAATCCCAGCACTTTGGGAGGCCGAGGCAGGTGGATCATGAGGTCAGGAGATCGAGACCATCCTGGCCAACACGGCGAAACACCATCTCTACTAAAAATACAAAAAAAATTAGCTGGGCATGGTGGCGGGCACCTGTAGTCCCCAGCTACTCAGGAGGCTGAGGCAGGAGAATGGCATGAACCCGGGAGGTGGAGCTTGCAGTGAGCCGAGACCTCGTCACTGCACTCCAGCCTGGGCGACGGTGCGAGACTCTGTCTCAAAAAAAAAAAAAAATTCATCGATGCTCAGCCCTTCTTGAACATGAACTCATAGTGAACAGAGCCCTATGAATGTGAGGAATATTGAGAAGCCATCACTAGTTACTCACTCAAACCTTATTGAATGTATGAGAATTTACTCCAGAGAGATGCCCTTTCAGCATAAGAAATGTTGGAAAGGATTTATATAATCTTTCCTTTTTAATATCCACATACAAACTTACTGGAGAAAAACCCCAAAAATGTAAAGCAATATTGAAAAACCTACAGTTATTTAAATTCATTTCAAGTATGTGAACTCACTGTAAAGAAATCCTGTGAATGTAAGTAGTATGATAAATTCTTGAATTTTTTTTTTTTTTTTGAGATGGAGTTTTGCTCTTGTTGCCCAGGCTGGAGTGCAGTGGCTCAATCTCAACTTACCACAACCTCTGCCCCCCCAGATTCAAGTGATTCTTCTGCCTCAGCCTTCCAAGTAGCTGGGATTACAGTCATGCACCACCACGCCTGGCTAATTTTGTATTTTTAGAGGAGGCAGGGATTCTCCATGTTGGTCAGGCTGGTCTCGAACTCCTGACCTCCAGTGATCCACCTGGTTTGACCTCCCAAAGTGCTGAGATTACAGGCATGAGTCACCACACCCAGCCAATTCTTCAATTCCTAAAGTCCCTTTCCATATCATTAAAGAACTCACACTGGAGAGAAACCTTATCGATGTTAGAATTGTAGGAAAGCCCTCTGTTGTTCCCATTTACCTGAAAGATGTGAACAAAGTCATATTGTAGAAAAATGCTGGCCGGGCGCGGTGGCTCAAGCCTGTAATCCCAGCACTTTGGGAGGCCGAGACGGGTGGATCATGAGGTCAGGAGATCGAGACCATCCTGACTAACACGGTGAAACCCCGTCTCTACTAAGAATACAAAAACTAGCCGGGCGAGGTGGCGGGCGCCTGTAGTCCCAGCTACGTGGGAGGCTGAGGCAGGAGAATGGCGTGAACCTGGGAGGCGGAGCTTGCAGTGAGCTGAGATCTGGCCACTGCACTCCAGCCTGGGCGACAGAGTGAGACTCTGTCTCAAAAAAAAAAAAAAAAAGAAAAATGCTGAGAGAGTTGGGAATCTGGAACCACTTCTTTATTATCTCAGGTCATAATGAACTTGTAAGAATTCACAGTTGCAGGAAGCCCTACGTGTATGGAAAATATGGGAAAGGCTTCATTTACTCCTTAGGACAGATACCACAAAACTCCCACTAGGAGAAAACCTACGTTTATAAGGAATGTGGAAAATCTTCACTTATTCCTCAAGCTTTAAGGTATATGTCAGGATTCTCAGTGGAGAGAAGCCGTGTTGATGTAAGGAATGTGGGAAAGCCCTTGCCTGCTACTCAGTCCTTGATAAACATTTTAGAACACAAACTGGAGAGAAACTATGAATTCAAGAAGTGTGGCAAAACCTTTTTATGTTCCACAAGCTTTAATCATACACCGATGTATGCTGGAGAAGAACTTGATGAATCTAATAAGTGGAATGGCCTAGATCAGGGGTCCCCAAACCCCTGGGCCATGGACTGGTACTGGTCTGTGGCCTATTAGGATCCAGGCCGCACAGCAGGAGGTGAATGTAGGATGAGCAAATATTACTGCCTGAGCTCCACTTTCTATCAGATCAGCAGTGACATTAGATTCTCATAGGAGCATGAACTCTATTGTGAACTGCACATGCAGGGGATCTAAGTTGCACACTCCTTATGAGAATCTAATGCCTGATGATCTGAACTGGAACAGGTTAATCCCCAACTCTAGTCCGTGGGAAAAATGTCTTCCACAAAACCGGTCCCTGGTGCCAAAAAGGGGACCACTGATCTAGATTATGTCCCATCTACCCATTAACATATTAAGGCTTTCATCCCTGGGACCTCAAGATAATGGTGGTATTTGGAGACATGGTTTTTTAAAGAGGTGATTTTAAAATGAGGCAGTTAGAATGGGGCCCTCATTCCGTATGACTGGTTTCCTTATAAGAAGTGAAAGAGATACTAGGGTAGCAGGAACAGATTTTTATGTGAAGTGACCAGAAATGGTTACCTGCAAGGCAAGGAGAGATTCCTGGAGGAAATGCTTCTTTTAAGGGTCATTATAGAGGAAATCATCCTTACCTACACTTCGATCGTGGACTTCCAGCCTCCAAAATTATAAGCAAATAAATTTCTGTTGTTTAAGCATCCGATGTGTGGGGTTCATTTTTTTTTTTTTTGTCAACTCTAGCAAAATAATGCAGCAAAGAATGTGAGAAAACCTTTAGGTATTCCAGAGTCTTTAATATTCATGTTCAGAGTTACAATAGAGAGAAACCTTATGAATGTAAGGAATGAAGTGTTTTCTGTCTGTAGTGTGTGTGTGTGTGTGTGTGTGTGTGTGTGTGTGTGTGTGTTTGAGACACAGTCTGCCTGTGTTGCCCAGGCTTGAGTGCAATGGCATGATCTTGGCTCACTGCAACCTCTGCCTTCTGGGTTCAAGCGATTCTCCTGTCTCAGCCTCTGGAGTAGCTAGGATCACAGGCACGTACCACCATGCTCAGCTAATTTTTGTATTTTTAGTAGAGCTGGGGTTTCATCATGTTGGTCAGTGTGGTCTCGAACTCCTGGTCTGAAGTGATCTGCCCACCTCGGCTTCGCAAAGTGCTGGGATTACAGCCATGAGCCACCACACCTGGCCTCCTTTTAGTCTTTAGTCTGCTAAATGTGAGAAATCATGCAGTAGACCATTTCAGTGAATCTAAGGCACGTGAAAAACCATTTTATTATCCCTTAAAGCATCCGAACTCATCTGGTGAAAGAACTTATAAAACTCAAGTGAGAAAAAATAAAAGAATATAAAGAAGAGGTTTCTTGCTGGGCGCAGTGGCTCACGCCTGTAATCCCAGCACTTTGGGAGGCCGAGATGGGTGGATCACGAGGTCAGGAGATCAAGACCATCCTGACTAACACGGTGAAACCCCGTCTCTACTAAAAATACAAAAAATTAGCCGGGCGTGGTGGTGCGTGCCTGTAGTCCCAGTTACTCAGAGGCTGAGGCGGGAGAATGGCGTGAACCCGGGAGGCGGAACTTGCAGTGAGCCGAGATGGTGCCACTGCACTCCAGCCTGGGCGACAAAGCGAGACTCCGTCTCAAAAAAAAAAAAAAAAAAAAAAAAATTCTTGTAGTATGAAATCAAAGACTGATCTTGCACAACATGGAAGAGCTTACAGTGGATTGAAACCCCATCATAAGGAAATGTGGGCCGGGTGCAGTGGCTAACACCTGTAATCCCAGCACTTTGGGAGGCTGAGGTGGACAAATCACTTGAGCCCAGGAGTTCGAGACCAGCCTGGGCAACATGGTGAAACCTCATCTCTACAAAAGTACAAAAATTAGCTGGGCACGGTAGTGTTCGTCTGTAGTCCCAGCTACTGAGGAGGCTGAGGTGGGAGGATCACTTGAACCCAAGAGGCGGAGGTTGCAGTGAGCCGAGATTGTGCCAGTGCACTCCAGCCTGGGTAACAGAATGAGAACCTGTTTCAAGAAAAAGTTGACTCAAAAGTAAGAGGAAAAAAGGAATGTGGCAGGGCTTTTAAAAACTTTTCATACCTTATAGAAGATGTAGAAACTCAGTGGAGAGAAACCTGCTTGTAAATCAAGTGGAATCGCCTGTGTTCATTCTTAAGGCTTCTTTTGTACATCGTAAATTGCTGTGAAGCCATGGGAAGGGGAAAAGTGGGATACAACCCTTAGATATTTCACATGCGGATATTATGATCTGCCTGATGGAGCCACCAAGCATGTCCCTTCTTTAAAAGGTCAGGTAGGGAGCCTGGCATGGTGGCTCATACCTCTAATCCCAGCACTTTGGGAGGCCGAGGTGGGTGGATCACTGGAGGTCAGGAGTTCGAGTCCAGCCTGGTCAATATGGTGAAACCCCGTCTCTACTAAAAATACAAAATAAGCCAGGTGTTGTGGTGCATGCCTGTAATCCCAGCTACTTGGGAGGCCCGGGCAGGAATTCAAGACCAGCCTGGCCAACATGGCAAAACCCCATCTCTACTAAAAATACAAAAATTAGCCAGGCATGGTGGTGGGCACCTGTAATCCCAGCTACTCAGGAGGCTGAGGCAGAAGAGTTGTTTGAACCCAGGAGGTGGAGGTTACAGTGAGCTGAGATTGTGCCACTGCACTCCAGTCTGGATGACAAGAGCAAAGCTCCATCTCAAAAAAAAAAAAGAAAAAAAGGTCAGGTAGGGGCTTTCAGCACTTTGGGAGGCCAAGATGGGAGGATCACCTGAACCCGGGAGTTCACAACCAGCCTGGGGCAACATAGCAAGACTCTGCCTCTATTAAGAAAAAAAAAAAAAAAAGGGTCAGATAGGGACCTAGTACTAATCTCTCTCTGAAACTGAATGCTTGACAGCTCCAAGGAATTCAGTGACGAGCAAGGGACTGTCCCAGTAGGCTTCGCTGGTCACATGGAAATGGAAATGGGGCCGGGCGCGGTGGCCCAAGCCTGTAATCCCAGCACTTTGGGAGGCCGAGGCGGGTGGATCACGAGGTCAGGAGATCGAGACCCTCCTGGCTAACACGGTGAAACCCCGTCTCTACTAAAAATACAAAAAACTAGCCGGGCGAGGTGGCGGGCGCCTGTAGTCCCAGCTACTCGGAGGCTGAGGCGGGAGAATGGCGGGAACCCGGGAGGCGGAGCTTGCAGTGAGCCGAGATCACGCCACTGCACTCCAGCCTGGGCGACACAGCGAGACTCCGTCTCAAAAAAAAAAACAACAAACAAAAAAAGAAATGGAAATGGAATGAGTGCAGCAGCCTGACATTAGCAGCCTTGTGGCTTTACCTATCGGCAACTGTATCTTTTGGAAAGACTGTATCATAATTTTATCATGCATTCCTCTACCTGAAGCTAAGCTGCTGGCTCAAGGGGACTCTTATTGCCTGGGTAGGCCTCTTCAGTCATGATTGGAATAAGCTGAAAGCTGAATGTGTCCACTGGGTTTCTGCAGGCATCCAGCCATGGAATGCAATGGCACAATCTTAGCTCACCACAATCTCCACCTTCCACGTTCAAGCAATTTTCCTGCCTCAGCCTCCTGAGTAGGATTACAGGCATGTGCCATCACGCCCGTCTAATTGTTTTGTATTTTTAGTAGAGACTGGATTTCTCCACGTTGGTCAGGCTGGTCTCGAACTCCCAACCTCAGGTGATCCACCTGCCCGCCTCAGCCTCCCAAAGTGCTGGGATTACAGGCATGACCCACCGTGCCCAGCCGTGGAAGCCTTTCTGTATCATTCTTGTTGCAAACAAGATAATTCATTTTGGGGGTACATTCAAATAAATGACATGAAGATGAAATTTTCTTTCTGTGTGTCCTATTCTCAGATAAGACTTGTGGTCCCTTAGTTTTCTGTGGTGGCTTTATGTGATTAAATTTGTTTTTGAAAGAGTTTCTGAATATATTACTTGTTCTGTTACGCACATTTGATATATTAGCGCTTTCTTCATGACTGCAGCTGTAAACACTTTCTCATTTGCATTATATGTTCATTTAGCAGTGAGTTTGTCTTTAACTGCCAAGATAAGGTTTTGTTTTGTTTTTCCATAAAGTCCAGATTCTGCAAAACTTGGTGATCTTTTGTTTTTGTTTTGAGATGGAATCTTGCTCTCTCACTCAGGCTGGAGTCCAGGGGTGCAACCTCTGCTCACTGCAACCTCTGCCACCTCCCCTGGCTGTCATGAGGGATTATTAATAGATGCTTTTAGATAGTCCTCTCTAGTGCCATTGATAATTGGTCATACCATGGGTCTACCTAGCATTTCTTTTCTTTACGTTTTTTTTTTTAAGGTGTGCATTTTCATTCAATGTGTCAAGTCAGTGTACAGGTAAGCCCTGGCTGCCTCCATTCCTCCACCCGCTCCCAGGGAGACCAAAAGCCTTTATACATCTCAAGCTGGGGGACAAAAAAGGGGGGCCATGATGGCTGATCATTCAAAATTAAACAAAATAAAAATATAAAGGCAAAGATTTTTCTTTTTTAAATTTAATTTAATTTTTTTTTTTGAGACAGAGTCTCGCTCTGTCGCCCAGGCTGAGTGCAGTGACCGGATCTCAGCTCACTGCAAGCTCCGCCTCCCAGGTTCATGCCATTCTCCTGCCTCAGCCTCCTGAGTAGCTGGGACTACAGGCGCCCGCCACCGTGCCCGGCTAGTTTTTTGTATTTTTAGTAGAGACGGGGTTTCACTGTGGTCTCGATCTTCTGACCTTGTGATCCGCCCGCCTCGGCCTCCCAAAGTGCTGGGATTACAAGCGTGAGCCACCACGCCCGGCCAAGATTTTTTTTAAAAATTGCATTATATAATTTACATGAAAGCAATGCTATCACCACCCCATGTGAACTTGGGAGACGACTGGGCATTCTCCTTAGAAGTGGGGTGGCTTTTGGGAGGGCAAGGGACTTCCTGTAAGAATGCACCTCCCAGCCGGGCGCAGTGGCTCACGCCTGTAATGCCAGCATGGGAGGCTGAGGCAGGTGGATCATGAGGTTAGGAGTTTGAGACCATCCTTGCCAGTATGGTGAAACCACATCTCTACTACAAATACAAAAATTAGCTGCGTGTGGTGGTGCACCTGTAATCCCAGCTACTTGGGAGGCTGAGGCAGAAGAATCGCTTGAACCCGGGAGGCAGAGGTGCAGTGAGCCGATGTTGTACCACTGCACTCCAGTCTGGGCGACAGAGCAAGACTCTCTCGAAAAAACAAAAAAAGGAGAATGCCCCTCCCAATATTTAGAATGACTATTAAAAGAAAGAACAATGTATAATCAAGTCCTCAGCTGCACTGTTGAACATTTGGGATTCCTTGCTCCAACTAACTGTTGTCACCTTCACCATTCCAGGTTTTAAATCTTAAGCCAAAAAACAAAAAAAAAATTGCCAGTCTCACCTTATTTTCTGCATAAGTTAGGTTTTTGTCAAGAAAGGTTATAATGTAAGTCACCGTCTGCCTAGAACTATTTGCAGTAGGGTGGACAATGCAGAGGCCAGACTCCTCGTATTCCTGCTTGCTGATCCACATCTGCTGGAAAGGGGAACAGCGAGACCAAGATGGAGCCGCTGATCCATACAGAATATTTATGCTCAGGAGGAGCAACGATGTTGATCTTCTTCATGCTGGGAGCCGTGGTGGTGATCTCCATCCTGTTAGCAATGCCAGGGTACATGGTGGTGTTGCTGGACAGCACTGGGTTGGCATACTGGTCTTTGCAGATATCCATGTCACATTTCATGATGGAGTTGAAGGTAGTTTCGTGGATGCCACGGGATTCCATGCCCAGGAAGGAAGACTGGAAGAGTGCCTAGGGACAGCGGGGACCCCTAGTTGCCGATAGTGATGACCTGGCCATTGGGCAGCTGGAATCTCTTCTTCAGGGAGAAGCTGGAGGCCATGTGCAGGGACAGCAGCGCCTGGATGGCTATGTACCTGGATGGGGTGTTGAATATCTTAGACATGATCTGGGTCATCTTCTCATGGTTGGCTTTAGGGTTCGGGGGGCCTCAGTCAGCAGCACCGGGTGCTCCTTGGGAGCCACATGCAGCTCGTTGTCGAAGGTGTGGTGCCAGATCTTCTCAATGTCGTCCCAGTTGGTGATGATGCTGTGCTTGATGGGTATTTCAGGGTCAGGTTGCCTCTCTTGCTCTGGGCCTGTTCACCCACGTAGAAGTCCTTCTGACCCATGCCCACCATAATGCCCTGGTGCGCGGATGCTCCACGATGGAGAGGAAGATGGCCCAGGGGACATTGTCACCCGCAAAGTTGGCCTTGCACATGCCGGAGCCATTGTCAACTACAAGCACCTCAATATCATCTTCCATGGTGAGCTGCCAGTGGGCGTGTATAGGCGGCGCAGTGGGCGGGACAAGGCTTTGTGCTCACGGGATAGATGCAGTCTTAACGGTTGCATTTCTTCTTTTAAAAAAAATTTTAAAAAATAGAGATGGGGGGCCAGGCTCAGTGGCTCACACCTGTAATCCCAGCACTTTGGGAGGCTGAGGCGGGCAGATCACGAGGTCAGGAGATCGAGACCATCTGGGTAACACAGTGAAACCTTGTCTCTACTAAAAAAATACAAAAGAATTAGCCTGGCATAGTGGCGGGCACCTGTAGTCCCAGCTACTCAGGAGGCTGAGGCAGGAGAATGGCGTGAACCCAGGAGGTGGAGATAACAGTGAGCCAAGATTGCACCACTGCACTCCAGCCTGGGCAACAGAGCGAGACTCTGTCTCAAAAAAAAAAAAAAAGATATGGGGGTCTCACTGTGTTGCCCAGGCTGGTCTAGAACCACTGACCTCAAGAGAGCCTCCTGCCTTGGCCTCCTAAAGTGCTGGGATTATAGGCATGAGCAATTGCACCTGCCTTTATTTTATTTTATTTTATTTTAGACAGAGGCTCACTCTGTTGTCCAGGCTGGAGTGCAGTGGTGGGATCATCTCAGCTCACTGCAGCTTCTGCCTCCCAGGTTCAAGCGATTCTCCTGCCTCAGCCTCCCGAGTAGCTGGGACTACAGGTGCCCCCCACCATGCCTGGCTAATTTTTGTACTTTTAGTAGAGATGCAGTTTCACCATGTTGGTCAGGATGGTCTTGATCTTCTGATCTCGTGATCCGCCCGCCCAGGCCTCCCAAAGTTCTGGAATTACAGGTGTGATCCACTGCGCCCAGCCCTTTATTTTTATTTATATATATTTTTTGAGACAGAGTTTTACTCTTGTTGTCGAGGCTGGAGTGTAATGGCACGATCTCAGCTCACTGCAACCTCTGCCTCCTGGGTTCAAGTGATTCTCCTGCCTCAGCTTCCTGAGTAGCTGGGATTACAGGGACATGCCACCATGCCTGTCTAATTTTTTGTGTTTTTTGTAGAGATGGGGTTTCACCATATTGGCCAGGCAGGTCTGGAACTCCGGAACTTGGGTGATCCACCCACCTCGGCCTCCCAAACTGCTGGGATTACAGGCATGAACCATCGCGCCCAGCTTCCTTATTCTTTTATTTATTTAATTTTGAGGCAGAGTCTCTGCTCACTGCAATCTCCACCTCCTGGGTTGCAATCTCCGCTCACTGCAACCTCCACCTCCTGGGTTCAAGCGATTCTCCTGACTCAGTCACCCAAATAGCTGGGACTACAGCTACTACTACAGGCATGCACCATCACACCCAGCTGATTTTTGTATTTTTAGTAGAGATGGGATTTCACCATGTTGGCCAGGATGGTCTTGATCTCTTGACCTTGTGATCCACCTGCCTTGTCCTCCCAAAGTACTGGGATTATAGGTGTGAGCCACCACTCCTGGCCTCTTTATTCTTATTTATAAGAAAATGCTCTCTGACCTTACAGGTCAAATAATAGCTAGTTGTCTTCTCAATATTCATTCTCCCCTACTCTTTTTTTTTTTTTTTTTTTTTTTTTTAATGGAGTCTCACTCTTGTTGCCTAGGCTGGAGTGCAATGGCGCAATCTTGGCTCATGGCAACCTCCACCTCCCAGGTTTGAGCGATTCTACTGCCTCAGCCTCCCTAGTAGCTGGAATTACAGGCGTGTGCCACCATGCCCGGCTGAGTTTTTATTTTTAGTAGAGACGGGGTTTTTCCATGTTGGTCAGGCTGGTCTTGAACTCCCAACTTCAGGTGATCCACCCACCTCGGCCTCCCAAAGTGCTGGGATTACAGGCATGAGCCACCACGCCCAGCCACTGGATGAGTTTTTACAACATAGTGGAAAAATCAGGTCAACTATATGCTAGTGAAGCCATTAAAGCCATAAGCCTAGAAGATAGTTCAGTGTCTGTGGGTAAAAGAGGAGAGAAGTGAGTCATGGGGCAGGTAATAAGAGGCCTCAAGGACATGTCTGAATTCCTGTTTTGAGTCTCCTTCCCTAGTGCTACCAGCCCATCCATCATCCTCCTGCAACCTCCATCCTGGTACATTCTTGAAGATGTTCATTGCCTGAGCCAGAATATATGTGTGATGCTTTAGAACTCCTTGACCTTCAAGTAGATGGCAGTGATTTATCATTGGAGGAGTGGGCATTACTGGACTTTCTTTGGGAAAACCTGTACAGAGACATGTTGCTGGAGAACTTTAGAAACTTAACCTTGATGGAGCAGGCTGGCCTCATTACTTCTTCATTTGTAATGCAGCAAATAGTTGCTCTTAAGCATGTCTTGTGTTCCAAGATTTGCCATAATAATGGTAAGTTAGTGGTGAACACAAAATGGATGATCCCTGTCCTTGTGAGGCAGTCTAGTGACTTCCCAAGAAAATGAAAATCTGTTCATTGCACGGATTTCATTTTCTCTTGCATGGTTTTCAAGGATTAGTTCTATATGGGATAGTGAGTGAGGGCGTTTGCTTTTGAGTCCTTGTGAAAAATTTCCGTTCTTATTATTTTGCTGTTTCTAAAATTGGACTTGTCTATATTCAGAATGCTTTAAATCCAAAGTGTTAGAATTCTTTTTGTGCAAACTTCTTGTCTCCTGCTCATCACTCCCACATCCTGTGTCTTGTTCCATGAGCAGGGTATCAGCTCTGCAAATGTACTATGATTAACAAGGGGTAGCACAAAAAGGTGAGGTCAGAGAAGAGAGGAATCCTTCAAGTCACGTGTACAGGTGAGCCCCAGGCAGAAAAGTGTCATTGTGTGGGACAACCCTGTCTTGTGAGAAGCCAGTGGAGAAAGATAAGAGAGAAATAAAGGGGAAGAATTAAAATGTGAAGAAATAATAGGTAAAACTTTCCAAATTTGATGAAAGGCATGAATCTTTAAATCCAAGAAGCCCAGCAAACTCCAAGTAAGAGAAAGTCAGAGAGGCCCACAGTGAGTCACATTATCATCAAAATGTCAAATGGCAAAGACAAAGAGTGCTGAAAGAAGTAATTCCTTACATGAAGGAATTCTCAATAGTGAAGATTTTGGGAGCTGAAAGCCTGAGGGTCATGACCAACTCAGCATTCCACTGGAGGCTATATGATCAAACAACAAACTGTTTATCATAAAATGCAGCATGTGGGCAAACTCACATCTGTGCCTGCCAGCCGAAGTTATGCCTAGGGCAATCACTCCCTGGTGCTGTGCTCCTTGAGGTTATCTACTGGAACATCTGGAGCTTACTATTCAAAGAAAGCGGTCATGTAGACCTGCACTAAATCAAACAGCTGACCGACAATCACCCCCTCCTCCCTATTTTCTTTTTTTTTTTTTTGAGACGGAGTCGCCCAGGCTGGAGTGCAGTGGCCGGATCTCAGCTCACTGCAAGCTCCGCCTCCCGGGTTTACGCCATTCTCCTGCCTCAGCCTCCCGAGTATCTGGGACTACAGGCGCCCACCACCTCGCTTGGCTAGTTTTTTGTATTTTTTTTAGTAGAGACGGGGTTTCACGGTGTTAGCCAGGATAGTCTTGATCTCCTGACCTCGTGATCCACCCGTCTCGGCCTCCCAAAGTGCTGGGATTACAGGCTTGAGCCACCGTGCCCGGTTCCTATTTCCTTTACTCAATAAATACAAAGGGCTCTGGAAGCTCAGGGCACTTGTTCACTAGAAGCAAGGAGCCCCCTGACCCCTTCTTTTAAAACAGATATTTTTGTTTCTGTCTTTATTTCTGTGTTCGTCCTCCTTTGTTCAGTCCACCAGGGTCTGTGGCAAAGTGGTGTCACAAACAGGGACTTCAAGGATGTGAATGAAGAAGGTCTGCTGGAGCAGAGGAAGTGAAACTAACAAGATGAAGGAGGACCCTGGAAAAAATCTGCCAGCAGGGAGTATAAGGTCAGTGCTCTAAAGAAGTACTGGGAATGGGAAGTTTCTGAATCAGGGTAACATGGGGCAGAATTTGTCTGTTGAAGAAAAACATTATATGCAGTTGCTTAAAGTTCTGTTGAAACAGTCTGGAGCTCAAGTTAATTCACAGACATTAACTAGGCTTCTGCAGGAGGTTATTACACATAACCCATGGTTTCTGCAGGCAGGCACTCTCAATGTGGAAAATTGGGACAAAGCAGAAGAGGGATTGAAACGGGCTCATCAAAAAGGTCTCAAAGTAGACCCTTCTGTTTTTTCTGCTTGGGGTTTGGTTTACACAGTCCTACTGCCATTGTCTTCTTCTTATTCTGTCGGACAACAGGAGTCAGGTTCTGAGTCTCAAGAATTAAAAACATCATTTGTTCCTCTGACAGCGCCTATTGAAAATAATGAGCAGGAGAAAGGGGAGGAGAATTGGCTGCTTGCTAAGCAGGAAATAGGAGAGGAGACTTGGCTTCTGCCACCCCATCCAGTAGCAGAAGTAGAAACCCACATATAAAAAATTTTGCATGCTGCTGCTACGGCTGGGGAACCTTTAGGACCTTGCACTGCACTTTCCTTATTACTGTAAGGCCTGATCCGAATGATCCACAACATCTTTTACATGAGTGCACTCCTGTAGAGTTTAAATTAGTAAAGGAATTAAAAGCTAGTGTGCTTAATAATGGAGTGCAAAGCCTGTTTACTGCAAGGCTGTTAGAATCAATGTTCGGAGCCATGTGCCTCCCACGCTTTGATATAAAACATTTGGCTTGCACTTGCTTATCCACCAGTGCATATCTCACATGCAGTTTAAATTGACAAGAAATGTGCACAGACCAGGCTAGGCAGAATCACACCTCTGGTCAAGGAAACACTACAGAGAAAATGCTGACAGGCAGTGACCCCTTTTCAGATCTGGTACAACAATTAACACTCCCAGAGTCTGCTTACCACCAGTCCACCTTAGCTGCCAAGCATGCTTGAAGCACAATTCCTGAAGAGGGAGTTCCAGTGCAGTCTTTTCTGCTTGTCATGCAGGGATCATGGGAACCTTATGCACGATTTATCACATGGCTGCAAGAGGCAGTGCAGCATCAGGTCCCTCAATGCCTCTGCTACAGAAATGCTTACCATAACTCTAGCCCATGAAAATGAAAATGCAGATTGCAGATGTGCAATGGCTCCTGTGAGATCCACAAAGAGCTTGGGGGATTACCTTAAAGCTTGTCAGGATGTAGGGACTGAATTTCATCATCCTACAATGTTAGCGCAAGCAATGGCTAGTTTAGTAGTTGACAAATCTAAAAGGAGTCAAGGCTCAAACCCCAAAGTGGGAAAATGTTATACTTGTGGAAAAACTGGACATTTTAAAAAGGAATGCCACCAGATCTCAGAACAGAAAGGATTTTACAATGTGGTGCCCCCGCCAGCGGAAAAAACGCCAGGACTCTGTCCTTGCTGTAACAAAGGAAATCACTGGGCTAATCAATGCTGCTCAGAATTTCATCAGAATGGCACCCCACCTGTCGGGAAATGAGAAGGGGCCCTGGACCTGAGCCCTCACACAATGAGGGCGTTCCCAGTTCAGACCACAACCCCACTTCAGGGGTGGGTCCCAGGACGAATATTGATTGCCTCTCCCCAAGAACACCAGGTAGCACAGGATTAAATCTCCCCACCAGAGAAATAATTACACTAGTTGGAGGAGACAAACCTACCAAAGTTCCCACTGGCATTTGGGGACCTTTACCAGCAGGACACATGGGACTAATTTTAGGCACTGCCTTAACTTGCAAGACATCAAAGTAATCCCCAGAGTAGTTGACTCCAATTATGGAGGAGAAATTCAAGTAGTTTTAATGTCACAAGATCTTTGGGTTTTTGAACCAGGGGAATATATTATTGCTTATCCCCTGCAAATTACACCCTTCTCCACAAAAGGAGAAATGAGTAAATAAGGGGTTTGAGAGCACAACTACATGAGAAATCTATTTATCACAACCCATAGCCTCTAATAGACCCACTGTGTAATGCAAATTAAAGGAAAAAAAAATTTATGAACTTGTAGACACAGGAGCTGATGTGTCCGTAATATCCAGTAAAGATTGGCCTCCATCTTGGCCCCTCAGATGAACCTCCACATCCCTAGTGGGAGTAGGGGCTGCTCAAAGCATTCAACAGAGTGCTGAGATTTTACCTTGTCTTGGTCCAGATGGACAATCATGTGCTTTCCAGCCTTATGTTGCAAATATAGCTATGAATTTATGGGGTCGAGACTTACTTACAGCTTGGGATATGAGACTTACAAATGAAAACTTTGATAACCCAGGATTTAAAATGTTGAGGCCGGGCGCGGTGGCTCAAGCCTGTAATCCCAGCACTTTGGGAGGCCGAGACGGGTGGATCACGAGGTCAGGAGATCAAGACCATCCTGGCTAACACGGTGAAACCCTGTCTCTACTAAAAATACGAAAAATTAGCCGGGCGTGGTGGGGGGGCGCCTGTAGTCCCAGCTACTCGGAGGCTGAGGGGGAAGAATGGCATGAACCCGGGAGGCGGAGCTTGCAGTGAGCCGAGATCGTGCCACTGCACTCCAGCCTGGGTGACACAGCGAGACTACATCTCAAAAAAAAAAAATAAATAAATAAATAAAAATAAATAAAAATAAAAAAATAAAATAAAATAAAATGTTGAAAGACAGCTGGGCATGGTGGCTCACGCCTGTAATCCCAGCACTTTGGGAGGCTGAGGCGGGCAGATCACAAGGTCAGGAGATCAAGATCATCCTGGCTGACATGGTGAAACCCCGTCTCCACTAAAAAATTCAAGAAGTTAGCTGGGAGTGGTGGTGGGTCCCTGTAGTCCCAGCTACATGGAAGGCTGAGGCAGGAGAATGGCATGAACCCGGGAAGTGGAGCTTGCAGTGAGCCGAGATCGTGCCACTGCATTCCAACAGTGAGACTTCGTCTCAAAATAAATAAATAAATAAACAAACAAATAAATAAATAAAATAAAATCTGAAAGACATGGGATATCAGAGTGGAAAAGGTTTAGAAAAATTCCTACAAGGAAACCCTAACCCGATATCAATAACTGGAAAGACAGGAAAAGATTGGGACATCAGGGTTTATGATTGGGGTCATTGATATTTCTTCTCTACCCACTGCTTTGCCGCTGGAGTGGCTGGCTGACAAACCTGTGTGGGTGGATCAGTGGCCCCTATCGCAGGAGAAGCTAGCTCAACTCCATCAGCTAGTAAAAGAGCAATTGAATGCATGACATATTGAAGAGTCAGTTAGCTTCTGGAATTCACCAGTATTTGTAATTCCAAAGAAGTCAGGAAAATGGCGATTCCTACATGATTTGAGAGCTATTAATGCACAGATTAAACCAATGGGTGCATTGCAGCAAGGTCTGCCATCCCTCGCAGCCATTCCAAGGTACTGGCCTCTTGTAGTGATAGATCTTAAAGATTGTTTCTTTACTGGCCGGGCGCGGTGGCTCAAGCCTGTAATCCCAGCACTTTGGGAGGCCGAGACGGGCGGATCACGAGGTCAGGAGATCAAGACCATCCTGGCTAACACAGTGAAACCCCATCTCTACTAAAAATACAAAAACTAGCCGGGCGAGGTGGCGGGCGCCTGTAGTCCCAGCTACTCGGGAGGCTGAGGCAGGAGAATGGTGTAAACCCGGGAGGCGGAGCTTGCAGTGAGCTGAGATCCGGCCACTGCACTCCAGTCTGGGCGACAGAGTGAGACTCCGCCTCAAAAAAAAAAAAAAAAAAAAAAGATTGTTTCTTTACTATACCATTACATGAGAAAGATAAGCCTTGATTCACCTTCTCTGTGCCTTCTATTAATAAAAAAGAACCTATTTCTTATTATCAATGGAAAGTTTTACCCCAAGACATGCTTAACAGTCCTACATTATGTCAGCATGTTGTGCGAAGAGCATTAAAAGAGCCTCGAAATATGTTTCCCACTGCATATATCATTCATTACATGGATGATATTCTTTTGGCTGCTTCTACAGATCAAATATTGCATCAATTATTCAGAGAAGTAAGGTGAGCTCTTGTTAAATGGAAGCTCAAAATTGCTCCAGAGAAAGTGCAAACAACTTCCCCATACCATTACTTAGGAACTATTGTTACAGAGAGGAGTGTACGGCCTCAGAAAGTCATTCTCCATAAAGACAGGTTACAGACTTTAAATGATTTTCAACAATTGTTATGGGGCATTAATTGGTTGTGACCAATGCTAGGTATTGCTACTTATCAACTTACACATCTTTATCAAACCCCACAAGGAGATTCTTCTTTAAACTCCCTGCAGCAGCTTATAAAAGAGGCAGAAGCTGAGTTACAACTGAGCAAATGCTTCAACAATGACATGCCTTACGGCTGCAGCCACAAAATCCTTTGCTTTTGTTTATTTTTCCTACTCCCCATTCTCCGACAGGACTCCTGGGCCAATGATTAGAGAAATCTGTAACAGTGATAGAATGGCTATTTTTATCTAATCAAACAGTGAAAACTTTGCAAGTCTATCTTTCCTTAATTATACAAATTATGACTACGGGCAGGCATAGGTCAAAAATGCTGCCAGGATGTGACCCTGATAAGATTATTGTTCCTTTAGACTACCAGCAACAGGCCTCATCATGGGCAATGTTGCCTGGATGGCAAACTGCTCTCACAGATTTTGTAGGTGCAATAGATAATCATTATCCCTCAGACAAAATTTTGCAATTCTATAAAGTCCATTCTTTCATTCTTCCTGTGATCACTCTTCACAAACCTATTCCAGATGGACAAACTTATTTTACTGATGGCTCTTCCAAAGGTCGCACAGCTATTTATGGACCTAAACATACTCCAACAATAAGGGCCTCTGGGGTTTCAGGTTAATGCTCAAAACGAATTGAGTCATTCTAGTTTTAGAGATTACAGCTTCAACTCCTATTAATTTTGTCTGTGATTCAGCTTATGTTGTAAATGTAGCCAGTCACATAGAAACTGCTACCATTAAAAATACACTAGAGCCAGAACTGCTTAACTTGTTTCTAAGACTTCAACAAGCTGTTAACTCTCATGCTGCTCCTTTTCATATTTCTCATATCCGTTCTCACACACAACTCCCTGGACCGTTATCTTTAGGCAATGACAAAGCAGATAAACTGATTGGTTGTGTATTTGAACAAGCTCAAGCTTCTCATGCATTACCGCATCAAAACACCTCTGCCCTTACCCATATGTTTCATCTACCTCACAGCCAGTCTCGAGCTATTGTGCAAGCCTGTCCCACTTGTCAGCATGTCACTGGTGTTATACCCATAGAAGGATGCAATCCACGAGGCTTGGCTCCAGATGAAATATGGCAAATGGATGTTACACATATAGCAGCCTTTGGCAAGCTTAGCTATGTTCATGTGACTATAGACACTTATTCTCATATGTTGCATGCTACATGCCAAACAGGTGAGACAGCTGGTCAGGTACAGCAACATTGTCTGTCATTTGCTCATATGGGGGTCCATAAACAATTAAAAACTGACAATGGATGTTGGGAACAGGCCCCCCAAAATCTTTCCATAAACTGGCCCAAAAACTGGCCATAAACAAAATCTCTGCAACACTGTGACACGTTTTTGATGGCCAAGATGCCCACACTGGAAGGTTGTGGGTTTACCGGAATGAGGGCAAGGAACACCTGGCCCACTCAGGGCAGAAAACCACTTAAAGGCGTTCTTAAACCACAAACAATAGCATGAGCGCTCTGTGCCTTAAGTACATGCTCCTGCTGCAGATAACTAGCCAGACCCATCCCTTTATTTCGGCCCATCCCTTTGTTTCCCGTAAGGAATACTTTTAGTTAATCTATAATCTATAGAAACAATGTTTATCACTGGCTTGCTGTTAATAAATATGTGGGTAAATCTCTGTTCGAGGCTGTCAGTTCTGAAGGCTGTGAGACCCCTGATTTCCCACTCCATACCTCTATATTTCTGTGTGTGTGTCTTTAGTTCCTCTGGCACCACTGGGTTAGGGTCTCCCTGACCGAACTGGTCTCAGCCAATCAACCTGCTTATGCTAGTCATGCTTTTCAAAATTTCCTACAGCTTTGGGCTACAACGCACAAAACAGGAATTTCTTACAACCCTTGAGGACAAGGAATTATAGAGTGGGCACATCAAACATTGCAACACATGTTGAAAAAACAGAAAGGGGGAATAGGAGACCAGCTACTGCCTCAAACAAAACTATGTTTAGCCCTATTTACTTTAAATTTTTTGACTCCTGGTATGGGTGGTAAGACTTCAGCAGAAAGACATTGGCAAGTGTTAGAGGAAAAGAGGAAAGTTCTTCTGAAAGTGTTATGGAAATCCCCGGAAGGACAATGGAAAGGTCTGGTGGACTTACTGATGTGAGGACGAGGGTATGCTTGTGTTTTTCCAGAAGATGGACAAAACCGTTTGGGTGCCCTCAAGGTACGTTGTGACCATGGAATGGGAAACTGGAGGGATCCATGGTGGCCAACCATGGGCCCGGTCCCTCCAGTATGGGCCATGAGCCAGCTGAGCCTGAGTGCAAAGACAGAGAGAAGGCTGACCGGAGTCACGATGACATCAACCCCCATAACCTGAGGGCAACTCAAGAAAACCACGCAGGAAGCTGAGAAACTACTGGAGCAGGCCGGGTGCGGTGGCTCAAGCCTGTAATCCCAGCACTTTGGGAGGCCGAGACGGGCGGATCACGACGTCAGGAGATCGAGACCATCCTAGCTAACACGATGAAACCCGTCTCTACTAAAAACTACAAAAAACTAGCCAGGCGAGGTGGCGGCGCCTGTAGTCCCAGCTACCCGGGAGGCTGAGGCAGGAGAATGGCGTGAACCCGGGAGGCGGAGCTTGCAGTGAACTGAGATCCGGCCACTGCACTCCAGCCTGGGTGACAGAACGAGACTCCATCTCAAAAAAAAAAAAAAAAAAAGTAGAAACTACTGGAGTATCAGGGCCAGGCAAAAACCCTTGATTCCATGTTCTTGGCCATGTTAGCCATAATGTCCTGTGTGGTATATTTTCCCTGTGCAGAGGCAAAAACATATTGGGCATATGTTCCTAATCCCCCAGTAGTACGGCCTGTACTGTGGAGTGACACTCCTCCTGAAATCTATCATGATCAGGGAGTGTGGGTTCCAGTACCCCTAATTCCCCTGACATAGAACAGTTAGACTCTCCGAACAATATCATCAATTATGCGGTCCCACTGGAAGGACTCCCCTGGTGTAGCACTACAAAGATGTTGTTCAACCATAGTAGCTGTCTTACAAGTCAAGCTCAAGCATGGTTGAGTCACCATGGAAAAGTCATGTGCTTTTTAGGTCTTAGTTCTAATAATGTAACTGGTGTGCTAACCAACCATTCCTGGCCCAATCACCCCAGTTGTGTTGACTATATGGAATGGATTCCCTTCAATAGTTCCTACCCCCCTCCATGGACCCAGTGTCTTGGCCCACTGGTTAGAAAACAAACTATGTTAACTGGAGACATTGTGGATTGGGGACTTAAAGGTCAACTAGATGGTAAAGATGAAAATCAGACATCATGGCACAAACTTCACTGACACTGGTAGAAGGCTTTTAATGCTTCTTCTTTTTTTTTTTTTTTTTTTTGAGATGGAGTCTCGCTCTGATGCCCAGGCTGGAGTGCAGTGGCACTATCTCGGCCCACTGCAAGCTCCACCTCCTGGGTTCACACCATTCTCCTGCCTCAGCCTCCCGAGAAGCTGGGACTACAGGCGCCCGCCACCACGCTTGGCTAATTTTTTTGTATTTTTAGTAGAGACGGGGTTTTACCATGTTAGCTAGGATGGTCTCGATCTCCTGACCTTGTGATCCACCCGCCTCAGCCTCCCAAAGTGCTGGGATTACAGGCGTGAGCCACCGTGCCCGGCCAATGCTTCTTCTTTATGACATACCGGGATCCAATCCCATTCTGCTGCCCGGGTTGCTTGGCATGGAACAGGCTTTAGCCTGCCTCTTCTTCAGTGGCAACATCTAGGTAGGAAAGGTCCAATTCAAGAAACCATATGGAAAGCAGCAGTCCTATTTACAAATGGTAGTATCTGTGTAGAGGTACTCTCTGATACTAGTACTGCTACTCGATGCAGTTTTTTTTTTTTTTTTTTTTTTTGTTTTGTTTTGTTTTGTTTCGAGACGGAGTCTTGCTCTGCCACCCAGGCTGGAGTGCAGTGGCCGGATCTCAGCTCACTGCAAGCCCCGCCTCCCGGGTTCACGCCATTCTCCTGCCTCAGCCTCCCGAGTAGCTGGGACTACAGGCGCCCGCCTCGTCGCCCGGCTAGTTTTTTGTATTTTTAAGTAGAGACAGGGTTTCACCGTATTAGCCAGGATGGTCTCGATCTCCTGACCTCGTGATCCGCCCGTCTCGGCCTCCCAAAGTGCTGGGATTACAGGCTTGAGCCACCGCGCCCGGCCTCGATGCAGTTTTGATGTTACATTTGTAAAGAATATCACCACTAAATTTACAGTTTGTGTTTTTAATCCTTATGTCTTTATGGCAGCTAAGAAGGACCAGCTGCAGGTAAACAATACCCAGTTGACATGTAAATCTTGTCAATTCTGTCACTATATTAATCATAACACAGTGCTAACACATCTCTACTTTGATAATTCTGGGTCACATACTTGGGGTATGGATTCCTGTTAATCCATCTGAGCCTTGGGCCGCCACCCCCGCGGCTTTGCACTTCATGAAACGTCTTCTTTTTTTTTTTTTTTTGAGATGGAGTCTCACTCTGTGGCCCAGGCTGGAGTGCAGTGGCCGGATCTCAGCTCACTGCAAGCTCCGCCTCCCCAGGTTCACGCCATTCTCCTGCCTCAGCTTCCCGAGTAGCTGGGACTACAGGTGCCCGCCACCTCGCCCAGCTAGTTTTTTGTATTTTTTAGTAGAGATGGGGTTTCCCTGGGTTAGCCAGGATGGTCTTGATCTCCTGACCTCGTGATCCGCCCGTCATGAAACTTCTTCTAACTCAGCTTACTCATCGTATCCGTAAAGCCTTCGGCATGATAATTTTTGCTATTATTTCCTCGGTCACACTAATAACTTCTGTAGTAATGTCCTCTGTAGCTTTGCGTAGTTCTGTTCAAATAGTTCAGTACGTAGAGAACTAGACTTGTACCACTAACAAAACATGGCAATTTCAGAGTAAAATTAACACTGAGTTACAAACCGAAGTGGCAATGTTGAAATCCATGGTTCTATGGTTAGGGGAACAAGTGCGAAGCTTACAACTGCAACAACAATTGTGCTGTCATTTTAATCACACTCATATTTGTGTAACCAACTTAGAATATAAGCAAAGTGAGTATCCATGGGACCTTGTGACAGCCCATTTGCAGGGAGCTTTCACATCCAATATCACCTTTGATATTGGTGAATTACAAAGCAAAATTCTTGATTTAAGTAAGCAAACTCAAGAATTTCGGCCTTCTTTAGAAGCATGGACCGAATTCCAGTGAGGTCTGGAGAACCTCAACCCTTGGACCTATCTAAAGTGCCACATTAACTTCTCATATATTGTTCTGGGAATAATGCTGTTCTGTCCTTGTTTGCTTTTCATACTCTGTAAAATTGGATGGACTGCCAGTCAGAAAATGAGAGCTGCCCAACCTGGCCTTACATTCATTCAAGTAATGCAAAAATAGAAAGGGGGAGATGTTGGAAGCTGAAAGCCTGAGGGTTGTGACCAACTCAGCATTCCACTGGAGGCTATATGATCAAACAGCAAACTGTTTATCATGAATGCAGGACGTGGGCAAACTCACATCTGTGCCCACAGAAGGTATGCTGAGGGCAATCACTCCATGGCACTATGCTCCTTGAGGTTATCTACTGGAACATCTGGAGCCTACTGTCCAAAGAAAGCAGACATGCAGCTGGGCACAGTGGCTCACGCCTGTAATCCCAGCACTTTGGGAGGCTGAGGTGGGTGGATCACGAGGTCAGGAGATCAAGACCATCCTGGCTAACATGGTGAAAAACCCTGTCTCTACTAAACAAGACAAAAAAATTAGCTGGGTGTGGTGGTGGGCACCTGTAGTCCCAGCTACTCGGGAGGCTGAGGAAGGAGAATGGTGTGAACCCAGGAGGTGGAACTTACAGTGAACCAAGATCGCACCACTGTACTCCAGCCTGGGCAACAGTGAGACTCCATCTCAAAAAAAAAAAAAAAAAAAAAAGAAAACAGACACGCAGGCCTGTACTAAATCATGCAGCTGGCTGACAATCTCCCCCTACTCTCTATTTCCTTTACTCAATAGATACAAAGGGCTCTAGAAGCTCAGGGCCCTTGTTCACTGGAAGCAAGGAGCCCCCTGACCCCTTCTTTTAAAACATCTTTTTATCTTTGTCTTTATTCCTGTGTTCATCCTCCTTTGTTCAGTCCACCAGGGTCCAAGGCAGAAGATAAAAAACACTATTACATGAGCTTTTCCACCTTTTCATTGTCTAATCATTTATTCACATTTTCATTTATTCTCAGAGAAGGAACTGTTTTAATTCCTCTTAAATGTTTTTATGTAAGCGTTCTTTTTAAAGTTTTCTGCACTTTGCTTTCTACATTATATCCTTTTTTATTTTCTTTTTAAAATAGTTTCTAAATAAAATACCTACCAATTCTAAATAAGATAATATGGAGCTATTTTCTTTGTAAAGCCAAACTCCTAACATTAGTTCTTTGGTCACTGGTTACATCTTCTCTTTCACAGAAGATGTGAGCATGCGGAAGAAAGAATCCACAAATTTGAAGATAGAACTTTTGAAAAATATCAACTCTGAGGGGACTAAAGGAAAAAGAGGCCAGGCGCGGTGGCTTAAGCCTGTAATCCCAGCACTTTGGGAGGCCAAGACGGGCAGATCACGAGGTCAGGAGATCGAGACCATCCTGGCTAACATGGTGAAACCCCGTCTCTACTAAAAAAATACAAAAAACTAGCCAGGCGAGGTGGCGGGCGCCTGTAGTCCCAGCTACTCGGGAGGCTGAGGCAGGAGAATGGTGTAAACCCGGGAGGCGGAGCTTGCAGTGAGCTGAGATCCGGCCACTGCACTCCAGCCCGGGCGACAGAGAAAGACTCCGTCTCAAAAAAAAAAAAAAAAAAAGGAAAAAGAATGAAGACCAAACAGAACTTAAAGGACCTGTAGTACACCATGCATCAGATCAACTACACATTATGGAAAGTGGAGAAAGATAAGAGAGAAATAAAGGGGAAGAAGTAAAATGTGAAGAAATATTAAGCAAAACTTTCCAAATTTGATGAAACACATGAATCTTTAAATCCAAGAAGCTCAACAAACTCCAAGTAAGAGAAACTCAGTCAGGCACGGTGGTAGGTGCCTGTAATCCCAGCTACTTGGGAGGCTGAGGCAGGAGAATCACTTGAACCTGGGAAGCGGAGGTTGCAGTAAACCGAGATTGCACCATTGCACTCAAGCCTAGGCAACAAGAGCAAAACTTCATCTCAAAAAAAAAAAATTTTTTTTTAAAAAGAGAGAGGCCGGGCGCGGTGGCTCAAGCCTGTAATCCCAGCACTTTGGGAGGCCGAGACGGGCGGATCATGAGGTCAGGAGATCGAGACCATCCTGGCTAACACGGTGAAACCCCGTCTCTACTAAAAATACAAAAAAACTAGCCGGGCGAGGTGGCGGGCGCCTGTAGTCCCAGCTACTGGGGAGGCTGAGGCAGGAGAATGGCGTAAACCCGGGAGGCGGAGCTTGCAGTGAGCTGAGATCCGGCCACTGCACTCCAGCCCGGGCGACAGAGCAAGACTCCGTCTCAAAAAAAAAAATAAATAAATAAAAATAAAAATAAAAAGAGAGAAACTCAGGCCCACAGTGAATCACATTATCATCAAAATGTCCAATGGCAAAGACAAAGAGTGCTGAAAGAAGTGATTCCTTACATAAAGGGATTCTCAATACTATTAATAACAAATATATCATCAGAAATAATGAGGGACATAGTCGGTGAGATGACATATTTAAGAACTGAAAAAGAAACACTATCAACGAAGAATTCTGTGCTCACCAGAAATGTTCAGAAATGAGGGAGAATTTAAGACATTCCTAGAAAAACTAATGCCAAGAAAGGTTACCACTACACTTGCCATATAAGAAATGCTGCTGGCTGCGGTAGCTCATGCCTTTAACCCCAGCATTTTGGGAGGTTGAGGTGGGTGGATTACGAGGTCAGGAGTTTGAGAGCAGCCTGGCCAACATAGTGAAACCTTGTCTTTACTAAAAATACAAAAATTAGCCAGGTACGGTGGTGCATGCCTGTAGTGTCAGCTACTTGGGAGGCTGAGGCAGGAAAATCTCTTGAACCCGGGAGCCAGAAGTTGTGGTGAGCTGAGATCGTGCCACCGCACTCCAGCCTGAGCAACAGAGTGAGACTCTGTCTTAAATAAATAAATAAATAAATAAATAAATAAATAAATAAATAAAATAAACATAAAATAGATGCTAAAAGGAGTTCTTCAGGATAAAATAAAAGGATGCTAGACAGTAACTCAAGTTGTGTGGAGAAATAAAGATCTCCAGTAAAGGTAAGTACGTTGGAAAATATAAAACCACATTTATGGTATTTTTGTATGTAACTCCAGCTTTTACTTTTTACTGGATTTTTAAAACATCAATAAAAATTATAAGTGCATGTTTTATGTATATAATATATAAAGATACATTTTGCAACAAAAATAACAACAGAAGTGTGCAGTTGTATAGCAGAGTTTTTGTATGCTATTGAAGTTAAGTGGGTACGAGTTCAAATAATCTTAATATAACTTTGGAATGGTAAATGTAATCCTCATGAGGGCTATTAAAGTTTTGACTGGGTGCAGTGGCTCACTCCTGTAATCCCAACACTTTGGGAGGCTGAGGTAGGTGGATCACCTGAGGTCAGGAGCTCAAGACCAGCCTGGCCAACATGGTGAAACCCTGTCTCTACTAAAAATACAAAAATTACCCAGGCATGGTGGTGCGTACCTGTAATCCCAGTTACTTGGGAGGCTTAGGCAGGAGAATCATCAGAACCCAGGAGGTGGAGGTTGCAGTGAGCTGAGATCACACCACTGCACTTCAGCCTAGGCAACAGAGCAAGAAGAAGACTCCATCTCAAAAAAAAAAAAAAAAAAGAAAGTAAATATGAATGTGGTGGCTCACACTTGTAATCTTAGCACTTTGAGAGGGTGAGATGGGCGGATCACATGAGGTCAGGAGTTAAAGACCAGCCTGGACAACATGGTGAAACCCTGTCTCTACTAAAAATACAAAAATTAGCCAGGTGTAGTGGCACAAGCCTGTAGTCCCAGCTATACAGGAAGCTGAGGCACAAGAATCATTTGAACCTGGGAGGTGAGATTGTGCTACTGCAGTCCAGCCTGGACGGCATAGCAAGACTGTCTCAAAAACAAAACAAAACAAAGCAAAAAAAAGAAAAAGAAAATATAAGTGCAACGTACATAAATGAAAATTATAAGAGAGTTAAAGGATTAAAATCAAATAAACACAAAAAAAATCAGCAGTGGAGGAAATAAGGAGCTGAAAGTATAAAACATTCAGAACACATATAGCAAAATGGCAGGAAGAAAATCCTTCATTTTTACTTTAAATGTAAATGAATCAAACACTCCAAGAAAAAGTCATGCCGTTGAAGAATGGATGAAATTATAAAGACCATGATCAAATCGTATTGTCTACAAGAAATTCACGTTATATAAAAAGCAACAGATAGGTTGTTAGTGAAAGGATGGGAAGAAGATATTCCATGCAAATAGCAACCAAAAGACAATTGGTTTGACTATAATGATATCAGACAAATAAAGTAAAAGACTTTATAATATACAAGGGATGGTAATATATTGATATAAGCTTCAATTCATCAAGATGTAACAAGCCATGCATGATGGTACATGCCTTTAGTTCTAGCGACTTGGGATGCTGAGGCAGGAGGATTGCTTGAGCCTAGGAGTTTAAGTTCAGCTTAAACAACATAATGAGACTCTGTCTTTTTTTTTTTTTTTTTGAGACGGAGGCTCATTGTGTCGCCTGGCTAGAGTGCAGTGATGCAATCTCGGCTCACAGCAACCTCTACCTCCCGGGTTCAAGCGACTCCCCTGCTTCAGCCTCCTGAGTAGCTGGGACTACAGGTGCATGCCACCATGCCCAGCTAATTTTTGTACTTTTAGTAGAGATGAGGTTTCACCATGTTGGCCAGGATGGTCTCAATCTCTTGACCTCGTGATCCTCCCACCTTGGCCTCCCAAAGTGCTGGGATTACAGGTGTGAGCCACCTTGCCCGGCCGAGATTCTGTCTTTTAAAAAAATTAAAAATGGCCGGGCGCGGTGGCTCAAGCCTGTAATCCCAGCACTTTGGGAGGCCGAGACGGGCGGATCACGAGGTCAGGAGATCGAGACCATCCTGGCTAACATGGTGAAACCCCGTCTCTACTAAAAATACAAAAAACTAGCCGGGCGACCTGGCGGGCGCCTGTAGTCCCAGCTACTCGGGAGGCTGAGGCAGGAGAATGGCGTGAACCCGGGAGGCGGAGCTTGCAGTGAGCTGAGATCCGGCCACTGCACTCCAGCCTGGGCGACAGAGCGAGACTCCGTCTCAAAAAAAAAAAAAAAAAAAAAAAAAAAAAATTAAAAATTAGAAAAAGAAGATACAGCAATCATAAACACGTATGCATGAAAAACAGACCCCAAAGTTATATGACAGAACTTAAGGGAGAAATAGATTGTTCCATAGGAATAATTGGAGAGTTATGTATGACACTTTTAATAAAAGGACATCTACATAGAAGATCAGTAAGGACATAGAGAGCTTGAAAGATACTGTAAGCCAACTAACCCTCAGAGACATGTAGAACAGTCCATCCGATATCATGAAAACACACATTCTTAAGTTCATGTGGAACATCTTCACGATATGTCAAATGTATATGCCGCAGAACGAGTCTCAGTAAATTTTTTTTTTAAATTTTTACTTTTTTTGAGACAGAGTCTTGTTATGTTGCCCAGGCTGGAGTGCAGGGGTGCAATTTTGGCTCACTGCAACCTCCACCTCCCAGGTTCAAGTGATTCTCCTACTTCAGCCTCCTGAGTAGCTAGGATTACAGGTGTGCACCACCACACCTGGCTAATTTTTGTATTTTTAGCAGAAGCAGGGTTTTACCATGTTGACCTGGCTGGTCTCCAACTCCTGACCTCAAATGATCCATCCACTCTTGGCATCCCAAAGTGCTGGGATTACAGATGTGAGCCACCACATCCAGCTGAGTCTCAGTAAATTTAAAAGCACTGAATATATATAAAGTACCTTGTCAGAACACAACAGAATAAAGTTAGAATATATAATGGCAGAAAAACATTAAAATACATAAACGTGTGAATTAACACATTCTTAAAAAATAGAGGATCAAGAATAAATTTCAGGCCGGGCGCGGTGGCTCAAGCCTGTAATCCCAGCACTTTGGGAGGCCGAGGCGGGCGGATCACGAGGTCAGGAGATCGAGACCATCCTGGCGAACACGGTGAAACCCCATCTCTACTGAAAAATACAAAACACTAGCCGGGCGAGGTGGCGGCGCCTGTAGTCCCAGCTACTCGGGAGGCTGAGGCAGGAGAATGGCGTGAACCCGGGAGGCGGAGCTTGCAGTGAGCTGAGATCCGGCCACTGCACTCCAGCACGGGTGACAGAGCGAGACTCTGTCTCAAAAAAAAAAAAAAAAAAAAAGAATAAATTTCAAGGTATCTGTTTTCACCACAAAATATGGTAAGTACTTGAGGTGGTGGATATGTTAATTAGCTTCATTTAATTATTCTGTATTGCATTCATAAATGATAATATCACTTTATACTCCACTAATATGTACAATGAAAATTTGTCAATTAAAAAAAGCAATTAGGTTGGGCACGATGACTCACGCCCGTAATTCAAGCACGTTGGGAGGCTGATGCAGGAGGATCACTTGAGGCTGTGAGTTCATGACCAGTCAGGCAACATAGTGAACCCCTATCACTATGAAAAATTTTCTAAAAAATTAACTGGGTATGGTGGCATGTGCCTGTAGTCCCAGCTACTCTGGGGACTGAGGTGAGAGGATCGCTTGAGCCCAGTTGGTTGAGGCTGCAGTAAGCTGTGATTGTGCCACTGTACTCCAGTCTGGCCAAGACAGCAAGATCCTTTCTCAAAACATATCAAAAAACAAAGTAACTTTAAAATGAGAGGCCCCGACAGCTGCCTTTCCCTTTGCACTATGTGAAGACACAGTGTGAAGACAGTCATGTATAAACCAGGAAGCAGGCCCCCAGGAGACATGGAATCTACTTGTGCCTTGTTCTTGCACTTTCTAGCCTCTAGCGCTATAAGAAATAAATTTCTGTTAGTCACAAACAACAACAACAACAACAAATTACAAAAGAAAATATGTAGAGAGAAACAAAAATGAACAGGACAGACCTAAACTTATAGGATGCAATGAGGAGAGTGCTCAGTGGAAAATTATTATTATTATTTGAGACAAGGTCTGGCTCTGTCCCCCAAGCTGCAGTGCAGTGGCACGATCACAGCTCACTGCAGCTTTGAATTCCTGGGCTCAAGCAATCTTCTTGCCTTGGCCTCCCAAAGCGCTGGGAGTACAGGTATGAGCCACATTACCTGGCCTCAGTAGGAAATTTATAGCTGTAAATACCTATAAATAATTTTACATCTTGAGGAACTACCAAAATGAGGAAAGTAAACTAATCCAACAGAAGAAAGGAAATAATAAAGAGGGGAAATACGGGAAATGGAGAATAGATAAGAATCTGTTCAATGAGAATCAATGAAACTAAAAGTTGCTCTTTGCAAAGATCGATAACATCAAAAAACTTCACCTGGATTGACAAAAAAGACAGAAGATGCAAATAATTAGAAATGAAACTGGGGCACACTAACAACAAACTATTCAGAAATAAAGATTATAAGAGGATTCTATGAACAATTAATTGTACAACTAGTTAGATAACCTAAATAAAATGGACACATTTCTAGAAACACAGAAATTAACTGGATTAAAAAGTAAGGAAAGGCCGGGCGTGGTGGCTCAAGCCTGTAATCCCAGCACTTTGGGAGGCCGAGACGGGCGGATCACGAGGTCAGGAGATCGAGACCATCCTGGCTAACACGGTGAAACCCCGTCTCTACTAAAGAAATACAAAAACTTAGCCGGGCGATGTGGCGGGCGCCTGTAGTCCCAGCTACTGGGGAGGCTGAGGCGAGAGAATGGCGTAAACCCGGGAGGAGGAGCTTGCAGTGAGCTGAGATCCGGCCACTGCACTCCAGCCTGGGAGACAGAGCAAGACTCCGTCTCAAAAAAAAAAAAAAAAAAAAAAAAAAAGGAAACCCCATCTCTACTAAAAATACAAAAATTAGCTGGGCGTGGTGGTATGCACCTGTAGTCCCAGCTACTTGGTAGGCTGAGGCAGAATTGCTTGAATCCGGGAGGTGGAAGTTGCAGTGAGCCGAGATTGTGCCACTGCACTCCAGCCTGGCAACAGAGCGAGCCTCTGTCTCAAACCAAACCAAACCAAAACAGGAGAAAACACGTTCTGTTTTTTTCCTTTCTTTTTCTTTTTTTTTTGCTGGGAGTGGTGGCTCATCCTATAATCCTAGCACGTTGGGAGGCCCAGAGTGGGCAGATTGCTTGAGCTTAAGGGTTGGAGGCCAGCCTGGGTAACATGGTGAAACCCCATCTCTACAAAAAAAATACAAAAATTAGCCAGGTGTGGTGGCTCACGCCTGTAATCCCAGCACTTTGGGAGACTGAGATGGGCAGATCACCTGAAGCCAGGAGTTTGAGACCAGCCTGGCCAACATGGTGAAACCCTGTCTCTATTAAAAACACAAAAATTAGCCAGGTGTGGTGATGCACACCTGTAGTCCCAGCTACTCGAGAGGCTGAGGCAGGAGAATCGCTTGAACCTGGGAGGCGGAGGTTGTGGTGAGCCGAGATCACACCACTGCAATCCAGCCTGGGCAACAAGAGCAAAACTAAACACACACACACACAAAGTAGCCAGGCACAGTGGTGCGTCTGTGCTCACAGCTTCTTGAGAGGCTGAGGTGGGAGGATGGCTTGAGCCTGGGGTGGTTGAGACTGCATTGAGCCGAGATTGCAGCAATGCGCTCCAGCCTGGGCGACAGAGTGAGACTCCATCTCAAAAAAAAAAAAAGAAATTAGAGACTATCTTTCATGAATATAGATGCAAAAATCCTTAAAAAATATTAGTAAATTGGCCGGGCGCGGTGGCTCAAGCCTGTAATCCCAGCACTTTGGGAGGCCGAGACGGGCAGATCACGAGGTCAGGAGATCGAGACCATCCTGGCTAACACTGCGAAACCCCCGTCTCTACTAAAAAATACAAAAAAACTAGCCGGGCGAGGTGGCGGGCGCCTGTAGTCCCAGCTACTTGGGAGGCTGAGGCAGGAGAATGGCGTAAACCCGGGAGCCGGAGCTTGCAGTGAGCTGAGATCCGGCCACTGCACTCCAGCCCGAGCGACAGAGCGAGACTCCGTCTCAAAAAAAAAAAAAAAAAAAAAAAAAAAATTAGTAAATCATATCCAACAGCACATTAAAAGCACTATACACCATGACTAGTGAGATTTATCTCAGGAATGCAAAGTTGGTTCAACAAAAGGAAATTTAAAAATGTAATTCTTCACATTAGTACAAAAGACAAAAAATCCCACAGAATGACCTCAACTAATGCAGGAAAGGCATTTGATGAAACCCAACACTTTTCCTTGATAAAAATTAAGAAAACCGGCCAGGCGTGGTGGCTCATGCCTGTAATCCCAGCACTTTGGGAGGCCGAGGCAGCTGGATCATGAGGTCAGGAGTTGGAGAACAGCCTGGCCAAGCTGGTGAAACCCCGTCTCTACTAAAAATACAAAAAAATTAGCCAGGTGTGGTGGTGGGCACTTACAATCCCACCTACTTGGGAGGCTGAGGCAGAAAATTGCTTGAACCCTGGAGGTGGAGGTTGCAGTGAGCCAAGATCATGCCACTGCACTCCAGCCTGGGTGACAGAGCGAGACTCTGTCTCAAAAAAATAAAAAAATAAAAAATTAAGAAAACTAGAAATAGGAGGGAGTTTATTCAACATGACAGAATGCACTTACAAAAACACAGCTAACATCATGTTCAATAGTGAGTGCCTAAAAATTATCCCTAAGATCAGGAAGAAGAGAAGGTCTGATTTCTCCATTGTTATTCAACATTCTACGGGAAATTATTTTTTCTTTCTTTCTTTCTTTTTTTTTTGAAATGAAGTTTTGCTCTTGTCACCCAGACTGGAGTACAATGGCAACCTCCGCTCCCAGGTTCTCACTGCAACCTCCGCCTCCCAGGTTCAAGTGATTCTCCTGCCTCAGCCTCCTGAGTAGCTGGGATTACAGGTGCCCACCACCACGCCTGGCTAATTTTTTGTATTTTTAGGAGAGACGGGGTTTCACCATGTTGGTCGGGCTGGTCTTGAACTCCTGACCTCAGGTGATCCACCCACCTCGGCCTCCCAAAATGTTGGGATTACAGGCATGAGCCACCGCACCCAGCCTCTATAGGAAATGCTAGCCAGAGCAATCATACAAGAAAGTAAAATAAAAGGTTTCCCAATTAGAATAGAACAAATAAAAGTATATTTATAGGTGATATTTGATATATAGAAAATTTTGAAGAATCTACAAGAAAACTAGTAGAGCTTATAATAAATTCTGTAAAGTTGCACAGTACAACATCAAGAGATGAAAATTAGTTTTGTATCTATACACCAGCAATGAACAATCAGAAAAGGAAACAGAATGTGATCCCTTTTACAAAAGCATCCAAATAAGTTACATGGGAATAACTTTACTCCAAGAGGTAAAATATTTGTAAACTGAAAATTTCAAAACATTACTGAAAGAATTTAAAGAAGACCTAAATAGAGAGATATTGTATATTCACACATAGGAAGACTCAGTATTTTAAAGATACCAATATAACCCAAAGATTCAACTAAATCTCTACCACAAGTCCAACAGTCTTCTTCTTCTTTTTTTTTGCACAGAATAAGTGAAGAATGCCTGGTATCAGTGGTATTTCACAATGGAGTACAGAAGGCTTTGAATAATTTGATAAGATATGAGAAATAGTAACAAATACACAGTTGAAGAAGAAAAAAATAAGGCCAGGCATGGTGCGTGGTGGCTCACGCCTGTAATCCCACTTCAGGAGCGCAAGGCGGGCAGATCGCTTGAGCCTAGGAGTTCCAGACCAGCCTGGGCAACATGGTTAGACCCTGTCTCTACAAAATCATCATCATCATCATCATCATCATCATCATCATCATCATCATCATACAAAAATTAGCCGGGCGTGGTGGTGCGCCCGTGGTCCCAGCTACTCAGGAGGCTGAGGTGGGAGGATGGCTTGAGCCCGGAGAGGTCGAGACTGCAGTGAGCCGTGCTCCCACCACTGCATTCCAGCCTGGGCAACAGAGCCAGACCCTGCCTCAAAGGAAAAAAAAAAAAAGGAAAAGAAAAAAGAAAGAAAGAAAAGAAAAGAAAAAAGGCAATATTTACAGAAAGTATCGATACATTGAAAACGCAGAGGAATCAACGATTAGAGTTTAGCAAGGTCAGATAAATAAAAAGAAATAAGAGAAAATAAAGTTCTAAAGACGTGATCGAATGGAGGAAGCAGGTCATTTTGTGGATTGGCAGGTTATCAACTGGAGAGAATCCTGAAAGGGGTCCAGGAACGTGGGGAAAGTTTTTTTTTTTTTTTTTGAGGCGGAGTCTCGCTCTGTCGCCCGGACTGGAGTGCAGTGGCCAGATCTCAGCTCACTGCAAGCTCCGCCTCCCGAGTTTACGCCATTCTCCTGCCTCAGCCTCCCGAGTAGCTGGGACTACAGGCGCCCGCCACTTCGCCCGGCTAGTTTTTTTTTGTATTTTTAGTAGAGACGGGGTTTCACCGTGTTAGCCAGGATGGTCTCGATCTCCTGACCTCGTGATCCGCCCGTCTCGGCCTCCCAAAGTGCTGGGATTACAGGCTTGAGCCACCGCGCCCGGCCGGGAAAGTTTTTAATGAGCATCTTGAGGGGCGAGTGCATCGCCCGACGGAAGCCAACAGGTGAGGCTGGTCCCACATCCAGCCCCGCCCCCGGACATGGGCCCCGCCCACAGCGCCGCCCTCAGTCCTGATTTAACCCCCACCTTGTCCTGTGGGACCATTTCTCTCTGCCGACCCCTTGATACCTCCGCACCCACGCGGAGGGAAACTAGAATCCTAAAGAGTTCCATCCTGTCCAATTGCCCGCGCAACGAGTCACGCCCCTCCCAGTGCTCCAGCGGAAGTGACGTTAGCGGCGCGCCAGTTGTCTCTTTTAGTCGCTGGCACCTATTGCCTCGGAGCCACTTTTTTCTTTGTGTTGTCTGGTCGTTCACTACTTTGGTGAGGCTTGTGGAGACTAGTGGGTTGGGCGTTGTTTCGCGGGGTGGCAGAGGTCACAATCGACCCAGGGTAATCGAGGATCCTCCTTCGAGAGGCCCGGACCATTCCACTCGCGTCCACGGGAGCCGCGGAGCCATCGGGCGAGGCCACGTCGCCATCGGGCGAGGCCACGTCGGAGAGGCCATTCGGACCTTCGGTCCCCTAGAGGAGCCGGGTGGGAAGTGCAGTATGGGCGCGTCCGAGGGATGTTTTCAGCCATGCGTTCCCGCCTTCAAAAGTGTCCGAGGACTCTGAGGCCTAAAAAATAAGTCTCCAAGGCAACCTTTGTGAATTATTTTTCAGAGGGAAAAGAATTTTGCTGTTCGCGTTCGATTGACTCCGTCCCCAAAATCCTGCAGCCCCACGGACCTGGCAAGTCCACCGTGTTCGGGTGAGCACCGGGAGAAAGTTGGTTCAAGGGGGCAGGTGCTTCCTTTTTTATGCAAACGAGTGTTTCATGTGAGATTTTGGCATTTTGCCTTTGCGAAACCTGTATATTTTTTTCTGACACTTTACGTTCAGGTAGAAAGGTGCTTTCTTAGCTGTCTAGGGTATGCGTATTTCTGCATGTGCATATAAACGTTTGTAGACCGCGAGTCTTTCTACTAAAGAAAACTAAGAATACTCAGGTATTCTTTTCATTTGAAGTTCCTAGCTCTGTACGTCTCCAAAGAGCTTCATAACCAGCCTTCCTGGAAGAAAGAGTGGAGGGTTTACACACAAATACTACAATAATCGAATTTACCGTTAACAGGATGACTGTACTAAGTGTATTTTTCCTGCATTTTTCTTTCGAAAAAACTTAAACCTATGGATATGTTGACCATCCAGTACGACGAATAAGTATCCATTGTAGCTGCACCTGTTTTTAACGTTTTGTGTATTTGCTCTCTCGTAAATACATTTTATGGTGAACTGTTTGAGAGTAAATGGGAAATTCATTGCAGAGATGAAGCTCGACTTTTTTTTTTTTTCGAGAGGGAGTCTCGCTCTGTTGCCCAGGCTGGAGTGCAGTGGCGCGATCTCACCCCACTGCAACCTCCGCCTCCCGGGTTCAAGCGATTCTCCTGCCTCAGCCTCCCGAGTAGCTGGGATTACAGGTGCGTGCCACAATGCCCGGCTAATTTTTTGCATTTTAGTAGAGATGGGGTTTTACTGTGTTAGCCAGGATGGTAAAAGCTCGACATTTAAGTAGTGGGTAATGCCTGACTCAATGATAAGAGTGTCGTCTTACTGAAACCGTAATACTATTTGCATCAAGAATATTAAAAATAATATTATCTAATATTTACTCTGTATAATAAATGAAAATTCTCCAAATTGTTCTAAAATATAACGGAGTGTTTTTGGATCTGAGCTCTATGCAAGCTTTTTTTTTTTTTTTTTTTTTTTTGAGAGTGTTTTTTGAGGCAGGGTGTTGCCCTGTTGCCCAGGCTGGAGTGCAGTGGCATGATACTGGCTTACGGCAACCATCACCTACCACGCCCAAGTTTGTCTTTCTGTGCCTGGTTTATTTCACTTAATGTACCGCCCTCTAGTTCTATCTATGTTGTTGAAAATGACAGAATCTCATTCTATTTTTTTTTTTTTTTTTGAGACACAGTCTCACTCTGTCGCCAGGCTGGTGTGCAGTGGCACAATCTCGACTCACTGCAACCTCTGCCTCCCTGGTTCAAGCAATTCTCCTGCCTCAGCCGTTTGAGTAGCTGGGATTTCAGGTACACACCACCACGCCCAGCTAATTTTTGTATTTTTAGTAGAGATGGGGTTTCACCATGTTGGCCAGGGTGGTCTTGATCTCCTGACCTTGCAGTCTGCCTGCCTCGGCCTCCCAAAATGCTGGGATTACAGGTGTGAGCCACTGCACCTGGCCAGGATCTCCTTTTTTGTCTTTTTCTTGCCTTCCTCCCTGCTCCCCCTACCCCTTTTTTTCCTTCAAGTTCAGCTTTTTATTGAACACATTTCGAAAGAGGTTTGGTCAAAAAGACCAAAGCCAGGCCAGGCACGGTGTTTCACGCCTATAATCCCAGCATTTTGGGAGGCCAAGGTGGGTGGATCACAAGGTCAGGAGTTCCGTACCAACCTGGCCAAGATGGTGAATCCCTGTCTTTACTAAAAATACAAAAAAATTAGCCTGGCGTGGTGGCAGGCACCTGCAATCTCAGCTACTCAGGAGGCTGAGGCAGAGAATTGCTTGAACCCAAGAGGCGGAGGTTGCAGTGAGCTGAGATCACGGCAGTGCACTCCAGCCTAGGCGACAGAGTGAGACTCCATCTCAAAAAAAAAAAAAAAAAAAAAGAAAAAAAGACCAAAGCCCGTGTCATCATCAGACTCCTCAGATTCTTCTTTCTTTGCTTCCGCTTTCTTCTCCTCATCTGGAGCAGCAGCTGTGGAGGGGGTAGGAGCTCGTGCTGGTGCAGCACCTGCTGCTGGGGGAGCAGGTCTACCAGTCCTTACATTGCAAATGAGGCTCCCAATGTTGACGTTGGCCAGGGCCTTTGCAAACAATCCAGACCAAAAAGGTTCAACGTTTACACTGGCCGCTTTAATGAGGCCTTTGATCTTATCCTCCGTGGCGGTCACCTCGTCCTCGTGCAGAATGAGGGCCGAGTAGATGCAGGCGAGCTTGGAGATGGAGGCCATGTCGCGGGCCAGTATGGGGCTGGTGCTGCCGGATGCGGTGCTAGTTGCCAGATGAAGTGAGGGCCTCACTGCAACGCGGTCCTCGGAAAGACCGAGCACCTTGGCAGCAGCTGAAGAAAGTTTGAGCTCTTGTCGCCGAGGCTGGAATGCAGTGATGAGATCTCAGCTCACTGCAACCTCCACCTCCTGGGCTCAAGTGATCCTCCCACCTCAGCCTCCTGAGTAGCTGGGACTACAGGTGCTCACCACCACATCTGGCTAATTTTTGTATTTTTTGTAGAGATGGGGTTTCACAGTGTTGCCCAGGCTGACCTCAAACTCCTGGACTCAAGTAATCCACCTACCTCAGCCTCCCAAAGTGCTGGGATTACAGGTGTGAGTCACCGCACCTGGCCTGGATCTCATTGTTTTTATGGATGCACAGTACTCCATTGTATATGTGTACCACACACATTTTCTTTATCCATTCATCTCATCTGTTGATCTACACTTAGGCTGCTTCCAAATCCTGGCTACTGTGAATACTGCTGTAGCAAACGAGAGTGCAGCTATCTCTTCAATATACTGATTTACTTTTTTTTATTCTTTTCTTTTCTTTTTTTTTTTGAGACGGAGTCTGGCTCTGTCGCCCAGGCTGGAGTGCGGTGGCCGGATCTCAGCTCACTGCAAGCTCCGCCATTCTCCTGCCTCCGCCTCCCAAGTAGCTGGGACTACAGGCACCCGCCTCGTCGCCCGGCTAGGTTTTTGTATTCTTTAGTAGAGACGGGGTTTCACCGTATTAGCCAGGATGGTCTCGATCTCCTGACCTTGTGATCCGCCCGTCTCGGCCTCCCAAAGTGCTGGGATTACAGGCTTGAGCCACCGCGCCCGGCCACTTTTTTTTTTTCTTAACGTTTATTTTAGGTTTGAGAGTCCATGTGAAGGTTTGTTACATAGGTAAAGAAATCCAGGTGTTAAGCCCAGTACCCAGTGGTTATCTTTTCTGCTCCTTTCCCTCCTCCTACCCTCCACCCGCAAGTAGACTCCAGTGTCTATTGTTTCCTTCTTTGTATTCGTAAGTTCTTGTCATTTAGCTCCCACTTATAAGTGAGAGCCTGTGGTATTTGGTTTTCTTTTCTTTTTTTTTTTTTTTGAGACGGAGTCTTGCTCTGTCGCCCGGACTGGAGTGTAGTGGCCGGATCTCAGCTCACTGCAAGCTCCGCCTCTTGGGTTTACGCCATTCTCCTGCCTCAGCCTCCCGAGTAGCTGGGACTACAGGTGCCCGCCACCTCGCCCGGCTAGCTTTTTGTATTTTTTAGTAGAGATGGGGTTTCACCGTGTTAGCCAGGATGGTCTCAAACTCCTGACCTCGTGATCCGCCCGTCTCGGCCTCCCAAAGTGCTGGGATTACAGGCTTGAGCCACCGTGCCCGGCCCTTTTCTTTTTTTTTTAATGATTAATAGATGATTTATTTAAGCAAGAATATATATAGTTATCATTGCCAGACTTAATATGAGATGTTAAATGTTCTATCCAATTTTCCTTCCTGGATAAGTTTTTCTTTCCTATCCATGTCAGTTTTGAAAACATAATACCAGAAGAAGAGGGGCCCAATTCTACACAGAGCTTCCAGGAGTGAGTTTTTAGGAGTGGGTCTGAAATTAGGATAGACATTTGCTGATCTTGCATAGGTCCAACTAATCAAGACAGGATCTTCGACGAGCGGTGGTTAGGGTCATTGTACTGGAGCAGGTACTCCTGCTGAAACTGGGCTCTTATGGCCAGCTGCTTAGCTTGTGCCCTCCCGGTTACCAGGGACATGTCATAGTTGGCCACATCAAGCATCGAGGGCAGAGTGGCCAGGCGTGACGGAGTATACTTTGGGAACGACATCTTGGTGACCTAGCACACAACTGCCAGTATTTGGTTTTCTGTACCTGCCTTAGTTTGCTAAGTATAATAGCCTCCAGCTCTATCTATGTTTTCGCCAAAGACATGATCTTCTTGTTCTTTCTCATGGCTGCATGGTATTCGATGGTGTATGTGTACCACATTTTTTTTTTTTTTTTTTTTTTTTGAGACGGAGTCTTGCTCTGTCGCCCGGGCTGGAGTACAGTGGCCGCATCTCAGCTCACTGCAAGCTCTGCCTCCTGGGTTTACACCGTTCTCCTGCCTCAACCTCCTGAGTAGCTGGGACTACAGGCACCCGCCACCTCGCCCGGCTAGTTTTTTTTGTATTTTTTAGTAGAGACAGGGTTTCACCGTGTTAGCCAGGATGGTCTCGATCTCCTGACCTCGTGATCCGTCCGTCTCGGCCTCCCAAAGTGCTGGGATTACAGACTTGAGCCACCGCGCCCGGCCCACATTTTCTTTATCTGGTCTGTCGTTGAGGGGCATTTATGTTGATCCCATGTCTTTGCTCTTGTGAATAGTGCTGCATTGAACATTTGTGTGTCTGTGTCTTTATGGTAGAATATCTATTTATTTATTCATTTTTTGAGACAGAGTCGCACTCCGTCTCCCAGGCTGGAGTGCAGTGGCCCGATCTCGGCTCACTGCAATCTCCGCCTCCCGGGTTCAAGTGATTCTCCTGCCTCAGCCTCCCAAGTAACTGGGATTACAGGCATTTGCCACTGTGCCCAGTTAATTTTTGTATTTTTAGTGGAGACGAGGGTTTCACCATGCTGGTCAGGCTGGCTGGTCTTGAACTCCTGACCTTATGGTCTGCCTACCTTGGCCTCCCAAAGTGCTGGAATTACAGGCATGAGCCAGCTCGCCTGGCCAGAGCACTTTATTTTAAAGATAGCCTTTTCCTTTTGGATAAGAAAGTAATATGTGAGATCCTTTTGTGGGCTGATTGAGTTTTCACACTCTTGTGTGAGATGTGCCTCCCTCGTACCTTTTTACCATGTCATCAGCACAAAAGAGAGTAATATGTGTGTTGATATTTTGACACCTGGAATATATATATTATATATTTATATGAGAATGTGTCACATAGATATGTAGAGAGAAAGAGATCTCTATAACTCTATATTCGCATATATATATTTGTGGGGTTTTTTTTTTGGGTTTTTTTTTTTGAGACTCATTCTGTCGCCCAGGGTGGAGTGCAGTGTCACGATCCTAGCTCACTGCAGCTTTGAACTACTGGGCTCAAGTGATCCTCCCACCTCAACCTCAGAAAATGTTGGGATTACAGGCATGAGCCACCATCCCTTGCAGGACACCTGGAATATCTTGTTCCCCAGCAACCTTTCTACTAATTATTTTAGCATTCATGAGTAACCTGCAGTAAATGAACTTCTTTATATGTAGTTAACATTTTTATAAGTGTATTATCAAGTTAAACCTTTAATACTGGATTTTAGGTCAGAGAACAAATGTACGTTTAATTTTGCTGGATATTATAAATTCCCATCCATAGGTCTTGTACCATTTGGCAGTTTCTGAATGGATGTAAAGTTGTGTAAAAATTATTCTGGAAAAAATAAGGAACAGACTTTAGCTTGTTTTTTTTTTTTTTTTTTTTTTCTGTTTGTTTGTTTTACTGCTGCTACATCTGAAGATAGATTTTAGTTTTAACCGCAAGCGACTTGTTTTCAAAAAGAAAGTCAGTGTCTTGTTCAGTTTCATCCTGAATAAGAATACTCAAATATATTTTCAGAAGTATAGTGTTCTTTCTTTCTTTCTTTTCTTTCTCCCCGCGCGCCCCCCTCCCCGCTGTTTTTGAGACAGATTCTTCCTCTGTTGCCCAGGCTGGAGTGCAGTGGTGCCATCTCAGTTCACTGCACCCTCCGCCTCCTGGGTTCAGGTGATTCTCATGCCTCAGCCTCTGAAGTAGCTGGGATTACAGGCATGCACCACCACGCCTGGCTAACTTTTGTATTATTTGTAGAGATAGGGGGTTTTGTTATGTTGCCCAGGCTAGTCTTGAACTCCTGGCCTCAAGTGATCTGCCCACCTTGGCCTCCCAAAGTGCTGGGATTGCAAGCGTGAACTACTACTGCAGCTGGCCAGTAGTGTAGCATTTTGGTTTATGTTTTATGTGTGAGACATTTTATATGAGTGTTGTTTAATTCTTGTGTTGGATATTCTATTTCTTTTTTAAAAATAAAAATCCTGTTTATTCAGTGAATCACTTCAGCCTGTGGCAGTAATTTTGAATCCAATTCTATCAATCATCAAATTGTATAGTCCATCCACGAATTTGATAAGCATGCTGTGTCTTATCTAATTGCCTTAGCTGAAACCTACAGTACAATTTTTGTTTTTGGCTGAAGAGTCTTGCTCTGTTGCCCTAGCTAGAGTGCAGTGGCATGATCTTGGCTCACTGCAACCTCTGCCTAGGGAAGAGTGTATTTCCACATTCAGCCAATAAGCAAAATTCATTTTCTTGCAGCTATAGGACTTGTTGCTGGCTGTTGCTGGAGGCTGTGCTCAACTCCTAGAAACTACCTGCAGGTTTTGTGTTTTTTTTTTTTTTTTTTTTTTTGAGACGGAGTTTCACTCTTGTTACTCAGTCTGGAGTACAATGGCGTGACCTTCGCTCATCACAACCTCCGCCTCCCGGGTTCAAGTGATTCTTTTGCCTCAGCCTCCCGAGTAGCTGGGATTACAGGCATTCGCCACCATGCCCAGCTAATTTTTTATTTTGTTTTGTTTTGAGACAGTTTTGCTCTTGTCGCCCAGACTGAAGTGCAGTGGTGTGATCTTGGCTCACTGCAATCTCTGCCTCCTGGGTTCAAGCAATTCTCCTGCCTTAACTTCCCGAGTAGCTGGGATTACAGGCACCTGCCACCATGCCCGGCTAATTTTTTGTGTTTTTAGTAGAGACTGGGTTTCGCCATGTTGGGCAGGCTGGTCTCGAACTCCTCACCTCAGGTGATCCGCCCATGTTGGCCTCTCAAAGTGCTGGGATTACAGGCGTGAGCCACTGCACCTGGCCTCCCTTCCATCTTATAATGCAACATGATAAAGCTTAACATGTTCCATTAAAAGATAAATGCTTAAGGAATACAGCCCTTTGTTCCACAGCAGATAGTGATGGTGAATTTGGAGCTGAGATGGATAAATTGGTAACTGGCATGTTCACCGTTTTGCCTGGTCAGCATCCACATGTGCCCATCTACACACACTTTGATTCTCTTATGATGATTAAGTCTGCATTTCCACTTAACAAGATTGAAGGGAGAATTTCTCACTCCTAAGTGAGAAGGTGCACAGCCCCTCATCACAGGTCATATTAATTTCTTTTTTTTTTGGAATGGATTCTCACTCTTTCACCCAGACTGGAGTGCAGTGGTGCGATCTCAGCTCTCCACAACCTCCGCCTCCCAGGTTCAAGTGATACTCCTGCCCCAGCTTCCCGAGTAGCTGGGATTAAAGGCGTGCTCCGCCATGCCCAGGTAATTTTTTTTTTTTTTTTTTTTTTTTTTTTGAGACGGAGTCTCGCTCTGTCGCCCAAGCTGGAGTGCAGTGGCCGGATCTCAGCTCACTGCAATCTCCACCTCCCGGGTTCACGCCATTCTCCTGCCTCAGCCTCCCGAGTAGCTGGGACTACAGGCGCCCGCCACCTCGCCCGGCTAGTTTTTTGTACTTTTCTTTAGTAGAGACGGGGTTTCACCGTGTTAGCCAGGATGGTCTCGATCTCCTGACCTTGTGATCCGCCCGCCTCGGCCTCCCAAAGTGCTGGGATTACAGGCTTGAGCCACCGCGCCCGGTCATGCCCAGGTAATTTTTGTATTTTTAGTAGACACAGTGTTTCATCATGTTGGCCAGGCTGGTCTCGAACTCCTCATCTTAGGTGATGTGCCAGCCTTGGCCTTCCAAAGTGCTGGGATTACAGGTGTGAGCCACCACACCTGAAGCCATGTTAATGTCTACTGAAATTTTGTCATATTCTCCTTGAATATTCTGTTACCTGAAGACTAAATTTTAAATTTGAGTCTTCATGAGCACCGGGTGCAGTGGCTCATGCCTGTAATCCCAGCACTTTGGGAGGCTGAGGTGGGCTGATCACGAGGTCAGGAGATGGAGACCATCCTGGCTAACACAGTGAAACCCCGTCTCTACTAAAAATACAAAAAAAAATTAGCCAGGTGTGATGGCGGGCGCCTGTAGTCCCAGCTACCCAGAAGGCTGAGGCAGGAGAATGGCGTGAACCTGGGAGGCAGAGCTTGCAGTGAGCCAAGATCTCACCACTGCACTCCAGCCTGGGCAACAGAGCGAGACTTGAGTCTCAAAAAAAAAATATATATATATATATATATATATATATATAAATTTAACCTCTAGTAACTTATATATAAAATAGAAAAGAGAAGTGAATGGTTGGTTTATATAAATACATGCTTAGAAATTAACATGTATACATAAAAATCAAAGAGAAAACTTGGGACTGGATGTGGTGGCTCATGCCTGTAATCCCAGCACTTTCGGAGGCCGAGACTTGTGGATCACTTGAAGTCAGGGGTTTGAGAGCAGTCTGGCCTACATGGTGAAACCCTGTCTCTATGGAAAATATTAGTTGGGTGTGGTAGTAGGCACCTGAAATCCCAGCTACTTTGGAGGGTGAGGCAGGAGAATTGCTTGAATCTGGGAGGTGGAGTTTTCAGTGAACTGAGATTGCGCCACTGCACTCCTGCTTGGGCAACAGAGAGAGATTCTGTCTCAAAAAAGCTAAAACAGAAAACCTGCCAAACTACTGAAGTTCTTGTTTCTGTCGTTGATCTTGAAGTTATAGTTGATATCCATGGTTTTACTTTTTCAGTGAACATTTTTTGTATTTTCCTTGCCCTCAGCCAGAAACTCTGCAGCTCTGGGTTCTGTACCTGATGGAGTGACTCAAACCTTCATTGTGAAAGGATCTTGGTCCTCCATGTTCCTTCCTTTTTTTCTATTGTAATTTTTTGTTAATCTTTCTAAGTGGTATGGAAGTGCTAGGAGGTTCTAGACATCATCCTTTTCGTCTCAGTTGTGTAGCAGTACCCCAGTTTCCCTTTGGTAATTGAGATTAATCCCTTCAGTTAATAGATTATTCCCTCTCACATCCTTCTTTTTCTTTTTCTTCTTGGTTTAATGGATATGAAACTCATAAGGGCCAGATGTTAATCTCACTTTCCAATGTGTTGGAACCAAATAGTTGCCCCTTGGGAAGCATTCCCCATTATGGACTCAGATCTCTAAATTACACTGCTCTACATTGCTGGGATTGGAAGCAAAATTTTTGTCATGGAGCTAATTCTGCCTTCACCCATCAATTCCTGAGCCTGTTTGTTCTGACTGTGGTGAGATAGTAGCATCTAATGATCTCTGATTCAGAGCATACACTGTGTCTTGTGAAACAGAATCCAACTCTTTCAGAGGTTGTCTCCTAGTTGGCCCTCTATCTGAATTTTCAGCAAGCCATTTCACCTTTCATATAGACTAGCCGCTTCTGAGTGATGGGGTGTGTGATGAGACTAGTTGATGATAGGGACATGTTCCCACTGTTGCACTTCCTTTGCAGTGAAATGGGTTCCTTGATGAAAGACAGTATTGTGTGAATGCTGTGACTACAGTGAAAGCATTTTGTGAGTGCATGGATGATGCATTGTATAGGCAGACGCCTAGTGGATTTGCCTCTCCCCTATACAAATCTGTCTCTATACAAATGCTATATGGATTTGCTTCTCTACTAGTTAGGCTTCTGGCAAATCCATATCCAGAACATGAGTCTGTTCCAGTGAGGATGAATCTTAGTCACCTTCATGATAGGAGTGGTCCAATGTAATCATCTTGCCACCAGATGGCTCCCCTGGTCACTCTAGAAATTAATGCCCTTGGTTCAAGACTAACCTGGGCAACATGGTGAAACCCCATCTCTACAAAAACAAAAAATCAAACCACGCTCCCCAGAAGCCCCCCAAATTAGCCAGGCTTGGTGATATACACCTGTAGTCCTAGCTACTCAGGAGCATGAGGCAGAAAGATTGCTTGAGTCCAGGAGATTGAGGCTGTAGTGAGCCGTGTTCATGCCACTGCACTCCAGCCTGGGTGACAGAATGAGACCCTGTCCCCCTCCCCCCAAAAGAAAAGAAAAAAGAAATCAATTCCCTTATATATTCAGTTTTGGTTTTTGATTTTAGCAGATTAAGCACCTAGCAGTAGCGTTAGCTGCATCAGCTTTGGTCAATGGAAGTCCATACTGTTGAGCCATAGTAGCGTTTATCCCTGTTTTTATGACCATCTTATTCAAGGGCCTATGGAGCAAACATTGGGGTGGCAGGGGAAAACAATTGACTTCTATATAGAGTATCATTTTGTCCATCTGATTATTAAGAGTCTCATTTCTAGTGGATTGCCTTTGCTGGACATTTATGTGGGACACAAATATCTTCACAGCCCATGTCCTTTAAGAGTGATCTATCCATGTATATTTTTCTAGACTTACCAGTCTTGTTCCATATACATCCTTGGTCATTCAGTGAAACCACTAGCAACTGCTCATGGATCATTGTTTACGTGTCCTTCTGGCCGTGTCCTCCAGACCCAGATAGTCAAATACACTGTGAGAAGTTCTGCCACTGGGATGCTATTCTTTTTTTTTTTTTTTTTTTTTTTTTTTGAGACCGAGTCTTGCTCTGTCGCCCGTGCTGGAGTGCAGTGGCCGGATCTCAGCTCACTACAGTCTCCGCCTCCTGGGTTCACGCCATTCTCCTGCCTCAGCCTCCCGAGTAGCTGGGACTACAGGCGCCCGCCACCTCGCCCGGCTAGTTTTTTGTACTTTTTAGTAGAGACGGGGTTTCACCGTGTTAGCCAGGATGGTCTCGATCTCCTGACCTTGTGATCCGCCCATCTCGGCCTCCCAAAGTGCTGGGATTACAGGCTTGAGCCACCGCGCCTGGCCTCTTTTTTTTTTTTTTTTTTGAGACGGAGTCTCGCTCTGTCACCCAGGCTGGAGTGCAGTGGCCGGATCTCAGCTCACTGCAAGCTCCGCCGCCCAGGTTTGCGCCATTCTCCTGCCTCAGCCTCCCGAGTAGCTGGGACTACAGGCGCCCGCCAACACGCCCGGCTAGTTTTTTTTTTTTTTTGTATTTTTTAGTAGAGACGGGGTTTCATCATGTTAGCCAGGATGGTCTCCATCTCCTGACCTCGTGATCAGCCCGTCTCGGCCTCCCAAAGTGCTGGGATTACAAACTTGAGCCACCGCGCCCGGCTGGGATGCTATTCTTATCTGAAAGATATTACAGTCTTTTGGCATCATTGTTCAGCTGAGCTGTTGTGTTCATGCTCCCACTTTTGGATGGTGCTAGCATATTGTGCAGACACATCTGTAAACAGGCCTTGTCTCAGATAGGCATAAGAAATACCTCAGGAAGCCACAGGCATGGATTGAGGGAAATGAGGCAGTGCGAATGGAGCTTGTGTTGAGTCTTTGCCATTTGTTGGTGCAGTTTACTTGTACTCGCTGAAACTTCTAGAGCTCAATATCTTCTGTGCCATTTCCATTTGATGAAAGATTGCTGCTGCATTTGCCCCAAACTTGGAGTTTTGTTGGTCAGACAACCTCGAGTTCATGGTAGGAAGCTCAGGCCACTTGGTCACTTGATGTACCATGTACAACTTCTATGTTGAACCCAGTGGTAATTGTTTACTCAAAAGAAGACTAGTTTCCTGCAGAAGAAGGAATATATGTATTCTGAACTACTGCTGTGATTTTCCTACTGGTGCTTGCTAGAGGCTTCCAGCAACTATTATTTACTATGGATACTTTGAGTATCATTGTATCTGGTGGATTATTTTGACCAAGTGCTTACAAATCTTGTACTGCAGGCTGAACTTGGTGCACTGCAATCACTTGGTGTTCACTCACTTGTAAGCATTATGACCAACTCTGTAGATGGGTTGAAGCACATTGAAATGTGGTATATGCTGTCTAAAGAATTTTATTTTATTTATTTTTATTTTTTTAGACAGTGTCTCGCTCTGTCACCCAGGCTGGAGTGCAGTGGCACAGTCTCAGCTCACTGCAGCCTCTGCCTCCTGGATCCAAGTGATTCTCCTGCCTCAGCCTCCTGAGTAGCTGGGACTACAGACGTGTGCCACTACGCCCAGCTGACTTTTTTGTATTTTTAGTAGAGATGGGGTTTCACCATGTTAGCCAGGATAGTCTCAATCTCCTGACCTTGTGATCTGCCCACCTCGGCCTCCCAAAGTGCTGGGATTACAGGCATGAGCCACCGTGCCTGGCGAAGAATCTTATAGATTTGCCAAGTGTTGCACCTAATTTTGGGGAGCACTTACTAGGAGTGACACCTTGGAGGGGATATCTTGATATGGTCTAGACAACTGAACCCTCAAATCTTTGTTGATTGGATGGGGCATGGTGGCTCAGGCCTGTAACTCTAACACTTTAGGAGGCCGAGGCAGGCAGATTGCTTGAGGCCAGGAGTTCAAGACCAGCCTGGCCAACGTAGTAAGATCCCATCTCTACCAAAAAATGGTTAAAAGAAAAAAAAATTGCCTGGCGTGGTAGTATACACCTGTCATCCTAGATGCTTGGGAGGCTGAGGTGGATCACTTGAGCTTAGGAGGTGGAGGTTATGGTGAGCCATGATCACACCACTGCACTCCAGCCTGGGCAACAGAGCAAGACGCTGTCTCAACAAAACAAAACAAAACCAACTTTGTTGATTTAGCTGGCTCTTGAATCTCCCATCCTCTACTTTGTAGCCTGTAAAGGTATCCAAACTATTTACTGTTTCCTGTTCATGGGATCTAATATACAAAATATTATCAATGTGATGGAGTGTTACAAAGTTTTGTGTAATGTCAAAACCTCTGAAGACTCTATTTTGATGGAAAACAGGAGAATTGATACAAGTTATGATAGTTCCCCGTAATTCTCCAAAGTCCATGTGACTTCTGCACAATCCTGAGTGGTGTGTTACCTAGGTCTGGTGATTGGGTGAGAGACTGTAAATCTCCCCTGTGGTGACTCTTACCAGGTTTTTGGCCATTAGACTTGAGATTTCTTGTTACATAGATCAAGCAATATTCCAAGACTCACATTGGCAAACTATGGCTAGTCTTCAACCTGTTTTTGTAAATTATAATTGGAACAGAACAACCATGTTCATTTGTTTACATATTTTCTGAGGCTTCTTTCATACTACTAAGGCAGAGTCGAGTATTTGTAACAGAAACTGTGGCTCACAAAGTATAACATTTACTATATGTCCCATTACAACAAGATTTATTAATCCCTGTTGTAGTAGGGTGCTTATCTGTTTCATCCTAGGGACGAAATGTGATCAGTTTGCTAACAACAATGATCTCTGCAGGCCAAAGCATTCCAATTATTGGTACATTCAGTGTGCCCTTGACATTCGATGTAGCCTTGTTGTCTTGGATAGTTAAGTGCTACCCACTTGATTTTTGGCACTCAAGGTTGTCATCATCCCCATTGAAACAGGGAACTCATCTCAGTGATTGTATCTCCTATAGTCTTAACAAATGTATAAAGGAGAATAAACAGAACTTTTCAAGAATGGAGGTACTCCCTTCAATTACCTATTTCTGAATGGCTTTGTGAAGAGGGTGTCTTCTGGGCCCTCAATGTAGGTTGAAGAAGGGAAGCTGTGCAGATCACATGTGATAAATCCAGTGCAACCTTCCTATGTGTCTAGGATTCCCTCCTTTGTGTTAGCCAGGGAAGCTCTTACATACTAACCCTGTGAACTAGGTCATGAGTACAAGTTTCAGTCATCCAACCAGTTTAGCTATTAGAATCATGCCGTGGTCCATTAGCTAATATGTAAAATTCAAAATGTCTAGTAAGTACCTGTATTAGGCTATTCTCACATTGCTATAAATAAATACATGAGACTGGGTAATTTATAAAGAAGTTCCCAGCTGCCCAACTGTCTGGGAAGTGAAGAGCGCCTCTACCTAGCCGCTGCCCCGTCTGGCAAGGGATGAGTGCCTCTGCCCATTGCCCCACTGTCTGGAAAGTGAGGAGCCTCTCTGCCTGGCTGTTCACCATCTGGTAGGTGAGGAGCGCCTCTGCCCAGCTGCTGCCCTGTCTGGAAAGTGAGGAGCGCCTCTACCTGGCCGCCGCCCTGTCTGGGAAGTGAGGAGCCCCTCTGCCTGGCCGCCACCCTGTCTGGGAAGTGAGGAGCGCCTCTGCCTGGCCGCCACCCTGTCTGGGAAGTGAGGAGTGACTCTGCCTGGTCACTGCACCATCTAGGAAGTGAGGAGTGCCTCTGCCCGGCCGCCCCGCCATCTGGGAAGCGAGAGCACCTCTGCCCAGCTGCCCCACTGTCTGGAAAGTGAGGAGTGACTCTGCCTGGTCACTGCACCGTCTAGGAAGTGAGGAGTGCCTCTGCCCAGCCGCCCCGCCATCTGGGAAGCGAGGAGCACCTCTGCCTGGCCACCCCACTGTCTGGGAAGTGAGGAGCGCCTCTGTCGAGCTACTGTGCAACCCTCCAAGTGTGAAATGGTAGCCTTGTGTGTGATCTTTCTGCCCTCCCCAAGTTTGCATTTTCAACATTAAAGTTTATTTTTTTAATTAAAAGTTTTAAATTGGAGAATAAAAAAGTAAGTTTAATTGGCTCACAGTTCTGCAGGTTGTACAGGAAGCATAGTGACTTCTGCATCTGGGGAGGCCTCTGGAAGCTTTCAGTCATGGCAGAAGGTGAAGCAGGAGTAGGTACATCTTATATGGCAGGAGCCAGGAGAAAGGGAGAATGATGGGAGATGCTGTACACTTTTAAATGGCCAGTTCATGAGGACAGTATGAAAGGAGATGGTGCTAAACCATTCATGAGAAATCTGCCCCCATGATCCTGTCATCTCTCACCAGACCTCACCTCCAACACTGGGGAACTATAGTTCGACATGAGATTTGGTGGGGACACATATCCAAACCATATCAGTGCTCCATATCAATGAATTTGGGCCTATTTAACGTTACATTTTAACCTTCTTGATCTAATACCCTTAGAATCCATCCCATACACGTTCCCTTGTTTTCTTGTGATACGTTATCAGAGTTGGAATTTTTTTGTTGTGTGAGCTTTTTTCTCTTGCATTATGTTGTATATCTTTGCCCCTGGATTTTGGACTAGTTATGACTCTAGTGATAAAAATAAGTGATTATGGTGTGGGTCTTGAGGAGAATATATATTACCTTCCAAGGTATCTGGACCAAATGAGATTGTCACAAATTTCAAGCAGAAGGCTTTCTCCTCAGAAACCAAAAGGTAAGCTATATCCCTGGCAAGGGAGGCTCAAAGTGTCTTAGGTTGTGTTAGTCTCTTTATTGTTGCTGATATAATACCTGAGTAATTTATAAAGAAAAGAGGTTTCTTTGGCTCAGGATTCTAGTGACTGGAAAGTTCAAGAGCATGGCCCCAGCATCTGCTCTGCTTCTGATGAGGCTCACATGCTGCAGCAAAACATGGTGGAGAGGCAGAAGAGGAAGCAGGCTTGTGCAAAAGGGATCAAACACAAACAGCAGCCTTGCTTTGTAACAGTTAGCTCCTGTGGGCACTAATCCAGTTCTGTGTGAGCTAAAATTCACTTCTGCCTGACAGCATTAATCAGTTTATGTGGGATCCACCCCCATGACCCAAACATCTCATTAGGCCCCTCCTCCCAGTGCTGTGATATTGAGGACCAAGCCTCAACAGGAGTTGTGATAGGGACAGACCACATCCAAATCATAACAGGGGTTTAAGATCATGTCTTTCATCTGGATCCAACCAGATGTCTTCATTCCAGGTTCCATATTGTCATTCTTCCCTGAATACATTATACATTTTTAAAAATTCATATTTTCTTGATGCCTTAGCATTCTAACAAGCAGGCTGTGAGCTCCCCGCTCAAGTGACAAGATGTCCCAGTATGATAAGGTACTTATGCTATAAGTTCTTCTGTTGGCCCTCCCCTGACCATGACCTAGTAACATTCAAATGCACCAATGAAATCTAATGCCTTTTGCTTTAGTACTATACCTCAAGCCCCAGTAAAGGCAGTTGCCCTCAAGGGAGGCTTCTCTCTCAGCTCCCTACCTGCTTGTCAGAGCCTCCTGCTTTGGTCCTCCTCCAGCATGGCCCCCTCCATGGCATGGCATGCCTCCCTCTCTAGGATCTATGAGTGTAATAAATCCTTTAATTTCATGAGCCTCTCCAAGTGTAATTGCAAGAGTGTGTTGGAGGGATCCTGAAAGATCCTACAAAAGTTACTTAGTGCCCCATTTACAACACAGTTGGCAAAAAGGGTGAGATCACTTTGAACTGGGGTGGAAAGTCCCTTGTAAGTGCCCTTTGACCTTTCGTGGCTTGCTGATTTTCTGTATAAGTAAAACGCTTATTACTCTAGAAATGCTTGTTCCTTGGTGCTGAGAAGAACTAGCGCTCAGACAAAGAATTTTCTCAGCAAGGCAATTTACTTTCTGCAGAAAGGGTGCTCCTCACAGATGGAACAATGGTGAGAGGACACACAAACAAAGGAGGGAAGCAATTTTTATCTCTTATGGAGCTTTTCCCTGCTACTGTGTCCTGTCTTTATTGGCTGGAGCTGGACCGCACAATCTAAGCTAAACCTAATGGGCTAATAACTTAAAACTTTCCTAAAGGTAAGGGCAAGGGAGAACAAAGGAAAAGGAAGTTGCTTATGAAAAGACTTAGAGAAGTAGTAACATTTCCAAATAAGGAAGGGGCATAAGCTGTGAGTTGGGACATGCCTGAACATGTCTAGAACAAGTATCTTGGTTAAAGTACAAGGACATAGAATGTACTCATTCCCTTATATCTAACAGCTACATAGGATAGGGCCTAACAAAGAGTTATTAGCACAAAGAAAGGAGGCTTGAAGGAAGTTAATCTTTAAAAGAAACTGTTATTTCTTTTTTGTTTTTTGAGACAGAGTCTCACTCTTGTTGCCCAGGCTAGAGTACGGTGGCATGATCTCGGCTCACTGCAACCTCCACCTCCTGGGTTCAAGTGATTCTCCTGCCTCGGCCTCCCAAGTATCTGGGATTACAGGCACCTGCCACCACGCTTGGCTCATTTTTGTATATTTACTAGAGATGGGGTTTTGCCATATTGGCCAGGCTGGTTTAGAACTCCTGACCTCAGGTTGTAGCAGGACGAGCTGCAGACAAAACCCCTCAGACACCGAGTTTTGGAAGGAAGGGCTTTATTCAGCTGGGAGCGTCGGCAAGCTACCATCTTAAAATCTGAGCTCCCTGAGTGCACAATTTCTGTCCCTTTTAAGGGCTCGCAACACTAAAGATTTCACATGAAAGGGTCGTGATTGATTGAGCAATCTAGGGGGTACATGACAGGGGCTGCATGCACTGGTAGTCAGAGTGAAACAAAACAGAGCAGGGAGTTTCACAATGTTCTTCCACACAGTGTCTGTAATCTGTGGATAACATCAGTTGCTAAGTCATGAGTTGATTTTTAACTACTAGGTTCAGGCCAGGCAGGCCCAAGCCTGGTTTCGGGTCTGGTTTTGGGTCTGGTGCCTGGTGCCGGGCTCCCTGCCTTTGGTTTCACTTCCTTGTTTCTTCTTAGAACAGGTACTGAGTATAAAACAATATAAAACAATATGAGAGGGTCTCGCTCTTCCCTCAAGGTGATCCACCTGCCTCAGCCTCTGAAAGTGCTGGGATTACAGGCCTGAGTCATGGCACCCAGCCTAGAAGAAAATATTATTTCTAACACTTACGATTCATTCTTTAACAAGAAGGGAAACTTTGAAGAGGAACTTTACTTTCCACTCTGTACCATTTGGGAAGGCTGCCTGTCTTGTAGGAGTTTATGTGTATTGTTGTGCCATGCTTTGTGTTGTCCCTTCCAAGTGTTGGCCTGAAGTCTTTGTCATAAAGTTTGGACCCTGTGCTAGTACCAGTCATGCACCCCAGGATACTGCTTACCAGCCATGATCCCAGGAAGAGGGGTGATTATCCTGTTCTTCTCCAGGATCTGGAGTCATTTGTTCATGTGAATTGGGCATTTCTTAGCACATATACAAGTGACTGATTTGAAGAAGGGACCCTGGCAATAGAATTGCACTCCTCTTTTGTATATTTGCACCAACTGCACCTTGCTAGGTGCCTCCTATGTTGCGATGCTATTCTGGTTTGGTGCTGATGCTCCCTGCCCCTGCCAGCTCCATGGGTTATGGCAGATGCCTTTCATGGAGAATGGCAGCTCATTAAAAAAATGAATGGAAGGAGTACTTGATCCCTCTCCCCCTAAGATACTTGAGCATGTTTCTCAACTTATTTGAGGTTACAAATATTTTGGGCCCGGGCTTGGTGGCTCATGCCTGTAATCCCAGTACTTTGGGAGATCGAGGCGGGAGGATCACTGGAGGCCAGGAGTTCAAGACCAGTGTGGCCAACATGGCAAAACCCTGTCTCTACAAAAGTACAAAAATTAGCTGGGTGTGGTAGTGCATGCCTGTCATCCCAGCTACTAGGGAGACTGAGGCATGAGAATTGCTTGAACCTGGGAGGTGGAGGTTGCAGTGAGCTGAGATCACACTATTGCCCTCTAGAGTAGGTGACAGAGTGAGACTTTGTCTCTAAAAAAAAAAAAATATTTTGGTTAATGTTCTTCAGCACCTTTTGTTTTTCTTCTTCTTCTTTTTGAGATGCAGTCTTGCTCTGTCGTCCAGGCTGGAGTGCAGTGGTGTGGTCTCATCCTTTTTCTGCATCTGTTGACAAGATCATATGATTCTTATACTTAATTCTGTTAATGTGGTACTAATCACATTGATTTGCATATGTTGAACCATCCATGCATTCCAGGGATAAATCCTACTTGATCATTATGAATGATAATTTTAATGTACTGTTGAATTCAGCTTTCTAGTATTTTGTTGAGGATTTTTGCATCTGTATACATTTGGGATATTGGCCTGTAAGTTTCTTTGTAGCATCCTTCTTCAGTTTTTTGGAATAATTTCAGAAGGATTGGTTTAGATATTCTTAGATGTCTTATGTAATTCAACCACGAAGCAGTCAAGTCCTTTTGGTGTGTGTTTGATGGGAGGTTTTTAGTTAGTGATTCGGTCTCCTTCTTCATTATTGGTCTGTTCAGATTTTCTCCTTTTTAGTATTTAGTGTTCGGTAGGTTGTGTGTGTCTAGAAATTTGTACATCTCTGCTAGGTTATCCAGTTTGTTGGCATGTGATTGTTCCAAGTAGTCTTACAATCCTTCGTATTTCTGTAGTTAACAGTTGTAATGTTTCCTCTCTCATATCTGATTTTGAGTGTTCTTTTTTTATTTCTTTTTGAGAAAAGGTCTTGCTCTTGCCTGTGCTGGAGTGCAGTGCTGCAGTCATGGCTCACTGCAACCTTGACCTCCTGGTCTCAAGTGATCCTCCCACCTCAGTCTCCTGAGTAGCTAGGACTATAGGTTTGTGCTACCATGCCTACCTGGCTGGCTGGCTGGCTGGCTGGCTTTCTTACTTTCTTTGTTTCTTTCTTTGTTTCTTTCTTTCTCTTTCTTTCTTTCTTTCTTTCTTTCTTTCTTTCTTTCTTTCTTTCTTTCTTTCTTTCTTTCTTTTTCTTTCTTTCACTCATTCATTTATTTTTATTATACTTTAAGTTCTAGGGTACATGTGCACAACATGCAGGTTTGTTACGTGTGTATACATGTGCCATGTTGGTTTGCTGCACCCATTAACTCGTCATTTACATTAGGTGTTTCTCCTAATGCTATCCTTCCCCCATCCCCACACCCCACGACAGGCTCCAGTGTGTGATGTTCCTCACCCTGTGTCCAAGTGTTCTCATTGTTCAATTCTCACCTATGAGTGAGAACATGCGGTGTTTGGTTTTCTGTCCTTGTGATACTTTGCTGAGAATGATGGTTTCCAGCTGCATCTTTGTCCCTACAAAGGACATGAACTCATCCTTTTTTGTGGCTGCATAGTATTCCATGGTGTATATGTGCCACATTTTCTTAATCCAGTCTGTCACTGATGGACATTTGGGTTGGTTCCAAGTCTTTGCTATTGTGAATAGTGCCACAATAAACATACGTGTGCATGTGTGTTCATAGCATCATGATTTATAATCCTTTGAGTATATACCCAATAATGGGATGGCTGGGTCAAATGGTATTTCTAGTTCTAGATCCTTGAGGAATCGCCACACTGTCTTCCACAATGGTTGAACTAGTTTACAGTCCCACCAACAGTGTAGAAGTGTTCCTTCTTCTCCACATCCTCTCCATCACCTGTTGTTTCCTGACTTTTTAATGATCGCCATTCTAACTGGTGTGAGATGGTATATCTCATTGTGGTTTTAATTTGCATTTCTCTGATGGCCAGTGATGATGAGCATTTTTTTCATGTGTCTGTTGGCTACATAAATGTCTTCTTTTGAAAAGTGTGTGTTCATATCCTTTGCCCACTTTTTGATGGGGTTGTTTGATTTTTTTTCTTGTAAGTTTGTTTAAGTTCTTTGTAGATTCTGGATATTAGCCCTTTGTCAGATGAGTAGATTGCAAAAATTTTCTCCTATTCTGTAGGTTGCCTGTTCACTCTGATGGTAGTTTCTTTTGCTGTGCAGAAGCTCTTTAGTTTAATTAGATCCCTTTTGTCTATTTTGGCTTTTGTTGCCATTGCTTTTGGTGTTTCAGACGTGAAGTCCTTGCCCATGCCTATGTCCTGAATGGTATTGCCTAAGTTTTCTTCTAGGGTTTTTATGGTTTTAGGTCTAACATTTAAGTCTTTGCTCTGCCGCCCAGGCTGGAGTGCAGTGGCTGGATCTCAGCTCGCTGCAAGCTCCGCCTCCCGGGTTCAGGCCATTCTCCTGCCTCAGCCTCCCACGTAGCTGGGACTACAGGCGCCCGCCACATCGCCCGGCTAGTTTTTTGTATTTTTTAGTAGAGACGGGGTTTATCGTGTTAGCCAGGATGCAGTCGATCTCCTGACCTCGTGATCCGCCCGTCTCGGCCTCCCAAAGTGCTGGGATTACAGGCTTGAGCCACTGCGCCTGCCTTTTTTTTTTTTTTTTTTTTTTTTTTGAGACGCAGTCTCGCTCTGTCGCCCAGGCTGGAGTGCAGTGGCCGGATCTCAGCTCACTGCAAGCTCTGCCTCCCGGGTTTATGCCATTCTCCTGCCTCAGCCTCCCGAGTAGCTGGGACTACAGGCACCCGCCACCTCGCCCAGCTAGTTTTTTGTATTTTTTAGTAGAGACGGGGTTTCACCGTGTTAGCCAGGATGGTCTCCATCTCCTGACCTCGTGATCCGCCCATCTCGGCCTCCCAAAGTGCTGGGATTACAGGCTTGAGCCACCGCGCCCGGCCTAACATTTAAGTCTTTAATCCATCCTGAATTAATTTTTGTATAAGGTGTAGGGAAGGGATCCAGTTTCAGCTTTCTACATATGGCTAGCAAATTTTCCCAGCACCGTTTATTAAATAGGGAATCGTTTCCCCATTTCTTGTTTTTGTCAGATTTGTCAAAGATCAGGTGGTTGTAGATGGGTGGTGTTATTCTGAGGCCCCCTTTTTTTCTTTTGAGATAAGCTCTGGCTGTATTGCCCAGGTGGAGTGCAGTGGCATGATCTCGGCTCACTGCCGCCTCTCTCTCCTGGGCTCAAGCTATCCTCCTACCTCAGCCTCCTGAATAGCTGGGACTACAGGCATGCACTGCCACACCCAACTAATTTTTGTATTTTTTGTAGAGAGGATTTTACTGTGTTGCCTAGGCTGGTCTCGGACTCCTGAGCTCAAGCAATCTGCCTACCTTGGCCTCCCAAAATGCTGAGATTACAGGTGTGAGCCACCATGCCCAGTCCCAGCTATTTTTTAAAACATTTTTTGTATAGATAAGGACCTTGCTATGTTGCTCAGACTGGCCTTGAATTCCTGGGCTCAAGTGATCCTTTTACCTCAGCCTCCCAAAGTGCTGCAATTGCAGGTGTGAACCACTGTGCCCAGCCTTTTTTTTTTCTCTTCACTCCTTAGTCTATCTAAAGGTTTGTTCATTTTTTTTTTTTTTTTTTTTTTTTTTTTTGGTGACGGAGTCTCGCTCTATCGCCCAGGCTGGAGTGCAGTGGCCGGATCTCAGCTCACTGCAAGCTCTGCCTCCCGGGTTTACGCCATTCTCCTGCCTCAGCCTCCCGAGTAGCTGGGACTACAGGCGCCCGCCACCTCGCCCGGCTAGATTTTTGTATTTTTTAGTAGAGACGGGGTTTCACCATGTTTGCCAGGATGGTCTCGATCTCCTGTCCTCGTGATCCGCCTGTCTCGGCCTCCCAAAGTGCTGGGATTACAGGCGTGAGCCACCGCGCCCGACCTGTTCATCTTTTCAGAAAACTTTTCAGTTCCTTTATTTTTTGTGTTGTTTTTCTAGTTTCATTTATTTCAGTTCTGGTCTTTATTATTTCCTTCCTTCTGCTAATTTTGAGCTTAGTTCTTATTGTTCCTCTGAGTCCTCAAGGTGCAGTGTTAGGGTGTTTACTTGTGATTTTCTTTTTTCATATAGGCATTATTGCTATTAATTGCCCTCTTAAATCCTTTGCTTGTCAGGTGTGTGTTACTTCGTTTCCACTTATTTGTGAATTTTCTAATTTTCTTCCTATTATTGATTTCTATTTTCATACAGCTGTAGTCAGAAAAGATGTTTGAGGCCGGGCGCGGTGGCCCAAGCCTGTAATCCCAGCACTTTGGGAGGCCGAGACGGGCGAATCACGAGGTCAGGAGTTCGAGACCATCCTGGCTAACATGGTGAAACCCTGTCTCTACTAAAAAATACAAAAAACTAGCCGGGCGAGGTGGCGGGCGCCTGTAGTCCCAGCTACTCAGGAGGCTGAGGCAGGAGAATGGCGTGAACCCGGGAGGCGGAGCTTGCAGTGAGCTGAGATCCGGCCACTGCACTCCAGCCCGGGCGACAGAGTGAGACTCCGTCTCAATAAAAAAAAAAAAAAGAAAAAAAAGAAAAGATGTTTGATATGATTCTAACCTTCTTAAATTTATTAAGACTTGCTTTGTTGTTTTGTAGCCTAACATATGATCTATCTTGGATAATGTTCTGTGTGCACTTGAGAAGAATGTGTATTTTGCTGCTGTTGGATGAAATGTTCTGTTTATGTTGTTAGATTGTTTTGGTCTAAAGTGTAGTTCTAGTCTAATGTTTCTTCATTGATTTTCTGTCTGAATCGTCTGTCCATTGTTGAAAGTAGAGTATTAAAGTCCCCTATTATTTTATTGCAATCTATCTCTGTTTTCAGATCTATTATTAATTTGCTTTATATATTTATGTGCTCTGTTGTTGTTGGCATATGTAGTCATCCTTTGGAATCTGTGGGGGATTTGTTTCAGAATAACCCCGCTTCCTGTAACCCCTCCCCCACCTATGGATACCAAAATTTAGGCGTGTTCAAGTCTCTTATTAAATGGTGTTGTATTTGTTTGAAAATCATGTGCATCCTCTCATATACTTTAAAACATCTTTAGGTTACTGTAATACTTAAAGTAAATGCTATGTAAATAGTTGTTTTGCTGTATTATTTGGGGAATAATGAGAAGGGAAAATATCTGCACATGCATAATATAGTTGGACCTATGCGTTTTTTTTTTCTGGGTATTTTCAATCTATGGCAGGTTGAATCTACCCTAATAAAGTGGAGATGTGGTAACCATGAATTCAGATGGCCAGTTGTATATTTATAATTATTCTTACTGATGAGTAGATCCCTTTATTATCATATAACGACCTTTGTGTTCTGTTATGGTTTTTGGCTTAAAGTTTACTTTGTCTGATACAAGTAATACTTAACCTAGCTGTCTTTTAGTTTCTGTCTGCGTGGAGTGTTTTTTTTCCCCCATCCTTTTGTTTTTAATTTATGTATGTCCTTAAGGGTGCAGTGAGTCCCTTGTAAACAACATATCATTTGTGTCTTTGTTTGTTTTTTTAATCCACTTGGCCATTCTGTCTTTGAATTGAACAATTTAGTATGTGTGCATTCAGGGTAATCGTTGTAGGTAAGTACCTACCTTGGGAAAAAAGAGCCCAGGCTGGAGAACAGTTGTGTGATCTTGGCGTGATCTTGGCTCACTGCAACTGTTGCCTGCCGGGTTCAAGCGATTCTCCTGCCTCGTTCAAGGAATTCTCATGCCTCAGCCTCCTGAGTAGCTGGGATTACAGGTGCCTGCCATCATGCCTGGCTGATTTTTGTATTTTTAGTAGAGACAAGGTTTCACTGTGCTGGCCATGGCTAGTCTTGAACTTCTGGCCTCAAGTGATCCGCCTGCCTCCACTTCCCAAAGTGCTGGGATTAGTGGCAAGAGGCACTGCACCTGGCTCGTTAAGTTTTCTGGTTTTTTTTTATATTCTTTGTTTCTTTGTTTGTCTATTTTTATGATTAATAATTTTCTCTACTGGTGTACTTTTGATTCTTTAATTTTTTTTATCTTGTGTGTCTGCTATACATTTTTGCTTTGTGCTTACCGTAAGACTTATATGAAGCATCTTATAGCAGGATATTTTAAGCCAATAACTGTGATCACACAATATAACTATACTTTAACTCAACCTCTCCTCATTTTATTTTTTTGATATAATTTACATATTTTAATATTGTCTATCCCTTAAATTATTTTAGCTCTTACTGTTTCTAATACTGTTATCTCTTAACCTTCATAGTAAGGATATAATTCTTTTATAAACCACCATTACAGTGTTTGAGTATTCTGAATTTAACTAGGTGCTTATTTTTACCTCAGTTTTGCGCTTTTTTTTCTTGTTACTAATTAGCGGCCTTTTTTTATGCTTGAGAACTCCCTTTAGCATTTCTTGTTAGGTCTGGTGTTGATGAACTGCCTCTGCTTTTGTTTTTCTTTGAAAATCTTCATCTCTTTTCATTCCTGAAGGACAACTTTGCTGGGTATAGTATTCTTTGTGAGCAGTTTTTTTTCTTGGTTTGTTTTTCCTGACAGCAGTTTATATATGTCATCCTGTTCTCTCCTGGCCTGTAAGGTCTTTGGTGACAGGTCTGCTCATAGCCTTATTGGAACTCCTTCATATGTGATTTGCATCTTTTTTAATGTTTTCATGTTGCTTTCAAGATCCTCACTTTGCTTTTCAGTTTTGACTGTTTGATTATATCTTAGGGTGGCCTTGTTTGGATTGAATGTGATTGGAGATGTTTGCCCTTCCTGAGTATGGATATTTATATATTTTCCTCAGTGTGGAAACATTGTTGTTATTGTTTCTTTAAGTATGTGTTCTCTTTGTTTCTTTCTTGTCTTCTTGCACTCCTGTAACTCAAAAATTTGCTTTTGATGATGTCCCTTGAATCTTGCAATTTTTCTTCATTTTTGTTTTTTCTCCTTTGTGTATTTCTAAATAGTCTGTTTTCAAGTTCAAATAATTTTTTCGTTTCCTTCTGTATACTGTTGATGACCTCAATTGCATTTTTCATTTGATTTGTAAGAACCATAAAGGAAGAAAGGAATAAAAATACAAGCAGAAGTTTTAGGAAAAAGAGAACTCATGAATAATAATAAAAGATGATGTTCTGGTTGGGCGCGGTGGCTCAAGCCTGTAATCCCAGCACTTTGGGAGGCCGAGACGGGCGGATCATGAGGTCAGGAGATCGAGACCATCCTGGCTAACACGGTGAAACCCCATCTCTACTAAAAATACAAAAAATTAGCTGGGCGAGGTGGCGGGCGCCTGTAGTCCCAGCTACTCAGGGGGCTGAGGCAGGAGAATGGCGCGAACCCGGGAGGCGGAGCTTGCAGTGAGCTGAGATCCGGCCACTGCACTCCAGCCTGGGCGACAGAGCGAGACTCCGTCTCAGAAAAAAAAAAAAAAAAAGATGATTTTCTGAGAAGACCCATCAAATAGTCAATGTAGGGCAGAGTCTGATTTTCTATTGCTGCTCTGCATGTTTTTTGCCCTCTTGCAGGAGCAATGGGTAGAGCTCAGAACACTAACTTCAGTGTTTCTACTTGGAACCCTGTTGAAGCAACCAGAGTTGGAAGTGAGTTCTGACTTGTTTGTAAAGCCATGACATTCTGGTTCTAATTCTTTATATTCAAAAGTAGAATAGCACATTTTAAGTAAGCCAGATATCAATTTCCAGAGTCCTTTATATGGCAGTCGTTATAGGGGAGTAACAACAACCACAGAGGATTAGACTTAGGGACAAACTTGACTGTATTCAAGTCCTGGTTCACCACCTCCTAAGTAGATGATATTAGAAGAGTCATTTGTGTTTTCTGAATTTAGATTTTTTCCAGCACTAAATAGGGATATTGTTCAGATAAGTGAGCATATATATATGTGTGTATATATATATGTAATGTCTAACATATAACAGTCCCTAATAAATGGCAGTTGGTGTTATTAATACTCATTTTATACAGTACATATACCATTTCTAGTGGGTTTCACACATATCACCAGCAGTAAAGATTTAATATAAGGTATTTAATGACATAAGTAATGCTTGTTGATTAATGATTGATGTCTACCTGAGTCCGAATACTCTATATAAAGAGGAATAGATTGCCAGTTAGCCACTTAGATTTATAAGCTACCCTGACATGTCCTTGGAATTACAAAAAAGTGTGTCCAGTCATATTTCACTGCCAGCCTCACAGGATAGAAGCCATGGATTTGTCCTATGGTAAGTTTTTCCAAAAATCTGCTTTAGGTACCCATATTAGTCTGTTCTCGCTGCTGTGAAAAAATACATAAGACTGGATAATTATAAAGAAAAGAGGTTTAATTGACTCACAGTTCTGCATGGCTGGGGAGCCCTCAGGAAACTTACATCAATGGCAGAAGGCACCTCTTCACAGGGTGGCAGGAGAGAGAATGGGTGCAAGCCGGGGAAATGCCAGATACTTATAAAACCATCAAATTGGCTGGGTGCAGTGACTCACATCTGTAATCCCAGCACTTTGAGAGGCTGAGGTGGGTGGATCATGAGGTCAGGAGTTCGGAACCAGCCTGACCAACATGGTGTGAAACCCCGTATCTACTAAAAATACAAAAGTTAGCCAGGTGTGGTGGCGGGTGCCTGTAATCCCAGCTACTCAGGAGGCTGAGGCAGGAGAATTGCTTGAACCTGGGAGGCGGAGGTTGCAGTGAGCTGAGATCACGCCATTGCACTCCAGCCTGGGTGACAGAGCAAGACTCCGTTTCAAAAAAAAAAAACCAAAAAACAAAAAAGATCCACCATTAGATCTTGTGAGACTCGCTCATTATCATGAAAATAGCATGGGGGAAGCTGCCCCCATGATTCAGTTACCTCCACCTGGTTCTGCCCTTGACATGTGGGGATTATTACGATTCAAGATGAGATTTGGGTGGGGACACAGAGCCACACCATATCAGTACCCCATGCAGAATACAGAGTCCAGTACTCTAGGCCTTAGTATTCACGCTAGTAGTTCCTTTCTGAGGTGTTGAAGTGGGCCAGAGAGGGCTATTGTGTTAGTTAGCCCCCTCATGTGTGTGCTTTGAGAAGAGGTGCTGCATAATCTCATTTGTGAGTTATATCACCATGGGCACAAAAAGACATTTCTCATCTTAAGTTTCTTTACCTGGCCGGGTGTGGTGGATCACGCCTGTAATTCCAGCACTTTGGGAGGCCAAGGTGGGCGGATCACGAGGTCAGGAGATCGAGACCATCCTGGGTAACACAGTGAAACCCCATCTCTACTAAAACTATAAAAAATTAGCCAGTTGTGGCAGCAGGCACCTGTAGTCCCAGCTACTTGGGAGGCTGAGGCAGGAGAATGGCGTGAACCCAGGAGCTTGCAGTGAGCCAAGATCACGCCACTGCACTCCAGCCTGGGTGACAGAGTGAGACCCTGTCTCCCAAAAAAAAAAAAAAAAAAGTTTTTTTACCTGTACAATGAGGATATTATACTTTTACTTATGACAGCTTGGCTCACAATTCCTTTTTCTCGCTCTAGGTGAGACAGAACTGCAGTGGTATTTTATGAATGTAGTGCATATTTGTGTGAGTTTATATGAATTATAAGAGAATTTCGAACCAGGATGGAATAACTTCCATGCATGCGAATGTTGGAACTGTGATTATGTCTGGTTCTTATGCCTTGTTTCTCTTCCAGGAGGTCTTCTTTATAGGAACCCAATCTGCCTTCATGAAGAAAAGACAGAGGCAGAAAGGAAGATGGCTTACTTCTTGACAAATAGTTATCAGGTATGCAGAAAGTGTATACTTTCACAAAATGACATACGTGCATCACCAGGTAAACACATTTCCTTCTAGGCAGATGTGTCTCCAGAACTTCTTTAAGTAAATAAAGACTCACTGAAGCACTGAGTCACTTGTTGAATTTCCCCAGGGAGTGGAGGTTCTCATACTGGTAACCCTTTTCAAGGTAATCCTTGAAAAACATTTCAGCATTTCAGTAATTGTTAATTAATTTCGTCCCTTATGGTGCCAGATATATGTTTCTTATTTTGCTGAGTGGTCTGGCAGATGGAAAGGAAGATGAAAGCATTCTTTACTCAAAGGCTAATCCTGGCCAGGCGCAGTGGCTCACACCTGTAATCTCAGCACTTTGGGAGGCTGAGAAGTGGCATTATCGCTTGATCTTAGGAATTTGAAACCAGCCTGGGCACATAGTGAGACATCGTCTCTATAAAATAAATAAATAAATAAATAGCCAGGCATGGTGGTGCATGGCTATAGTCCTAGCTACTCGGGAGGCTGAGGCAGGATGATCAGTTGAGTCCAGTAAGTCAAGGCTGCAGTGAACTATGATCGCACCACTGCACTCCAGCCTGTGTGACAGAGCAAGACCCTGCTTCCAAAAAAAAAAAAGGCTAATCATTCATCACTGTTTATCAAGTATATGATGCAGTGTACTCTGGGGTATCTTTTAGTAGAGGGAAATAAGATGAGAAAGCACTCACAGTCTGCTTGTGTTGAGAAGTTCATGTTTGAGATGTGCCATTAAAGCCATACAACTGGAATTGATAAGTAGTGAATGAGCAAGGATAGAGAGAGGAATACCTGAGATTTACCTGGAATTGTTAAGCTTTGGGTAGATAATGAGAGACCTCACAACTCTTTATAGGCATTGGAGTCTGTTAACTGATTCTTCGCTGAACATTGGTTGATCTGTTACTGCACTCCATGTTACAAACATGATCTGTTACTTGGCTGAAGTCAGCATGTATGTGATGGTTTAGGACTTGGTGATCTTTGAGGATACAACTGTGGACTTCACCCAGGAGGAGTGGACTTTACTGGACCCAGTTCAGAGAAACTTATACAGAGATGTGATGCTGGAGAATTATGAGAACGTGGCCAAAGTAGGTAAGACTGCCATCATTTTATGTAGCCTCTTAGGGAAGAGATATACATTGTGTACTTGCCGTGTTCCAGAATTGGTTTGTTCAACACTGAATTCACCAGAGACATTGTCCCTGCCATAATAGGTCTTAATTACTGTGGTCGTTTTCAAAGTGTGGTCCAGTTTCAACAGCATCACTGTTATTCCCTTAGAAATGTACAGTCTTGGCCGGGCGCGGTGGCTCAAGCCTGTAATCCCAGCACTTTGGGAGGCCGAGACGGGTGGATCACGAGGTCAGGAGATCCAGACCATCCTGGCTAACACGGTGAAACCCCGTCTCTACTAAAAATACAAAAAACTAGCTGGGCGAGGTGGCGGGCGCCTATAGTCCCAGCTACTCGGGAGGCTGAGGCAGGAGAATGGTGTAAACCCGGGAGGCGGAGCTTGCAGTGAGCTGAGATCCGGCCACTGCACTCCAGCCCGGGCGACAGAGCAAGACTCCGTCTCAAAAAAAAAAAAAAAAAGAAATGTACAGTCTTAGTCTCTGCCTTTGACCTACTGAATCAGAAACTCTCCACTTGGATTATCATCTGTGTTTTAACTATCCTTCCACATCAATTTGACACACTATAATATTAAGAATCACTGGTGTAGTTTTATTCTCCAAGTATACAAGGATTTCTTTGTTTCACTTTGTTTTTTTTCTTCATTCAGGAGTTTGACAACCTACCTTATTTCTGTGACTGAAAGGTTATTGCTTTGTAAATGTGTACATAAGCATGGATTTGCGTTTCAGAGGTTAGAGATAGCCAATTTTTGGGACCCAGAAAGAAGAGATATTTTCAGTTTTAGTCCATTTGAAAAAATTTCACTGCTTTCTCTAAGAACTATAGTTCTATAATATAAGGTTTATCATCTCTTGCATGAGCCTCTTCCATTAATTTTTTTTTGAGATGGAATTTTGCTCTTGTTGCCCAGGATGGAATGCAGTGGCATGATCTCGACTCACTGCAACCTCTGTCTCCCAGGTTCAAGCGATTCTCCTGCCTCAGCCTCCCAAGTAGCTGGGATTATAGGCACACGCCATCACACCCAGCTAATTTTTGTATTTTTAGTAGAGACGGGGGTTTCACCATCTTAGGCTGGTCTTGAACGCCTGACCTCAGGTAATCCACCCACTTCAGCCTCCCAAAGTGCTGAGATTACAGGCATGAGCCACTGTGCCTGGCCTGCCTTCCATTAATGTATCATGTCTTCTTGTAAAGGGTTTCAGCTCCTTAAACCCAGTGTGATCTCTTGGTTGGAAGAAGAAGAGTTGAGGACCTTGCAGCAAGGAGTTCTCCAAGGTGAGTATCTGTGAAGAACAACCTTGTGAAGAACCTTGGTCAGTGAGAAATTCAATATGGTTGGAAGCTGTGTTAGTCTGTTCTTGTGTTGCAAGAAAGAAATACCTGAGACTGGGTAATTTATAAAGAAAATAGGTTTATTTTGGCTCACGATTCTGCAGGCTCTACAGAAAGCATGATTCTGACATCTGCTTCAGGTGAGAGCCTCAGAAACCTTACAATCATGGCAGAAGGCAAAGGAGGAGCCCACAAATTACATGATGAGAAAGGGGGTAAAAGAGAAGTTGGGGGTGGTGTCACAGTTTTTTAAACCAGCGGTCCCCAACTTTTTTGGCATCAGGGACCAGATTTGTGGAAGACAATTTTTCCACAGACCAGGTGGCAGGGAGATAATTTCAGGGTGATTCAGGTGCATTACATTTATTGTGCACTTTATTTCTACTATTATTACACTCTAATAAAGAAATAATTATACAACTCACCATAATGTAGAATCAATGGGAACCCTGAGGTTATTTTCCTGTAACCAGATGGTCCCATTTGGGGATCTAGGGGTGATGGGAGACAGCGACAGATCATCAGGCATTAGATTCTCAAAAGGAGCACGCAAGCTAAATCCGTCGCATGCACAGTTCATGATAGAGTTTGCTTTTCTATAAGAATCTAATGCTGCCGCTGATCTGACAAGAAGTGGAGCTCAGGAGGCAATTAGGATGGACAGCAGCTATAAATACAAATGAAACTTCACTTGCTCCCCTGCCACTCACCTCCTGTGGTGTGGCCTGGTTCTGGTCCATGGCCCCGGAGTTGGAGACTCCTGTTTTAAACTACCAGGTCTCACATGAACTCAGAACAAGAACTCACTTATTACTCCGAGGATGTCACTAAGCCATTCATGAAGGATCTGCCCCCATGATCCAAGAATCTCCCACCAGGCTCCACCTCCAGGATTTGGTGTTACATTTCCATATGAGATTTGGAGGAAACTAACATCCAAACCATCAGAAACATAATGAGGGAACTTTTCAAGATGCACCTTCTCTCACAAGGTTAAGGCCATTTATCTCAGAAGTTGCACCTTCTGTCACAAGGTTAAGGCCATTTATCTCAGAAGTTAGAAAATATTCAATTTCTGATACTCTTTAAATTTCCATCTATTCCAACTTTGTATGTTCTTATGAAACTATATATTTTGTTTTTCAAGTTCTTTGCTTTGAACTATGGCCTTGGTCCAGATCTTTCCTACTGTTCTGATAACATTTTCTGTTTGACATTAGTTTTAAATTTAAATGAGTCAATTTGTAGCAAATTAGCTAAAATTTTGACCCTTTATTCTTATTGCCAAATTTTTGACATAGTCTAAATGTTCAAATTTAACTTTCTTTTTTTCTTATTATTTTAAAAACAAATATGAATGAGGCCTATAATTTTTAACTCTCTCATTTTACCTTTTTTTTTTTTTAAACCCTCAGTTTATGTTTTTGTTTAATTTCAGACTGGGCAATAAAACATCAAACCAGTGTTTCAGCACTGCAGCAGGATTTTTGGAAAATACAAATTTCTAATGGGATACAAACGGTAATGTTAAGAAAGGGTATTTCTTATTTTTCACACTCAGAATATTGATACTTTCAATGTATGTAGAAAATAAGCATAAAAGATAATTGAGAGAAATAGCATTCACTCAAGAGGGAGCAATGTCTCTGGAGACATATTCTGATAATGATGAATTTGGGGAGATCCAAACTTAGTGTGAAAGTTGTATCCTTCTAAAATTGGAGTAATGATACCAACAAAGACTCATTTTCTTGTAGGTAGACCTGTCTCTATTGTTCCTTAAAGCAAATATAGACCCTAGTTGAATTTTCCCCAGAAAGTCATACCTCTCATATTGGTGAGGAGTTACCCTGAAAATTATCTCAGTATTTTTGAGGAGTTACCCTGAAAATTATCTCAGTATTTTTGTAGTTATGAATTAATGTTCATTTTCCTGGTGCCAACCATGTATTTATTTTTCTGGGTGCCAGGACAGATGGTAAGGGGTATGAAAGTATTCTGTTCTAAAGGAATTTTTCCATGTCATCATTTATCAAGTGTTTGTCATGTGCTCAGGAGTGTATTGCAGTAGAGAGGAATCAAATGAGAAGAGCTCCCAGTCTAGTTGTGGTTGATAAGTTTACGTTAAGAGGTTCTGTTACAGCCTTGTTATTGGAGGAAATTGACAGTGAGTGAATGTGGATAGAAGAGATCCTAGGGCCATTGAACCTTGGGGTATAGATAGTGGGACCACTCGGTACCCTGTACAGGGATTGGATCCTCTTTCTTCATTCTTCAGCCAACATTTGTGGAGATGTTACTTGGCTCAAATCAGCATGTGTCTGTTGGTTTAGGACCTGGTAACCTTTGACAGTGTGGCTGTGGAGTTCACCCAGGAAGAGTGGACTTTACTGGACCCAACTCAGAGAAACCTGTATAGTGATGTGATGCTGGAAAACTATAAGAACCTGTCCTCAGTAGGTAAGCCTGGCATCATCCCTTGTAGCCTCTTCTGGAACAAGATACAAATTATGTACTTACTGTGCTCTAGGATTAGTGATGTCAAATCTGAATACAGTGGGATATATACACATTGAAAAAAAATTTTTTTCATGAATAAAATAGGAAATAACAGACAGTTCCTGTACTAGTGGGTTTTAATCTTGTGTGGTAGTTTGCATCGGTAGCATCACCATCACTCTCTTAGACATGTGCACTCTCAGACTCCACCTTTGATGTACTAAATCAGAAAGTTTTTGTTGGGGCCCTGTCTTCAGATGAGTAATTCACTCTAAAGTTCAGAACTACTGGTATGGGAGTTTTCCCAGGAGAATCAAGATCTCTCTTTGAGCTTCCATTAGTTTCTATTTTGATAAAGGTTTTAGTGGTTTTTAAAATTTGTATATAATATTTGCCATTTAGAAAGAAAAAGTGCAGCTGACTGCTAGTGCTCATTTCTTGGGGCAAACAGGAAATGGGTTAAGCTTGAATGTGAATTTCAGGGGTCACAGATAACCAGTGTCTTCAGAGAACAGAAAGATGGGATATATGCAATTTAAGTGCTTTTCACTGCTTTAATTAGAAACGTAGGCCCTATTTCGTGGAAAAGTTTGCCATTTCTTGCGTGAGCCTCTTCCATTGGTGTATCTTTCCCTGTGTACAGGTTACCAGCTCTTCAAACCCAGTCTGATCTCTTGGCTGGAGGAAGAGGAAGAGTTGAGCACATTGCCAAGAGTTCTCCAAGGTGAGTTTTTGTGAAGAACAGCCCTGGTCCATGAGAAGTTCTCAGTATGTTTGGAAGCATAATGAAGTTTTAGAAGATGCCCTTTGAATCAGAAGACTGAGTCCACTGGGCTTGGATGTTTTGGGATATCTTAACGTTTCATCCTCCATTGCTTTGCCTCTATCCAGACTTCCCTGTTATCTAACAAACGACCTTCTTTATGTTTATGGTTTAATGCTTTTGTTCTAATTTTTCTTACTTTTCCTTCCCTGATAGTACTGTTTCTGTTCACCATTGTGTTTAATTTTCATAGAATAAGTTGTTTTAAAAACTACTAAAACTTGACCCCATATGATTGCCAAATTTTAGACATATATAAATTGCTCAAATCTGTCTGCTTCTTATTTAACCTACCATTTAATATGTAAACTCTCATATATATTTTTCTCTTTTATTTCAGAATGGAAAATGTGCCTGAAAACCAAGGGGCCAGCCCTTTGGCAAGATAATTTTTGTTTAAAAACATCAAATGGGATACAATTGGTAAGATTAACAAAATAACTTTATTTTTCACATTCAGAGAAGATTGACGTTGCATTGTAGAAATCAGCAGAAATGGCCAGGCATGGTGGCTTATGCCTCTAATCCCAGCACTTTGGGAGGCCAAGGCAGGCGGATCACGAGGTCAGGAGTTCGAGACCAGCCTGGCCAATATGGTGAAACCCCATCTCTACTAAAAATACAAAAATTAGCTGGGTGTAGTGGTGTGTGCCTGTAGTCCCAGCTACTCGGGAGGCTGAGGCAGAAGAATTGCTTGAACCCAGGAGGTGGAGGTTGCAGTGAGCCGAGATCGCGCCACTGCACACTCAGGCCTGGGCAACAGAGTGAGACCCCATCTCAAAAAAAAAAAAAAAAAAAGAAAGAAATCAGCAGAAATGATAGATAATTTAGAGACTTGGCATTCACCCAATTCACCCATGGGAGAAATATCTGGAGAGAGATCCCATATCTAGTATGAAGGTTGGTACTTAAGACTTCCCATGAATGTTCATTGCGACACGTATAACTAGACATTTGAGTTTTAAAAATAACTTCATGAAAAGCTATAGGAATCTTTCCAAGATTAGAGCAGATGGCATAGGATTCTTACAGTAGGGTTCCATTATTCAAGTTGAAGGAAATCCAAAGGGTAGGAATTATATGCATGTTATAAAAGTGGAAAATAATGATTATCATGTTTCTTAGATGAGTGGTATCTATTAATAAGTCTGCTGAAATGCTTCCTTTATTGTTCATTCCTGTGTTAACAGGCAAGAAACCAAAATGGAGAGGAACTCTATGACTGTAAGCAATGTGGAGATGTCCTCTGTAAACATTCATGCCTTAAGACCAACGTGAGTACTCAAAATAGAGAGAACACATCTGAATGTATTCAGTATGCAAAAGACCTTCTTTCTCTGTACAATAAAACTTCTACCATAAGGAAAGTTTCTGTGTTCAGTAAGCATGGAAAATCTTTCAGCCTGATTTTAAATGTTCAGGTCCAGAGAAAGTGTACACAAGACAAATCCTTTGAATGCATTGACTGTGGGAAAGGCTTGGTTCATCAGTCACACCATGAAGCACACAGGAAAACTCAGAGTGGAGAAAAACTCTATGAGTGGAAGCAATGTGGGGAAACATTTACTCACTCCACAAGCCATGCTGTAAATGTTGAAACACACATTATTAAAAACCCCTGTGAATGTAAGGAATGTGGAAAAGATTTTAGATATCCTATCCATCTTAATAATCACGTGCAAACCCACATTGGGATAAAACCTTATAAATGTAAGCACTGTGGCAAAACCTTCACTGTGCCATCAGGCTTTCTTGAACATGTACGAACTCACACTGGAGAGAAGCCCTATGGGTGTAAGGAATGTGGTAAAGCCTTTGGTACATCTGCAGGCCTTATTGAACATATAAGATGTCATGCTAGAGAGAAAACCTTTAAATGTGACCACTGTGGGAAGGCCTTTATTTCTTACCCATCTCTTTTTGGACATTTGAGAGTTCATAATGGAGAGATGCCATATGAGCATAAGGAATATGGGAAGGCCTTTGGTACATCCTCAGGTGTTATTGAAGATAGAAGAAGTAACACAGGACAGAAACGCTTTGATTGTGACCAGTGTGGGAAAGTCTTTGTTTCTTTCGCATCTCTTTTTGCTCATTTGAGAACTCACACTGGAGATAAACCCTTTAAGTGTTACAAATGTGGGAAACCATTTACCTCTTCTGCCTATCTTCGTATTCACATGCAAACTCACACAGAAGAGAGACTCTATCAGTGTAAGAAATGTGGGAAAACTTTCGCTAAGTGCTCATATCTTACCAAACATTTACGAACACATGCTGGAGAGAAACCCTATGAATGTATGAAATGTGGGAAAGCCTTCACTGAGCGCTCATACCTTACTAAACATTTACGAAGACACAGTGGAGAGAAGCCATATGAATGTAAGAAATGTGGAAAAGCCTTCACAGAACGCTCAGACCTTACTAAACATTTGCGAAGAAGACACACTGGAGACAAGCCCTATGAATATAAGGAGTGTGAGAAAGCCTTTGTTGTCTCCTCCAGTCTAGTTGATCATTTAAGAACTCACACTGGATATAAACCCTATAAATGTAATGCATGTGAAAAAGCTTACAGTAGGTCTTGTGTACTAACTCAACACTTAAAAACTCATGCTGCAGAGAAGACCTCTGAATGTAACACATGTGGAAAGTCCTTTCGAAATTCCTTGTGCTTTCATGATCGCTTAAGAACTCGCACCGAAATAAAGCCCTATACATGTAAGGACTGTGGGAAAGTCTTCACTTGTCATTCAGATCTTACTAATCATGTGCGAATTCACACTGGAGAGAAGCCCTATAAATGTAAGGAATGTGGGAAGGCCTTCCGTACATCCTCAGGACGTATTCAACATTTAAGAACTCATATGGGAGAGAAATCCTTTGAATGTGACCAGTGTGGGAAAGCCTTTGCTTCTTTCTCAGCTCGTATTGCACATTTGAAAATACACTAGAGAGAAGCCCTATGGATGTGAAGAATGTGGAAAAACCTTTGCTGTTTCCTCAAGCCTAACTGAACATGTAAAAATTCACAGGAGAGAGTAATACTGTCAATGTAAGGAATGTGAGCCTAAGCACTTGAATCTTTCTAGACATGCACAACTTCACACTGTAGAGAAACCCTATAAATGTAAGGGGTGTGGGAAAACATAGTTCTTCTCTCTCTTTTTTTTTTTCCCGATGAGTCTTGCTTTGTCACCCAGGCTGGCGTGCAGTGGCGTGATTCTTGGCTCACTGCAACCTCCGCCTCCTAAGTTCAAGCGATTCTCCTGCTTTAGCCTCCCAAGTAGCTGGGATTACAGGCATGCACCACCACACCTGACTAATTTTTTATATTTTTGGTAGAGACAGAATTTCACCATGTTGGCCAAGCTGGTCTAGAACTCCTGACCTCACGTTGGATCATGTGCTTCGGCCTCCCAAAATGCTGGGATTACAGGCGTGAGCAACTGCACCTGGCATTCTCATCTTACTGAACATGTAAAAACACCATGGAGAGAAACCTTTTTTTTTTTTTTTTTTTGAGATGAAGTCTCGCAGCCCAGGCTGGAGTGAAGTGGTGTGATCTTGGCTCACCACAACCTCCGCCTCCCGGGTTCAAGCCATTCTCCTGCCTCAGCCTCCCGAGTAGCTAGGATTATAGGTACACACCACTGCACCTGGCTGATTTTTTGTATTTTTAGTAGAGATGGGGTTTCAGCATGTTGGCCAAGCTGGTCTTGAACTCCTGACCTCAGGTAATCTGCCTGCCTTGGCATCCCAAAGTGGTAGAATTACAAGGCGTGAGCCACTGTGCCTGCCAAGAAACCCATTTTATGTAAGGAATGAGGAAAATCCTTTTGGAAGTGCATGTGCCTTAATAGTCACATTGTAATTCACACTGGTGAGAAAACATCAGTGTAAGCACTGTGTCAAAGTGCTCATTTATCCCTGTTCACTTCAAAGATAGGAAAGACCTTACACTCTGAAGATGCTCCATAAAGTTAAAGGCCTGGCCGGGCGTGGTGGCTCAAGCCTGTAATCCCAGCACTTTGGAAGGCCGAGACGGGCGGATCACGAGGTCAGGAGATCGAGACCATCCTGGCTAACACGGTGAAACCCCGTCTCTACTAAAAAATACAAAAAACTAGCCGGGCGAGGTGGCGGGCGCCTGTAGTCCCAGCTATTTGGAGGCTGAGGCAGGAAAATGGCATAAACCCAGGAGGCAGAGCTTGCAGTGAGCTGAGAACCGGCCACTGCGCTCCAGCCCGGGCAACAGAGCGAGACTCTGTCTCAAAGAAAAAAAAAAAAAAAGTTAAAGGCCTGTGGGAGAACTGTTGGAATCTGCTGACAATGCACTGTGTAAGAGTTCACTCTGAAGCTGTACAATGTTAGAAACATAGAAAGCTGGCCAGATGCAGTGGCTCATGCCTGTAATCTCAGCACTTTGGAAGGCAGAAGCAGGTGAATCAGGAGGTCAAGAGATCAAGACCATCCAGGCCAACATGGTGAAACTCCATGTCTACTAAAAATACAAAAATAAGCTGGGTGTGGTAGCGTGCCTCTGTAATCCCAGCTATTTAAGAGGCTGAGACAGGAGAGTCGCTTGAACCAGGGAGGCAGAAGTTGTAGTTAGCCAAGATCATGCCACTGCACTCCAGCCTGGTGACCAAGCGAGACTCTGTCTTAAAAAAAAAAAACAAACAAACACTTTCACTGTTTCCTTGGGTTCTTGCAATGGAGGTAAGGAGCTAAACCCTTTTAATGTAAGATATGTTTGATGTAAGATATGTTCAGAAGTTGTATTTTTGTCAAATACTTTGGTGTTTACCTGTAATTTCACAGTGGAGAAAAACTTCTGATGAAGGTAATAAATGTTGGAAAGTAATTTTTTATATTCTTCCTTTAGTGAATATGAGGGGCATTCACACTTATGAGAAACTGAGCACGTATGGAACATCAGAATTCCTTCCCTGAAACCTGTCAAAGACATGGCTTTCTGGGTGGTTCTATAGAACTATTTTGGAAATTTCTCATACCCTGCTGCTCATTCCTGGCATGGTATGTCTTTCTCCTATAGCAACACCACTCTAGTTGCTATACATCCTTGGTTACAATTGACCTAAAGCGGGCCTTCAGGATTCAGACAATCCTATTTTAACAGTGTGGATTCTCTTTTTTGGTTTGTCGTATTCTTAGACATGGTCTACCTGTAGTGGCTCACACTGGCCAAGGTAAAGGTTGTGATACAGTTTCAAAATGTAAAAATACTCTTGTTCCTCTTTTCAAACCTGATCTTTTCAGATAAATAGGGTTGAAGAAGGGTCTGAGTGGAGAAAGGGTGAACTAACAGATAGTAACTTAAGATACCGTGATGTCATGGCCATGGAGGGAGACCCATAACCCTTCACCTGGAGAGGTGGGAACTCTTGTGCTATCAGGCAGTGCAGAGAGGTGATGGGAACCACAAATGTTGTCTTTGATGCCACTGTTTTGCAAAGCAATCATGTATGCCTGACTCAGTTAACTGCTATGATTGGCAGTATGACCCATTTCTGGGTCTTCATTTTGCCCATGTGCTATGAAAACAGAAAAAACTCCTGTGGACATGGATGATCATGATATTCTACTGTGCTTGACACCATCACTGGCACTTCCTGAATGTGGCCCTGGGATACACACACACACACACACAGAGGCTGCATAACCAGGTTCCAGTCTGAGTGGTACAAATTTAAATATTTCTATTATGTCATGTACAGCCATTAAGACTGTTGTTTCTTGGTGATTCTTTCTGTGGTTCTTAATCCAACCAGTGTAATGGTAATCCAGAGCTTCAGGTAAGTTTACCAGTCCTGAATCAGCTGGTTGTAATAGCTCATGCCTATAATCCCAGCACTTCAGGAGGTCAAGTCAGGCAGATCACTTGGGCCCAGGAGTTCAAGACCAGCCTGGGCAACATGGCAAAACCCTATCTCTACAAAAAATATAAAGATTAGCCTAGTGCAATGGCACGTGCCTGTAGTCCAACCTACTCAGGAGTCTCACTGACCCCAGTGAGGTGATGGCTGCAGTGAGCTGTGATCGTGCCATTGGACTCCAACCTGGGTGACAGAGTGAGGCCTTGTCTCAAAAAGAAAACAAAAAACAAAACAAAACCTGAACCGAGGTTTTGCATGCATTTTCATGTTACATGTTTTCTTATGAAGAGGAATGGAGTTTAGAATGGTTCTCTTGTGGTATGAGTGTGATTATTTATCCCACCTTTGTTGTGTTTAACTGTTGCCAGTGACACAAAAGACTCAGATTAGTCTTAATTGCCTTGTGTGACTTCTGTCACTTCATAGACTGTCCTTAGATGCCATCCTGATTGTCTCAAATAAGACCTATAGGTTCTTCCTGAAGCTTTTTCACAGTTGCTGGAGTATGAGCACTTGTGGGTCATAGGCGAGGTCAATACTGTAGGTTGGCCTCATCCTGGTGCTTGGACTAATAGTGATGTATCACTAAGAAATGATACCCTAGTCTCATAGCCTAGAAATTGCCTAGCTTCAGAGGCTGATTTCCTGTTTTATTTTTTTTAGAAGCTGATTTCCGATTGTCTATATAAAGTCACTTGATCTTTGTATACTGAATTTTACTAGAAGCCTCGTTCAACATTCTTTTTTTTTTTTTTTTTTTTTTTTTTGAGATGGAGTCTCGCTCTGTCGCCCAGGCTGGAGTGCAGTGGCGCGATCTCCACTCACTGCAAGGTCCACCTCCCGGGTTCATGCCATTCTCCTGCCTCAGCCTCCCAAGTAGCTGGGACTACAGGCGCCTGCCACCGCACCCGGCTAATTTTTGTATTTTTAGTAGAGACGGGGTTTCACCGTGTTAGCCAGGATGGTCTCGATCTCCTGACCTCGTGATCCGCCCGTCTCGGCCTCCCAAAGTGCTGGGATTACAGGCGTGAGCCACTGTGCCTGGCCTAACATTCTTTAACATCCTAGTTTTATGTATTGTTTTTGAGTTTTCCACATAGGCATTCATATTATCTGTAATTGACAGTTTAATTTTTCCACTTGTAACCTTCAGTAATTTATGTCTTGTCTAGGCAGAAAAGACTAGAATAATAACTAGAAGTAGTAAAACAAGCATACTTTTATTTCTAATCCTTATGGCAGATGTTTTCCATCATTACTAATCACTGTATTGGTTGCTGTAGATTTTTAAAAGGTCAAGGCTTTTTTCCACTTTTCATTGTTTAGGGAGTCTTTCCCATGAATGGCTTAAGAATTTATTGAATGCTTTCCCGATTCCTCTGTGATGATCTTGCCTTACTCAGAAAATTCAAGTTCCTAGGACTGACTGTACCTGCCGTTGATAGATACCTAATATTTAAATGTATAAGTAAATGGATTTTTTTTTTTTAATGTGGAAAGATAACTGATTGACAGTCTAATGTTATATCATCCTTGTAATTCCAGGAAAATGCAGTTTGAGTATAATGGATTAACTTTTTTTTTTCTAGACTATTTTATATACCTATGGTGTAAAGGTTTAAAAAAATATATTAGTAAAAAATATTACATTGGCATGTAATATTTGCCGAGACCAGGTCAGTCATGGAGACCACAATCCAGCGGCACTAGAGGAATAAAGACACAAGACACAGAAATAGAGTGCAAAGTGGGATTGGGGGCTAACAGCCTTCAGAGCTGAGAGCCTTGAACAGAGTTTGACCCACCTATTTATTGACAGCCCGTGATGAACATCATTTCGGCAGTTTATAGATTAACTGAAAGTATTCTTTAAGGAGAACAAAGGGACAGGCTCTGGCTTGTTATCTGCAGCAGGAACTTGTCCTTAAGGCACAGATTGCTCATGCCATTGTTTGTGGTTTAGGAACACCTGGAGTGGCTTTGTGCCCTGGGTGAGCCAAGTGTTCCTTGCTCTCATTCCGGTGAACCAGCAACCTCCGGTGTGTGCGTCATAACCATCATGAGCATGCCACAGTGCTGCAGAGATCTTGTTTATGATGTTTCTCATGGCCTGTTTATGGCCAGACTTGGGGCCTATTCCCAGCATGTCCCCCTTTTTGTTTTTCCAGGGCAATAAAAGCAAAGGCAGTTTTATCACAATGAGCTACTTCTTGCAGGAGTTGGGATCTCCATCTGCAGACTACACAAAGACCAACAACACAGATTAATAGCACAACCATCATAGAAATCACAGAGCCTCCAAGTGTTTTTATCCATTTTGTAGGATTTATGGCTGCCAATCCATCTGCAGTTCCTTCAAGCACTCCAGTTCCTGGCATTAAGGTCAGGTGTGCCTGGGATGCTTGAAATACTTATTCTCTTAATTTTGCAACATCCAAAGACAAGTTTGTAGAGTGTCCTTCCAGATGCTTTTTTATTCTTTCCCATTCATGCTCTGATTTGTTATAAGGGTGAGGAGTGATACAAAAGTCAGAAGTATTCCAGTCGCATTTCAGCTGCATTCTATATTCCAAACTAGCTACTCAGTTTCACAGCCACATTACAGTTGGTCTGAGACTATTGATTTGATTACCTATCTTTTGGTCTATTTTAGTGTGAGAGTTCCACAGCAGAGTAGAATTCTTTTGCCATTTATTTATAAAATCTGCTGTCTGCACTGATGAGTGTAGTGCAACTCCAGCTAACACAGCAGTAGCTGTGACAGAGATCAGTCCCATAATAATAAGGATTAAAGTAGCAATGAAACACCGAGAGCTTCTCAGAATTTTCTGAAGAATTTCAGTAATAATATGTACAGTGGGAGAGGCTTCCCAAGGATGGGGAGGCTTCACCGGTAACCATACTCCTTCTCGAGCTCTCACTACTAGGATAGAATGATTAGTATTAAACAAGGAAGAGTTCACACAAGAGAACAATCTACTTTCCTGGCAAGTTACATGATAATTAGGGGTGTCAAACTTTAGATTGCCCATTACAAACAGGAAAGGAGGGCGAACACAACTTTGTATCCAAATTGTATTGTTTTCAACAAGTTTTAAAATGTAATTAGGATTATATTGTGATGGCATAGTATATTTTCCTTCCCAAATTTTGATCTTATCAAGAGCCATTAATAGTTTCCACAAATCCTTAAGTTTAGATATGGGCCATATCATTTGAGGTTGAGGTGCCACTATACCGCAATGTTTCCAGATAATAGGAACTCTTGCCGTACTTCTTATCATTTCTACCATGAATCGTTTTGTTCAGACCAGCTGAATATAGTGTGGCCGCCGCACGCATACTGAGAGGTGCAATTCATGCTAAGCATCCCCTTGGGGGACCAATCAATAATGATTCCACAGAAATTGTGCAGCACCTCTGCCTGTCCTGCAATGCAGTCTTCCCAAATGAGTACCTTCATTTTTTTCTGACCAGGTCCAATCCTGTTTACAAATAGGTTTTTGAGGGCAGTATGCCTCAATTAGAGGAGCAGATTCATTATGGTAAATACTGAGACCAGAAAGCATGTGTAACTGTGCCATAGAGTGATTATGTCCAGGCATTATTGCCAGCCAAGTTTGATAGCGAGGGGGTAGACAACTAGTGGCCTTTCCCAAACAGGTGGGTAGATATTTAAATCCTAAAGAAATATAACAATTCCTTCCTCATGTGGGTGAGATGGGCCTCTATCTGTAGGACTGGGCATTCAAGAGCTATTATTAGTGTAAACTTCCAATGGGGTGTCCAGCCAAGTTACAGGCCGTAGAAGTGGTGGAAAAGGTAAATATGCCCAACGAGTATAACTGTTCTCTGTGTCAGCCCTTGCTGAAGGAATACTCATGGCAGTGGTGATCACCGCTATCATAAAATTACTCATTGTGACTGGTTGTCCTGCTTTCCTCAGGTTTTCTTCCATCATCTGTGACAGCTGCTTGATCTGTCCCCAGGTAGGTGGCTGCGTTTGATGAGTGTTGCTCGTGACAGTTAGGGTTCATCCTCAGCATCAATTTGGACAACACTGCCATGGTGGGTCTTTGGGATCCTCCCAAAACCTCTTCCTGGGTATCTGGCTCATAGTAGGGCTTTAGATGTCTTGATGGCACCCAAATTGGCTGTTGTCTTGGTCCTGGAGAAACACAAGCATAATCTCTCGCCCATGTTATTATTTTACCTGTTTCCCAACCTTTTGTTATCGGGTCTTTCCACCAAACTCATGTTCCACTTCTGTGTTGGTAGAAGGGCTGAGGCAGGGCCTGCTTGTCTGACATAATGTAAAAAAGTCTTGGAACATGTCCTAGGTTGAGGGTCTAAAACCCCTCATGGCCTATGGAACACCAAGCTCTGTGCCTAAGGGTGGAAGGGTGCCCCACCACACTACAGTCTAAGCCCAGGGCATAAAACCCCTTGCAGCTCATAAATCGATTGTACCTTGAGTTAGAAGAACCTATTCTCCATTATCTCAAGTAGCAGAGCGTATGCTAAACCATCACAGCTACGCTTGATGCACCACCCTTTCTACCCTGATGTCCTCACGTCCTCACCACCTGCTTCTTTGTTTGATCACCAATAAATAGTGTGGGCTCTCAGGGCTCAGGGCCTTTGCAGCCTTCATACTAGTGTTGCGCCCCCTGGACCCACCCTATGTACTCTTAACTTGTCTCATTCCTTTGACTCCACCAGACTTCATAGCCCCCACAGCCTGGTGTTGGGTCTCATCACCCCAACATAGTAGGGCTTTAGATGTCTCAATGGCACCCAAATTGGCTGTTGATTCGATCCTTTAGAAACACAAGCATAACCTCTGCACCGTATTATTATTTTACCTGTTTCCCAACCTTTTGTTCTGGGGTCTTTCCACCAAACCCGTTGTTCCACTTCTGCCTTTGTAGCTGTCTTCTGTAAATGTTTTTCAGCTGCTGATAGCAATCGCCCTTCAAGCAAGCTCAGAATATTTAAAGTTAATAATGCTAGATTTAGTTGCATGTGTGGAGTCCTATAGTCACTGTCTCCCCCTTTCTGTTTTTGCAACTGCTGTTTTAGGGAGAGAGTCATTCTTTCCACTATGGCTTGTCCTTGAGAATTATATGGGATATCAGTAATGTGTTCAGTATTCCATATAGAGAAAAATGTAGCTAGAGCTTGGTTAGTATAGTTTAGGGCATTATTTGTTTTTTTTTTTTTTTTTGAGAGGGAGTCTTGCTCTGTCGCCCAGTCTGGAGTGCAGTGGTGTGATCTCTGCTCACTGCAAGCTCCGCCTCCCAGGCTCAGGCCATTCTCCTGCCTCAGCCTGCCAAGCAGCTGTGACTACAGGCGCCCGCCACTATGCCTGGCTAACTTTTTGTATTTTTAGTAGAGACAGGGTTTCACCGTGTTAGCCAGGATGGTCTCAATCTGCTGACCTTGTGATCCACCTGCCTCGGCCTCCCAAAGTGTTGGGATTACAGGCATGAGCCACCGCGCCCAGCGGCATTATCTGTTTTAAAAGAAGCTGGAATGCCCATCACCGCAAAACACTGCAAAAGGTGACATTTAACACAGGCAGAAGACTCTCCTGATTGGCATATAGCCCAAAGTGAGAAAAGGTGTCCACACATACGTGTACATAAGCTAGTCTCCCAAACGGGAACGTGTGACATCCATTTGCCAAAGACAATTAGGTTCCAATCCTCGAGGATTAACTCCTCCTGTAAAAGATGAGAAATGCACCATTTGGCAAGTTGGGCATCGCTGGATAATAGCTTTAGCTTCTTTCCAGGTAATGCTATATCTGCGTTTGAGACTGGAGACATTAACATGGGTTAAATTGTGAAAGTGTCTAGCATTAGATATTGCAGTAGCAACTAGGCGATCAACTATTTGATTTCCTGCAGTCAAAGGTTCTGGAAGAGGTGTATGAGCCCTAATGTGAGTGATGTAAAAAGGGGGCATTCTGATCCTAACCACTGTTTGCAATTGGGTAAATAAAGTCATTAGTTGCTCATCTGTGTGGAATCGTAGCTGAGCATTTTCAGCTAACTGTAGAATGAACCACATATGAAGAATCAAATCATATTAATAGGCATATTAAAAGCAGTCAGTGCCTCAATTACAGCCTCAAGCTCTGCTTTTTGAGCTGAAGTATAGGGTGTCTGAAAAACTTTACCTTTCGATCCAAAATAAGAGGTTGTACTGTTACTAGACCATCTGTGAAGACATTCTCAGCACCTTCAATTGGTTTGAATTTAGTTATTTTAGGGAGAATCCAATTAGTTAATTTCAAAAATTGAAACAGTTTCATGTTAGGAAAATGGTTATTGAGAATACCCATAAAGTCAGCTAAATGGGTTTGACAAACAAGACTATTTATAAAAGCTTGCTGTATTTGTGTCTTTGTGGGAGGGACAATAATTTCAGAATCATAGCCATGTAATTTAACAATCTGAGTCCTCTCATTTCCTATCATAGTAGCAATTTGATCCAAATAAGGAGTCAAAGTCCATGGATCAGTATGTGGAAGGAAAAGCCACTCTACAAGATCTCGCTCTTGAACAATAACACCAGTAGGTGAATGATGATTTGGAAAAATTAGCAAATCTAGAGTATTCTCTGGATCTATTCTATTTATTTGGGCCTTATGGACTTGCTTTTCACTTAGCTGCAGCTGTGCCTCAGCTTCTTTTGTTAATTGCTGAGGGCTTGTGACACTAGTATCTCCTCTAAGGACAGAAAACAGATTACTCATGGCATAAGTCAGAATGCCTAGAGCAGGCTGTGTCCAATTAATATACCCTAGTAATTTTTGAAAGTCTGATTCAATGTTTTCAGTTGATCCCTACATATGGCTACTTTCTGTGGCACTATTGTGGTGTCATCTAGTAAGGTCCCCAAATAGAAGTAAGGAGTAGTAGTCTGAATTTTGTCAGGGGCTATAATTAAACTGGCATGAGAAATTGAATTTTGCAAGTGATCATAACATTAGAGTAGTATTTTTCCAGAGTGGGGGAAGCACAAAATATAATCCATATAATGAATAATGTAACACTGTGAAAATATGAGTAGGTTCAATTGCTTGCCCTATGTAAGTCAGGCAAATTGTTGGACTGTTTAACATGCCTTGCGGCAACACTTTCCAATTAAAGCTTAGCCGGCTGCAGGTTGTTTACCGCAGGAATTGTAAATGTAAACCGTTGGCAGTCCTGATGAGCTAAACGGATAGTAAAGAAACAAGTCTGAAATCTTTGAGTATTAAAGGCCAATTTTTTTTGGAATCAGCAGAAGGCAGTCCTGGCTGTAATGCCCCCATAGGTTATATAACTGAATTAATGGCCCTTCAGGCAGTTAACATTCTCCATTTACCTGGTTTTGTCTTAATTACAACAACTGGGGAATTCCAAGGGGAGAGCATTTGAGCTGTATGTCCCTTTTGAAGCTGTTCTTTGACTAGTTCATTTAAAACCTCCAGTTTCTCTTTACTCAGTGGCCACTCTTCTATCCATATTGGCTTGTCTGTCAGCCATTTTAACGGGATGGGCTCTGGAGGCCTAACAATGGCCACCATCAAAAATGGTATCCTAAGTCTTGGCGGGAACTTTTTCTGCTTGAAGAGTTTCCTTCAAATCTTGCAAAGTATTTCCTAGTCCCATACCAGGAACATAGCCCATTTCATGCATCATATGTTGACTTTTAGGGCTGTATAATTGCTCAGGAATTAGAACTTGTGCTCCCCAATGTGGTAATAAATTTATAGGTATAGAAGTTATAATTGGTTGAATAGTCCCAGGTTGTCCATCGGGCCCTTCACAATGCAAAATATAAGTACTTTCATATATTCAGGGGCTTTATCAACTCCAACTATGTTAAATTGAGCAGGTTGAATTGGCCACGTGGACAGCCAGTGATGTAGAGAAATGATTGAAATGTCTGCTCCTATATCTACCAAACCTTTGAATTTATTTCCTTGAATAGTTATTTCACAGGTAGGATAGTTATCAGTAATTCGATTTACCCAGTAGGTGGCTCTCCCTTGTTTATTTGTATTGCCAAATCCCCTTGTTCTTTTAGTTTCACTTTTTCCTAATCCCCCGTACGGTAAAATCAGAAGCTGCGGTATATGCTCTCCCAGCTCTGCCTTTTACGGAATGGAGGTAGATATAACGATTTGAATTTCCCCATTACAATCCGAATCAATTACTCCTGTATCAACCTGCACTCCTTTTAAATTTAAACTAGATCTTCCCAGAAGTAGTCCTACTGTTCCTGCTGGCAGAGGTCTGCAGACTCCTGTTGGTACTTTCTGTGGTGGCTCTCCAGGCCATAGACTCACAGCCCTGGTGAAACACAGATCTTCTGTGGCACTACCAGCTGTGGCGGGGGACAAGCATTGTACAGGAGTGAGGGAGTGACCTGAGCCGGGAATGCCCTGGTTTGACATGTGGCCCAGGACAGGCCCCTCGTGGCGTTTCTCGAAATCGTGTTTCCGTCCTTATCAAATTTAGAATGACACTGATTGACCAAAGGCTTTCCTTTTTACACTTCAGGTGTAGACCTGGTTCAGCAGTTTTCTTTTTTCCATCAAAGGGGGGTTGGACCCTCTGATTTTTTCTACATTCTCTCTTTGTATGCCAATGTTTCCCACAGTTGAAACAAGCTCCAGGAAATGGAACATTTCCTTTACCCACTCTCAGCCCTCCCATGGCTTGCACTAACAGAGTAGCTTTATGCAGATTACCTCCAATACTATCACCGGCCTTGATATAATTAACTAAATGTGCTTTCTCTCTAATAGGTCACACAGCAGCCTGGCACTCAGGATTAGCATTGTCAAAAGCTAACAACAGCAACACTATATCCTGAGCAGTTGAATCTGCAATCGCCTTTATAAGAGACTCCTGTAACTGAGCTATAAAATCTGCATAAGGTTCTTTTGGCCCCTGCTTAACAGCACTAAAAGAAGGGTATTGTTCTCCACCTGAAGATTTTTTTTCCCCAAGCTCTAATGCACACTCCTGTAAGCTGATCTATAGCATCATCCTGCATGATCACGTGTGCGTCTAATGCAGCCCAGCCACTGACTCCCAAGTTAGTCTGTAGTTATATTAATTGGAGGTTGAGCTTGTGCATTGCAGGCAGCCTGAGTAGAAGCTTCATCTTCATCTTCCACCAGGTCTTAAACTGTAAAAATTGAGTAGAATCCAGACAGGCTCGAGTAAGAGCATCCCAATCAATGGGAATCATCTGACTGGAGGTAGCAACATTCTTTAACAGACCCATCATGAAAGGAGAACCTGGTCCATATTGATTGATAGCCTGTTTAAACTCTTTCAGTAATTTAAAGGGAAAAGGCTTAAATGTAGCCCTAACATTCCCCTGTTGACCTGGGGGGTGTATCCTAACAGGGATCTCCAGGCCTCTAAATCACCTTCTCTTCTAGCTTGCTGAATTCCTGCCTGAATAGAACTGAGGGCAGTCGCTTGGGGCGCTGCTCAAACAGTTGCTGGGGAGACTATTTTTCACTCAGTGTCCTCCAGAAAAGAAAGATCCAGAAGGTCAGGCCATTCTTTATCTTCAAGGTATTGAGAGGGTGCCAAGGAGCAGGGACAAGCTTCCCCTTCTTGGGTCTCTTTAAGTGGTTGACAGATCTGTTCTTTTATCTCTTCTGCAACATTATCACACTTCCCCCTCTTCTTTGTCTCCTTCCTCCTCCTCCTCAGTGTGAAAAGGTTCCAAGGTGGAATGAATCAGAGACCACACTGACCAGACAGTTATAGGAATATCCTCAGCACCATCCTTATATGCCTTTTTCAGTGCACTGCCTACCTTCTCACAGACCTCTACGTCCATAGTTCCTCGGTTCGGAAACCAGGGGCAATAGTTCTCTACCACACTAAAAAGCTGCATAAGTTGGCTAGTGCTAACTTTCACTCCTCCTTTTCTGAGGAGCTGCCAAAGCAGACTCAAATAAGCCTCGTGTCTACTCGACCCTTGTCCCATTGTTACCCTGATGCTTCTGAGCTCCCCTTCTTACTCACCACGGGGATTGCTTAAGAGTACTCGGGTGTCCTCCAGCATAGTTCCACGTTCTCCAACCCGGGTTCGAGCCCCATGTTTGGGCGCCACTTGCTGAGACCAGCTCGGTCATGGAGACCCCAGCCCAGCGGCGCTAGAGGAATAAAGACACAGACACAGAAACAGAGTGCAAAGTAGGATCGGGGGGCTAACAGCCTTCAGAGCTGAGAGCCTCAAACAGAGTTTGACCCACCTATGTATTGACAGTAAGCTTGTGATAAACATTGTTTCTGCAGTTTATAGATTAACTGAGCATATTCTTTATGGAGAACAAAGGTTATCTGCAGCAGGAACGTGTCCTTAAGGCACAGCTTGTTCATGGCATTGTTTGTGGTTTAGGAATGCCTTGAGCAATTTTCTGCCCTGGGTGGGTCAGGTTTTCCTTGCCTTCATTCCAGTAAACCAGCAACCTCCAGTGTATGCATCATAGCCACCACAAGCATGTCACAGTGCTGCAGAGATCTTGTTTATGGCCAGTTTCTCCTGGCGTGTTTATGGCCAGGCTTGGGGCCTGTTCCAAGCAATCTTCTTTTCTTAGTCTATCATTGCCTGTTTTTTTGTATGAAGGTTGGCGTATTTTCTCCTTAAGGCATACAGTACTTTCTTATTACAAGCATTATCAGTCACAATTCACTGGCAGAATCAGCTGAATCTGGATTACTTGTTGCCATTGTTACGGGATTTTATTTTCATGTTTTGGAATGAATTCAAAGCATGGACTCAATTATTTTTGTATTTTGTAGGCACTAGTAAGATTTGCAATTTCATCTTTTTAAAATTTTTATTTCATCTTTCCCAATTTCATCTTAAGTCTGTTTTGGCAAGAGTTGTTTTTATAGGCAGTTTTGTATTTTAAAATTTATACTCAACGTTTATAATATTTTCTGATATTTTAATTATTTGTGGCTTTTGCTGTTACATACCTTTTGCATACCCCTTTTCATTCCTGATATTTCCTTGTGCCTTTTCTCCTTTATGAAAAACATTAATATTGCTAGAATTTGCTTAGTTTTGTTAATTCCTTTCAAAATAAACGGGTTTGATGAGTATATTTTTGGTTTGATTTCTGTAGTAAAGTTGTGCTGACATAACAAATTATCATAGGATGACTTAAGCAACAGGAAATTAATTTCCTCAGTGTTATGGAGGCTGTAAATGTTTTCAGGGTGCCAGCATGGTTCGTTTTTGGTGAGGGCATCTTCCTGGCCTGTAGAGTGCTGCTTTCTCATTATTTCTCATTCTGCTGGCTCTCCTTTGGCTGACAGAGCAAACTCTCTCATGTCTCTTCTTTATAAGGTACTAACACTATCATGAGAGCCCATCCTCATGATCTCATCCAACCCTAATTACCTCTAGGTAATTATAGCTAACATATATAGGTGTTATATGCAAATATAAACACCTTAGGAGTTGGGATTCGAAGATATGAACATTGTGGTGGAAGGAGGGTATACACAGTTCAGTCTGTAGTGTTCTGTTTTGTTGGTTTCTATTTTTAATTTTTCCTTCCATTGTAGTACATTATTTCTTCTGACCTTTAGGTTCAGGGCATATATGTGCATGTTTGTAACATGGATAAATTGTGTATTGCTGGGGTTTGTGATATGAATGATCTGTCACCCAAGTGGTAAGCATAGTATCCCATAGGTATTTTTTCAACCCTCTCCTCCTCCCCCAGCCTCCCCCCTACCACCCCCAGTAGTCTCCAGTGTCTATTGTTCCCATATTTGTATCTATGTGTACTCGTTTAACTCTCAGTTACAAATGAGAACATGTAGTATTTAGTTTTCTGTTCCTGTGTTAAACTGTTTAGGATGATGGCCTCCAACTTCATCCATGTTGCTGCAGCAGATATGATCTTGTTCTTTTTTATGGCTGTGTAGTATTCCATGGTGTATATGTACTACATTTTCTTTATCCATTCCACTGTTGATTGGCATCTAGGTTGATTCCATGTCTTTGCTATTGTGAATATTGCTGTGATGAATATATGAGTGTATGTGTCTATTTGATAGAAAAATCTATTTTCTTTTGGGTATATACCCAGTAATGGGATTGCTGGTTAGAGTGGTAGCTTTGTTATAAGTTCTTTTGAGAAGTCTCCACACTACTTTCCACAGTACATTTCAACTAACAGTGTATAAATGTTCCCTTTTCTCTGCATCCTTGCCAACATGTTTTTTGACTGTTAAAGAGTAGCCATTATGACTGGTGTAAGATGGTATCTCATTGTGGTTTTGATTTGCATTTCTCTAATGATGAGTCATGAGCATTTTTTCCTATGTTTATTGGCTGCATGTATGTCTTCTTTTGGAATGTGTTTCAGCATGTGGTGTGGGATAGTGGATACAGGATCTTTTCCCTCCAGAAACATGGCTAATTATTGTAGTACCACATATTGATAAACTGTCCTTGACTCACTGATTTGAAATTCCATGTCTATTAAACTATAAATGCCTATGTATACCTGTATCTGACTCTAGACTCTATGTCAGTAATACATTTATTTATGCCAATATGAAGATCATTATCTTTTCACTGTTTGTGGTCTCCTTAAGAGAATTTTTTCTTTTTTTTTGAGACGGAGTCTTGCTCTGTCTCCCAGGCTGGAGTTCAGTGGCACCATCTCGGCTTACTGCAAGCTCTGCTACCCGGGTTCACACCATTCTCCTGCCTCAGCCTCCTGAATAGCTGGGACTACAGGTGCCTGCCACCACTCCCGGCTAATTTTTTTGTATTTTTAGTAGAGATGGGGTTTCACCATGTTAGCCAGGATGGTCTCGATCTCCTGACCTTGTGATCCACCCGCTTTGGCCTCCCAAAGTGCTGGGATTACATGTGTGAGCCACCGTGCCCAGCCAAGGACTTATATCTTAATGAAGAGAAAAGGATAGGGGTTGAGGTACTGAAACATTAATTTTAGGTAAGGGGAGTTGGTCCTCCAAATATATAGTAATTTCAGCCAGGTGGACATGAAAATAAATATCTCACGCTGGGCATGGTGGCTCATGCCTATAATCTCAGCACATTGGGAGGCTAAGGCAAGCAGATCACTTTGAGTTTAGAAGTTCGAGACCAGCCTGGGCAACATGGTGAAACCCTATCTCCACTAAAAATACAAAAATTAGCCCTGCATGGTGATGCACGCCTGTAATTCCAGTTACTTGGGAGGCTGAGGCACAATAATCACTTGAACCCAGGAGGCAGAGGTTGCATTGAGCTGAAATTGCACCACTCCAGCTTTGGTGATGGAGTGAGACTCTGTCTCAAAAAAAAAGAAAAAGAAAACAAAAGAAATATCTCAGAGTATCACAGAGGTCAACACATTTGAAGAGGTGAGGCAACTTTTAAAGCTGTACTGGTCATAGAGCAAAGTGAACATGGAGTCAGACTGCTAGAGTACACATCTTGGTTCTGCCTCTTGCTATGTAAATTTGTAGAAGTTAAATTGCCTCTCTTGCCTCAGTCTGATCTTCTGTGTGAACTGGATGAATTTTATAATAAGCTGCCTGATTTGGTATTGTAAGAATCAAGTAAGTGAATGCATCCACTCAAATATGGTAAGACAAGATTTAGTGGTACTTAGTAAGATTAAATTAGTCCTGGGTAATGATATTTTAAAGAAAACGCATTTGTATGCAAATCTTCTAAATAAAATTTCTAGCAAAATTAATCCAGTTATGAGAAAAAATATTGCCCTATGACCAGTTTTACTTTAGGATTGCAAGAATGGCTTATTATCAGGACTGTTTTCAACACAATTACTACAATTGAGAGAGAGGAAAGTATTGTGAAGAAAGATGAAAAATTCCACATCCATTTGGAATTTAAAAAGTAAGTGAGCAAGGAAAAGAAAATGAATCCAGTGTGGAATAGAGAAGTTTATCTACTGATGTGATTTTTTATGTAGGAAATCCTAATGAATCCACTAAACTATTAAAACTGATAAACAAGTTCAACAGGGTTACAGGTAACAAGATCAACAGAGAAAACTCAGTTGTATTTATGTATACTATCATGGCACAAGCCAAAAATGATACTAAGAAAACAATTCTGGCTGGGCGTAGTGGCTCACGCCTGTAATTCCAGCACTTTGGGAGGACGAGGCAGGTGGATTGCTTGAGGTCAGGAGCTTGAGACCAGCCTGGCCAACATGGTGAAACCCCGTCTCTACTAAAAATACAAAAAAAAAAAAAAAAAAAAATTAGCTGGGTGTGGTGGCGCGTGCTTGTAGTCCCAGCTACTCAGGAGGCTGAGGCAGGAGAATCACTTGAACCCAGGAGGCGGAGGTTGTAGTGAGCTGAGATGGCACCTTAGAACTCCAGCCTGGGCAACAAGAGTGAAACTTCAACTCCAAAAAAAAAAAAAAAAAAGAAAAGAAAAGAATTCCATTTATTATAGTATTAAAATAATAAAATACTTGGGAATAAATTTGATAAAAGATGTGCGAGACTTACATACTGAATACTACAAAATGTTGATAAAGAAGACCAAAAGTAATGGAAAGTCACCCACGTTCATGGATTAGAATACTTATTATTTTTGAGACGGAGTCTTGCTCTGTTCCCCAAGCTGGAATGCACTGGTACAATCTTGGCTCACGGCAACCTCTGCCTCTGGGTTCAAGCAATTCTCCTGCCTCAGTCTCCCAAGAAGCTGGGATTACAGGCATGTGCCACCATGCCTGACTACTTTTTGTATTTTTAGTAGATATGGGGTTTCACCATGTTGGCCAGGCTGGTCTCGAACTCCTGACCTCAAGTGATCTGCCCACCTTGGCCTCTCAAAGTGCTAGGATTATAGGTGTAAGCCACCACATCTGACTAAGAATACTTAATATTATTATTATTATTATTATTATTTTTTTTTTTTTTTTTGAGACGGACTCTCGCTGTGTCGCCCGGGCTGGAGTGCAGTGGCCGGATCTCAGCGCACTGCAAGCTCCGCCTCCCGGGTTTACGCCATTCTCCTGCCTCAGCCTCCTGAGTAGCTGGGACTACAGGCGCCCGCCACCTCGCCCAGCTAGTTTTTTTTTGTATTTTTTTTTAGTAGAGACGGGGTTTCACCGTGTTAGCCAGGATGGTCTCGATCTCCTGACCTCGTGATCCGCCCGTCTTGGCCTCCCAAAGTGCTGGGATTACAGGCTTGAGCCACCGCGCCCGGCCAATTTTTTTTTTTTTTTTTTTTTTTTTGAGACGGAGTCTCGCTCTGTTGCCAGGTCTGGAGTGCAGTGGCCGGATCTCAGCTCACTGCAAGCTCCGCCTCCCGGGTTCCCGCCATTCTCCTGCCTCAGCCTCCCGAGTAGCTGGGACTACAGGCGCCCGCCACCACCCGGCTAGATTTTTTTGTATTTTTTTGGTAGATACGGGGTTTCACTGTGTTAGCCAGGATGGTCTCGATCTCCTGACCTCATGATCCGCCCGTCTCGGCCTCCCAAAGTGCTGGGATTACAGGCTTGAGCCACCGCACCCGGCCAATTTTTAAGATGGCAGTACTCCCTAAGTTGGTCTATAGATTAAACATAATCTCTATCAAAATTCCAGGTGGTGACAGAGTCTTTGGTTTACTCAACTATAGTCAAGTTCCTTAACCTTTTCTTAGGCCCATGTGTACACTTTTGTAAACTGAGTTTTAGCAAGAACCCTGCTAAGTCAGTACAGCAAGAACCTACCACCCTCAGTATCAGATCACCCTTGATAGCTGATCAGGTTACTGGTTCTCTACTATCTACCAATTACAGGCCAAAGTGATCAGACATCATGTTAGGTCAGTTTATCCACCATCCTCCATACCCCTGCTATCCCTCTTAGCAATTTTCCATTCACTGACCTTTACTCTTTAACTTGGCTATAAATTCCGATTTGCTTATGCTACAGTATTCAGAGTTAGCCTACTCTATCACCTCCACTGCAAAATCCTACTGCAGGGTCCCTATACCTAACGTGATAGTACTGAGTAAAGTCTGCCTTACTATGCTTTAACAAGTTCCATTTATTATTTTTTTTTTAATTTAGCACTGGCTTCATAGCAGAAATTGACAGGCTCATCATAAAGTTTATATAGAAATGAAAAGAACACCGGCCGGGCGCGGTGGCTCAAGCCTGTAATCCCAGCACTTTGGGAGGCAGAGACGGGCGGATCACGAGGTCAGGAGATCGAGACCATCCTGGCGAACACGGTGAAACCCCATCTCTACTAAAAACTACAAAAAACTAGCCGGGCGAGGTGTCGGCGCCTGTAGTCCCAGCTACCCGGGAGGCTGAGGCAGGAGAATGGCGTGAACCCGGGAGGCGGAGCTTGCAGTGAGCTGAGATCCGGCCACAGCACTCCAGCCTGGGTGACAGAGCGAGACTCCGTCTCAAAAAAAAAAAAAAAAAGAAATGAAAAGAACACCAAATAGCCAAAACAGTCTTGAAAAAGAGGAACACAGTTGAAGGAGTCACACTTTTGGATTTCAAAAAGTGCTACAAAATTGTAGTAATCAAAACAACGTGGCACTGGCTTAAGGATAAACATACAGATTAATGGAATAGAATGGAGAGTCCAGAAGTAAGCCCTCACATGTATGGTCAACGGATCTACAAGGCTGCCAGGGTAATTCAATGAAGAATGAAAAGAATGTTTTCAACAAATGTTTCTGGGAAAAATTGATACCATACTGCAAAAGAATGCATTTGGGCTTTTACTTTACATACATACAAAAGTTAACAAATACCACATTGGGGATTAAGTTAAAAAAAATTAAAATATTTTAAAAACCCACAAAAGTTAGCTGACAATGGATCAAAGACCTAAACATGTAAGACCTACAATAATTCCCAGAAGTTAGGGAGAAAGTGTCATGATACTGGATTTAGTAATGTTTTCTTAGGTGCAGTATCAAAAACATTGTGAACAAAAAATTTTCAACATTAAACTTGTATTTCAGAAGACACTCATCAATATTATGTATTTTAGTATTCTAAAATATTCCATCAAGAAAGAGAAGGAAAACCCATTGAGAGAAAGTATTTGTAAATCATATATATAAGGACCTATCTTCAGAATATATAAAGAACTCTTGCAACTCAATGAAAAATTTTTTTTTAAGATGGAGTTTGGCTCTTGTTGCCTAAGCTGGATTGCACTGGCGCCATCTCAGCTCACCGCAACCTCTGCCTCCTGGGTTCAAGCTATTCTCCTGCCTTGGCCTCCTGAATAGCTGAAATTACAGGCATGTGCTACTATGCCTCGCTAATTTTTGTATTTTTAGTAGCGTCACGGTTTCTCCATGTTGGTCAGGCTGGTCTCGAACTCCCAACCTCAGGTGATTTGCCTGCCTCGGCCTCCCAAAGTGCTGGGATTACAGACATGAGCCACTGCACCCGGACTTTTTTTTTTTTTTCAAAACAGAGTCTGGCTCTATCACCCAGAGTGGAGTGCAGTGGCAAAATCTTGGCTGACTGCAACCTCTGCCTAACGGGTTCAAGCGATTTTCCTGCCTCAGCCTCCCGAGTAGCTGGGATTACAGGTGTGTGCCACCACGCCTGGGTGATTTTTGTATCTTTTATGATGTTGGCCAGGCTGGTCTTGAACTTCTGGCCTTAAGTGATCTGTCCGCCTCAGCCTCCCACATTGCTGGGATTACAAGCCACCGCGCCCGGGCAGAAACCAAATTTTAAAAGGGGCAAAGGATTTGAACAGAAATTTCTCCAAAGAAGCATACAAATGGCTAACAAAGCACATTAAATTATGCTCAACATCATTAGTCTTAGGGAAATACAAGTCAAAATCATGAGATCACTTCACACCACTAACACGGTTAACATGAAAAAGACTAAAGTGTTGGCAGGGATGTAGAGAAGTTGGAGTGGTGGAAATGTAAAACAGTTCTGCCCCTTTCAGAAACTGTGTGGCAGCTCTTCAAATTCTTTTTTTTTTTTTTTTTTTGAGATGGAGTCTCGCTCTGTCACCCAGGCTGGAGTGCAGTGGCGGGATCTCAGCTCACTGCAAGCTCCGCCTCCTGGGTTTACGCCATTCTCCTGCCTCAGCCTCCCGAGTAGCTGGGACTACAGGCGCCCGCCACTTCGCCCGGCTAGTTTTTTGTATTTTTTTAGTAGAGACGGGGTTTCACCGTGTTAGCCAGGATGGTCTCGATATCCTGACCTTGTGATCCGCCCGTCTCGGCCTCCTAAAGTGCTGGGATTACAGGCTTGAGCCACCGCGCCCGGCCTCAAATTCTTAAATAGATACTTACTGCATGGCTCAGCAATTCCATTCCCAGATATATACTCTAGAGAAATAAAAAGCAGCTGGGCAGGTCACTTGAGCTTAGGAGTTTGAGACCAGCCTGAGCAAAACCCTATCTCTATAAAAAATAAAAAAATTAGCTGGGTGTGGTGGCTTATGCCTGTGGTCCCAGCTACTCAGGAGGTTGAGGTGGGAGGATTGCTTGAGCCTAGGAAGTAGAGGCTGCAGTGAGCCGTGATCTCTCAAAACAAAAAATAAAAGCCAATATGCACAAAAAGATACATGTGAATTTTCATAGCAGCATTAATCACGATACCCCCAAAGTGGAAACAACTCAAATGTCCATCAACTGAAGACAAATCATATATGGTATATACATAGAATGGAATATCATTCAGCAATAAAATAGAATGATCTAGGCTATAATATAGATGAACCTTGAAAAACAGGCTAAGTGAAAAAAGTTATTCACAAAAGATTGTATGATTTTAGGGCATGGTGGCTCACGCCTATAACCCCAGCACTCTCGGAGGCTGAGGCAGGACTGCTTGAGCCCAGGAGTTCGAGATCAGCCTGTGCAACATAGTGAGACCCTGTCTATACAAAAATTAAAATTAAAAAATTGTATGATTATATGCATATGAAATGTCTACAAAAGAAAAATCTGTAGTGATAAAGTAGGTTTGTGGTTCCCTGGAGCTTAAAGAGGAGGTAAATGGATTTTCCCATTCAAAGATTTCTTTTAGTGTGATGAAAATGTTCCAAAATTATGTTTGAACAACACTGTGAATGTACTAAAAAATACTGAATTATATAGCTTTAAGTGGGTGAACTGTGTTTGTTATATATGAATTGTATCTCAATAAAGCTGGTCTAAAAACCAAAAGGGAAAATCATGATAATAGCTACATCATTGGGAGCATAAAAATTTAATGTCTGGCCGGGCGCGGTGGCTCAAGCCTGTAATCCCAGCACTTTGGGAGGCCGAGACGGGCGGATCACGAGGTCAGGAGATCGAGACCATCCTGGCTAATACGGTGAAACCCCGTCTCTACTAAAAAATACAAAAAACTAGCCGGGCGACGAGGCGGGCGCCTGTAGTCCCAGCTACTCGGGAGGCTGAGACAGGAGAATGGCGTGAACCCGGGAGGCGGAGCTTGCAGTGAGCTGAGAGCCGGCCACTGCACTCCAGTCTGGGTGGCAGAGCAAGACTCCGTCTCAAAAAAAAAAAAAAAAAAAAAAAAAAAAAATTTAATGTCTATTAAGCATTTAGGGTAGTAAGACATAAAAAACAGCTACCACCAGGTGCGGTGGCTCACGCCAGCACTTTTGGAGGCCGAGGTGGACAGATCACCTGAGGTTAGGAGTTTGAGACCAGCCTGGCTAACATGGTGAAACCCCATCTTTACTAAAAAAAAAAAAAAAAAAAAAAAAAAAAAAAAAAAATAAATTAGCTGAGTGTGGGCCGGGCGCGGTGGCTCAAGCCTGTAATCCCAGCACTTTGGGAGGCCGAGACGGGCGGATCACGAGGTCAGGAGATCGAGACCATCCTGGCGAACACGGTGAAACCCCGTCTCTACTAAAAAATACAAAAAACTAGCCGGGCGAGGTGGTGGGCGCTTGTAGGCCCAGCTACTGGGGAGGCTAAGGCAGGAGAATGGCGTGAACCCGGGAGGCGGAGCTTGCAGTGAGCTGAGATCCGGCCACTGCACTCCAGCCTGGGCGACAGAGCGAGACTCCGTCTCAAAAAAAAAAAAAAAAAAAAAAAAAAAAAAATTAGCTGAGTGTGGTGGTGCGTGCCTGTAATCCCAGCTACTCGGGAGGCTGAGAAAGGAGAATCCCTAGAACCCAGAAGGTGGATGTTGCAGTGAGCCGAGATTGTACCACTTTATTCCAGCCTGGGTGACAGAGCAAGACTGTCTCAAAAACAAACAAACAAGCTACCATTATTATTTTTTTACCATGGAATATTATTAGTTGATATAAAACCAGTGGCATGAAAAGATTATGATCTTGATATTGGCATAAGTAAATGTATCACTGGCATAGAGTCTAGAATCAGATACAGGTATACATAGGAATTTATAGTTTAATAGACATGGAATTTCAAATCAGTCAAGGACAGTTTATCAATATGTGGTACTACAATAATTAGCCATGTTTCTGGAGGGAAAAGATACTGTATTCACTATCCCACACCACATGCTGAAACACATTCCATGAGCATGAAAGATTTCAATGTTTTTAAAGTAATATGCTGCAGAAGAAAATTAGAAAATCTATATGTAATCTAGAGTTTATGGAGACATCTTAATGCAAGAGAGGAAACAAAAAAAGAAAATCTTTTTTAGATGAAAAATTAACTGCAAAATAGTTATCAATTCAATAGATTCATAATATATTTGATAATGTATATGAACAGTTCTTCATGTTAGTAAAACAGTTTTCAAAATAACTTCATTAACTCCAGAAAGGCCACCCACTACAAACCACAGCAAAAATGATTTCTGGAGAAACTACAATCACTCCTGCAGAAGTGAATGTCTGTTATCAGTGGTATTTTACAACGCAGTATGGGAGGCCCTGGAACTCACGGTAAGATCTCAGAAAACATATTATTCAAAGGAAAAAAAAATCAACATTTACAAAAAGTATCAGCATACTGAAAACACAAAGGAATCAACGATTAGAATTTAGCATGGTGTCCAGATAAATGAAATAAGGGGAAATATTGGCCTGAAGTTGAACTGGGCCCGGCGCCGTGGTGCACGCCTGTAATCCCAGTCTTTTGGGAGGCCGAGGCTGGATGATCGCTTGAGCCCAGGAGTTTGAGATCAGCCTGGGCAACATACCTCATATCTGGGGGAAAAAATTAGCCGGGCGTGGTAGCTTGCGCCTGTAGTCCCAGCTACTTGGGAGGCTGAGGCGGGATGATCGCGTGAGCCCAGGAGTTTCGCCATACAGCACGCCAGCCTGGACTACACAGTGAGACCCTGTCCCCCCCGGCCCCCCCAAAAAAACTAGATTGAATGAATGGAGGAGATAGGCCATATCATGGACTGGCAGGTTTATCAACGGAAGAATCATTTTGAGGGTGCTAGGAACGTGGGAGGAGGTGAAAAGAAAAGCTTTTTGTGAGCATTGTGCGCATCCGGTGGGGGAGCCCCCACCTCTATCTAACTTTGCCAACACCACCGACCCCACCCTAGGTATGGGCCCCCGTCCGCAGGCCTGGTTCTAACCTCAACCTTGTGCTCTGGGCCCCTTTTGGCCTACATCCCTCAAGCTGAGCCGACTCCAAGGTCTCCAAGGCGTCTCGGTAGCCACTGGGGAGTAAACCAGAATCTCTCTGCCTGAGGACGTTCAGCTTGGCTGAGGTTGCAGTCCCCAAGCGCTCTTCCAGGTTTGAGGCTGGAGGCGGAAGTGACGTCAGCGGAGCGCGGCTGTGTTTTCCGGCGCTTTCTCCGCGCAGCCAAACCACTTTTCTTCCTGGTGATGTTAGGGCTTAACATAGCTTTGGCGAGGTCGGATAACGGGCGGGAGCCAGCGGTGAAAGGGGTGGTGAAAGTGCCAGTTTGCCCCAGGCCGCCGAGGGGCCTCTTTAGAGAGGCCTTGCCTGCCCCCCTCGCGTCCGCCGAGGCCAAAAAGCCCCTCAAGCTGTCACTGGTACGGCCCTGGGCCAGGAGCCGTTTCGGGATCTGTCTTAAGTGCGCTTCCTCAACGATTTTTGCAAACACGGTGATTGCCGCTTCAAAGTCCTCCAAAGCAATCTTTATGACTTTTTTTTGTCCTTTCTTTCTTTTTTTCCAGAAACGGGTTTTCGCCGTTCGAGTCAGGTTGACTGTGGTCCTTTGTCCCCCCCATCTCCTGGACCTGGCGAGTCTGGCGCGTCCGGGTGAGTACTGGGGTGAAAGGTGGTTTTGGGGGCTGCTTCCTCCTGTTTTATCTGAGAATTTGTTTTTCTCTTTGCGCATCCTGTATTTACTTTTGACACACTACATTCAGGTAGAAACATAAAGCTACTTTTTAGGTATCTAGGGTGTGCCTGTTTCTCTATGTGAATATAAACGTTTGTAGACCGCAAGTCTTTCTACTGAAGAAAAGCAAGAATACTCAACTAGCTATTCTTTTTATCCGAACTTCCTAGGCCTGTACCTCCCCACAGAGCTTCAAAACAGGGGCTTATAGGAAGAAGGAATGGAGGCTTTGAAGTAAGTTGAACATTGCAGGCGTGACACTTAAGGTTTAAATGCTTGCTAATACGTGTCCTATAGATAAAGACATGTCTTTTTAAAACCATAATACTATAAACCAAGAAAATTTAAAATGTTGTTAATATGTACCCTGTGTAAAAAGGTACAATTCTCCACTTTGTTCCAATGTGTGCTTTTGGTTGTTTTGAAATCTAATATGTATCCAAGTTTTCATGTCTTTTAGTCTCTTTAAAACTAGCAGATACTGTTTATCCGTTATATTGTCTTTTTGCGGAGTCATTCGTTCTTTCAGAAAGTTATACATTTTGGTAGTTCTGACTGTATTCTGTGTTGTGTTTAAATGTATCCTTCATTTCTTGGTGTATCCCATAAAAGAATGAGTGTCTGGTTAATTAAAGCATAGTAAAAAAAATTCAGTCAAGGGCTGTTCTTAGGGAGGTTGTAAAGTAGGGGAGGAGGCTGGTATGTAACCAAGCAAATAAGTGTATTACAAATTGATGAGGGTCTGTAAGTAAAGTAGAAGGCAGAATTATTTTCTCTATTTTTCTTTGGAATAGGCAATGCTAAGAAAAGAGTGATATTCAAGCTGAGACCAAAAAATATGGTATGATTTAGCCATGTTGAAGGGGAAGGAAATAAGAGCTGGCCAAAGCATTCTGTGAATTGGCTGACTCCATTTCTAGGGTGAGAGAGAGGAGTGCATCAAAGATTACCCCAGGTTTGACACAGTCAGTATTCTTTTCTTTGGTTGGGGAAACAATGTGATGGGATAATTTAATCTTAAATGTATGACTGACAGGAAAAAGTAAGTGATATCTTGTTTTTGGAGACAGAGTTTCGCTGTTGCTCAGGATCCACTGTAGTGGCAGGATCTCGGCTCACTGTAACACTGTAACCTCCACCTCTCCAGTTTTCAAGCCATCCTTCTGCCTTAGCCACCCTAGTAGCTGGGATTATAAGTGTGCGCCATCATGCCTGGCTAATTTTTGTATTTTTTTTTTGTTTGTAGAGATGGTTTCACCATGTTGGCCAGGCTGGTCTTGGACTCCTGCCCTCAAGTGATCCACCCACCTTGGCCTCTCAAGGTGCTGGGATTACAGCTGTAAGCCACTGTCCCTGGCCAAAGTAAGTGATATCTGAGAAATGATGTAAATCAAGGGAAAATAGGAGAAGCATGAATGTGTTTTAATTACATGAATAAGAAATTAATTCAAGGGATTAATGAGCATCAGTGCTTGAGCATTGAAAAATAAGCTCTCCGTGAAAATTCACTGATGTTAATTATCAGTCTTAGGAAATATGTATATTCATAAACAGACAAAACTTCTTTTGATGTTGTTTTTTTTCAATTCACTTTTGGGCTCTTTCTACCTAAATTAGTCCTTCGTTTCCCTGAAGGAATGTCCAGAATAAGCACTCTGTGTGATTCCTTACAGACACTCATACACCTAGGGGGTTGGCTTGATACACTCCATGTAAGTAAATGACCAGAAACCTCACCTGCCAATGTGGGCTGCCAAAAAGCTGTGAAGGGGCCACGTGGCCTGGAAATACAACAGATCTTAGAATAATGTCTGTTAATTATAACATGCATGAGGGAAAAAAAATCTAATTCCGGTAGGGTCACTCTGTAGATTCTGCACGTTCTTCCCACGTCTGCATGGGTTTTCTCTGGGCACTCTGGCTTCCCCCCACATCCCAAAGATGCACGTTAGCTTAATTGGCGTGTCTACATCGTCCCCCTATGAATGTGTGTGTGTGTGCCCTGAGCTGTTAGGATGGGCTCTGGCCATTTTTATCCTGGAACTGGAATAGGTGGATTGGAGAATGAATGAATGAATACAAACTATTGTAAAATAAAAATTCCTAAAACATTTGAGAATGATGCAAATGTACAACAGTAAATGGTACCACTTAGCAAGCTGGCCCCATTTGTTACTGTTTTTGAGCTTCTTGGTGGTAGGAGGTGGTCCTTACAGTGTTTGCTTTGGAAACATTTATTTGTTGATTTAACCCACCACTGTTAATTCCATCACACACCGATTCATCAAAAATTGGATAAACATCTTATTTTTATTAGTCTTTTTTAAATGTATATAGAGCTCACATTTATTTCAATGTTTAATATTAGAAGTGTTTGGGGTCTTTATTTAGAAGTTTAGTGATGTTTTTGTGAGCAGAAATATGCTGTAGGAGCTTAACTCGCTTATATCAGTTAGCATGGGAAAAAATTCGCTTTTGTGGGATATCATTTCGCTTAAAGTCTCAGTTTCCAAGAACCTGTTGACAACTTTAAGTGAAGACTGAAATTGTATATATTTTCTCTGTTTGGCACTTAGGGGTTCCAGTGAGGTAGCCACATGTAGTGAAATCATTGATGCGGATCTGATATAAAGTTGTTGAGGATGTGCATATATTACTTTTTGGAGAGCGTATTGGCAAACCAATTTCAAAAACTGTTGGCAGTACATACTAGGTTTATACACATACATGTCCTACAGCAACAGTAGTGTGTACAATATGTGTATCAAGATAAAAGTAGGCCAGGTGCAGTGGCTCACACCTGTAATCCTAAGACTTTGGGAGGCCAAGGTGGTTGGATCACTTCAGGTCAGGAGTTCAAAACCAGCCTGGCCAACATGGTGAAACCCCGACTCTACTAAAAAAATACAACAATTAGCCGGGCATGGTGGTGGGTGCCTGTAATCCCAGCTACTTGGGAGACTGAGGCCGGAGAATCACTTGAACCAGGGAGGTGGAGGCTGCAGTGAGCTGAGATTGCGCTACTGCACTCCAGTCTGGGCAATCAGAATGAGACCCTGTCTAAAAACAAAACAAAACAAAAAAACCCAACTGACTTGAGACCTCAATTACATCTGCAGTCTCTTCATTTTTGCTTATTCTTCTGTTAGAAACAGGTCAGAGGTCATGTATGCACTCAACAGGAGGGCATTTTCTATGGGTATGAATGCCAGCAGGTGGGGATCTCTGGGGTCATATTAAAATATTTGGCCACAGTGTGGCTGTAGTCCACTGGATGGTGAAGTTTGCTGGGTTACTCAGACTGGAGTTGGTCATAGTCCTTAGGCAAGATTGAAGCAGTGTTCCAAGTCAAAGGCCGGCTGCAATGGGTGGGTCAGCCTTTAGGGGAAGTCAGGACACCACTGTAGCTATGAGGCTTGGAAGGTTTCATGTCTGCCCTGGAAGTGCTGTGACAAACACACCTCTGGGGCACACTCACACTGATGGTGATGGCAGCTATGCACAGGAAATTCGGATGCCACTTTGTTTGCAAGGCCTGGGACATCAGTGTTCACATTTGGAGGTCTTTGGGAACAAACCTCTGAGGCACAGGTCATGCAGCAGCATGCATCCTGGTATGTGCATTGTCTGCGTCATGAGGGGCACAAGCCATCAAGCCAAGTTGGCACATGTGCAGAGGGTGCCTCTGCTAGTGGGAGTGTTTTGAGCATGTGGCATCCGTGTTAGGAGGGCCATAAGTGGTGGTGACTGGGCCAGGGTTTTGTGGTATCCTGAGGACTGTGTTCTGGGCACATGGCATGGACAGAGCACCCTCCAGTGCCCTCACACCCACACTGCTGACCATTGTCCTGCAATTGTATCCAGGAGGCAATGCTTCCTTGTGCAGTGTCCATCCCATGTCCCCTTTTTGTATGTTCCTTTAATTCGGTGCTGAGACCTCTGTCTCTGGAGAGTGGCTGTAAATTCTAGCCCTGTCCCGACCAAGAGGAGAGATGTTCTGGTGTGTTGGGTGGGTTAGATACAGAAAAGGCAACACAACAAAACACATCGGCCGGGCGCGGTGGCTCAAGCCTGTAATCCCAGCACTTTGGGAGGCCGAGACGGGTGGATCGCGAGGTCAGGAGATCGAGACCAACCTAGCTAACACGGCGAAACCCCGTCTCTACTAAAAAATACAAAAAACTAGCCGGGCGAGTTGGCGGGTGCCTGTAGTCCCAGCTACTTGGGAGGCTGAGGCAGGAGAATGGCGTAAACCCGGGAGGCGGAGCTTGCAGTGAGCTGAGATCCGGCCACTGCACTCCAGCCTGGGCGACAGAGCGAGACTCCGTCTCAAAAAAAAAAAAAAAAACACATCAAGTAGCAGAAGCATCTTATTCCTCACAGATCCATGGGAAGAGGGTTGCCCTTGAGGTCCTGATGGCAAGTCAGGAGACAGCTGGGTGCTAACCAGTGGGTGGGGAATGAGACAGAGAAGACCTGTGGGACTGTGCCTTTGTTATGGTCCATGGGCTTTATCCCTCAGACTTTCCCAGCGTGGTTGTAGATTGGATAGACCTGAGCGGTGGGGAGAACTGACTTACATGACTGGTATTGGCCAGTAGGTTTCATTATGGTCAGCTGCTGTGGGGTGTGTTGGGTTTGGGGTCAGTGAGGTAAGGACAAGTAGGCTATGTCACAAACAGTACACAGGGAGGGGAAGTTTTAAGTAAGCCAAAGGTGATGGGGTTCCAAATAACTTACATCAGGCCTAAAAATGGATGTAGGGCAGTTATGTTGGAGGGTATGAGCTGATGATTTAGTAAAGCATATGTAAAGGTTAGTGGTATTGTGTGTAACCAAGGGGCAGGAGTGGTTGTGGTTGGATAGGCAAGGCTGGAAGTTGAGATAGAAAGTGGGAAGGGTAGTAGTGTTGTGGGACAAAGATGGGAGAGACTGAACAGAGTGAGTTCAGGAAAGGTCTTTATTAAAAGGTGATCACCTGGCTCAGTAGGACTAGGGTCCAGGAAAGTCTGAGCCCTGAACAAAGAAGGCAGCCACCTTTTAAGCAGTCAGTGGCCGGGAGCTACTGATGCAGGAAGCGTACTTACAGAAGCGAGAACAGAGGCAGTTGATCAGTCTTTTACATTTATCTGTACTACATGTTCCACATCCCTGGGACACCATGTTTCTATATTAACCTTATAACTTTGCAGCTGCACTAGGGAGGTGAAGTAGGAACTCACTGAGCCCCAAGGAACGTGAAACTAGCAAGTACAGATAAGGCTCGCTGAGCGAAGAAGAAAAAACAGGCAGTTAGTATTCTTTTCTTACTTAGACTACTGGGTGGAGGGGGTGGAGGGGGAGGGGCTATGCTACACTTTGCTTTTGAAGGAAAAAGTAAAAATTTTTGGTTGTCTTTAATTATACTTGTAAAATTCATGAATTCCTTCTTCAGTAGAAGGCATCAGGGAGTAAGTGGTCCCCTCCCTGGGGTTAAGGAGTTTACTGCCATGAGGTAGGTGCCTCTTGGGGAAAACAGTAATCTCCATTAATTTTAGTAACTCCTACCAGATTTTCCTCCAGGCATGGGTATATGGGTGTGCACGTATGAGCAGAAAGCAAATACTCTACCAGGATCATGGGCTAAGCAGACAGATCAGGACGAAAAAAATGTTGTGTCCATTTGTGTTTTAGAGGCAGTCCATGGGCATCACTGTGTGGAGGTTTTAGTGCAATGGTGGGGTCATATCCACCATCAGAGTCTGGGGTCGGGGCTGTGTTGCTGGAGACAATGTTGTTTCCAGCGGTGATATTTTGGGCTAGGACAAAGTCATCTAGGGTGTCACTGGGGTATCCTTTTTTTTTTTTTTTCTTTAAATTACATTTATTTTAATGCTGAATTTACTCCCGTGCCATAAGTTTTTGTTTCTTCAGTTTCTTCTGGGATATCTTTTTCTTCTGGGCACCTCCTCTTCTGGTTTAGGAACAATCTGTTCCTTTTCAGTAAGGATCATCTCAATGTGGCAGGGAGAGCTCATGTATGGGTTAATCCGACCATGAGCTCTGTAGGTCCGTCGGCGCATCTTAGGTGCTTTGTTCACTTGGATATACTCGATGACCAGAGAATCTACATCTAAACCCTTAAGTTCGCATTACTCTCTGCATTTTTAAGCATGTGCAGCAAAAATTCAGCACTGTTTTTGGGCCATCGACCTTGTGTCCAGCCCCACTGCTTGGCTTGGGCACACCTGCCAACTCCACCATTATAACGTCGGAATGGTACGCACTGTTTCTGTAAAGTGGCATCTTTCAGATACTTCGTGGCTTTTCGAATATGCATACCCTTGATGGCCTGGGCAGTTTCACAAGTGTTCTTAAAGTGAACACGAAGACTGGAACCTCTTGATTTGCATGATTTCGTGGGGTTCTCCGGGTCAAGTGAATAGCGAACCATTTTCACAGATTACCTCAGGCCACTTAGGGAAAGAGCTGGGGTATCCTTTTAAAGTGGATACCCACTGAAGTAGATGTGGCCCTCCAGGTTGTAAACCAACACAGCACCTAGTAAGATGAACCGTTAATAGAATGATATGTAGCTGTACCTGATAACATGTTTTTGTTTCTGTCTTTTGGTGGAAGTTTAGGTTCAGATGGGTCCCCTGTCAGATAAGCAGCTGCCGGGCCTCTGGGACAATCTAATGTTAGTAAGTCCCAGGAGACTACACACCCTCGATTTGGCCTTCAACCCTTATGGGATGGGGGCAAGACTGAAAATAAGTTAAGCCCTAGAGCATGATAGAGAATTTCAGCAGTCTGTTTTTTGGACTGGAATTTGAAAAGTAGTTATTTGAGGACATTTTTCTGTCTTTCAGTGAAACGAGTTATCTGAGAACCTATTAGGGAAATGAAAGTTCCATTGAATAGATTTTTCGAGGGGCTAGCATTATGTATTTGAAGAAATGAAACATGGGCTGGGCACAGTGGCTCACCCCTGTAATCCCAGCAGTTTGGGAGGCTGAAGTGGGAGGATTGCTTGAACCCAGGAGTTTGAGACCAGCCTGGGCAACATAGCGAGACTCTGCCTCTTAAAAAAAAAATTAAATTGACAAAAAAGAAGTGAAACATATATCTAGGTTACTAATAAAGTCTGTAACTCTGAAGGGAATAAGTAGGGTCCTGGCAAGGCCTTGTATTGTGGCCTTTAGTATGTGGAGAGATGTGAGATTTTGCTTTATATTTTGGGTATCTGTCAGACAAGATATTCCCAGGGTTTGTTTTTTTTTTTTCCCCCACCTTGAAAGGGACAATTTTTAGGTAATGACCCAATAGTTTATCGTAACCGTGAAGAAGGTGGGATGGTTTGTTGACCCGGGCATCCAGTGCTAAGACAGCTGCCTGAAATTTGGCCAGGCCCGTTGTTTCTTGGGTCCTGTCCTTTATTAGGGACATCCTGGCTAAGGGATGGAAGGCAGCAGCATTCCACTGAGCTCCATCACTTACAATAGTCACAGTGGCCTTTGCACAGCCTATGAACTCCCATTACTGTTGACTTAGTTAATCCCAAGGGCTTTCCAGGTAGTCAGGGGACCTGGGGGAGGGAGGGGTGACCTCCTTCAGCACCCTGGCATCAGGCAAGGGATTGAGGACAGGGGAAGCCATTGCCTCCTGCAGGTGGATTCGACTCGAGGGCCTGAGATTGGTTTTGTCGTGGCCTAAGGAGGCCTCAGTGGCCAGGCAGAGCTTGTGGGGGGTTGTGTCCCTGACCCAGAGCACAGTGGGCAGCTGCATAGGAGGATCACAGGCTCAGGTCTGTGAGATCCTCTGTTTCCAGCAGAGCCCTGTAGATGGCCAGTCACTTGTTTTACTGGTGAATAACAGGAAGTCAGGAGGGGCAGTTTCTCTCACTAGAGGGCCTGGGGCAGCTAATGACCATCATCAGTGGTCCAGAGACTCCAGCAGGCATTTAAAAAGTTGCCAGTCTCTCTATCATGAAGGAGGTCCTTTTAGGAAGTTGCTTTTTTTTCTTTCCCGTAACATAACACGTTACGTTAGCCAAATTTATAATTAAAAGCACAATAGTTATTGGTCGTTTATTGAATAGAATCAGGAGTTTTAATAATACTGGGTGTGGGCGCCTTGATGGATGGGACCACAATGTGAAGGCCATAGTAATCCAGCATGAGGTGCCCTTTATTTTGTTTTCAGATTTAAGAGCAGGCACAATTGGGCTGTCAAATGGAGAAGCAGTAGGGATAATCACCCCTTCATTAATTAGGTTTTATAGAAGTTTTAATCCTTGAGGCCCTATTGTAACTTACATTGGGCCATGTGAAGTATCTTAAGTGATTATCCATGGGGTCCCATTTTATCCAGCCAATTTGTAAGTGTCAAAGTCTCTATTTATTATGTTAGCATATTTATGCCTAATATGGAATATTTTAGGGCAATGGGTACTATGACTCTGGGAAACTGAAGACTTCAGTTAAAGCGAGGCGTACCTAATTTTTTTCTCTTGTATTTAGTTACCCTTCTAAGATTTTAGGGAGCACAATGTTTAAATTTAGTGGGATCCTCAGGTATAAGTGTAATTTGAGCCCCAGATTGAGTAGGCCTATGCAGTTTTGTTAATTGGTACATTTTAGCAAATGTTAGTTAAAATCTAATTACCTATTATTTTTTTCCCCCGTGTCTCATGGTCTGTGTTTAAATCATTAGGTAATCTAGGACTGGCGGGATTATGTTTGTTAGACCTGGCGTTTGCTTTGTACTTAAAGTTCAAAAAAAGTTCCTTTTTTTTTTTTCTTGAACTTGTAACCTCCCAAAGCCTGAGCTGAGCCTTTTTTTCCTTTTTTTTTTTTTTTCTTTCTTTTTTCTCTTTTTTTGGTCTTAGACTTTTAACTGCCTGAAGGGTTCTTAATTTCTGTCTCTGGCTGATAAGAGGAAAAGAAGGAGGGGTAAGGGGCCCAGTGCTTCTAGGCAGTAGAGGACTGGGAAGTCCAGACCTCAAGATAATCAGTCTCTTTCCCTCTCTTTTTTTCTTCTAAGTAAAATCTTTAGAAAGGCTTGTATCTCCAGGTGGCTAAAATGTTTTTTCCTTTGTTTACCTGATAAGCTTCCAGTGGTCCTGAGTGGCCCCTGTTTTGGTCTCTGGCCTCCATTTGTGCTTCCCATCTGCCCCGTTTGTACGCAGCCACCTTTCTCTCTAGGGCGCCCGGTTGACCTCGTCAGGGTGGGGGCGTAGACAAACAGATGCAAGGGAAGACAATGTCAGGGGAATAGCAGACCCCGGCAGCAGCCTTGCCAGCGAGGTGCCGTCATCTCCCCAGTGAAGGGGCTGCTACTGTTGTCAGGGTGGGAAGTTGGTGGTCTCGTCCGTACTGCCTCCACTCAGCGGGCAGTCAGAATGCCAGTCTTCCTCTTGCACTCCGCTAACCCTCTGACTGGCCCAGAGCCTGCCTTACCCACTTCTGCCTCTCAGTAGCAAGCCCGTGGTGCCAGAGTGAGGCCTTGGGAATACAGCTGGCTTCCTCCAGCCCAGCAGTTCCTATCCAAGCAGCCTTGGATAGTGAGTGTCATACCCCTGTTGCCCTCTCAAGGCTAGCAGTTGGTGAGTCCCAGGGAGCACTTGGACTATGGAGAACCCACCCAATTTAGGGAGGGGAGTTTTGGCAGCGTTCCACAAAGACAACAGGCAGCAGTGCACAGCAGCAGAGAGGCACCCCAGCAGGCCATGGAGCCCTCCCATATGGTGTCAGCCATGTGGGTAGGCGAGGTAGTAAGCAGGCCAAGAGCAATCTGAAGGCCTGGGCTTGTGTCCCTCGGGTTGTAACTACACACCCTGTTCACCGCACTGAATATATTTTCCTCTGTTTGGTCTAAGGGGTCTCTCTCTCTCTCTGAAGAGTGGCTGCAAATTCTAGCCCTACCCAGACGGGGAGGAGAGTTACATTCCAGTGTGTTAGGCAGACAAGATGTAGAGGAGGCAGCACAACGAAACACACGAAATGTCAGAAGCGTCCTCCTACTCACAGATCCCTGGAACAGGAGGCTGCTCTTGGAGGCTGATGGAAGTCCAGAGACAGCCGGGTGCTCAACCTGTGGGATAGGAATGAGAGAGAGGACTGTGGGGCCTTGCTTCATTAAGGTCCATGGACGTTATCCCTCAGGCCTTTCTTTGGGAGTTGTAGATTGGCTGCACAAAGGAAAGGTCTTACTTATATGACTCTGGTGTTGGCCACTAAGTTTCATTGTAGTCAGCAGCTGTGAGATGTGTTGGGTTTGGGGCCAGTGAGGTGAGGAACAAGCAGGCTGTATAACAAACAGCTACACAGGCAGGGGAAGTTTTAACTAAGACAAAGGCGATGAGGGTATTGGAGCTGAGATACATAAACAGCTAACTGGCATATTTCACTCTTTGGTTCTTTACCATCCATATGCACTCTCCTACACAGATAGGAGCTTCTTTGGAATAATTAAACAAGTCTATACTCCTACCTAAGAAGATACAAGGGAAGAAGTCCTCACCCATCCCCACACTGAGAAGATGCGCAGTTCAAACAGTCCTTCGTTTTCCCACCGCGGCCGTGTCAGTTACTCCTCAAATTTAGTCCCATTCTAACTATTCTGTTTCCTAAAGACACAATTACATGTGTAACCTCTAATAATGTGTATATAAAATAAAAGTGGGAAAAATATAGAAGTAAATGGTTCATTTGAATAAATAAACACATGGATATAGACACACATAGATATAACAAGCAGAGAGAAAACGTGCAAAGCTACATTTCTTGTTCCTGTCACTGGTCTTGAGGTTGCAGTTGACGTCCACGGCTTACTTCTTCAGTGACTGAGTCCATGTTTTCCCAGCCCTCCACCTGAACCTCAGCTGCTCTGGGTTTTGTACCAGGGAGGAGCGATCCAAATCTTCCTTCGCCCAGAGTCCGAGTCTTCTGTTGTCTTGCCTTCATTCAGCTGTGGTTTTCCGTTAACCTTTTCTATGGAGTATAGAAGTACTCAGAGGTTCTGCACTTCATCACTTCATCCTCCCTGCCTCAGCTGTCTAGCAGTGCCACAGTTTTCCTTTGATAATTGGGATTAACCACTCTAGCCAGTAGAATTTTTTTTTTTTCCCTTTTGGGTTAGTGGTATATGAAGCCCAGAAGGGCCAGGTGGCAATCTCCTGTTCCAATGCATTGGAACCATAACGGTACCCCCTGGGGGAGGCATTTTCCACTAGGGACTAAGAAGATCTCTGGACCAGCAGTGCTCTGAGTTGCTGGGAGTGGAAGCAAGTTAATTCCACCTTCACCCATCAATTGTATTTTTTTGTGTGTTTTTGTTTTTGTTTTTGTTTTTTTGAGATGGAGTCTCACTCTGTCACCCAGACTGGAGTGCAGTGGCTCGATCTCGGCTCACTGCAAGCTCCACCTCCGGGGTTCATGCCATTGTCCTGCCTCAGACTCCCAGTAGCTGGGACTATGGGCGCCCGCCACCACGCCTGGCTAATTTTTTGTATTTTTAGTAGAGACGGGGTTTCATGGTGTTAACCAGGATGGTCTCGATCTCCTGATCTCGTGATCTGCCTGCCTCGGCCTCCCAAAGTGCTGGGATTACAGGCGTGAGCCACCGTGCCTGGCCTGTTTTGTTTTCTGTTTTGAGACAGAGTCCTGCTCTGTCACTCAGGCTGGAGTGCAGTGGCACAATCTCGGCTCACTGCAACCTCCGCTTCCTGGGTTCAAACCATTCTCCTGCCTCAACCTCCCAAGTAGCTGGGATTACAGGCATGTGTCACCATGCCCAACTAATTTTTTGTGTTTTTAGTAGAGATGGGGTTTCCCCATGTTGGCTGGGGTGGTCACGAACTCCTGACCTCAAACGATCCACCTGCCTCGGCCTCCTAAAGTGCTGGGATTCCAGGCGTGGGCCACTGCGCCCGGCTCACTCACCAACTCTTGGGCCCATGTATTCTGGCTGTGGGGAGACAGTACCATGGAAGGCTCTCTGACTCAAAGCATACTCCTTGACCTATGGGACAGAATTCCTTTCTAAGGGTTGTCTCCCGTTTGGCCCTGTAACTGAGTTTTCAGTATGTGATTCCACTTTTCACATAGATCCTCTGCTTCTGAGTGATGGGTTGTGTGATGGGACCAGTTGATTGCAAGGACATGCTTCCACTGTTGCACTTCTCTGCAGTGAGATGCTTTTCTTGTTTAGAAACTCTGTTGTGTGGAGGCCGTGACTACTGATAAAGCATGTTGTGAGTCCATGGATGGTGGTGCCAGCAGAAGCCTAACTAGTCGAAAGGCAAATCCACAGCAGAACATGCGTCTGTTCTGGTGAGGATGAGTTATATTTCCTGATAGAAGAGGACCCGTTACAGCATGGCTGGCTGGTCTCCTCTAAGGAATGGCGCCATATTGGATGCTCAGGGTTGATTTCTGCTTTCAGGAGATTAGGCCCAGCAGTAATGTTAGCTGAGTCAGACTTGGTAAGGGGAAGTCCTTACTGCTGAGCCCATGCATAGCCTTTATCCCTGCTGTCATGAACATTTTTTAATGGGCCTATTGAGCAAGCACTGAGGTAGCTAGGAAAAGTTAACAGGTATCTTTAGTGTGTGTGATTCTGTCTGCCTTATTTCTACTGGATCACCTTTGGTAGGCATTCACATGGGACACAGTCTGTCCTTGCAGTGAGGTCCACCCACGTACCTTTTCCCGGGTTTCCTTGTTACCACTCTGGTTCCTCACACTTTTTTTTTTTTTTTTTTTTTTGAGACGGCGTTTCGCTTTGTCACCCAGGCTGGAGTGCAGTGGCACCATCTCGGCGCACTGCAACCTCCACCTCCTGGGCTCAACCAATTCTTCTGCCTCAGCCTCATGAGTAGCTGGGACTACAGGTGTGAGCCACCACGCCCAGCTGAATTTTTTTTTTTTTTTTTTTTTGAGACGGAGTCTCGCTCTGTCGCCCAGGCTGGAGTGCAGTGGCCGGATCTCAGCTCACTGCAAGCTCCGCCTCCCGGGTTTACGCCATTCTCCTGCCTCAGCCTCCCGAGTAGCTGGGACTACAGGCGCCTGCCATCTCGCCCAGCTAGTTTTTTTTGTATTTTTTAGTAGAGACGGGGTTTCACCATGTTAGCCAGGATGGTCTCGATCTCCTGACCTCGTGATCCGCCCGTCTCGGCCTCCCAAAGTGCTGGGATTACAGGCTTCAGCCACCGCGCCCGGCCTTTTTTTTTTCAATTTTTGGTAGAGACAGGGTGTCACCATATTGGCCCGCTGGTCTCGAATTCCTGACCTCGTGATCTGCCCGCCTTGGCCTCCCAAAGTGCTGGGATTATAGGCATGAGCCAGCGCGCCTGGCATTCCTCCCACATTTTTGACCATCCAGCCAAGCCATAGGCAACTTTTAATGAATCCGTGTATGTGTATGCATGCGTCTTGTCAACTCTTACTGCAGACCCAGAAGCAGGCCAATACACTGCCCGAAGTTCGGCCACTGGGAAGATTTTCTTTTCGTACTGTCCTTCAGGGTCAGCCTTTAGCGGGGCTGTAGTGCTTCTGCTCTGTACTTTTGGGGGGTGCTAGAGCTAGTCATCAGACTTGGGGAAAGCAGGAAACAGCCCTCTGGAATGCAGGCAACCCTGGCTGTTGGGCTCATGAGCAGAGGAAGTTAGGGTGCCAGTAAGGGTACTGAGAGCACTAAGTATCCACATCAGGCAACCGGGGGAAACAAGTCTTTGGTATGCAGACAGGCCGTGGGTGGTGGATAAGTGCATAGAAAGAGACAGTATTCCTGTCACCGTTGCATTCATTGAGTAGTTCAATACATTTCCTCAAAACTCAGATGTGTATTGTGTTATGAATTGTGAAGGGGCTGTAGTCTGGGTGTACTTTAACGGTGTTTAGAAGGATCTCAGTTGTCTGTCCAGCCATCACTGGGTGCCTTTAGGCTCCATGCCAGGTAAAGGGGAACATTGGCACCCAAAGATACCTAAGGCTGCCCATGAGATACAGAGACTCCACAAAGAAAAGCAGGTCGCAGTGTCTGTCACCCAGCATCATCCAAGAACATTCCTAGAGACACAGAGTTCCTTGTGATAAAAGGTTTTGTTGCTCCAAAAATACGAAAGTTCAATGTGTCTATCTGTCTACCCAGTAATGTTACAAGATGTGTAAAGGAGTATACATTACAGATACACAAGAAGAAATAGACAAGTCCACAGTTGCAGTGGGAGATTTTAGAATATTTATCTCATGTTATTTAAATAGTAGAGAAAAATGAAGATAGGATGTACATTTGCGAGAGATAAGCACACTGCCTAATTTACCTGTCCAGTGTCGTGTCTGCTAAATGAGGGAAATCACAGAGTGCTTATCTGGAGTTGAGAGTGAAGGAATAGACTGGAAGGGGCAAGAAAGTTTTCAGGGGAGACGAACGCGTTTTACATATCGTTGAGGCTTTTGATTACGCAAGTGTATGCGATTGTCAAAATTCATCCACTGAATACCTAAGATCCGCACTTTTAATTGTGCATTAATTATATTTCAGGTTTAAATAAAATAACATGATTGATTTAGATTTCACCAAACGAAACACATTTGTGGCCCTCTTCAGCCTAAGGATCCCCAGTTTGAAACCCATGGAAGTGGGTACAATCTACACCAGGAGTCTAGACGTGGGATTTCTGTAACCCAGTGTGACTTCAGAGTTTTAGCCTTCTCATTCGTAGAATAAAGGCTGTAGCGTCCTTGTGGGGGTGTAGCTGGTTCATGGATAATGAACTGTTCAGTTGTCAGTGATTTTCGTCATTCAGATTCCATTCTGTCAGTCAGCATTTGCACTGTTGTTCTGTGTTTGATTTATTGAAGATTGTGATTAACTTTTATTAAATTTTTAGTTGTATAAATTTTATTAAAATATATTCTGTTCTTGGGTCATGCTAGGTTAATATGGAGTGGGTGTTCAGTAACACATGTGGGTGGTGACCATGGTGTTGCACCATGCGGGTTTAGACCAGCGCTGGTCGTGTGGGAAAGCCAGAGCAGCCACAGATTGGGTGTCAGGGACAAAACTGCTTACATTCAAGTCCTGGTTCACAACTTCCAAACTGGATGATTCTGGACCAAATCCAAGTGTTGTCTGAATGTAGATTTCTTTTCTTTTTCTTTTTCTTTTTTTCCTTTTGATACAGAGTCTCACTGTGTTGCCAGGCTGGAGTACAGTGGTGTGATCTTGGCCCACTGCAACGTCTGTCTCTCAGGTTCAAGCGATTCTCCTGCCTCAGCCTCCTCAGTAGCTGGGATTATACAAAATTTGCACCACCACACCCAGCTAATTTTTGTATTTTCAGTAGAGATGGGGTTTCACGTTGGCCAGGCTGGTCTTGAACTCCTGAACTCAACTGACACACCCACCTCAGCTTCCCAAAATGCTGGGATTACAGGCGTGAGCCACCGCGCCCGGCCTGGTTTTTTTCTTTTTCAATTAAGGGTCATTGATATCTACTGTAAAGAGTGGTTATGATAATTAAGCGTGTATATACAACTGCTAGTGTGGCTTCTGACACACACTGTTCCTCAGTAGTGGCAGCTGGTGGTCCTAATGTTTGTCGTGTACACCGTTTTCAGTGGCTTTCACCTATATGCTCTGCAGAGAGAGTGCTAGTGATGTCTGATGATTGGTAAGTAACGCTTGTGGGTTAATGGTTTATACAAACAGGACACCATTAACACTGGATAAAGAGAATGGAGGTTACCTCTGTCCGTGTAGATTCCTAAGCTGTCCTGGAGTGATCCTTGGAGTAAAGGAAAGGCATTTTGAAGCACATTTAGCCGTCAGCCCTGTGGGATGGCAGCCATTGATTTGTCCTATGGTAAGTCCTGTTTCTGTTCATTTTCAGAGACCCTGCTTTCATTCATGCTGCAGCCTCATTTCTGAGGTGCTGATGTGGGCGGGGGAATGCTTTGTTCTTTTTCTTTTCTTTTCTTTTCTTTTTTTTTTTGAGACAGTCTTGCTCTGTTGCTCAGGCGGAAGTGCAGTGGCACAATCTCAGCTCATTGCAACCTCTGCCTCCCGGGTTCAAGCAATTTTCCTGCCTCAGCCTCCCGAGTAGCTAGGATTACAGGCGTGTGCCACCACACCTGGCTAAGTTTTTGTATTTTTAGTAGAGACGGGGTTTCACCATGTTGGCCAGGCTGGTCTCAAACTCCTAACCTCAAGTGATCTGCCCACCTTGACCTCCCAAGGTGCTGGGATTACAAGCGTAAGCCATCGCACCTGGCCAGAATGCTTCATCAGCCCCCTGCTGTGTGTGCTTTGGGAAGAGGTGCTATGTATTTCCACGGTTAAGTTTCATTATCTGTAAAATAAGACTGTTACCCTTTCCCAGTGGGCAGCATGACTGATCATCCTTTTTTTTTGCCTTTAGGTGAGGCAGGACTGCCCTGGAATTGATAGCAGTAGTGTGTATGTGTGTGTTTTCTTGAGCGTGCAGGAGTATATGGGAATCTCACAGTAGGACTTTGGGGTGTGTGAATGTGGGAGTTATGGTCAGCCCTGGGTTCTCATGTCTTCTTTCTTTTCCATGAGGTCTTTGCAGGGACCCAGTCTGCCTTCAAGAAAAGACAGAAGTAGAAAGGGTGGTGGCTGACTGTCTGACAAGTTGTTATCAGGTATGCAGGAAGTGTATCCTTCTCCAAAATATCATACTTGGATCACCAGGTAGACACATTTCCTTCTACACAGAATTATCTCCAGAGCTTGTTAAAGCAAATAAAGCCTCCTTCAAGGACTGAGTCCCTAGTCAAGTTCCCCGAAGGAGTGGAGCCTGTCATATTGGTGAGGGTCTGCCTTGAATGTCATCCCAGTATTTCAGTGTTGATTAATTAGTCTTCCCTCATGGTCCCAACTGCATAGTTTTTATTTTGTTGAGTGTTCTGACACATGGTAAGGGACATAAAAGTATCCTTTGCTGAGATAATTTATCCATTCATCAGCGTTTATCTAGCATCTGCTCAAGAGTGTGCTGCAGTGGAGGGAAATCAGATGACCTTCCAGTCTGGTTGTGTTAGGTACAATCATGTGTAAAAAGTGCCATTCAAGTCATGTCACTGGAGGGGACTGGCAGTGAGTGTGGATAGAGAGGACCTCCTGGGACCAGTGAACTCCGGGGTAGGCAGTGTGAGCCCTCAGACTCTGTAGGTATTGCATTTTGCAGTGAACACCGGTAGACATGTTATGTGACTCAAGCCAGCATGTGTGTGATGGTTTAGGATTCAGTGACTTTTGATGATCTGGCTGTGGACTTCACCCCAGAAGAATGGACTTTACTGGACCCAACTCAGAGAAACCTCTACAGAGATGTGATGCTAGAGAACTATAAGAATTTGGCCACAGTAGGTAAGACTGGCCTCATCCCTTGTAGCCTGCTGTGGAACAGATTATGTACTTACTGTATTGCACATCAGAGACAGCAACTCTGAACACATTGGGAAATAACAGACATAGTCCCTGCCCTAATGGGGTTTCTTCTACTTGGTGGTAGAGATTCATCAGCACTGTTGGAGCTGTACATTCTCAGTCTCCACCTTTGACATACTCAGTCACAAACTCTGCAACAGGGGCCTTGTCATCTGTGTTTTAACAAGCTCTCATGAATCTGATGTGCTATAATGTTGAAGAATGAGTTGTTTCCCATGAGAATGAAGATCTCTTTGTTTCATTTAACTTCCTATTTGGATAAAAGTGTTAGTGCTTTGTAAGTATGTACATCAGCCTGGATTTGGGCTTCAGGGATCAGAGATCACCAATCTTTTGGGGGCACAGACAGATGATATTTGCATTTTTAGCCCTTTTAAAATAATTTCACTGCTTCCATTGGAACTGTAGCTCCTGAGTTATGGAAAGATTTGTCATCTCTTGCATGAGCCTCTTCTGGTAATGAATCTTTCTCTGTGAACAGGGTGTCAGCTCTTCAAACCCAGTCTGATCTCTTGGCTGGAACAAGAAGAGTCTAGGACAGTGCAGAGAGGTGATTTCCAAGGTGAGTGTTCATGAAGGACTGCCCTGGTCAGTAAGTTCAGTATGTTTACAAGTAAAATGAGGAAACCCTTTTTTTTTTTTGAGACAGATTCTTGCTCTGTCGCCCAGGCTAGAGTACAGTGGTGCCATCTCGGCTCACTGCAACCTCTGCTTCTGGGGTGCAAGCAATTCTTCTGCCTCAGCCTCCTGAGTAGCTGGGATTCAGGCGCGCACTACCACGCCCAGCTAATTTTTGTATTTTTAGTAGAGATGGGGTTTCACCATGTTGGTCATGCTGGTCTCGAACTCCTGACCTTATGATCCGCCTGCCTCAGCCTTCCAAAGTTCTGGGATTACAGGTGTGAGCCACTGTACCTGGCCATAATGAGGAAACTTTTTAAGATGCAGTTTATCTCACAATGTTGAGGCCTTTTTTTTTTTTTTTTTTTTTTTTTCTGAGACAGTTTTACTGTCACCCAGGCTGTAGTGCAGTGGTGTGATCTCGGCTCACTGCAACTTCAGCCTCCCGGGTTCAAGTGATTCTCCTGCCTCAGCCTCCTGAGTAGCCGGGACTACAGGTGTGTGCCACCATGCCCACCTAATTTTTTGTATTATTAGTAGAGATGGGGTTTCACCGCGTTGGCCAGGCTGGTCCCAAACTCCTGATTTCAAGTGTTCCACCTGCCTCGGCTGCTTCCCAAAGTGCTGGGATTACAGGCGTGAGCCACCTTGCCCAGCTAGGCCATTTCTTTCTTAGAAGTTAAGAAATCTTTAGCTTCTCATAGTCTTAACTTTATCTACTCATTTTTTTCCTGTGATAGGACCTGTTGGTTTCTTCTTTAAAAGTTCTTGTTTTGGCCAGGTGTGGTGGCTCACGCCTGTAATCTCAGCACTTGGAGAGGCTGAGGCGGGTCATGATTTCAAGACCAGCCTGGCCAACATGGTGAAACCCATTGCTACAAAAATACAAATATTAGCTGGGTGTGGTGGCGTACTCCTGTAGTCCCTGCTACTAGGGAGACTGAGGCAGGAGAATTGCTTGAACCCATGAGCTGAAGGTTGCAATGAGCTGAGATTATGCCACTGAACTCCAGCTGGGGTGAGAGAGAGAGACTCTGTCTCAAAAAAAAAAAAAAAAAAAAAAAAGGCTGGGCATGGTGACTCACCAGTGGCTCACGTCTGTAATCCCAGAACTTTGGGAGGCCAAGGCGGGAGGATCACCTGATGTCAGGAGTTCGAGACGAGCCTGGCCGACAATGCTGAAAACCCGTCTCTACTAAAAATACAAAAATTAGCTGGGCGTGGTGGCAGGCGCCTGTAATCCCAGCTACTTGGGAGGCTGAGGCAGGAGAATCACTTGAACTCGGGAAGTAGAGGTTATAGTGAGCCAACATTGTCCCATTGCACTCCAGCCTGAGTAACAAGAGTGAAACTCAGTCTCAAAAAAAGAAGAAAAACAAGTTCCCTGTTTTGATGTGTGCTTGTTGTCCTATTCCTCGACTTTCCTTCCATGGTAATATTCTTTGTGTTCACCATGAGTTTTTAATTTTCATAGAATCAGTTGGTAGTAAACTGTAAAATTTTGACGCTATATCCTTATTATTGCCAAATTTTTGATATACAATCTTCAAATCTGTCTTTGTTTTTTGTTGCCATGTTTAATTTGAAAACAAATACAGGGGCCAGGTGCAGTGGCTCACGGCTGTAATTCCAGCACTTTGGGGGGTTGAGGCGGATGAATCACGAGGTCAGGAATTTGAGACCAACTTGGCCAACATAGTGAAACCCCATCTCTACAAAAAATACAAAAATTAGCTGGGTGTGGTGGCACGTGCCTGTAGTCCCAGCTACTCAGGAGGCTGAGGCAGGAGAATCACTTGAACCTGGGAGGCAGAGGTTGCAGTGAGCCAAGACCACGCCATTGCATTCCAGCCTGGGCAACAGAGTGAGACTCTGTCTCAAAAAAAAGGAAAAGAAAAAAGAAAACAAATACAAATGATCTCTCATTTTCAGCTCCATCTGTCTACCCTGTGTGTCTCCAAACCCTTACATTTCTTTCTCTCTTTAGCTTCAGAATGGAAAGTGCAACTTAAAACCAAAGAGTCAGCCCTTCAGCAAGATTTTTTGGGGGAGCCAAACTCCAGTGGGATTCAAATGGTAAGATTAACAAGGATACGTCTTAGTTTTCACATTTAGAGATGATTGGGGATTTCATTATAGAAAATCAGAGTAAATCTAGGCATGGTGGCTCACACCTGTAATCCCAGCACTTTGGGAGACTGAAGTGGGAGGATCACTTGAGGCTAGGAGTTCTAGACCAGCCTGGTCAACATAGCAAGATCTTGGCTCTAAAAACTAAATTAATTTAATTACATTAAAAGAAAAAAGAAAATTAGAATGAGAGCTCTTTGAGATAAGTAGCATTCCCAAGAGGGATGATGACTCTGGAGAGGACTCAATACGACGACTTGGGGATGCCTGAAACCTAGCTTGACACTTACTGTTGTTTTTCTCTCAGAATCTTGCTCTGTTGCCCAGGCTGGAATGCAGTTGCATGATCTTGGCTCACTGCAACCTCCACCTCCTGGGCTCAAGCGATTTTTGTGCCTCACCCACCTGAGTAGCTGGGAGTACAGGCATGCGCCACCATGCCTGGCTAATTTTTGCATTTTTAGTGGAGACAGGGTTTCACCATGTTGGCCAGGCTGGTCTTGAACTCTTGACCTGAGGTGATCTGCCCACCTTGGCCTCCCAAAGCACTGGGATTACAGGTGTGAGCCACTGTGCCCAGCCAACACTTAAGTGTTTTAGAGTTCCCATCAAGTACACATTTGTAACTAGATAGTGAGTTTTTAAAGCAATTTCATAAAACTCTACAGACATTCGAGATTAGAGTAGATGGCACAGCCTGACATGAGGTTTTCATCATTCCACTGGAAAGAAATCAAAAGGGCAGTACTTGTATGTGTGTAGTGAAAACGGTAAACATGAAAATAATCATCACAATGTTCCTCTCTTCTGATGAGTGGAATCTGTTAGTGAGTCTGAACAGTCCTTTAATCATCATTCATTTCTTTATCAACAGATAGGAAGCCACAACAAAGGGGAGGTCAATGATGTGAAGCAATGTGGAGATGTCTCCAGTGAACACTCATGCCTTAAGACACACGTGAGAACTCAAAATAGTGAGAACGCATTTGAGTGTCATCTGTGTGGAGTAGACTTCCTTACTCTGCACAAGAAAACCTCTACTGGAGAGCAACGTTCTGTGTTTAGTCGGTGTGGAAAAGCCTTCAGCCTGACCCCAGATGTTGTTTACCAGAGAATGTGCACAGGAGATAAAGCTTTTGATTGCAGTGACTCTGGGAAATCCTTTGTTAATCATTCACACCTTCAGGGACATTTAAGAACTCACAATGGAGAAAGTCTCCATGAATGGAAGGAATGTGGGAGAGGCTTTATTCACTCCACAGACCTTGCTGTGCATATACAAACTCACAGTTCAGAAAAACCCTACAAATGTAAGGAATGTGGAAAAGGCTTTAGATATTCTGCATACCTTAATATTCACATGGGAACCCACACTGGAGACAATCCCTACGAGTGTAAGGAGTGTGGGAAAGCCTTCACTAGGTCTTGTCAGCTTACTCAGCACAGAAAAACTCACACTGGAGAGAAACCTTATAAATGTAAGGATTGTGGGAAAGCCTTCACTGTTTCCTCTTGCTTAAGTCAACACATGAAAAGTCATGTGGGTGAGAAGCCTTATGAATGCAAGGAATGTGGGATAGCCTTCACTACATCTTCTCAACTTACTGAACATTTAAAAACTCACACTGCAAAGGATCCCTTTGAATGTAAGATATGTGGAAAATACTTTAGAAATTCCTCATGCCTCAGTGATCACTTTCGAATTCACACTGGAATAAAACCCTATAAATGTAAGGACTGTGGGAAAGCCTTCACTCAGAACTCAGACCTTACTAAGCATGCGCGAACTCACAGTGGTGAGAGGCCCTATGAATGTAAGGAATGTGGGAAGGCCTTCGCCAGATCCTCTCGCCTTAGTGAACATACAAGAACTCACACTGGAGAGAAGCCTTTTGAATGTGTCAAATGTGGGAAAGCCTTTGCTATTTCTTCAAATCTTAGTGGACATTTGAGAATTCACACTGGAGAGAAGCCCTTTGAGTGCCTGGAATGTGGGAAAGCATTTACGCATTCCTCTAGTCTTAATAATCACATGCGGACCCACAGTGCCAGAAAACCATACACGTGTATGGAATGTGGCAAAGCTTTTAAGTTTCCCACTTGTGTTAACCTTCACATGCGGATCCACACTGGAGAAAAACCCTACAAATGTAAACAGTGTGGGAAATCCTTCAGTTACTCCAATTCATTTCAGTTACATGAACGAACTCACACTGGAGAGAAACCCTATGAATGTAAAGAGTGTGGGAAAGCCTTCAGTTCTTCCAGTTCCTTTCGAAATCATGAAAGAAGACATGCAGATGAGAGACTGTCAGTGTAAGGAATGTGGGAAAACCTAAAGGTGTCCGCGTTCTCTCTGAAGACATGAAAACACTGGGGAGAAACCCTATGAATGTAAAAATGTGGAAATAACTTTGTATCTCAGGTCCTAATGAACGCGTGTGAATTCACAGTGGAGAAGACCCTGCATCAGGGAATGTGGAAATGACTTCACGGAATTGTCAAGCCTTACCAAACACGTCCGAAATCTCACTAAAGAGAAACCCTGTGAAATGAACCAATTGAAAATGTAGAGAATCTGGGAATACCTTTCTGAATCCCACAGACCTTAATGTGCATATGTGAACTCACATTGGAGAGAAACCCTGCAGTTTAAATGGCATGGTCTGGATGATGCCCCACTCCTTATTTGTAAGCCCTAAGTCCTAGTTCCTTACACTATAACTGTATTTGGACATAAGGTTTTCAAACAGGTGAGTAACTTCAAATGAGGCTGTTAGGTTCGATCCTTAATCTAACATCACTGGTGTCCCTATAAGGGAAAGTGAAGGAAGGATACACATGGAGAAGACTGTGAATCCACCAGAAGATGGCCATCTGCAAGCCAAGGACAGAGACCTGGAACAGATGCTTTCATTATGGCCTCCAGAGGAAACCAACCCTGTCTCCACCTTGATATTGGACTTCCAGGCTCCAGAACTGTGAGGCAATAAATTTCTCTTGGTTAAATCTTTCAGTCTGTGTTTTGTACGGCAACCCTAGGAAACTAATACTGTGAGGAACTTGGGAAAAGCTTTAGATCAAGCTTGTCCAACCCGCAGGCCAGGATGGCTCTGAATGTGGAAAAACACAAATTTTTAAGCTTTCTTCAAAGATAATGAAATTTTGTTGTGATTTTTTTTTCATTCATTAGCTATCATTAGTGTTAGTGCAAACACAAAAGCAATCACAGGAGAGACGTTATATGAACGTAGGACATGTGAAGTCTGTAAGTGCTCATCAGATCTTAATACTTCCAACTCTTGTGGTGATAGGCCCTGTGAAAATCAAGGACTATCAAGAAAAGAAAGTTTCTTTTACTATGAAAGTCATAACCGTGACCTCACCCAACACTTAGTGACTTAGAGTGGACTGAGGCTCTATTATTAGGAATGTGGAGAGATTTCATTAAATGTTTATGCCTTATACAAGGAATAAAAATTCACAGTGTAGAGAAGACTTCACTTTGAGGCATGTGGGAAAGCTTTTACTAATTCCATGAGGCTTATTTTACACATCTAAAAGTAGACTGCAAGTGAGCAAAGACCACTGCACTCCAGCCTGGGTAACAAAGCAAGACTCTGTCTCAAAAAAATAAATAAAATTAGACTGCAAATGTCCTGGGAATGCAGGGGAATGTATGACAACCCTTAAATATCTCACAAAGCCATAATATTAACATGAAATCTCACATTGGAGGAAGAACCTATATATCCCAGGGATATGGTGTCACCTTATTTCATTGCTCAAGCCTTAATATCTTGGTGAGAATTCATGCTGGGGTAAAACCCTGTGATTATAAAAAGGATGCAGGAAGTACTTCATTTGCTTCTCATATCTTACTATATCACAGTTCATAGCCATATGAATGTAAGGAATATGGGAAAAGTGTCAGAATCTCTTCACAACCCAGCATGAAATAACTTGCAATGAGACTGCACAGTCTATGAAACATGGAAAGCCCTTTGCTGTTATCTCAGGGATTGCTTAAGTAAGGTTTTGCAGTAGAGAGAAATCCTATTAGTGTAAGAGGTATTGGAGAGTGGTAGTTCAGCTAAATGATGTTCACTTCTCAGATTGGAAAACTCTGACCAATTGAAAATGTTTTATTAACTCTTTTTAAAAATCCATGTTTACCTGCTATGGTGGGTCACGGCTGTAATCTTGGCACTTTGAGAGGCTGAGGTGAGTGGATCGCTTGAGCTCAGGAGTTCAAGACCATCCTGGGTAACATGGTGAAACCCCGCCTCTACAAAAAAGACAAAACTTAGCTGGGCATGGTGGCTCATGCCTGTAATCCCAGCTACCCAGGAGACTGAGGCAGGAGAATCATTTTAGTCCAGGAGACGGAGGTTGCAGTGAGCTGAGATTATGCCACTGCACTCTAGCCTGGGTGACAGAGTCAGACCCTGTCTCAAAAAAAAAAAAAAAAAAAAAAAAAAAAATCCATGTTCCAGAGCAGTTTTAGGTTCACAGCTAAATAATGTGGAAGGTTCAAAGACATCCTATATTCCTCCTGCCCCTACACATGCATAGCTTCTACCATCATCAGCGTACTCCACCAGAGTAATACATTTGTTAGAACTCATGAACCTATATGGCCACTTCATTATCACCCAAAGTCCACAGATTGTCTGTCCTCCCACGATTCTTCCTTCCCACTCCCCAGCCCCTGACAACCACTCATCTTTTTACTGTCTCCATAGTTTTGCCTCTTCCAGAATGTCACAAAGTTGGTAATCGTGCAGTATGTAACTTTTCAGATTGTCCCAAAGTGAGAACTTTACATCTTTCTTTTCCAGTTCGAATGTTGCCTTTTTCAAAACAACTTATGGCCTGCCCCACCCCCATCCTGTGCCCATATAAACCGCAGGCTCCACTTTCACCAGTGTTGAGCTGTGCTTACCCCATGGTGACCTTTGGGGCAGTGGATTGCAGGGTGGGTCTGGAGTGCCACGTGACTGCTCTGCAGGACTTGGAAACATTGGCGAAAATTCTGCACAGGTGGCTCTTGGAACTCCTGGCCAAGGCGCACCTTTCCTCAACAGCCACTGGTGCACAGTGAGATCTGTCTACAGGTTTCTCTGGCCTACCCACTAGTGTCTGCCTAGTAACTGGCCATTTTGGTTTCCGATTGGCTGTGGCAGCTGATGCTTTTGAGTCCAGTGGCTCCTTGGTGGTTGGAATCTGTGGAGTGACAGGATGAGGACATTTTAAAATGCTGTTTAGTTTTAGGTTTTTAACTCATTGTTTAATTCTCTGAAACAGCAGCTGAGCTTTTTTTTTTTTTTCCCCTGAGATGGAGTTTTGTTCTTGTTGTCCAGGCTGGAGTGCAGTGGAGAGATCTCGGCTCACTGCAACCTGTGCCTCCCGGGTTCAAGCGATTCTCCTGCGTAGCTGGGATTACAGGCATGTGCTGCCACGCCCGGCTAATTTTTGTATTTTTAGTAGAGATGGGGTTTTGCCATGTTGGCCAGGCTGGTCTTGAACTCCTGACCTCAGGTGATCGCCCCCCCCCCCGGCCTCCCAAAGTGCCGGGATTATAGGCATGAGCCACCGCACTTGGCACTGAGCAATTTTTTAAGCCAATATATTCTTTGGTGCTGCATCTAATTTAATACTTATTTTAAAATCTAATCCTTTAAAAATCTTTTGTCAGTTGATTATGTCTGTTTTAAACACACGTTTCTAATGTATAAATCTAATGTTAGCAATAAAATTCCAAACACTTATCAGTGGGTATTTTATTTAGCAGGGGCTGTATAAAATGCTAAATAAAATACACTGCTAGCCAAACTGGTTTTGAATTTCTTTTGCCCCAGATCTCTGGTTTTTGGAGGCTTCATTAAATAAAACTCCTTTCCGCGCTACCTACAGAGGGGTCCATACGGCATTGTTCTGGATTCCCGTCGTAACTTAAAGGGAAACTTTTCACAATGTCCGGAGCCCCTGATGTCCTGCAAATGAAGGAGGAAGATGTCCTTAAGTTCCTTGCAGCAGGAACCCACTTAGGTGGCACCAATCTTGACTTCCAGATGGAATAATACATCTATAAAAGGAAAAGTGATGGCATCTACATCATAAATCTGAAGAGGACCTGGGAGAAGCTTCTGCTGGCGGCCCGTGCCATTATTGCTATTGAAAACCCTGCTGATGTCAGTGTTATATCCTCCAGGAATACTGGCCAGAGGGCCGTGCTGAAGTTTGCTGCTGCCACGGGAGCCACTCCAATTGCTGGCTGCTTCACTCCTGGGACCTTCACTAACCAGATCCAGGCAGCCTTCCGGGAGCCACGGCTTCTTGTGGTTACTGACCCCAGGGCTGACCACCAGCCTCTTACGGAGGCATCTTATGTTAACCTACCTACCATTGCTCTGTGTAACGCAGATTCTCCTCTGCACTATGTGGACATTGCCATCCCATGCAACAACAAGGGAGCTCACGCAGTGGGTTTGATGTGGTGGATGCTGGGGCGGGAAGTTCTGCGCATGCGTGGCACTATTTCCCGTGAACACCCGTGGGAGGCCGTGCCCGATCTCTCCTTTTACAGAGATCCTGAAGAGATTGAAAAAGAAGAGCAGGCTGCTGCTGAAAAGGCAGTGACCAAGGAGGAATTTCAGGGTGAATGGACTGCTCCAGCTCCTGAGTTCACTGCTACTCAGCCTAAGGTTGCAGACTGGTCTGAAGGTGTACAGGTGCCCTCTGTGCCGTGCCTATTCAGCAGTTCCTACTGAAGACTGGAGTGCTCAGCCTGCCACGGAAGACTGGTCTGCAGCTCCCACTGCTGAGGCCACTGAATGGGTAGGAGCAACCACTGAATGATCTTAAGCTGTTCTTGCACGGGCTCTTAAGCAACATGGAAAAGTGGTTGATGGAAAATAAACATCAGTTTCTAAAAATAAATAAATAAATAAATAAATAAAACTAATAATCCTCTTCACTTTTTAAAAATTGTGGTAAAGTATATTACATAAAGTTTACATTTTGACCATGTTAAGTGTCCACTTTGCTGGCATTAAGTATACTCACATTGGGAAGGAGTTTTTAATCTAACGCAGTTCCTGTTTCTGTGTCCTTTCCCGATTGGCTGGGGTTGGACTGCACGATCTAAGCTGATCCCAATAGGCTAAGACTTAAAACTCTTCCAAATAGGGTAAATGCGCGGTTTGTGTAAACCGAACAGAAGAAGGTGGGTAGGATTGATGTACAACTTTTACAACTTATGACCAGAAAGTGGAGTCTTTGAAGAGGAACTTAGTTGTTCCAACATGTGTCTGTGTTAATCCCATTACTATAGTTACCTCCTAAAAGTGAAGTCACAGTATTTGACTTTTTGTGACTGGTTTATTTCATTTAGCATAACATGTTCAAGGTTCATGTTGTAGCATATCTCAGAATTTCCATTTTTAAGGATGGATAATATTCTATTGTATGGCTAGACCACATTTTGATTTGCTTTCACCTTTTCGATATTGTGAATAAAGCTGCCATGAACATGGGTGTACAAATATCTCTTCCAATACCTGCTTTCAACTTTTTGATTAATACACCCAGAAGTGGAATTGCTGGATCATGTGTTGGTGTCATTTTTTAGTATTAATGTTTATTTTCCAATTTAGTCTTGAGGTTTCTCTCTTCAGAAAGGGCAAAAGCCAATATAGTCACACTTTTTTTTTTTTTTTTTTTTTTTTAAGACAGAGTCTCACTCTGTCATCCAGGCTGGAGTGCAGGGGCACTATCTCAGCTCACTGCAACATCTGCCTCCTGGGTTCAAGTGATTCTCGTGCCTCAGCCTCCCAAGCAGCTGGGATTACAGGCATGTCCCACCATGCCCAGCTAATCTTTATATTTTTTGTAGAGACGGGTTTTCACCATGCTGGCCACTCCTGACCTCAGGTGATTTGCCCACCTCGGCCTCCAAAAGTGCTGGGATTACAGGCATGAGCCAACATGTCCGGCCCAAGATAGCCACTCTCTAGGAGAGCTGGTGGAGGATGTTAAGTTCAGGTGTGTCAAGTGAGACACAATGAGAAAGTGAAACCAAAATTAAGGAAAGAAAAAAGTTTATTCTAGATTCCAGATAAGTTAGGGGTGCTGAATAATGACCCACAGAAAGTCCAGAGACGGTATGGTGCTCAAACTGTGGGTAGGTTACTGGAGAGAGGGGGAGAGAGAGGGAGAGAGGGCCTGTGGGACTGTACCTTTTTTTAAGGACCATGGGTTTATTCCTGTCTTCACGTGATTGTCGATTGGCTAGGGAAAAAAATGAAGGGGGGAATTTATTTACATGACTGTGGTGTTGGTCATTAGGTTTTATAGGGGTCAGCAGCTGCGAGATGAGGAACACGTGGGTTATATCAGGAAACAACCACACAGGGAGAGGAAGTTTGTCAGACCTAAAAACGACACCAACATAGCAGCTTTGTAGTAAACAAATTATGACCTATGGCAATTCTACGTTTATCCCCTATCACTTTTTTTATTTTTTAAGAGACAGGCGTCTGCCCAGGCTGGTCTCTTAACTCCTGGGCTCAAGCAATCCTCCAACCTGGGTCTCCCAAAGTGCTGGGATTGCAGACGTGAATAAAAACACCTGTCCCAAATCACTTAAATCCTACCACGTCTTGGTAGGTGTTTCATTCACAGGGATATTTAGAAAATGCCAAAGAGGGTTTTTGTGTGTGTGTGTGATATAAAGTTTCTTGTTTCGCTGTCAAAAATATAGGAAGAGCGAGGCTCCGTCTCAAAAAAAAAAGAAAAAAGAAAAATATAGGAAGAACTACAGTACACAAGGCTTTAAATTCCAAAGTTTTCTTTGCTTGTAGATTGATATTTATCATAGTCCCTGGAGGAGGGTGCAAGGCCTCCAGCGACCCAGGATCCAGTTTCAGAGACTTCTTAATTAGGTCAGTGAATGTGGCCAAGTTACACGGCCCGTCCATGCCTGTTTTCCATCCAGAAAGCGGGCAACATAAAAACTCTCTCGAGCAAGAAGGGGAACCCCTCCCACAGCTCCAGGAGACCCCTGTGCAGATTTCACCTGGGGTCTGCATGGCCTGAAGGGTGGCTCTCCCACTGGCAACCCTGCCCCCAGGGCATTGCCCCGCCCCATTTTCTCCGCCTTGGTATCGCCCCGCCCCCTCTGCCTTTCCCGGCGGACGCTGGGATCTCTCTACTAGCTTTGGGTGGTCGCGGCTGTAGCGTCCTCCTGACGTCACCACGCGGCTCTCCTGTTTCTCAGCCCATTCCGTGGCCCGCAGGTTGCCCTCATGCCTGGAAACAGTAGTGCGCTCCCGGAAACGGAAGTGAACGCTGCACTCCGCATGCGTCGGCGTGCAGGCCCGCCTCCTTCCACATCAACCAGCCTAAGGTTGCTTCCACCAGACTAGGAGGACTGGAGTAGGGATGGAGTCAAAGGGGAGCCTCCTGCAGGTCGCCTCCTCCTGCGGCCTTCCTGGACTTTGCGCCTGGGACCTCCTGCCGCTGCCGCACTTCTTCCGAGACTCCCACCTGCCCCGCTAGGGGCTTGGGTCCAGGTAAAAGGCGGGTCGGGAGTGCGGGCAGGGAGCTTCGGTGGGACCTTTTTCGTTGGCGCGCTCCCCTTTCCCAGGCCTCTTCGTCAGGCTTTGCAGACTTTCTGCACAAGGAAGAAAATCTCTTGCTGGAATCCTGGTTAGACTTCACCGACCGGGGGATTCCAGCCACTTTGAGTGAACACTGGGTGAATTTGTTCTTTTGGGGGATGTTCTTTATGTTTGGTAAATTATGTACAGGTGGAGAGATTAGAAACTCATTATTAGGGAGTACAGGCATCTGACAGAATTAAATGCATGGGTCACGGAAAAGTAAATAGCTCGGTATTCAGCTCAGAACCCTGTAAATCTCTGGGCTTCAAAACACAAGTATCTCCAGAAAAAAAAAAAGAGAACATGCAGACTTGTTTTTGTATCACGAATTGGAATTGGGTTGACCATAAACAGCAAGAGCCGTTTCCAAGTGGATTTTCCTTACTTTGTTAATTTGGAAACATTCAAACAGAAGAAAATAGTCCAGTACAATAAACCACCATTGCCCTAGATTCACTAAATATTAATATCTTGTCATTTCCCTTTTTTTTTTTTTTTTTTTTTGAGACGGAATCTCGCTCTGTTGCCCAGGTTGGAGTGCAGAATCTCACTCTGTTGCCCAGGCTGGAGTGCAACAGCGCGATCTCCACTCACTGCAACCTCCACCTCCCAGGTTCAAGTGATTCTCCTGCCACAGCCTCCTGAGTAGCTGGGATGACAGGTGCACACCACCACGCCCGGCTCATTTTTGTATTTTTAGTAGAGATGGGGGTTTCACCATGTCGGCCAGGCTGAACTCCTGACCTCATGATCCGCCTGCCTCGGCCTCCCAAAGTGCTGGGATTACAGGCATGAGTTACCGCGCCCGGCACATAGGAAGGTTTATAAGCTAAAAGTAAGTTGACGGTGAGATAGGAGGCGGGACTAGACTCTGGAGTCGGGGCTTAGACACCCCACAAAATTGAAGACTAGCTAAAGCAGGTGTGGGGCCACGTGAATTTTTTTTTTTGGGTGTCTCCACTATTGAGTAAGTTCTCAGGTTGTCAGGGCCTGTGAGGTCTCCCTTTGGGCAATGCTGTTTACCCGCTTCCTTTCGTCCCTTCTACAGTTACCATTTGTTTAGCCCCTCTCTGCCCAGCCCTCTGGAAATTAGGCTCAACATCCAACTGCCCATTTTTAGCTCCTAATCCACTTTTACAACACCCTGCTCTTTATATTTACACTTTTCCAGAAGGTGGGAATTTAAAAGGGAAAATTAACTAGATATTTGCTAAACTTAGGCTGAAACCCTCTGTAGAGATCCTTAGTCGACCTGGCGGCAACAGCAAGCGTCCCAGAGGACTTGGCACTGGAGTGTCTTTTAGGCTATTGGAGCAAGTTCAAAGCCGTCTTAAGAAGAAACTCATTTTCTGTTGCAACACCGGGTTCAAAACAGATTAGAAAACTAACAGATTTGGCCTACATATGGTTCTATGCATTATAATGATATTTTACAAATAGACTTATTTTGTAAAAAGGAAAATGGAAAGAGGTCCCTTATGTACAGGCCTTTATGGCCCTTTACAGGCTCATGTTACTTCCAGGGACCAGAATGCCATGCCTAAGGGATCCCCTCCTAGCTGCTCCCTTTAGAAGGCTTACGTTTTCCCCAGGGTCTCTTCAGTCCCCCAATTCTGAGGAGCTTCCTACCAGTTCTTCAATGAAGGATCCCACTCCAAGGTCATCACTCATGCCTCCCCCTTATGCAACTAGCCCCAGCCTATTCTGCCCACGCCCCAAGAGAGTAAGCCCAACCAGTATCACCAGGAGTGGGGCCCCATATCAACCCCTAAAGTCAAACCTGTGTGCATTGTGGGAGGTAACTAATGGAAGTAAGGGAACATGTGCCATTTTCTGTGTCTAATTTGGCATTATGCAAGGAAAAAATTGTAGTTTTTAGAGAAGAGAAGTTTATAGAGAAGTTTGTTAAGTTAACCATGTTGTTTCATTTAACTTGTTATGACTCACAAATATTGTCATCCCCTCATTGTGTTGTGAAAAAAAAGTAGAGAAAAAGAGGTGTGGTATATACCTATATATATCTTATTGATCCTATTTCTCTGGAAAACCCTGATTAATACAGGGATTTCTTTTTGTTGTTGTTTGTTTAAAGAAATGGGGTTTTGCCATGTTGCTTAGGCTGGTCTCGAACTGCTGGACTCAAGTGATCTGCCCACCTTGGCTTCTCAAAGTGCTGGGAGTACAGGCATGAACCACCATGCGCGACCTCGTTGAGACTTTTTGCATCTGTATTCGTGAACTATGGTGTTGGTCCGTAGTTCTCTGTTCTTTCAATGTCTTTCATTTTGGTATTAGGGTGATGCTGGCCTCACAGAATGTTAGAAAGTATTCCCTCTGCCTCTTCTGGAAGAGATTGTAGAAAATTGGCGTACTTTCTTACTTTCTTCCTTAAATGTTTGGTAGAATTAATCAGTGAACACATCTGGACCTGGTGCTTTTTGTTTTGGAATGTTATTATTCTTTCTCTTTATAGATACAGACCTATTTAGATTGTCTGTTTCTTCTTGTGTGGCTTTTGGCAGTTAAATGGTTAGTGTCCCCACCAAAATCTCATCTTGAATTCCCACATGTTGTGGGAGGCACCCGGTGGGAGGTAATTGAATCATGGGGGCAAGTCTTTCCCATGCTGTTCTTGTGATAGTAAGTCTCATGAGTTTTGACTGTCTTAAAAATGGAAGTTTTTCTGCACAAGCTCTCTCTTTGCCTGCCATCATCCACGTAAGATGTAACTTGCTTCTCCTGGCCTTCCACCATGATCGTGAGGCCGCCCCAGCCAGGTGGAACTGTGAGTCCAATTAAATCTTTTTCTTTTGTAAATTGCCAAGTTTTGGGTGTGTCTTCATCAGCAGCATGAACACGGACTAATGCAGGCATATTATTTCTTTCAAGTCATTGATGTTTTTCATCTAGGGTTTCAAATTTGTGGATATAGAGTTGTTCATTAAATTCCTTTGTTATCCATTTCTTTTTTTTTTTTTTTTTTTTTTTTTGAGGCAGAGTCTCACTCTGTCGCCGGGGCTGGAGTGCAGTGGCCGGATCTCAGCTCACTGCAAGCTCCGCCTCCCGGGTTTACGCCATTCTCCTGCCTCAGCCTCCCGAGTAGCTGGGACTACAGGCGCCCGCCACTTCGCCCGGCTAGTTTTTGTATTTTTTTTTTTTAGTAGAGACGGGGTTTCACCGTGTTAGCCAGGATGGTCTCGATCTCCCGACCTCGTGATCCGCCCGTCTCGGCCTCCCAAAGTGCTGGGATTACAGGCTTGAGCCACCGCGCCCGGCCTGTTATCCATTTCATATTTATGAGATCTGTAGTGATGTCCCTTAATTTCTGCTATTAGTAATTTGTGTCTTCTCTGTTTTTTCTTTGTTAGCCTGATGAGAGGTTTATTTTATCCTTTCAAAGAACCAGCTTTTGCTATTGTTGATTTTACTCTATTTTCTGTTTTCAATTTCATTGACTTTTGTTTGAGGTTTTTTGTTTGAGACAATGTCTTGCTTTGTTGCCCAGGCAGGAGTGCAGTGGCATGATCACAGCTCACTGCAGCCTCAACCTCCTGGGCTCAAGGGATGCTCCCACCTCAGTCACCCAAGTAGAGGGGAGTACAGGCATGTGTCACCATGCCTGGGTACTTTAAAAATTTTTATAGATATGGAGTCTAGCTATGTTGCCCAGGCTGGTCTCAAAATTCCTGGCCTCAAGCGATCCTCCCACATTGGCCTCCCAAAGTGCTGAGATTATTTCTTCTGCTTACTTTGCTTTTTTTGTTTTTGTTTTTTTTCCCAGTTTCCTAAGGTGGAGGCTTAGATGATTGACATAGATCTTGTTTCTTTTCTAACTAACCATTCAGTGCTATAAATTTCCCCTTAAGAACTGCTTTTGTTGCACAACACAAATCTTAAGTTGTATCTGCTGTCAGTGCAAGTTTTTTAAAGTTTTCTTGAGATTTCTTGTTTGACCTATTTGTTATTTAGAAGTGTGCCGTTTGATCTTCAAGTATTTTGAGATTTTTTTTAGCTATCTTTGATTAGTTTCCAGTTTAATTCTGTTGTGATCTGAGAGCACACATTGTATTATTTCAGTTCTTTCATATTTGTTAAGAGGTGTTTCATGGCCCACAGTGTGGTCTGTCTTGATGAATATTCTATGTGAGCTTAAGAAGAATGTATAATCTGCTGGTTTTGGATGAAGTAATCTAGATATGCTAATTATATACAGTTGATTGATGGTGCTGTTCAGTTTTACTACATTTTAACTGATTTTTCTCCTTGCTGGATCTGTCCATTTCTGATAGAGGGGTATTTATATTTTATTTATTTATTTTTAAATTTATTTTTTTTTCTTTTTTCTTTTTTTTTTTTTTTGAGATGAAGTCTTGCACTGTCACCCGGGCTGGAGTGCCATGGCATGATCTCGGCTCACTGCACCCTCCGCCTCACGGGTTCAAACGATTCTCCTGCCTCAGCCTTCCAAATAGCTGGGACTATAGGTGTGTGCCACCATGCCCGGCTAATTTTTGTATATTTAGCAGAGACAGGGCTTCACCATATTGGCCAGGCTGGTGTTGAACTCCTGACTTCGTGATCCACCTGCCTCAGCCTCCCAAAGTGCACTACCGTGCCTGGTGATAAAGGGGTATTTAAATCTCCAGCTATAATAGTGGTTTTGTCTATTTCTCCTTGCAGTTCTATTGGCTTTTACCTCGCTTTGATGCTCTTTTAGGTGCACACACATTAAGGATTGTTACGACTTATTGGAATATTGATCTCTTTATTATTAAATTATGCCCCTCTTTATCCCAGATAACTTTCCTTGATATGACGTCTGCTCTGGGCCAGGCACAGGATCTCACGTCTGTAACCCAGAACTTTGGGAGGCTGAGGTGGAGGATCGCTTAACACTAGGAGTTTGAGACCAGCCTGGGCAATGTAGCAAGACCCCATCTCTGTAATTTTAAAAAGTTGAAGTCTGGGCCAGGCACGGTGGCTCATGCCTGTAATCCCAGCACTTTGGGAGGCCGAGGCAGGTTGATCATGAGATCAGGAGATCAAGACCATCCTGGCTAACATGGTGAAACCCCGTCTCTACTAAAAATACAAAAAAAAAAAAAAATTAGCCGGGCGCGGTGGCGGACACCTGTAGTCCCAGCTGCTCGGGAGGCTGAGGCAGGAGAATGGCGTGAACCTGGGAGGTGGAGCTTGCAGTAAGCCGAGATCGCGCCACTGCACTCCAGCCTGGGCGACAGAGCGACACTCCGTCTCAAAAAAAAAAAAAAAAAAGTTGAAGTCTGCTCTGTCTGAAATTAATACATCTACTCCTGCTTTCTTTTGATTGTCATTAGCATGGCATATCTTTCTTCATTTATCTTTTAATCTATATGTGTCTATATAATTAAAGTGGGTTTCTTGTAAGACAATGAATAGCGTTCCTCATAGCCCTCCTCATCTAACCTATTGACCACTGGCATATTACACATCCACACCCCATCACCAATCCTCAACCTTGACCTTACCTAATGCATCTTCCATCCCTGGTAAATATTCCATGGGCGCCACAGTACTTACCTCTGAATTCCCAATGACCTATCCCACGGACCTTCCATCAATGACCCCACAGTTCCCCAGCATCACTGACCATCTGGATCTCCACTAAGCCCCCTTGGAACCACATCACTGACCCCCACATAGCCACACTATTGATTTCAGACTGCACATCCCTGACCCCGCTTCATATCACCAACCCCACAGAGCTGCAACACAGCACCAGAGATTCCTCCATTGATCTCTGTATAATCCCTATCAGTGCTCCTAAGGAATCTCTATCACTAACCCCACAATGTACATGTTACCCCAGAGACTCCTAATCACTGTCCTACAGACCTTCATCACTAACCTCACAAATCCTCAGTTTTAGTCTGTTCTCATACTGCTAATAAAGACATACCTGAGACTGGGTAATTTATAAAGGAAAGAGGTTTAATTGACTCATAGTTCCATATGGCTGAGGAGGCTTTACATCCATGGCAGAAGGCGATTGAGGAGCAGAGTCCTGGCGGCAGGCAAGAAATCTTGTGCAGGGGAACTACCCTTTATAAATCCATCATATCTTGACAGCCTTATTCACTTCTGCAAGAACAGCATGGGGGAACAGCCCACATGATTCAATTATCTCCACCTGGCCCCCACCCTTGACATGTGGGGATTATTACCATTCAGGGTGAGATTTGGGTGGGGACACAGCCAAACCATATCACTCACTAACCCCACTGACCCCTCTGATCTCACAGTAGAGGTGAATACACCTCATCACTGATCATAAAGACTCCCAATCAAATCCCCAAATACTCCCCATTATTTCTTTCTTTTCTTTCTGTTTTTATACAGAGTCTTGCTCTGTCGCCCAGGCTGGAGTGCAGTGGCTTGTGATCTCGGCTCACTGCAACCTCTGCCTCCTGGGTTCAAGCAATTCTCTTGCTTCAGCCTCCCGAGCAGCTGGGATTACAGGCACCTGCCACCACACCTGGCTGATTTTTGTATTTTTTATAGAGACAGGGTTTCACCCTGTTAGCCAGGCTGATCTTGAACTCCTGACCCCAAGTAATCCGCCCTCCTTGGCCTCCCAAAGTGCTGGGATTACAGGTGTGAGTCACTGTGCCTGGTCACTCCCCATTATTTCTAATAATGGTATAAACTGTTATCTCTTGGTTAAGATGGTGTCTGGCAAGTTTCTCCACTGTGTTAATTTTTTTAATTTTAATTTTTTGTTTTTCTTTAGACTGAAAAGTTGTAAAACTCTGCATTAATTAAAAGTAAGTTATATTTAAGTGCTTTGCGGGGGGAGGGCAATGTGTTAAGACTATGTAAATATCCTTTTCCTCTTAGAAACTTTCATGTACCAGTAATGATTCTTGCCTGGATTAATTATTATAATAACAGTTACCAAATTTTTTTTTTTTTTCTTTTCTCTGAGACGGGAGTTTCGCTCTTATTGCCCAGGCTGGAGTACAGTGGCGTGATCTCGGCTCACTGCAACCTCCGCCTGCCTCCCAGGTTCAAGCAGTTCTCCTGCCTCAGCCTCCCGAGTAGCTGGGATTACAGGCATGCGCCACTACACCTGGCTAATTTTTTATTTTTTAGTAGAGATGGGGTTTGTCCATGTTGGTCAGGCTGGTCTCGAACTCTCAACTTCAGGTGATCTGCCCTCCTTGGCCTCCTAAAGTGTTGGGATTACAGACGTAAGCCACCATGCCTGGCAGTTTTTTTTTTTTTCTCCCCAACTGTCTGTGCCTTCTAGATTTCCCATTTGTCATAGTGCTCTAGGTTAGAGATTTTTCTCCTCCCTATTTGTTTCATTTATTTATATCAGTGTGAATTCATGGGTTTCCATGTACTCATTATTTTGCCCTAGTTGTCCCAGCTTTGACCAGTGGAAGCACCCTCGGCTGGCTCCTACATCCCCTTGATATGGCCCATCATTCCATGAGAAATTTTTTTTTTTCTATTTTTCTTTTTTAATTTTTTTCTTTTTCTTTTTTTTTTTTTTTTTTTTAATTATACTTTAAGTTCTAGGGTACATGTGCATAACGTGCAGGTTTGTTACATATGTATACTTGTGCCATGTTGGTGTGCTGCTCCATGAGAAATTTCTGACCTTAAGATGTTCTAGGCTTATCTCATTTTTTTCCTTCTCTAGCCCTGGAGTCAGCCTTTCTCCCAAGAGCTCTAGTTCCTTTAAGAGGATAATGGTATTTAGAAACCAATTCTGGACACTAAGTGTGCTCACTGCTACCTTGAATTCATTGTTTTCAGGGCCTCTTGGCAAACAGGAATAGAGAATGTTTTTCTACCTACATGCATTCATGGATATAAGTACACATATTTGAGTTCTATATTATATCTTAACAGGGCTTTACACTAATATTTCCAATTAATCAGGCATTATTCTCATCTTCCTCCTTTCCTGTTTGTAACTCTTAGTGAGAAGACTAGCTTTCATTATCCTCAGAGCATTTCCTCATTGGCTTATAAACCCTCACTTGCAACTTTGTTACCTAAAAGCTTGACCATGGACATGCTGGCCCCTGCACTCCCCCACACCTCAGGGGTACCTTCCCAAAGGACACTCTGCTGAAAGGGAAGAGAAAGGGGGAAGAAGGAAAGGCCAAAGATTGGCTTTGTTGTGAAACCTTTCCACATTCATTGTAGAAACATTGGTAAAACACCTAAGAGCAAAGAGGATATTAAATTGGATACATTTCAATCTCCAGAAAACTTCCCTTCTTAAAAAAATTTTTTTTTATATACAAATGGAGTATTACTATGTTACTGAGGCTGGTCTCGAACTCCTGGGCTCAAGCAATCCTCCTGCCTTGGCCTTTTAAAGTGTGGGACTGCAGGTGTGAGCCAGCATGCCTGGCTTCAGAAAACCTTTAAGATGAAATACTTGTAAATTTAAAGCAGTGGATCTAATTATTAACATAATGTATAATGGCCACAAAGTCTGAAATCTCAGGGTAGTAGTGTATTCTTTATACTTTTTTAGATTAATAACTGAACCCATTGATGCTAATTTGGAGGTGCTTCACCTATAACGATAGATCATAGTTGAAAAAAAAAACACATTGAACATACACTTTGAAAATATATGTGTATGTTCATATATATGTATGTGTATATATACATATTTACTTTAAAAACTTTTTTTTATAGTTTAAGTTCTAAGGTACATATGCACAACGTGCAGGTTTGTTACATATGTATACTTGTGCCATGTTGGTGTGCTGCACCCATTAACTCGTCATTTACATTAGGTATATCTCCTAATGCTATCCCTCCCCTCTCCCCCCTCCCTACAATAGGCCCTGGTGTGTGATGTTCCCCTTCCTGTGTCCAAGTGATCTCATTGTTCAATTCACACCTATGAGTGAGAACATGCGGTGTTTAGTTTTCTGCTCTTGTGATAGTTTGCTGAGAATGATGGTTTCCAGCTTCATCCATGTCCCTACAAAGGATGTGAACTCATCCTTTTTTATGGCTGCATAGTATTCCATGGTGTATATGTGCCACATTTTCTTAATCCAGTCTGTCACTGATGGACATTTGGGTTGATTCCAAGTCTTTGCTATTATAAATAGTGCCGCAATAAACATACGTGTGCATGTGTCTTTATAGCAGCATGATTTAAAATCCTTTGGGTATATACCCAGTAATGGGATGGCTGGGTCATATGGTATTTCTAGTTCTAGATCCTTGAGGAATCGCCACACTGTCTTCCACAATGGTTGAACTAGTTTACAGTCCCAACAACAGTGTAAAAGTGTTCCTATTTCTCCACATCCTCTCCAGCACCTGTTTCCTGACTTTTTAATGATTCCCATTCTAACTGGCATGAGATGGTATCTCATTGTGGTTTTGATTTGCATTTCTCTGATGGCCAGTGATGATGAGCATTTTTTCATGTGTCTGTTGGCTGCATAAATGTCTTCTTTTGAGAAATGTCTGTTCATATCCTTTGCCCACTTTTTGATGGGGTTGTTTTTTTCTTGTAAATTTGTTTGAGTTCTCTGTAGGTTCTGGATATTAGCTCTTTGTCAGATGAGTAGATTGCAAAAATTTTCTCCCATTCTGTAGGTTGCCTGTTCACTCTGATGGTAGTTTCTTTTGCTGTGCAGAAGCTCTTTAGTTTAATTAGATCCCATTTATCAATTTTAGCTTTTGTTGCCATTGCTTTTGGTGTTTTAGACATGAAGTCCTTGCCCATGCCTATGTCCTGAATGGTATTAGCTAGGTTTTCTTTTAGGGTTCTTATGGTGTTAGGTCTAACATTTAAGTCTCTAATCCATCTTGAATTAATTTTCTTTTTTTTTTTTTTTTTTTTTTGAGACGGAGTCTCACTCTGTCGCCCAGGCTGGAATGCGCCATTCTCCTGCCTCAGCCTCCGGGTAGCTAGGACTACAGGCGCCCAGCTAGTTTTTTGTATATTTTTAGTAGAGACGGGGTTTCACCGTGTTAGCCAGGATGGTCTTGATTTCCTGACCTCGTGATCTGCCCGTCTCGGCCTCCCAAAGTGTGGGATTACAGGCTTGAGCCACCGCGCCTGGCGAATTAATTTTCATATAAGGAGTAAGGAAAGGATCCAGTTTCAGCTTTCTACTTATGGCTAGCCAATTTTCCCAGCACCATTTATTAAATAGGGAATCCTTTCCCCATTTCGTGTTTTTGTCAGGTTTGTCAAAGATCAGATGACTGTAGATGTGTGGTATTATTTCTGAGGGCTCTGTTCTGTTCCATTGGTCTGTATCTCTGTTTTGGTAACAGTACCATGCTGTTTTGGTTACTGTAGCCTTGTAGTATTTTTTGAAGTCAGGTAGCATGATGCCTCCAGCTTTGTTCTTTTGGCTTAGGATTGTCTTGGCAATGCGGGCTCTTTTTTGGTTCCATATGAACTTTAGAGCCGTTTTTTCCAATTCTGTGAAGAAAGTCATTGGTAGCTTAATGGGGATGGCATTGAATCTATAAATTACCTTGGGCAGTATGGCCATTTTCACGATATTGATTCTTCCTATCCATGAGCATGGTATGTTTTTCCATTTGTTTGTGTCCTCTTTTATTTCACTGAGTAGTGGTTTCTAGTTCTCCTTGAAGAGGTCCTTTATATCCCTTGTAAGTTGGATTCTGGCTGAGTGCGGTAGTTCAAGCCTGTAATCTCAGCACTTTGGGAGGCCAAGACGGGCAGATCACGAGGTCAGGAGATCAAGACCATTCTGGCTAACATGGTGAAACCCCGTCTCTACAAAAAAATACAAAAAACTAGCTGGGCGAGGTGGCGGGCGCCTGTAGTCCCAGCACTTTGGGAGGCTGAGGCAGGAGAATGGCGTAAACCTGGGAGGTGGAGCTTGCAGTGAGCTGAGATCCGGCCACTGCACTGCAGCCTGGGGGACAGAGCGAGACTCTGTCTCAAACAAACAAACAAACAAACAAAAAACCTTGGATTCCTAGGTATTTTATTCTCTTTGAAACTATTGTGAATGGGAGTTCATTCATGATTTGGCTCTCTGTTACTGGTGTATAAGAATGCTTTTGATTTTTGCACATTGATTTTGTATCCTGAGACTTTGCTGAAGTTGCTTATCAGCTTAAGGAGATTTTCGGCTGACACACTGTTTTCTAAATATACAATCATGTCATCTGCAAACTGGGACAATTGGACTTCTTCTTTTCCTAACTGAATATGCTTATTTCTTTGTCTTACCTGATTGTCCTAGCCAGAACTTCCAACACTATGTTGACTAGGAGTGGTGAGAGAGGGCATCCCTGTCTTGTGCCAGTTTTCAAAGGGAATGCTTCCAGTTTTTGCCCATTCAGTATGATACTGGCTGTGGGTTTGTCCCAATAGCTCTTATTGTTTTGAGAAACGTTCCATCAATACCGAATTCATTGAGAGTTTTTAGCATGAAGGGCTGTTGAATTTTGTCAAAGGCCTTTTCTGCATCTATTCAGATAATCATGTAGTTTTTGTCTTTGGTTCTGTTTATATGCTGGATTATGTTTATTGATTTGCGTACGTTGAACCAGACTTGCATCCCAGGGATGAAGCCCACTGATCATGGTGGATAAGCTTTTTGATGTGCTGCTGGATTCGGTTTGCCAGTATTTTATTGAGGATTTTTGCATCAATGTTCATCAGGGATATTGGTCTAAAATTTTTATTTTTTGTCGTGTCTCTGCCAGGCTTTGGTATCAGGATGATGTTGGCCTCATAAAATGAGTTAGGGAGGATTCCCTCTTTTTCTATTGATTGGAATAGTTTCCGAAGGAATGGTACCAGCTCCTCCTTGTACCTCTGATAGAATTTGGCTGTGAATCCGTCTGGTCCTGGACTTTTCTTTGGTTGGTACGCTATTAATTATTGCCTCAATTTCAGAGCCTGCTATTGGTCTTTTCAGGGATTCAACTTCTTCCTTGTTTAGTCTTGGGAGAGTGTAAGTGTCCAGGAATTTATCCATTTCTTCTAGGTTTTCTAGTTTATTTGCATAGAGGTGTTTATAGTATTCTCTGATGGTAGTTTGCATTTCTGTGGGGTCGGTGGTGATATTCCCTTTATCGTTTTTTATTGCGTCTATCTGATTCTTCTCTCTTTTCTTATTAGTCTTGCTAGCGGTCTATCAGTTTTGTTGATCTTTTTAAAAAACCAGCTCCTGGATTCATTTATTTTTTGGAGGGTTTTTTGTGTCTCTATCTCCTTCAGCTCTGCTCTGATCTTAGTTATTTCTTGCCTTCTGCTAGCTTTTGAATGTGTTTGCTCTTGCTTCTCTAGTTCTTTTAATTGTGATGTTAGGGTGTCAATTTTAGATCTTTCCAGCTTTCTCTTGTGGGCATTTAGTGCTATAAATTTCCCTCTACACACTGCTTTAAATGTGTCTCAGAGATTCTGGTATGTTGTGTCTTTGATCTCATTGGTTTCAAAGAACATCTTTATTTCTTCCTTCATTTCATTAGGTACCCAGTAGTCATTCAGGAGCAGGTTGTTCAGTTGAGCGGTTTTGATTTTCTTAGTCCTGAATTCTAGTTTGATTGCACTGTGGTCTGAGAGATAGTTTGTAATAATTTCTGTTCTTTTACATTTGCTGAGGAGTGTTTTACTTCCAACTATGTGGTCAATTTTGGAATAAGTGCGATGTGGTGCTGAGAAGAATGTACATTCTGTTGAATTGGGGTGGAGTGTTCTGTAGATGTCTATTAGGTCTGCTTGGTGCAGAGTTGAGTTCAATTCCTGGATTTCCTTGTTAACTTTCTGTCTCTTTGATCTGTCTAATGTTGACAGTAGGGTGTTGAAGTCTCCCATTACTATTGTATGTGAGTCTGTCTCTTTGTAAGTCTCTAAGGACTTGTTTTGTGAATCTGGGTGCTCCTGTATTGGGTGCATATATATTTAGGATAGCTAGCTCTTCCTGTTTAGTTGACCCCTTTACCATTATGTAATGGCCTTCTTTTTCTCTTTTGATCTTTGATGGTTTAAAGTCTGTTTTATGAGAGACTAGGATTGCAACCCCTGCTTTTCTTTGTTCTCCATTTGCTTGGTAGATCTTCCTCCATCCCTTTATTTTGAGTCTATGTGTGTCTCTGCATGTGAGATGGGTCTCCTGAATACAGCAAACTGATGGGTCTTGACTCTTTATCCAATTTGCCAGTCTGATCTTTTAATTGGACCATTTAGTCCATTTACATTTAAGGTTAATATTGTTATGTGTGAACTTGATCCTGTCATTGTGATATTAGCTGGTTATTTTTCTCATTAGTTGATGCAGTCTCTTCCTAGCATCAATGGTCTTTACATTTTGGCATGTTTTTGCAATGGCTGGTACCAGTTGTTCCTTTCCATGTTTAGTGCTTCCTTCAGGGTCTCTTGCAGGGCAGGCCTGGTGGTGATAAAATCTCTAAGCGTTTGCTTGTCTGTAAAGGATTTTATTTCTCCTTCACTTATGAAACTTAAGTTTGGCTGGATATGAAATTCTGGGTTGAAAATTATTTAAGAATGTTGAATATTGGCCCCCACTCTCTTCTGGCTTATAGAGTTTCTGCCGAGAGATCTGCTTTTAGTCTGATGGGCTTCCCTTTGTCAGTAACCCGACCTCTCTCTCTGGCTGCCCTTAACATTTTTTTCTTCAACTTTGGTGAATCTGACAATTATGTGTCTTGGAGTTGCTCTTCTCGAGGAGTATCTTTGTGGCATTCTCTGTATTTCCTGAATTTGAATGTTGGCCTGCCTTACTAGGTTGGGGAAATTCTCCTGGATGATATCCTGAAGAGTGTTTTCCAACTTGGTTCCAGTTTCCCCCACTTTCAGGCATACCAATCAGATGTAGATTTGGTCTTTTCCCATAATCCCATATTTCTTGGAGGCTTTGTTCATTTCTTTTTCCTCTTTTTTCTCTAGACTTCTCGCTTCATTTCATTCATTTGATATTCAGTCACTGATACTCTTTCTTCCAGTTGATTGAGTCAGTTACTGAAGCTTGTGCATTGGTCATGTATTTCTCGAGTCATGGTTTTCATCTCTGTCGGTTCGTTTATGGCCTTCTCTGCATTGATTATTCTAGTTATCCATTCATCCATTCTTTTTTCAAGATTTTTAGTTTCTTTGCACTGGGTACGTAGTTCCTCCTTTAGCTCTGAGAAGTTTGATCTACTGAAGACTTCTCTCAACTCGTCAAAGTCATTCTCCGTCCAGCTTTGATCTGTTGCTGGCAATGAACTGCGTTCCTTTGGAGGGGGAGATGCGCTCTGATTTTTTGAATTTCCAGCTTTTCTGCCCTGCTTTTCCCCCATCTTTGTGGTTTTATCTGCCTTTGGTCTTTGATGATGGTGACGTGCTGATGGGGTTTTGGTGTGGGTGTCCTTTCTGTTAGTTTTCCTTCTAACAGTCAGGACCCTCAGCTGCAGGTCTGTTGGAGTTTGCTTGAGGTCCACTCCAGACCCTGTTTGCCTGGGTATCAGCAGCGGAGGCTGCAGAAGATAGAATATTGCTGAACAGCAAGTGTTGCTGTCTGATTCTTGCTCTGGAAGCTTCATCTCAGGTGTGTACCCAGCCGTGTGAGGTGTCGATCTGCACCTAGTGGGGGATGTCTCCCAATTAGGCTACTCGGGTCAGGGACCCGCTTGAGCAGGCAGTCTGTCCGTTCTCAGATCTCGACCTCCATCCTGAGAGATCCACTGCTGTCTTCAAAGCTGTCAGACAGGGTCATTTACATCTGCAGAGGTTTCTTCTGCTTTTTGTTTAGCTATGCTCTGTCCCCAGAGGTGGAATCTACAGAGACAGGCAGGCCTCCTTGAGCTGCGGTGGGCTCCACCCAGTTCGAGCTTCCCAGCGTCTTTACCTACTTAAGCCTCAGCAGTGGCGGGTGCCCCTTCTCAAGCCTCCCTGCTGCCTTACAGTTAGATCTCAGAATGCTGTGCTAGCAATGAGGGCGGCTCTGTGGGCATGGGACCCTCCAGGCCAGGTGTGGGATATAATCTCCTGGTGTACCATTTGCTAAGACCCTTGGTAAAGCGCAGTATTAAGGTGGGAGTTACCCGATTTTCCAGGTGTTGTGCCTCAGTTTCCCTTGGTTAGGAAAAGGGATTCCCTTCCCCCTTGTGCTTCCCAGGTGAGGCGATGCCTTGCCCTGCTTCAGCTCTCGCTGGTCGGGCTGCACCAGCTGACCAGCACCGATTGTCCAGCACTCCCCAGTGAGATGAACCTGGTACCTCAGTTGAAAATGCAGAAATCACCCATCTTCTGTGTCGCTCACGCTGGGAGCTGGAGGCTGGAGCTGTTCCTATTCGGCCATCTTGTGCTGGGATCCCTTTTTTTTTTTTTTTTTTTTAAACAGATTGATGGTGAAGTGTCTGATTGTGGTTTTCTTTGCATTTATCTCACTTGGGTTTGCTGAGCTTGAATCTGCTGGTTTGATGTTTTTAATCAGTTTTACAAAATACTCATTGTTTTCCCGTGTCCATAAGTTTGGCACATTTCTGTTAACCTACCTTTGAGTTCACTGATTGCCCTGTTCCCCCACCTTTATTTGCTGTGTTTAGTTTGCTTTTAGGCCCACTTACAGAATTTTTAAAAAAAATTTCAGATTGTAATTTTTACCTCTAGATTGTCTGTTTCTACTTTATAGATTCCACTTAGATAATATAATTCTATGTTTTTTTTTTTTTTTTTTTTTTTGAGAGTCTCGCTCTGTCACCCAACCCTGGAGTGCAATGGCACAATCTTGGCTCACTGCAACCTCTGTGTCCCAAGTTCAAGTGATTCTCCTACCTCTGCCTCCCGAGTACCTGGGATTATAGGCATGTGCCACCACACCTGGCTGATTTTTCTATTTTTAGTAGAGATGGGGTTTCACCATGTTGTCCAGGCTGGTCTCGAACTCCTGACTTCGTGATCTGCCTGCCCTGGCCTCCCAAAGTGCTGGGATTACAGACGTAAGCCTACAATTCTATGTATTTTCATCCATTTGAAATTTTTTATTTAATGTATCTGTGATAACTTATAGGGACAATTCTGAAACTGCCCCTATAAACTTTATAAAATTAATCAGGAAAGAAGCGAGGGGGATAAATGAAAAACCAAGCTTATAGCACATTCAACATTAATCAAGTTTAATCTCTGACCTCCTCCTTCATAGTTCACTGGTGCCTACTGTCCTAGAATCATGTAGACCCTGTGTATTAGTCTGTTCTCATGCTGCTAATAAGGACATCCCTGAGACTAGGTAATTTATAAAGGAAAGAGGTTTAACGGACTCACAGACCCTCATGGCTGGGGAGGCCTCACAATCATGGCCCAAGATGAAGAGCAAAGGGATACTTTACATGGTAACAAGCAAGAGAGCGTGTGCAGGGGAACCGCCGTGTTATAAAATCATATGTTCTCATGAGACTTATTCATATCATGAGAACAGCATGGGAAAGACCCACCCCCATGATTCAATTACCTCCCACTGGGTCCTTCCCATGACAGGTGGGGATTATTACAATTCAAGGTGAGATCTGGGTGGGGACACAGGCAAACCATATCACCCTGTTACAAGATCATACTTCCCCTTAACCATTATAAAACATTAAGTTTTTCCTTTGAGATATTCTTTCACACTTTTTACATGCTGATAAACCTACCATGTCAGCTAGTCTGAAGGACCCCATTGACTCAGCTGGTCTGAGGCGCCCCATGAGCTGACTTACCAAAGAATCCAGTTTCCACATCCTGATGACTTCATCCTGCTTGCTCTGACCATCAACAACCCTAATTCTCCAGTCCTTCACCCTCCCTGATCCCCTTTAAAACTCCAGCCTGGAACTTCTTGGGGGTATAGATTTGTCTCCTCTTATCTCCTTACTTGGCACCCTGTGGTAATTAAACTCTGCTTAATCCCTGTGTAATTGGTCTGCTACTACACAGCAGACATAACAAACCTATTGGTTCTATAACAATTCTAAAGTCCTTGTCTGCTAATTCTAACTTCTCATATCATCTATGGATCTATTTCTGTTGGAGCATTTGCTCTTGATGGTTGGTAACATTGTCCTCCTGCTCTGCACATCATGTGATGTTTTAAATTGTATGTGGATATTATGTTTAAAAGAACAGCAGAAATCGAAAAAATATTTTCATATAGAAGTCACTCCGTTTCCTCTGTCAAGCAGTTCAGATGAGAATCTCCTCAACTTTGATCCAATCAGAGGTTGAGATGTGAAAAAAAATTAATTTTGGTTCACTTCTGGTTTCAAACATCTTGAGTAAGATCTTTCCTGTGACTATTTCAGACCACTTCCTCTAGCAGGACTGTGGAATCTAAGCATTGCAAGACAACAGGGATATCTATTTTTTTCCTGGGTAGTGCCCAACACCAGGTATTGCTACACACTCAGCAAATCGTCATAGGGATATGCAGCACTGGTAAAGACAGTCCGTTTTATATTACAGTGTCACACTAGCCTTGTGACCATAATCCGCCCCCCCCCCCCCCCCCATATTCCAGTAAAGTTCCTCTGCCTGTGGCAGGCCTGGCTCGCCACCAATCTGCTCCTAGACCAGGAAAATGCCTTCAGGGAAGAAACCAGCCACTGATTTCTGCTCTTCTAGGAGGAGCTCATCCTCTGGCATTTAATTCTCTCACTCCTTTTATTGTCCACAGATTTCCAGGGTCTTTGAAGATGTTAATTCACTATTTATTCATGTGGGTTCCTGTAAATGTCTACAGCCAATCTGGAAGTGGAGCTGTATAACTTTGGAACTTTTGGAATCTAAATCAGTTTGGGAGAATTGCGTCTTTTCAGAATTTGGCCTATGAAATTTGTTTAGGTCATCTTTAATGTTTTCAATACTGTCTTCAAAACAATTTTGGTAAATTTTAAATTTATTCTTCCGTATGTTATACTATTGTTGCTCTCGTAAGTGGTATCAACCTCTAAATTTTATTATTTCTATTCCTGAGTATAAGTTGCAAGTTTACCTTAAGATACTAAACATTTTCATTAATTCTAATAATTTATATATAGATCCTTTGAAATTTTCCATTTAGGTAATATTATAAAGACATTTACTTGTACTTTTTTGGTCCTTAGGTTTTTAAATATCATTAGCCTGCCTCACTTAAGATTCCACTAAAATACTAAGTAGTGTTTTTATTTTTATTTATTTTTTTTTTTTTTGAGACGGAGTCTCGCTCTGCTGCCCCGGCTGGAGTGCAGTGGCCGGATCTCAGCTCACTGCAAGCTCCGCCTCCCGGGTTCACGCCATTCTCCTGCCTCAGCCTCCCGAGTAGCTGGGACTACAGGCGCCCGCCAGGTCGCCCAGCTAGTTTTTTGTATTTTTAGTAGAGACGGGGTTTCACCATGTTAGCCAGGATGGTCTCGATCTCCTGACCTCGTGATCCGCCTGTCTCGGCCTCCCAAAGTGCTGGGATTACAGGCTTGAGCCACCGCGCCCGGCCATAAGTAGTGTTTTTAATAGTGGATACCATTACCTTCCTGATTTTAAACTCGTTTTCCACCATTGTTTACTTTTGCATTTTTATATAGTGTTTATATTTTGAAAGATTTTTCTCAGTAATACCTCTTTATGGCTTTTTCTATATTTACTGAGGTAATCCTATTTTTTCAATAATGTGTTAAATGCTTTGAACACTGCCTCATTCATTTTAGGTGCCTAGTAATTATTACTATGAGTGAATGAGTAATAAGCCTACTTTAAAAGTGAATTGTATTTATTGATTTTTTTCCAAGGTATAACCAACTTTGCATTTCTGGGTAAATTTAAATTTGATACGATGGTTTCTTCTTAAAAAATACCCAGTTTCAGCCGGACATGGTGGCTCACACTTTTAATCTCAGCATTTTGGGAGGCTGAGGCAGGCAGATCATGAGGTCAAGAGATCGAGACCATCCTGGCCAACGTGGTGAAACCCCATCTCTAACTAGCTGGGTGTGGTGGCACGAGCCTGTAGTCCCAGCTACTTGGAGGCTGAGGCAGGAGAATTACTTGAACCCAAGAGGCAGAGGTTGCAGTGAGCTGAGATCATACCACTGCACTCTAGCCTGGTAACATACCAACACTCCATCTCAAAACAAAAAGTTTCCTTCTATCTTGTAAACTGTTTTTGAAGGTTTTCAGGTTTCATTCTGTCCTTGTCTGAGTTTGTTATCCTGCCCTCATATATTGCCAGAATGTGTTGTTCTTTCTTTTTTTTTTTGAAATGGAGTTTCTTTTCGCTCTTGTTGCCCAGGCTGGAGTGCAATGGCGCAATCTCGACTCACTGCAACCTCTGCCTCCCGGGTTCAAGTGATTCTCCTGCCTCAGCGTCCCAAGTAGCTGGGACTAGAGGCATGCGCCACCATCCCCAGCTAATTTTTTATTTTTGGTAGAGGCAGGTTTTCTCCATGCTGGTCAGCTCAGGTGATCCACCCACCTCGGCCTCCCAAAGTGCTGGGATTGCAGGCATGAGCCAACGCGCCCGGCCCATAAAGTGTTGTCATATTGCTTCTTTTCTGTAAGGTAGAAACTTCACTAATATATAGTCATCTGCAGATGGGTCACATGTGTCAATATAGTGCCTCCAGAAACCAAAAAGCTTACTAAGCATTGTGCTATTTGTTGTTAGTAGCACAAATTGCAGCAATTTTCCTTTCACTTTAGAGGGAATATCTTGGCAAGCTCCAGATAACTGAACCCCTAGAAACTTCACGTGGTTAGCCTGAATGTTTGGGTCTATTCCCAAACATCTTATTCACCTATGTCTTATGAAAGAACTCATAAAGGCTTCAATAGAGAGGACAAGTTGTGGGATGAAAAGATGAGCATACCTGGTGGATGTTATTGTAAGCAACAGTGTAACTGATGTAATGCTGAGAAAAAGTTGCTCCTGGTTGTCCTTACAGTTTGAGAAAATGGCATTTCTAAGTCAGTAGCTCACATTTATATCAAGTAAATTAATGAAAATTATTACGGGAAAACTATGGGTACTAGATGAGAATAGGACAATTTGCCAGAAACATAAAATGAGTAAGCCCATTTGTACCCAATTGTAATGCCCCCCAAAAAATGAGAAACAGATTTTTATTTTTTCCTGAGACAGTCTCGCTGTGGCCCAGGCAGAAATGCAGTGGTATGATCTCGGCTCACTGCTACCTCTGCCTCCTGGGCTCAGGTGATCCTCTCAACCTCAGCCTGCTGAGTAGCACACTACTATAACTGGCTAATTTGTGTGTGTGTGTGTGTGTGTGTGTGTGTATATTTTTTTAGAGATGGAGTTTCGACTCATTGGCTGGGCCTGAACTGGTAAGTGCAAGTGATCTGCTTGCCTTGCACTCCCAAAGTGCTGGGATTCCAGACATGCACCACTGCACTGGCCTAAAAAGACAGATTTTTAAAAAAACAATTTGGCTGGGTGCGGTGGCCCACACTTGTAATCCCAGCACTCTGGGAGGCCAAGGCAGGTGATCACTTGAGATCAGGAGTTTGAAACCAACCTGGTAAACATGGTGAAACCTTGCCTCTACTAAAAATACAAAAAGGTACCCAGGCGTGGTAGCATGTGCCTGTAATCCCAGCTACTTGGGAGGATGAGACACGAGAAATCACTTGAACTCGGAAGGCAGAGGTTGCAGTGAGCTGAGATCACACCACTGCACTCCAGCCTGGGCAACACAGTGAGACTACGTCTCAAAAACAAAAAAATTAGAAAAACCATGGTTATAGTATGACGTTTTAACATACTGAGAGGTGACAATGTGCCAGCGGCCCTCACTCTCAGTGCCTATTCGGCCTTGGCGTCCACTCTTGTGGTGCTTGAGGAGCCCTTCAGCCTGCCACTGCACTGTGGGAGCCCCTCTCTGGGCTGAGCCAGCTCCCTCTGCTTGTGGGTAGGTGTGGAGGGAGAGGCGTGGGTGGGAACCAGGGCTGTGCGCAGCACTCACAGGCCAGTGCGAGTGCCCGCAGGCACGGGCTCGGCAGGCCCCACACTTGGAGTGGCCGGCTGGTACCGCCGGCCCGGGGCAGTGAGGGGCTTAGCACCCAGGCCAGCAGCTGTGGTGGGTGCGCCCAGTTCCCCAGCAGTGCCAGCCTGCTGGGCCTAAGCTGCCTCCCCGTGGGGCAGGGCTCAGGACCTGCAGCCCGCCATGCCCCAACCACTCTATGGTGGGCTCCTGTGCAGCCCAAGCCTCCCCGACAAATGCTGACCCCTGCTCCACGGTGCTCAGTCCCATCAACTGTCCAGGGGCTGAGGAGTATGGGTGCATAGCACAGGACTGGCAGGCAGCTCCACCTGCAGCCCCAGCGTGGGATCCACTAAGTGAAGCCAGCTAGGCTCCTGAGTCTAGTGGGGACTTGAAGAACTTTTATATCTAGCTAAAGGATTGTAAATACACCAATCAACACTGTTGTGTCTAGCTCAGGGATTGTAAACGTACCAATGAGCACCCTGTCAAAACAGTCCAATCAGCTCTCTGTAAAGTGGACCAATTAGCAGGATGTGGGTGGGGTCAGATAAGGGAATAAAAGCAGGCTGCCTGAGCCAGCCAGCGGCAACCCGCTTGGGTCCCCTTCCACACTGGAAGCTTTGTTCTTTCACTCTTTGCAATAAATCTTGCTGCCACTCACTCTTTGGGTCCATGCCACCTTTATGAGCTGCAACACTCACCTTTAAGGTATGCAGCTTCACTCCTGAAGCCAGCGAGACCACGAACCCACCAGGAAGAATGAACATCTCCAGACGTGCCACCTTTAAGAGCTGCAACACTCACTGTGAAGGTCTGCAGCTTCACTCCTGAAGCCAGCAAGACCACGAACCCACCAGAAGGAAGAAACTGCGGACACGCCATCTTTAAGAACTGTAACACTCACTGCGAGGGTCCGTGGCTTCATTCTTGAAGTCAGTGAGACCAAGAACCCACCAATTCCGGACACAATACCACTCTCGATTAGGACACAATACCACTCTCGATTATAGAGATCAGGAGACAAAGTTTGTAAATATACGACCTTTTTTGTTTAAGAGTTGGGGTCTCACTGTTTTCCAGGCTGGAGTACAATGGTGCAAACACGGCTTATTGCATCCTCAACTTCTGGGCTCAAATGATCCTCCTGCCTCTGCCCTCCAGAGTAGCTGAGGCTACAGGTGTGCAGCCTGCACCCAGCTAATTATTCTTTTTTTGGTAGAGATGGGTTCTGTGTCACCTAGGCTGATTTCAAGCTCCTAGGCTTAAGTGATCCTTCTGCCTTAGAAAACACAATTTTTCAACCGTACTTGAAAGAGTCCTAAAACTTGACCATAATATTAGATATAACAGTTGGGACTGAAATCAGCTGAAAAAGGAACTTCCCACAAGAGTGGTTTAAACCACGTGGCAGTTAATTTTTCTCTTGTAATACAAAACCCAGAGATAAGCAATACAGGATTGGTGCAACCAGATAATATTGTATCTCCCCTGTTGTTTCATTTAGTATCCTTTCTCTGTCCTCCTCTTGGTGTATATATTTTCTAGGAAATAAGGGATAAGACAGAGGGCAAATAGTTAAGAAAAAAATACCAGATGAGATATTCCCATTTCCATGAGCTTCCTCAGAAGCTGTATCCAGTGACTTCTGCCTACTTCGCATGGGCTAGGGATGTGGACATATTTGGCCACTCACAGCTGTAAGGAAAGCTGGGTGAAAACTGTCCACATTGCCAGCTCGAACTAAATAGTAAATTTTATTACTTTAACAAGGGAGGAATGGGTATTGAGACAGCAACTAGTTCTGTCTGCCTCAGTACATCAGTGTCTAGCAATTAATTATGTTCAAATCTGTATCACAAAGAATCTACAAATTGACCATGTATTCTGTTCACAATGGAATTAAACTGAAAAGGTAACTATAAGATCTACATAATAGGCCGGGCGCGGTGGCTCAAGCCTGTAATCCCAGCACTTTGGGAGGCCGAGACGGGCGGATCACGAGGTCAGGAGATCGAGACCATCCTGGCTAACACGGTGAAACCCCGTCTCTACTAAAAAATACAAAAAACTAGCCGGGCGAGGTGGCGGGCGCCTGTAGTCCCAGCTACTCGGGAGGCTGAGGCAGGAGAATGGCGTAAACCTGGGAGGCGGAGCTTGCAGTGAGCTGAGATCCGGCCACTGCACTCCAGCCCGGGCGACAGAGCGAGACTCCGTCTCAAAAAAAAAAAAAAAAAAAAAGATCTACATAATATACTTAATAAGTTGTGACACATATAAGAATGAAATACGGATAAAAACAAGTCAGCGCTATAACATTTATAAGGTTTGTCCCAGTGTAACAGCCAGCCAGAGTTGGGCCAGAAGGCTGTTTCCATGTGGCCATAACAGGGCTTCTCTGCAATGTATGTTCTAAAGTGAGAAAGGAGGCATGAGGGGCAACACACACTTCCCTGTCATCATCTCATTCATGGAGTTCCTGGCCAGTGTGGATTCGCTTGTGCATTATAAGGTTAGTGCTTGTGCTAAAGGCTTTTTCACACTGAATACATTTATAAGGCTTCTCTCCAGTGTGAGTTCTCACGTGTACCCTCAGGCAAGAGGAATTCCTAAAGGCCTTCCCACATTCTTTACACTCATAGGTTTTCTCACCAGTGTGAGTTCTCTTGTGCACAATAAGGTAAGAGCTTGTGCTAAAGGATTTTCCACACTGGTTACACTCATAAGGCTTCTCTCCAGTGTGAGAGCGTATGTGTTTCTTAAGGGATGACTGATCAATGAAGGCTTTTCCACAGTCACTGCATTCATATGGTTTCTCTCCAGTGTGGGTTCTCACATGTTTCTGAAGGGATGAAGGAACAGTGAAAGCCTTCCCACATTCTTTACAGTCATAGGGTTTCTCTCCAGTGTGAGTTCTTTTGTGCACATTCAGATGAGAGCTCTGGCTAAAGGATTTTCCACAGTGATCACACTCATAAGGCTTCTCTCCAGTATGAGATCTCATGTGTTTCTTAAGGGAAGACCGAAAAATGAAGGCTTTCCCACAGTCACTGCATTCATAGGACCTCTTTCCAGTGTGAGTTCTGACACAGTTCTGAAGGGTGCCATAGTCACTGCATTCATTGCCTTTCTCTCCAATAGGTATTTGCTCATGTAGTGAGCAGGAAGAGTGTAGGCTGAAGGACGTATCACATTGATCATACTCATGACACTTCTCTCTTCTGGGAGTTCTTAAGTGTTTCCCAAGGGATGACTCTTGATTGAAAGCTTTTCCACAATCAGTAAATTCAAGAATGTTCTCTCCAATGTGAATGCTCACATGACTCCTAAGACTTGAGGGATGGTTGAAGACTTTGCCATACTCTGTATATTTATAGCATTTCTCTCCCTTGCAGTATCTTGTACAAATAAAGAGAGTGTTCTTTCTGAATTTCCCACAATGGTTACACTCCAGGGAGTTGTTACCAGGTTGATTTTCTGCCTATTGAAAAGGGAGTAAGTGGTGACTAAAGGCTTTTTCACTTTCACCTTATTCACAGGAATTCTCTTTCATGAGGATTCTGCCATATATAGGAAGCACATGATCATAACTGACATGTTTACCATTTTCAGTATGTGCATATGACTTTTGCCCTATTAGCTTTTTCAAGTTGAATAAGCCCAGTCCTCTGTCCAAGGCTCTATTCCTTCCCAGCAAAGGGCTTCTTTAATATAGTTTTTCTAATACTGAGTGAAGAATGAATGAATGATGTACTAAATACTTAACATTAAAATCATATTTAAGTAAATGTTTACTTGTGGTTATTCTCTGTGAGCCAGCAAGTGTTAACTTAGGTTTACAGATTTCTCCAATTTCATGAAAATCAAACTCTCTCCTGAGATAGCTTGGTGCCTGAACTCTTACCCCTGCTTTGGGTGCTGATGTTTTAACTCACTGAAATTCCCAGACGACTTCTACAAAGACCAGGAATAATTCCGAGTTAAGTCTTACCATGTTTATGCCATTGGATGTTTTCCCCCCAGGAATGTTCTGCATAGCAATTACATCTTTTGATTTAAGTCGAATTTCCCAGTCTGAAATAGCACAGGAAAATTTTTATAATTATTGGGAGAAAAGGTTGGGATGAAAGAAAAAGGGAGCAAGACCCTATAGATTTGTTTTCAAATAGTATCTTGCAAGTAGAGAAATGTGAGAGAGAAGACACAACCAGTGATTCACCAGTGATAGGAACAAGCAGTAGAAATGGGAGGTATTTTAGTTGGAAAGGATTGTGGAGGTTGGGAAAGAAGACAGTATCTGGAAAATAGGGAGAACTAAACAAAAGGCATTCATGGAAATGTTACATTTAAAGAGGGATTAAAACTTTTCTCGGAGACCAAATTAACACATGACTGATTGGACAGATGGTGAAACAGGAAGGAAGCTCATGTAATGGCCTCAGATTTCTTTTCCTGCACTGAGTGACATTCCCAAATGTACCAACCCTCAATGGCCAAGGCCGTACTCTGTTCTGCCTAGGGCTCACCTGCACAGTCACCTTGTAGAATTCCTCTTTCATCTGTCTTCAGCTCTTCTTGATCCACCTTGGAGATCAGACTGTGTCTGCAGAGCTGATACCCTGCTCGTGCAGAAAGAGAGGATGTGGGAGAAATATGTGAGAATTAAATATTCCACAAAACTGACTGCCATACTTTGACTTTAATTAAAGGACTGCTAAAATAGTCAAGTGCAGCTTTAGGAACAGCAAAACAATCAGAGCCAAGTTCATTCTTTCACAAAGACCAAAAAGCATAGTCCATGCCCTATACGGAAGTGACCCTTGAAACCTATACACAAGATCAGAGACAGATCACAAATTACCTAAAGCTATTAGTGACAGAGAAAATGAAATCAGTGCATTTTCATGGGAAGCCACTGGACTGCCCCCTCAAGGGCAGGGGCCATTTGTTTTGCAGTTAACCACTGTATTGCCGTTCTTTTCACAGATTCTGGAATACAATATGCGCTTAAGAACTATTTACTACATAAACAAATGAAGGAATGAGGCCAGCCTTACCCACTGAGGCCAGGTTCCTAAAGTTCTCCAGCATCACATCTTTGTATAGATTTTTTTGAGCAGGGTCCAGCAATGCCCACTCCTCCTGGGAAAAGTCCACTGCCACTTCCTGGAAGGTCACGGAGTTCTAAAACATCACATACATATTCTGGCTCAGCCGATGACCATTTTTGACAATATACTAGGAGAAAGGTGGGTGAGGCTGACAGGACTGGAGAGAAGACCCAGGGCACTGGAAACTCAGACATACATCAGAGGCCTTCTATTAATTTGCCTTAAAGCTGACTTCTGAGAACTCTCTTTAAATCCTACTCCCTGGGCCATTTCATTCAGGGTCATGGTCAAAACAGCTTTTCTAAAATATGATTGGCTTGATCTTTGCACAGTGAGGCTGTAAGGACTCTCTTGGTCTTATTCAGATCCAATATAGATAGGGTATACTGTAGGAATGCAAGAAATAACTTTAGAAATGATAAACAGTTTTCCTAGTAAAAGTCTTCGTTTACAGCACTCACTAAAGCATAGAATTCATACTCAAAAATATGGAAGAGGCCGGGCGCGGTGGCTCAAGCCTGTAATCCCAGCACTTTGGGAGGCCGAGACAGGCGGATCACGAGGTCAGGAGATCGAGACCATCCTGGCTAACACGGTGAAACCCAGTCTCTACTAAAAATACAAAAAACTAGCCGGGCGACGTGGCGGGCGCCTGTAGTCCCAGCTACTTGGGAGGCTGAGGCAGGAGAATGGCGTGAACCCAGGAGGCGGAGCTTGCAGTGAGCTGAGATCCGGCCACTGCACTCCAGCCCGGGCGACAGAGCGAGACTCCGTCTCAAAAAAAAAAAAAAAAAAAAAAAAATATGGAAGAATATCTGGAGAAAGTTAACAAATGTGGGAACACAGGCCTTTCCCAGGGATTCCCTCTTCCACATGAAGCAGCCTGGGAACTGCGGAAGATGAAGCCAGCTCAGATTGGGCTGTGAAGCTTCAGGTCAGGGGCAAGAGATGTGTTCTTTTCAGGAATGGCAGTGTGCTTTTGGAAATCGAGAAATTTCTTGTGTACCTGTGACCAGGCTGTCAGCCACCTTGCAGCCATTCTTCCTCCTGTAGGTTTCCTTCCTGGCTGGGCAGAGTCCTAAGCAGGCAGAGCTAGAGGAGAAAATAGAAGCCATTAGAGTCTAGGCCTGCTAGAAACTCAACACTAGCAGGCTTGGAAGCTTCTTCATACTAAAGGGTATACACACACATAGAGTTTAGTTACAGTTTATCTCCTTATCCAAGAACACAGTATATCCTCAAATTAGAAATATAGTATGCATTTTTCATTTTTTCTTATTGGACTTTTTTCTAGCCTGAACCACTAAAAAGGCTTATGACTGCTAACAGCTCAGGAGGAATGAGCCTCTAAAGTGCAAAACTCTCTCTGAATACCATTTACCCATGACAGAAACCAGGACTCACTGGGGAAATAGCTGAGTCTGGTATAGAATAAGAAATCTTCAAGATGAGTTTGGAATATCTTATATCGCACCTCACTTTCCTCATTGATAGAATAGGACAGACTTCATAGGGTTGGGCTGAGTTAATATCCCTAAATTACTTACAATAATAATGAGTAACTTGTAAGGACCATAAAGGTGAGCATATTTGCATTTCATAATAAAAGGGTGACATTCCAGAACAACATTTAGTACACTTAGCTGTATATGTGAAGTCATCAAAATCTGCTGCAAATCTTCCAGGACTCTGTCTTCTTAACTCAGTAGCCTACCTTCAAGGCCCAGTTTGCCTGCCCGATTTTACTTTTTAAACTTTTTTGTTGTAAACAAAGACACATATGCATTAATCTAGGCCTACATAGGGTTAGGATCATGAATATCACTGTCTTACACCTTCTATCGTGTCCCATTTAAGGTATTCAGGGGCAATAACACGCATGGAGCTGACATCTATGGTGACAACGCCTTCTGGAATCTCTTCTGAAGCATCTGCTTGAGGCTGTTTTTGAGTTAACTCTTCTTTTTTTAGTAAGTAGAAGGAATACACTCTAAAATAACATAAATAGTGTAAAAATAATATAAACCAGTAATGTGGTCACTTATTACTATTATCCATTATGTACTGCACATAATCTGTACTGTACATAATCATATGTACTACTGTTACATGACTGACAGTGTAGGATTAAACCACGACATGTGAGTAATGTGCTTTACAATGTTACATTGGCTATGTCACTAGGTGATTGGAATTTTTTTAGCACCATTATGTTATGAGACCACTGTCACATATGTAGTCCATCACTGACCAAAATGTCTTTATGCAGTGCATGACTGTACTACCAACCAAGAATGTTTTATCTGCCAAAAATGGCCTTCAGAAATGAAGAGATAAAAACTTCCTTGGACAAACAAAAGATGAAGGGCTTCATGAGTAATGGAGCTGATTTATAGGAAATAGTAAATTCTTCAGCTTAAAAGAAAGGACACTTAGTAACATGAAAACATAAAATTATAAAACCCACTGGGATAAAGGTAATTATACACTCAATCCAGATTACCCTAATACTGTAACAGTAGTATCTAAATAACTTTTAACTCAAGTATAAAAGATTAAAAAATAAAAATATCAAAAAGTTATAATAATTTGTTAATACACAATATAGAAAGATGTAAATTGTGACATCAAAAACATAAAATGTGGGAAATGGAAGTAAGAGTATAAATTGTATGCAATCAAAGCTAAGCTGTTAACAGCTTAAAACAGACTATTAAAACTATAGGAAGTTTTAAGCTTCATAGCAGCCACAAAGCAAGAACCTATATTATGGAGAAAAGAGAAAGGAATCAAAGCATATCACTAAAGAAAGTCATCAAATCACAAAGGGAGGAAGGGAGGAAGAAAGGAACAAAACATCTGTACAACAGCCACAAAAGAATGAACAAAATGGCAACAGTAAGTCCTTATCAATAATTACTTTAAATATAAATGTACTCAGGAGGCTGAGGCGGGAGGATCACTTGAGAGCAGGCAGGAGTTTGAGACCAGCCTAGGCAACATAGCAAGACCACATCTCTACAGAAAATAATTTTAAAAAATTATCTGGGTGTGGTGGCATCTGCCTGTAGTTCCAGCTATTTGGTGGGCTAGGGTGGGAGGATCGCTTGAACTTGGGAGTGGTCAGAGTATGATCATGCCACTGCACTCCAGCCTGGGTGACAGAAATCCTATGTCCTTAAAGCAAACAAAAAAGTAAATGGATTAAATTCTCTAGTCAAAACACATAGTAGCTGACTGGATTAAAAAAGAAAGACCTAAGGTATATGCTGCCTACAAGAAACTCACTATAGCTTTAAGAATGCATGTATCCTGAAAGTAAAAAGATGGGAAAAGACATTCCACGTAAATGGGAACCAAAGAGAGCAAGGGTGAGTAGGAAAGATCTTATATAGCTTAATGTTACACCTCAAGTTACTAGAAAAAGCAGCAGCTAAGCCCAAAGTCAGCAGAAGGAAAAAAAAGAAACTAAGCCCAAAGCCAGTAGAAAGAAGGAAATTAATAATAAAGATCATAGCAGAAATAAATGAGAAAGAGACAAGACAACAGAAAAGATTGATGAAACTGAAAGTTGGTTGTATGAAAAGATAAACCAACAAAAACCTTTAGCCAGACTACCTAAGATTAAAATAGACAAGACTGAAGTAAAATTAGAAATGAAAGAGAAGGCATTACAACTGATAACTACAGAAATACAAAGGATCGTGAGACTATAATGAAACATTATATGCCACAAAATTGGATAATCTAGAATAAATGGATAAATTCCTAAAAACATATAACCTGCTAAGACTGAATCATAAATAGAAAACCTGACAAGATCAATAAGAGTACAGAGATTAAATCAGTGAGGAAAAATCTTCCATCAAAGAAAAGCCCAGGACTTGGTGGCTTCACTGTTGAATTCTACCAAACATTTAAAGAATAATCCTTCTCAAACTTTTCCAAAAAAATGGAAGAGGAGCCCAACCAAGCTCTTCATCAAACTCATTTTATGAGGTCAGCATTACACGGATACCAAAGCCAGAAAAAAACACTGTAACAGCAAAAAACTACAAGCCAATATCCCTACTGAAAATAGATGCAAAACTCCTCAATAAAATACTAGCAAACCATATTCAACAGTACATTAAAAGGATCATATACCATGATCAAGTGGGATTTATCCCAGAAATTCAAGGATAGTTCAAGATATGCAAAATCAATGTGATATGCCATACTGACAAAATGAAGGATGAAAACTATATGATCATTAGAATAGACGCAGAAAAAGCACTTAGTAAAATTCAGCATTCTGTGATACAAACCCTCAACGAATTAGTTATGGAAGGAATGTACTTCAATACCAGTAAAGGCCATAGGGGCAAAGCCACAGCTTATAGTCAATCACAAAAAATTGAAGGCTTTTCCTCTAAGACTGGGAACAAGATGCCCATCCTCGCCACTTCCAGTCAACATACGACTGGAAGTTCTAGCCAGAACAATTATGCAAGAAAACAAAAGGCATCTACGTTGGAAAATAAGTAAAATTATCTGTGTGTAGATGACATGACAGTCTGATGTAGTTTCACTTCATTATTTTTGCCTTTCTTGCCTGTGCTTTTGGTGTCAACTCCTTTAAAAAAAACAAGACCAGCCTGACCAACATGGTGAAACCCCGTCTCTACTAAAATGCAAACATTAGCTAGGTGTGGTGGTGGGTGCCTGTAATCCCAGCTACTTGGGAGGGTGAGGCAGGAGAATCACTTGAACCTGGGAAGCAGAAGTTGCAGTGAGCCAAGATCATGCCACTGCACCCCAGCCTGGGAGACAGAGCAAGAATCTCTCAAAAAAAAAAAAAAAAAAAAAAAAAACCAACTGAATTATGAAAGGAAGCAAGGGAAAAAAACGGATGTAATAAGAATGGCAGGTGTTGTATGAAAGGAGAGAAGGTTAGCACTCCCCTTGACAAGGATGGAAGAGGCCCTCGGGCCTGACAACACGCATACGGTTAAGGCACTGCCACCTACTACTTCGTGGCATCTAACCATCGTTTTTGATGGGTACAGCCCACCAAAATGGCACAAGTATACATATGTAACAAACCTGCACGTTATGCACACGTACCCTAGAACTTAAAGTATACTAAATGTATATATATATCGTGAATATAGTTCAAAGACAGTCAATAGATGTACATCATCATCATCAATCTTAATATTACATACTTTTCTATTTTATGGAGTTAGTATAATTTGGTCAATTTCTATTTTAAGACTTTAGCTTGTTTCTAATTTTTGTCTTAATAAACCACATTTGATAAAAAAAAGAATGGCAAAATGGTGACAATCATTGAAGCTGGGTGGTAGGTACATAGTAGCTTCATCATAGCACTCTATTCCTGGGTATGACTGAAAATCCATGGTGAAAAGTTTTTTAAAAAGTAAGTAAAATTTCCATATGAAAACATGAAGCAAGGAACTGTACCTGTCAGGTATAACAGGAAGAAAATCTCTCTTGAGGATCTGTATACACAAGTGCTCTCTTTTAGGTTTCAGTCCAAATTCATTTGTGTAGTTCAAACACCCTCAAGAGAATAATTTCACTTAAGAGGGTCCTAAGTGGCATTGTCCCCAAGCAACTAGTGCAAGCAAATGGACCTATCTCTGGAAAATCAACTTTAAGTCAGGTCTTGAGAAAAAATCTTATATGCAAAGTTCTAAGTAAACTGAGGAAGGCACAGTTTAAGAAACAAACACAAATACGCAATGTACCATGTGTAAGACACAGCTAAAACACAGCTATCAGGTGGAAAAGCCTAACACTTCAGATATTATCCTTTTAGACATACTTTAAAAAATATAGAAGCTTAAAGAAATTAACAAAAATTTGAATGGATGTGGAATAAGATACTTTAAAATGGTTAATTAGTTTAAAAACCAATTTTTAGAAATGAAAAGTAAACCCACTGAAATGAGAAATTCAAGGCCAGTGTTAACTACTAGGTTAGAACTTTGATAGCACTATTAGATGAAAACCTAGCAATTTTCTTGAATTAGTGAAAGACACTAACCTTTGGGTACTGGAAGTATTATAAGCCCCAAGCTGAATACATAAAAAGAAATCCACATCTAATTTCATTATAGATTTTTCTTCCTTAGTATTTGATTTTTTTCCATAATTTCCAAAGCAGCTAGGGGAAAAACACACGTCACCTATAAAAGGAAAAACAGACTGACAGCTGACGTCTCAACAGCAACAATGGTCATCAGAAGAAAGCAGGACTATGTCTTCAGTGTGCTGAGAAAAAAATAACTTATCAACCTAGAATGCTAGACAGTTAAACTATCTAGCTGCTCTTTATAGGAAATACAAAGATAACCAGTTTAAGCAATGAAAACAAACCAGTCAGCAAAATCCAAATATTATGTGGGACATTTTAAGAACAAATAACTTTATTCCTTTAATAAATCAGTGGATTAAATAAATGAAAAGGGAGGAGGAAGAGAACAGACACAACAGAAACTTAAGGGGTATAAAATAAAAAAAAAATGGGGACCCTGTTAAGCTTCTCATTTGAACAAACCAAACGTAAAAAGATATTCTGTAGCCAATCACGGAACATCAGACTTTGTTAGTTGGGATAATGGAGTAGTGGTGATGAACCAACTAGAGATGCACAGTTAGTAATTGACTGAAGAAATGACAGGATGTCTGGAATTTGCTTTAAAAACAAATCTGGGGGAAAAAAACAGCATTATCCAATAATATTTATTTGCAGTAACCACTAATACAGTAATCACTAATCATGTATGGACAGCTACTGAACACTTGAAATGAGGTTAGTGTTAAACTTTAAGCATTTAAACTTCAATAGCCACACGAGGCTAGTGGCTACTGTATTGCACAGCTAAGGGCTAGATGATGCAAGATGAGCAAAATATTGGTAACTGTCAAAGCTGGGTGTTAAGGACATGAGAATTCATTTTACAGTCAGCCCGCTACACGACCACAGATCAAAAATATGTGGAAAAAAAGATAAATGCTTGTGTCTGTACCGAACATGTAGACTTTCCCCCTTGCTATTAATCCTTAAACAATACAGCATAACTATTTATGGTCCAGCACAGTGGCTCACACTAGTAATCCCAGCACTTTGGGAAGCTGAGGCAGGAGGATGCCTTGAAGTCAGGAGTTCAAGACTAGCCTGGGCAATAAAGCAGAACCCTGTCTCTACAAATATATATATATATGTGTATATATATATATATGTATATATATATTTTTTAAAGTTATCCAGGTGTGGTAGTGCATGCCTGTGGTCCCAGCCACTTGGGAGGCTGAGGTGGGAGGATTACCTGAGTCCAGGAGTTTCACGCTGCAGTGAGCTATGATCACAACACTGCACTCCAGCCTGAGCAACAGAATGAGACTCCATCTCTTAAAAAAAAACAAAAAACCAACCAACCACTTACATAACACTTATTGTACTAGGTACTATAAGTAATCTAGGGATGACTTAAAGTAAATGGGAGGGAAAACATAGCATTTATGGGAGGATGTGTATAGGTTACATGCAAATAAAATGCGATTTTATATAAGGAATTCGTGACTGTGGAGTTTGGAAGCCCTGTGGGGGTCCAGGAACCAGTCCCCCATGGATACGAGAGACACCTGTACTATTCTACTTCTGTGGAGAATTAAACATTTTCATGATTAAAAGCTTAAAAAATATACAAGGACAGTTAAACAAAGGCATTTTAAAATAAAGACCTGAGACAATGTACCCATCAAAAAAGACCATCACAGAAGTAAATTAAAAGTACTTCAGGAGATAGGAATGTTAAGCAGAATGAACACAGGTAAAATGGATAAAATTAAAGAAATCTTTATTATATAAAATGATAATAATATCCAATTTGTGAGATGGAAAAATAAGCTCAATCCTAATACTAAATAATATATAAATTGGGAAGGAGGTGACTTGAGTTGTATGTTCCTTGTGTTCTTCCACTGGGGACTCACAATATTGATTAGCTTTAGACTGTAAGTATGCATGATAAAATAGGGTAAAAATTCAAAGGATGGATATAGTGAGTTTAACTCACAGTCTAGAAGACAAAATGGAATTAAGTTAAAAAAAAAACCTTCAATTCCAAAGGTAAGAAAAATAAGGGAAATGAAACAAAAAAAATAGGTCAAATGAAAAGCACAATGTAGTAAGATGGTAGAAAATGTCTGACTTCATCAGGAAGTGTACAAATGGGCTAAATTCTGCAGTTTAAAAAGACTGTCCTGGTAGATTAAGATAAACTCCAGCTCTATGTTATTTCATTAGATGCACTGAAACCCACAACAACACATAAAAACTGAGTCTCGCCAAGGCAGAGTGGATCACCTGAGGTCAGGAGTTTGAGACCAGCCTGACCAACATGGAGAAATCCCGTCTCTACCAAAAAAAAAAAATACAAAATTTGCCGGGCTTGGTGGTGTATGCCTGTAATACCAGCTACTTGGGAGGCTGAGGCAGGAGAATCACTTGAACCTGGGAGGTGGAGGTTGTGGGAGCTGAGATTGCGCCATTGCACTCCAGCCTGGGCAACAAGAGCGAAACTCCGTCTCAAAAAAGAAAAAAGAAAAAAAAAAAACTGAGTCTCAAAAATACGAAAGATATACCAGGTGAATATTAACCAAAATAAAGTTTGCTAAATTAATTTCATACATTTTAAGACAAAAGGCACTATCAGAGGTAATGACATGAGGATGTAAAGTACCAATTAATCAAGAAGATATAAAATTCTAGTCTCATAAAACTCATAAAGCAGAAGCTAGTACAATTAAAGAAGAAATAACACAAATCATCAACACTTTAAGACTTTCAAACACCGCTCAGCGATAGATCATATAAAAAAAGGACATGAAGATTTGAACAATACAGTAAGTATGTTTAATCTAGCACACTGAGGGACACGACTGAATGTATTGAGTATACATACATTCTTTTGAAGCACAAATGAAGTGTTTATAAAAACTGACCATATTGTATGGTAAATATACTGTAAAGCTTGTCTTCAACCTTTCAAAATTTGGTATATAAAACATCTCAAGTGCCCCTTAAATATATACACCTACTATGTGCCCACAAAAATTAAAAATTAAAAAAAATTAGAAAAAGATTTGGTATACAGACACGTTCTCTGACATGTCTTAATTACAATGTAATTAAGTTGTAAGTTAATTACAAGAGATTATGTTGAACTATATGAAATGGCTGTTTTGGTAGTTTAAAACTGTGGTTGAATGTTAGTGGTTTCATATTTTTCAAGCAAATAGAAAAAAGTAACACACTTGGAATACAGAACACATCACACTTCCAAAGAACTTATGGTTTTATAAAAGAATTGCATTAGAAAATACATGATACTATGGTTATTGATTAGTTCTAAGTACCACAACTTGTAGAATGTAGCTAAACTGGTCCATAGGAAAAAAAATAAGCTTTATATGTTTATATTAGAAACGAAGTAAAGTTAAAAATTAACTTAAGCGGTTGGAGCAGGAATAGCAAAAAATACTATGATGAACTAGAAAACAACAGTATCACTCAAGCGACAAACTGGTTCTTTGAAAGCTACTAGGAGAAAAATCACGCAAAACTCTTCAAACAAAAAGGGAGAAAAACACAACTATAGATGTTGCAGAGATTAAACAAGACATGAATAACTTTAATCAAATTCAAAACTTTCAGGAAATAAATTGATTCCTATAGAAATATAACTTACCAAAACTGACTATGTAGAAATTACAATAAAAAGAACTAGCTGGTGATGGTTGAGTAACACTGTGAATGCAATTAATGCCACTGACTTGTACATTTAAAAATGATTAAAATGGCAAATTTGGCTTTAGATATTTTACCACAATTTAAAACATGTAAAAGAAAGAAGAATCTAGACTGATGCTGTCAGCAAGGCGCTAGGTCTTCCCAGCTTAACTCACCGCCCAGACATTCTTTTAAAATAGAAAAAACTGGATTATTTAGGTATTCACCAAAAAACACCATGCTCAAAGGCTTTACCAGTTATGCCACTCAAAGAAGAAAGAATTCTAGTCTGGATGAAAATCTTCCAGAGATTAGGCATATTTATGAAGACTCTGGTTACTTAAACTACACTTCAATGTAATTCATCACTAATGTTTACGTTATATTAGGTATAACTTATCCACTCTATAGGGAAGAGTTGGGTATTTAGAAGGTTTAATATAGCCTTTATGCAAACCCCAGAATTGTGTATGGTTCAAAATGTCATGTTTGCATTTGATTATTCTATTAACAGCAGTTTACAATATTACAAGGGAAAAAAATGGTCACTTTTAAACTAATTTCACAAAACAGTTTAACTTATCAAAGGGATTACAGTGATTAACAGTATAAAAGGAAGAATGTTCTCTGAGATTGGCACACTGATATCAAACATGACAAGGCCACTTTAAGTAAACAAAATTATAGGCAAATTTCAACATAGATTCAGATATTCTAAGGAAAATAAGTCCAAATAAAAAATGTCAATAAATAGGAAAGATAGTACAACAGAATTAAGTTAGGTTTACCAGAGGAATACAAGAGATGCTTACTATTAGAAAATCAATCAATATAATTTGCTTCATTAATAGAGCAAAAGAAAACCAGGATGATCAACTCAAAGTGATAAAAACCAGTATCACATAATGATTTCAAAACTAAATATTTTCAGCCTGAAAACCTTCAGGCTGAATGTAATTCAGCCAGCTTCTTTATTTATTTATTTTTGAGACGGAGTCTTGATCTGTTTCCCAGGCTGGAGTTCAGTGGCACGATCTCTGCTCACTGCAACCTCTGCCTCCCGGATTCAGGCGATTCTCCTGCCTCAGCCTCCCAAGTAGCTGGGACTACAGATGCGTGCCACCATGCCTGGCTATGTTTTTGTATTTTTAGTAGAGACGGGGTTTCACCGTGTTAGCCAGGATGGTCTCCGTCTCCTGACCTCATGATCTGCCCGCCTCGGCCTCCCGAAGTGCTGGGATTACAAGCGTGAGCCACTACACCCAGCCTCAGCTGAATTTTTAAAATACAATTCAAAGATGGGCAAAATGACCTGAATGAACATTTTTCTAAAGATAAAAATGTCAACTGCACATGAAAAGATGCTAAATATCATTAGTCACCAGGGACATGCAAATCAAAACCACATTAAGATACCACTTCACACACTAAGGTGAGTGTAATTAAAAAGACAAGTGTTGAGGATGTGAACAAATTCTGGTTTTTTGTGGAGGGGAGTGAAGTGGTGCTGCCACATTGGAAAACAGCCTGGCATTTCACCAGAAGATTAAACATAAAAGTTCATCTCATGAACAAGCCATTCCACTCCTAGGTATGTATATACCCAAGAGAAATATTCACAGCAGCATTATTCATAATAGCCAAAAAGGAGAAACAACCCAAATGTCTATCAATTGATGAATGGATAAATGCATAAATGAAAATGTGGTGTATCCATACAATGGACTATCATTTGACAACCGAAAGGAATGAAGGCCAGGCATGGTGGCTCATGCCTGTAATCCTCAGCACTAAGGGAGGCTGTAGTGGGTGGACCACAAGAACCCAGGAGTTCAGACCAGCCTGGTAACACAGTAAGACTCAATCTCTACTAAAAATTAAAAAAATTAGCCGGGCTTGGTGGCCCACACATGTGGTCCTACATACTCAGGAGGCTGAGGTGGGAGGCTGAACTAGGAAGATCCAAGGCACCACTGCACTCCAGCCTGGGTGACAGAGCAAGACCTCGTCTCATTAAAAAAAAAAAGGAATGAGGCTGGGCACGGCGGCTCACACCTGTAGTCCCAGCACTTTGGGAGGCCAAGATGGGCGGATCATGAGGTCAGGAGATCGAGACCACCCTGGCCAACACTGCGTCTTTACTAAAAATACAAAAATTAGCCGGGCATGGCGGAGCACGCCTGTAATCCCAGCTACTTGGGAGGCTGAGGCAGGAGAATCGCTTGAACCCGGGAGGCAGAGGTTGCAGTGAGCCGAGATCGTGCCAGTGCACTCCAGCCTGGCGACAGGGCTAGACTCCGTTTAAAAAAAAAAAAAAAAAAAATCAGGCAGTGATGCATGCTACAAAATAACCTTGAAATCATTACGCTAACTGAAAGCAGCTAGTCGCAAAGGACTACATAGTTTATGATTTCCATTTCATGATTCCATTTATATGAAATGTCTAGAACAGGCAGATCCACAGAAACACAAAATCTCTTAGTGGTTGCCAGTGAAATGGAGTGGAATGGGGGAATAACTGCTGATGAGTATGGGGTTCTCTTGGGGAAATGAAAATGTTCTAGAGTTAGATTGTAGTCATGATTGTACAACTCTTAATATACTAAAAACCACTGATTTATACACTTTAAATGAGATGAAATATATGACCTTATGTCAATAAAGCTGTTACAGAAGGGAATGTCCTTAATCTATCCAAAACATACAGCAAACATATAAGTAGTGACAAGCTGAAAGCTTTCGTTCTGACACCTGGAAGGCAGCAAGGATTGCTCCTTCTAATGTTTCGGAGGTCTTAGGCAGGGCAGTAAATTTGCGGGGCAGGAGTGGGGTCATAATAGGATTATAAAGGGAGAATAAACTTCTTATTCATAAACAATATGTCAATATGTCAACATCCGAAACAAACTACAGGTAAACTGAAAACTAAGGTCTGCTGCTTGCTGCATACAAAACATACATTTTCGAAGGCTCAAAACATACATTTTTGAGGGCTCACAAGTCCCATAGACGGGGATCTGGTCATACCTAGGAATTACACATTCATTTACCCTTTGACCCAACAACTTGACTTCCAAAAACAAACTTTGAAGACCTAAGTCCACAAATATGAATAAACACGCACAAGCCCACTCAGATGGAACAACTCAAATGCCCATCAGGCACTAGGGTGCATCCCCATAACAGAGGGGAAAAAAAAGGGACGATCTCCGCAAATTGATAACGCACATCCCAAGATATGCCTTCTAACAGCGGAAAGTGAGGCACACGAGGGCATTTTCTTGAGAAAAATAGTCTCATACTGGGGAAGACGTTTAAAGAGTACGGTACGTAAAGTGGAGAAGAGGCCGCGGCAACGCGCTCTGACCACGTGAACCCACTCGCCTCCTCCCAGGGACCAACGTCCGGAATGGCCGCCCCAAGCCCAGAGGTGCCGGAAGGAGCCGTAGTCCGGGGCTCTAGGAAGAAACACAGCGATAGCCGAAGGCTTGGGCGGGAAGCGGCAGGCAAAGTCTGGAGCAGCCCGGGCTGTGCACGGCGCCCTCGACCCCTTCCCTCCCCACTCCGCCGGCCTGACTAGCGGGGCGCACCTGGGCCTGGCTCGCTGGGACAACAACCGATACGAAAATCTCTCAGCTACAGGCTGCAGCGCTGGGGGACGGAGAGGCGACGAATGCGCACTTCCGCTTCCGGCCAGCGGCAATGAGGGGCGGGCTCACCAGCTCGCGCATTTGGCGGATTCGCCCTGAGAACTTGGGAATGGGGAGTGGCAGACGGCTCTGCTCCTTTAGGGCGAAGGCTGTGACTTTATTCACTGCATTAGAAAAAAAAAGAGGCATAAGCCAAGAAACTTGCTTGGGTCTCAAAGTTAAGTAAAAGGGTCCGCAAGAACTAGAATCCGTACGGTCTTCCCAAGGGAAAAAGCAAATGTCCCCAAAGGAAAATGGGACTCTGCAGCCGCAGGGGGAAAAGGGGTCCAATTGCCCCCTCCCCTCTTCCTGACCAAAGGAAGACCCCCGAGGTCAGGGATATTTTGGTCTGGACTCCAGTTTAAACAATTAAGTCCAGGTATTTAAAAAAACTAAGGGTCTCTGTCAGCACTTGAAATTATCCGCCAACAAAGGAGATCCTGTTAGGACCAACAGGGTTTGATTCACATTTGCAAGACTGGAACCTTGGAATTAAAACTGAAAATCTCAGTCCGGTGGTAGAAAAAAAGATGCATTTTAAATGACTTTGGAGTTATTACTGTATTCAGACATCCCAAATCCAGGCTTTAAAAAAATCTCAATAGCCTTTGTCCCTTTTCCAGACACTCCCATGAATAAAACTCCTACCTAGACAGAAGGATTTAAGAATGTTTAAGAGAATCATTATTTTTGAAATTATTATTTTTTTGAGACTGAGCTTTGCTCGTCATCCAGGCTGGAGTGCAGTGGCGCGCTCTGGGCTCACTGCAACCTCCGCCTCCCAGGTTCAAGCAGTTCTCCTGCCTCAGCTTTCCAAGTAGCTGGCATTACAGGTGCCCGCCACCACGCCCAGCTAGTCAATTTTTGTATTTTTAGTAGAGATGGGGTTTCACCATGACCAGGCCAGGCTGGTCTTGAACTCCTGACCTCAAGCGATCCACCCGTCTCGGCCTCCCAAAGTACTGGGATTACAGGCACGAGCGCCCAGCCAGAGATTCACTGTTAATGTTATTCACTAGAGCCACTCAGAACTAAGAATCCTGGCTAAAGGAAATCTCAATCCCTCCTGGCAGTTTGTGCCTCTCACATAGACCAACTCCATAAAATAACTGCCTATAAACAGAAGATCCTTAAAGCACTAGGGATTAATTACTAACATTAGATTTAGGCATTAGGGCCATTGTGTTTAAAACAAAAATTTCAATCTACATCCAAAAAAGGAAAGATTTTAAAAAGTTGAAAGGTTCTTTTCTTTACCACATTATTAGAGCCTACAAAGGAACTACTAAGTGAAGTGTGAGGATATTTACACACGTTCATTGACTAAGGACTCTCGACTTTGTTCTGGGGACAAAGTGTGATGGTCTGAGGCAGAAGTAAAATGTCCATTAGCCCTCCTGAGCTCCATGGCAAACACGCAGCCTCTGTTAATGCCGGTCTTGGCCTCCATCTGTATTCATGCAAGAGGTAGAACCTCTTTATTTATTTATTTATTTATTTTTTTGAAACGGAGTCTCACTCTGCCGCCCAGGCTGGAGGTGCAGTGCCTTGGCTCACTGCAAGCTCCACCTCCCGGGTTCAAGCCATTCTCCTGTCTCAGCCTCCCGAGTAGCTGGGAATACAGGCACCTGCCGCCACGCACAGCTAATTTTTTGTATTTTTTTTTTAGTAGAGACGGTGTTTCACCTTGTTAGCCAGGATGGTTTCGATCTCCTGACCTCGTGATCTGCCCACCTCGGCCTCCCTAAGTGCTGCAATTACAGGTGTGAGCCACCGTGCCTGGCCTTTTTTTTCTTCTAGAGAAAATGCCAAGGCTGCATGCATGCAGATGCAAGAGCAGACTGCTTGTTCACTGGAATACAGCTACCTCACTGATTACACCGATTCCATTTTTAAATTATCATTTTTTTCTGGAGAGGGAGGGTGGATAGAGGAGAAGGAAGTTCCAGGGAGTCAAAGGCCCAGAAACTCAGTGGAATGTCTCTTCTCACCACAGTCTGTTCTGCTCCCTGCTGCTGACAATTCCCACTGAGCCCTTCAACTGTCTCCCACACACAGGACAAGGGCTGCTTCTCCTACCTCCTCTCCCATGGATGCAAACATTGGTGGGAGCAATCATTTTATTTTTATGGCAAAGAGAAGCCCTGAGGGTACCCACATGGATGCCTTCAAGGTGATAGGCAGAGCCTGAGGCTCTGAAAAAGGCTGGCCTAAAACTACTGCACTAGATGTGCACTTCCTGCTTAGATGAATCTCATTTGAGAATTAATGATATAGCCTTGCCTACGTGGGGCCCTGTTCTGACTGCAGTCAGGTTTGGGGTAGGCAGTGTAGAAACCCCCAAGATATCCTCACAGGCATCTGTAAAAATCATGTTAGGGATTTATTTACACTAAGCCACAGTAGGTTCACGCAAATCTAAAAACGCTTTATGACGTGTTTGTGTTTGTCTAAAATCCTTGATCTTTTAAAGCTATTAAAAAAAAAAAGAAAAAAGCAGGCCCCAAATTGAAAACAGGCTTTCCAATTTCAATGGGTAGTATTTCTTCTGTATGAAAACTTTACATTTGTGAGTCCTGTATTATTATTGGCCAGATTTTCAGAATTATTTTTTTAAAAGACTACTTTAGGATTTTTGTTAAAGGATACTGTCACCATTTATATATCAAAAACTGGCAAAATTGTGCCACCTCTGGATCCAGAGCAGAGGCATATTTGAAAACAAATTCCCAATGAAACCAAACCTGGGGGTTTTCAGGGCTCAAAATCAAAACCTATAGCCTTGTTAAATGCTCATATACACTTTTTTTTTTCCCCTGAGATGGAGTTACCCTCTGTTGCCCAGGCTGTAGTGCAATGACGCCATCTCGGCTCACTGCAACCTCCGCCTCCTGGGTTCAAGCTGTTCTCATATCTCAGCCTCCCCAGTAGCTGGGATTACACACGCCTGCCACCATGCCTGGCTACTTTTTGTATTTTTAGTAGAGACGGGGTTTTGCCATGTTGGTTAGGTTGGCTTCGAACTCCTGACCTCAGGTGATCCACCCGTCTCAGCCTCCCAAAGTGTTGGGATTAAAGGTGTGAGCCACCGTGCCCCGGCCTCACATATACTTTCAACTTTTCATTCCTTTGTCAACTGCAAGAACCGTAACAAGTTGGATGTTTCTTGTCAAATACTACAATTCTTGCAGTTGACAAAGGAATGAAAGTTGTTTTTTTTTTCAGTAGCTTGGCAAAACAATCCTCTTATTTCTGATGACAGCAATATTCTCACTTCCTTCTAATTCCTGAAAATCAGTATATAACATACTTTCATTTTATTGTGCTTTGCAGATAATGTGTGGGGTTTTATTTTTATTACAAATTGAAGGTTTGTGGCAATCCTCCACTGATGAAGTCTACTAGCACCATTTTTCCAATAACACATACTCATTTTGTTTCTCTGTCAGCATTTTGAAGCAAAGTATTTTACAATTCAGGTGTGTCCTTTTTTAGACATAATGCTACTGCACACTTAATAAACCTTTTTTTTTTTTTTTTTTTAAGATGGAATCTTGCTCTGTTGCCTAGGCTGGAGTGTAGTGGCATAATCTTGACTAACTGCAGTCTCCAACTCCTGGGTTCAAGTGATTCTCCTGCCTCAGCCTCCCGAGTAGCTGGGATTGTAGGTGTGCTCCACCACACCTGGCTAATTTTTGTATTTTTAGTAGAGATGGGGTTTCACCATGTTGGAGAGGCTGGTCTTGAACTCCTGGCCTCAGGTGATCCATCACCCGCCTCAGCCTGCTAAGTGCTAGAATTACAGGCATGAACCACCACGCTCAGCACTTTTTTTTTTTTTTTTTGAGACAGGGTATTGCTCTGTCACCCAGGCTAGAATGCTGTGGCACAATCATAGCTTACTGTAGCCTTGAACTCCTGGACTCAAGCAATCCACCTGCCTCAGCCTCCTAAATAGCTAGAACTACAGCTACTCCACCACACCGGATTTTTAAAAATTTTTTTTGTAGAGATGGGGTCTTGCTATGGTTGCCCAGGCTGGTCTCAAATTCCTATACTCGAGTGATTCTCCTACCTCAGCTTCTCAAAGCACTGGGATTACAGGTGAAAGCCACCTCATCCAGCCAACGTAACTTTTATATGCACTAGGAAACCAAAAAATTTGTATGACTCGCTTTACTATGATGGTCTGTGGATGCAAACCCACAAATCTCCAAGGTATGACTGTATATAACTGTGAAAACCTGAAATTAAATAAACTGTATTGTCTACAGGTGCCAAAACAGTGGCAAAAAATAAACAGCCCTTACTTATATTTTACCTTGAGTGTGGTTCTGAATTTGAAGAATGGTTACTCAGAGGCAAAGTGACTGGGGAAAAAAAGATCAGTCTAACTCTTGATATTATTTCACCTAGACTTAATGGGTCTCCAGGGTCAGCAATAAGGGAGATTTTGGGTTCATCACAGAATCTCTAAAGTAAGTGGCTTAATGACAATATTGTGAGCTTTATTACTATCATGCTTATACTCTGAAATACTTCATTCTAACAGGACATGACATACATATCCCATTACACAGATGCAGCTTGCTGAGTAACTTCCAAAACAAGAGAGAGGAAAGAAATTGGAGAGTAAAAAAAAAAAAAAAAAAAAAATTGGGGCATGGTGATTTGTGCCTGTAGTCCTAGCTCCTGGGAGACTGATGTGGGAGGATCACTTGAACCCAGAAGGTGGAGGCTGGAGTAAGCTATGATCATGCTACTGCACTCCAGCCTGGGTGACAGAGCAAGACCCTGTATCAAAGGAAAAAAAAGATATTTTGAACTGAGTTCTCTGCCCAGAGGCACACAATAATTCTGAATATCTGGCCAACAATATAGAACCCAGAAGAATGCAAATTGGCTGCTGTTAATTTTGGATGAGGCCAGAAAGTCTGGAATCAGTAACCAGGGTTCCCATGTTAACTCTAAAGGCTGGACAGACTCAAGTGAAACAAGGTACGCTGGAATCCATCAGAGATGGTGGTGGATATTTCATCGTACACAGATTACTTACGACAGTAACAATGGTGCTCCCTCAGGGAGTTGTAATGAAGTGAGTTGAACCACAGGCATTTTATGGCATCCATTAAGGGCAAAATAACTGTGAGGTCATCAGACCTTGTGACAGTTACGACTATTAGAAAGTTTCCACTGGCATTTAGCAACAAAATCATTTGCCTTATTTATGACGTCATTTAACAAATGAAGAATGAGACTCAGGAAAGGCTAAGGGAAGGGCCCCAGACACATAGCTCAACAGTAACAGCTGCAAGGCCCACATTCCAGCAGCTGGGCTCCAGAGTCTAAGCCCTCAATGCCTAGGCTCTATGTGAGCAAACAGTACCTCTACAGGCTTTGCAACTCTGAAGCTGTTGGGACCCTGGAATCTTCCCAGTCAGCCGTCTAGTCCACTGAAGAAACTAATAATTAAAAAGAAGAAGAAAAAAGGGTATGAGTTTGGTTCTGATTATTATTGTTGTATTAAAAAACCACCTCAAGCTTAGTGATACAGAATAGCGGTTCTCAGGGTTGGTAAACTGCTGAGGGACCCAAAACTCTTTCAGGGGGTCTGTGAGATTAAAACTATTGTTATAATAGCACAAATACATTCTTGACCTCTTCACCATATCCACATTTATACTGATGACACAATATAACAGTGGACAAAAGTGCTGGTGCCTCAGCAGAAATTAAGGCAGTGGGCTGGGTGCCATGGCTCATGCCTGTAATCCCAGCACTTTGGAAGGCCAAGGTAGGCGGATTGCCTGAGGTAAGGAGTTAGATAGAGACCAGCCCGGTCAACATGGCGAAACCCCGTCTCTACTAAAAATACAAAATTAGCCGGGCGTTGTAGAGTGTGCCTGTAATCTCAGCTACTTGGGAGGCTAAGGCAGATGAATCACTTAAACCTGGGAGGCGGAGGTTGCAGTGAGCCGAGATTGTGCCATTGCACTCCAGCCTGTGGCTAAAAAGAGCAAAACTCTGTCTAAAAAAAAAAAAAGAAATTAAGGCAGTGGCACTGAACTGCACGGTCACTGAATGCCTCACTGTCCCACACTCGGGATAAAAAAAAATGTCCTTGAGGGAAGAGAAAAAGTTGGAAAGCTTAGATCTGTCACCTTGGAAGTGTCTCAACACATATAACCTTTTCTGATAGGATCAATGGTCACATTCATGAAGGTTTATTTTAGACACTGTACTATAAAATGGGTCAACATTTGGAAGATCTGCATAATGAAGTAAATGACTATTTCCTTTCATTTTAGAAATGAGGGTCTCACTATATTGCCCAGGCTGCTTTCAAACTCTTGGGTTCAAGTGATTCTCCCACTTTGGCCTCCTGAAGTGCTAAGATTACAGGCATAAGCCACTGTGCCAGCCCTATTTTCTAAGTCATGTAGTAAGGTATAAAGTCATGCATTAATAAAATAGCCAAAGTGCAAGATATAGGCTGGGCGTGGTGGCTCATGCCTGTAATCCCAGCACTTTGGGAGGCCAAGGCGGGTAACTGACTGAGGTCAGGTGTTCGAGAGCAGCCTCGCCAACATGGTGAAATCCTGTATCTACTAAAAATACAAAAATTCGCCAGGCATGGTAGTGGGTGCCTGTAATCCCAGCTACCTGGGAGGCTGAGGCTGGAGAATCGCTTGAACCCAGGAGGTGGAGGTTGCAGTGAGTGGAGATTGCACCACTGCATCCCAGGCTGGGCAGCAAGAACAAAATTCCATCTCAAAAAAAAAAAAAAAGAAAGAAAACAAAAGAAAGAAAAAAATAGTGCAAGACAAACAAATGGATTTTAATGTAACAGAAAAGAAACAATTCCTTGACAGGATTTCATATTCCATATTGCAACTAATCCTTCACAAACTACCATTTCTTGAGCTTTGGTGTAATATCAAAGGAAATTCAAAATTACCTGAAAATGCTTCTCTCTTTTCCAACTATATACCTCAGCAAAGCCAAATTTTCTATATATACTTTAATCAAAGCAACTAATGGCAAAAAATGTAGAAAAAGGTATGAAAATTCAGCTGTCATCTATTAAGCTCTTAAGACATTAAAGAGATTTGCAAAAGCATGAAATATGCCACTCTTTCCACATTGTTTTGTTGCTATTGTGGAAAAGTTATTTTTAAAAAGCATGTTATGTATATTACTAAAATATTTTAAAAATTTGCAATTTTTTTTTGAGATGGAGTCCTACTCTGTCACTCCGGCTGGAGGCTGGAGCACAGTGGCATGATCGCAGCTCACTTCAACCTCTCCCCCTGGGTTCAACTGATTCTCTTGCTTCAGACTCCCGAGTAGCTGGGATTACAGGCACACACCACCATGCCAGCTAGTTTTTTTGTATTTTTAGTAGAGATAGGGTTTTGCCATGTTGGCCAGGCTGGTCTTGAACTCCTGACTTCAGCTGAGCTGCTGGCCTCAGCCTCCCAAAGTGCTGGGATTACAGGCAAAAGCCACCACGCCCAGCCTTAATTTCTAAAATATTACATATTCACAGATAGAATGCCCATTGGCAAAAGATTTTTGGGGTTCTCAATTTTTGGAGTATAAGAGTCTCAAGATAAAAAGTTGAGAACTGCTGGTACAGAACCATTACCACTCTATTATGTTAAGAGATCATGGGGCAGAAATTTGGACAGGATACAGTAGGAATGAAAGGCTTGTCCTCTGCCTCACAATGTCCAGGGCCTCGGCTGGGAAGTCTTACACAGCTGATGCTGAATCTAAAGGCTGGGGGCTGGAATCACCTTGATTCTATCATCACTCTTGTATCTGATGTTTTCCCTGAAATGGCTAACAGACAGACAGCAACTGGTGGCTGTTGATGGCAGCCATCTACATGTAACCCCTCCCTGTTACAGCATAGCTGCTAGTTCCCAAGAGGAAGCACTGAGAGGAGCAAGCATCTCAAGAGGGAATGTTCCAGGATAACCATGAGGGAACCGCATGGCCCTTTGTGGCCTCGCTGTGGAAATCTCATGGAATCATTTATGTTGTACTCCTTTGGGAAATGCAGTCAAAGGTCAGTGCAGATACAAGGGGGAGGTAGAACTATCAAAGAATTTCAGGGCCATGTTTTAAAACCATCGGAGTCTGCACGTGGCTACAAATTATTAATATTTATACTTTCCACATACAAGAAACACTCACCACTTCCTAAGGCCACACCAAAGTCTCATGCCCATAGTAGCAGACTCTGGTTTTCTGTCCAGGATCTAGTCATCTAAATAAGGTGCAAACCAGAAAAGAGGGCCAAGAGCAGTGGCTCACGTCTGTAATCCCAGCACTCTGGGAGGCTGAGGTGGGAGGATCCCTTGAGTCCAAGAGTTCAAGACCAGCCTGGGCAACATAGAGAGACCCCCATCTCTACAAAAAATACAAAAATTATGTGTGGTGGCATATGCTTCTGGTCCTAGCTACTCAAGAGGCTGAGGCAGGAAGATCACCTGGGCCCAGGAGATCAAGTCTGCAGTGAGCTATGATTGTGCCACTGCACTCCAACCTTGGCAAGAACAGCAAAAAAAGACTCCCCCCTACCCCCCACAAACACATGCTGGGTGTGGCGGCATGTGCCTGTAGTCTCAGCTACTCAGGAGGCTGAGGCAGGAGGATCATTTGAGCCCAGGAATTTAAGGCTGCAGTGAGCTATGATTGCATCACTGAACTTCAGCCTGGGTGACAGAATGGGACCCCGTCTCAAAAAATTTTTTGAAAAGTGGCTGGGTACAGTGGCTCATGCCTGTAATCCCAGCACTTTGGGAGGCCAAGGCAGGAGGATAGCTTGAACCCAGGAGTTTGAGACCAGCCTGGGCAAAATGGTAAAACCCTGTCTCTACCAAAAACAAACAAATAAATAGCTGGGCATGGTGGCATGTGCCTATAGTCCCGGTACTCAGAAGGCTGAGGTAGAGGACAGCTTGAGCCTGGGAGGCAGAGACTGCAGTGAACCAAGATCATTGTGCCACTGCACTCTAGCCTGGGTGACACAGTGAGACACTGTTTCAAAAAATAAATAAAAATTAAAATTAAAAAATAACAATAAGGCCGGGCGCGGTGGCTCAAGCCTGTAATCCCAGCACTTTGGGAGGCCGAGACGGCGGATCACGAGGTCAGGAGATGGAGACCATCCTGGCTAACCTGGTGAAACCCCGTCTCTACTAAAAAATACAAAAAATTAGCCGGGCGAGGTGGCGGGTGCCTGTAGTCCCAGCTACTTGGGAGGCTGAGGCAGGAGAATGGCGTAAACCCAGAAGGTGGAGCTTGCAGTGAGCCGAGATCCGGCCACTGCACTCCAGCCAAGGCGACAGAGCGAGACTCCGTCTCAAAAAAAAAAACAAAAAAAAAAACAAACAAAAAAACAAAAAAACAAAACATAAATAAAAATCATAAAAGAGTCCTTGGGTTTGGTTTCTTGAATATACTCCTGCTCCTCTAGATTTGAGCATTTGTAAGCTAAAGAGACGTTATCTGTTCCCCACACAACCGATACAGTGTTTGGAACAGGAATGGGATAGTTAAAACAGACATTCCTATTAAAAAGGCCTGGGTGGGAAGAAATGGGATTCCACAGCAGCCCCTGACCCACAGCAATTCTTAAATTCAGGCAGAAACATGTTACCTGTTTCTTAAGCACCAGTGCAACTCCACAGGAGCGATTCTTCTGAAGTTCTGTACTCTGAATCATACTTGCTTTCCCATAAAAAGTAAACATTTTCAACTGAGTAGTTTTATAGGCTTATTTCATCTGTTGTCTAACTGCAGTTTGGGGGTTCGAAGGTCTCTTTTCATTTTGTACTACTTCTTTCCATTTTATTTGGACAAAGTTGGCCTTGCTTTTGCCAGTGCAATAAAAACCCTTTTCCCATTTATCTCCATTAATTTTACTAGGTTTGTGTCATTAGACAAAAGCCATGGCTTAAATATCTTAGGCCCTTCTCTATCTTGGACCCCTGTCTGTGAGAATGCAGGGGAACAATGCCCAGAAGGGATGCTGAGATGCTCTCTTGGTTAATGGAGAGGCACCTTATTTAAACTTCTACATATTATATCTATTCATAAAACTCTATCAAACACCAAACTAAAGGTCTCTGAGATCTTAAGAAATGTTTCTATGATAAAAGGTTTTCATAATAAAATCTCTCAGTGAACTACTGTAGTCCCAGCTACTTGGGAGGCTGAGGTGGGAAGATCACTTGAGCCCAAAGTTAGAAGCTGCAGTGAGTTATGATTGCATCACTGGACTCACGCCTGGGCAACAGAGTGAGACCCTGTTTCAAAAAAAAAAAAAAAAAGATAAAAAATTAAAATGCATAAATGCTAAAAAAATAAAAATAATAAAATAAAATCTCTCAGTGAACAAGCAGTGGAAGGGAACGTCGTCAACCTAATAAAGCTGTCTTCAAAGGAATCCACAGCTAACATCATACTTAATGGTAGAAGACTGAACGCTTTCTGCCTAAGGTTGGGAATAAGACAAGGATGTGTGTTCTTACCACTCTCACTCAACACTACTGGAGGCCCTAGCCAGTACATTAAGAAAACATAAAGAAATAAAAGGCACAGATATCAGAAAGCAAAACTGCCTTAATATAGAGGACAGATTTGTTTATGTAGGATATTCCAAAAAGTTACAGGGATAGGTAACTATACAACGTTTGCAGAATTCAAGGTCAAATATAAATTATACACAATTAGAAATAATTTTATACACTAGCACTGAAAAACTGAAAATTTAAAACTAGTATTTATAATAGCATCAATAAAATGGTGCAATACACAAAACCACAAAACACTGTTGAGAGAAATAAGACCTAAATTAACGGGGAGATTGTCTTAGTCCGTTTGGGATGCTAGAACAAAATACCATAGACTAGATGACTTATAAACAACAGAAATGTATTGCTCACAGTTCTAGAGAATGGGAAGTCCAAGACTAAGGTGTTGGCAGATTTGGTGTCTGATAAGGTCCCACTTCTTGGTTTACAGATGGTGACTTCTTGCTGTGTCCTCACAAGGCAGAAGAGATAAGCAAGCTCTCTGGAATATCTTTTATAAAGGCACCAATCTAATTCATTAGTGCTCTGCCCTTGTGAGCCTAATCGTCTCCCAAAGGCCTGACCTGCCAGTATCACTGGACTGGGGATTAGGATTTCAATATAAAAATTCTGGCGGTATGCAAACATTCAGATCATGGCAGAGATATTGTGTCTATGGTTCAGAACAGCCAGTATTAGTAAGATGCCAATTCTCTAATTCATCTTTAAACTGAATCTCAGTTTAAAAAAAAAAAAAAAATCCCAGCAGGCTTTTTATGGAAACCAGTAAGTTTATTCTAAAATTTATGTGAAAAGGCCGGGCGCAGTGGCTCACGCCTGTAATCCCAGCACTTTGGGAGGTCAACGTGGGCGGATCATGAGGTCAGGAGATCAACACCATCCTGGCTAACATGGTGAAACCCCATCTCCACTAAACACACACACACACACACACACACACACACACACAGACACAAAAACACAAAATTGGCCAAGCATAGTGGCACGCGCCTGTAGTCCCAACTACTCAGGAGGCTGAGCTTGCAGTGAGCTGAGATTGTGCCACTGCACTCCAGCCTGGGAGACACAGCGAGACACTGTCTCAAAAAAAAAAAAAAGAAAAAAGAAAAAAGTGAAAAAACAAAGAACATGGACCATCCCAAATGATTCTGAAAATTAAGGTCAATGATGGAACTCTTATACCACTTGCTTTCAAGATTTACTACCAAGCTACCATCATCAAAAAAGTGTAGTATTAGCAGGCCAGATGTAGTGGCTCATGCCTGTAATCCCAGCACTTGGGGAGGCTGAGGTGGGTGGATCACTTTAGGCCAAGAGTTTGAAACCAACCTGACCAACATGGTGAAACGCTGTCTCTGCTACTAACACAAAACTTAGCCAGGTGTGGTGGTGCGTGCCTATAGTCTCAGCTACTTGGGAGGTTCAGGCACGATAGTCCCAGCTACTCAGAAGGTTGAGGCACAAGAATTGCTTGAGCCTGGGAGGTGGAAGCTGCAGTGAGGTGAGATGATACCACTGCACTCCAGTCTGGGTGACAGAGTGTGACTCTGTCTCAAAAAAAAAAAAAAGTGTAGTATTAGCAAAAGGACATAGATTAGTTGAACTGAATAGATCCCAGAAATAGATTTAAACATATGTAGTCAATTTGATTTTCAAAACAGGTGCAAATAATCCAATAGAGAAAAGACTGTTTTCAACCAATTGTCCTGGGGAAAAAAAAATTAAAATATTCAGATCCCTTCTACCCCTTCCAAAAGAAACCGTGACCCATGCATTGCAAAAAAGATCACAGAAGGGCTCATGCTTCCCAATTTCAAAAATTACTCTAAAGCCTAGGGCAGTGTGGTTACAAACAGGTTAGACATGTACAATGGAGGCAAACTGAGAGTCTAGAAATAAATCTTAATGCTGGGCACAGTGGCTCACATCTGTAATCCCAACACTTTGGGAGGCCGAGGCAGGAGGATTGCTTGAGCCCAGGAGTTCAAGACCAGTGTGGGCAACAAGATGAAACCCTGTCTCTACAAGAAATACAAAATTAGCCAGGTGTGATGGTGTGCACCTGTAGTTCCAGCTACTTGGGAAGCTCAAGGGGGAGGATCACTTGAGCCTGGGAGGTCAAGGCTGCAGTAAGCCAAGATCACACCACTGCACTCCAGCCTGGGTAACAGAGCAGGACTCAGTCTCTAAATAAATAAATAAGCCTTTACATTTATGGTCAACTGACTTTTGACAAGACTGCCAAAACAATTCAATGGGAGAAATAGTCTTTTCAACAAATATGCTAGGGTAACTAGGTGTTACATGCCAAAGAATGAAGCTGGATACACTGTTCACAGCATGCATAAATATTAGTTCAAAATGGATCATAGAACTAACGGTAAGAGCTGCAACTACAAAAATCCTAGAAGAAAATATAAAAGACTTCATGACCTTGAGTTGGCAATGGTTTCTTAGATTTGACACCAAAAGCGTAGAAAAAAATAAATTTAAAACTTTTACACTCAAAAGGATGCCACCAAGAAAGTGAAATGACAACACAAAGAATGAAAGAAAAATACTTGTAAACCATTTATTTGATACGGTATTTGTAGCTAGAATTTATAGAGCTCTTGAAACTCAATAATAAAAATAACTCGGCCGGGCGCGGTGGCTCAAGCCTGTAATCCCAGCACTTTGGGAGGTGGAGGCGGGTGGATCACAAGGTCAGGAGATCGAGACCATCCTGGCTAACGCGGTGAAACCCCATCTCTACTAAAAAATAAAAAAAACTAGCCGGGCGAGGTGGTGGGCGCCTGTAGTCCCAGCTACTCGGAGGCTGAGGCAGGAGAATGGCGTGAACCCGGGAGGCGGAGCTTGCAGTGAGCTGAGATCCGGCCACCGCACTCCAGCCTGGGCGACAAAGCAAGACTCCGTCTCAAAAAAAAATAATAATAATAAAATAAAATAAAATAAAAATAACTCAATTTAAAAATGGCAAAGGATCTAAACAGGCATTCTCCCAAAGAAGACAGATACATAGTCAAAAACTGATGAAAAGATGATCAACATCTTTAGTTTTCAGGTGAGCTAAGCTCAGAAAAAAAAATAATAATAAAAATCTTTAGCCACCAGGGAAATAAAGATAAAAAACAATGAATACTATTTCCCACCCAATAGGTGTTATCAAAAAAAAGATAATAAAAAAGGTAGTTACTAAATGGTAAAAGATTCAATGATTTACTCTCAAGACCAGAAACAAGACAAGACTGGTCTCTCAACTTCTATTTAACAATACACTCCAGGTTCTAGTTAATGCAATAAGAAAAATACAAAACGCATACAGATTGGAAAGCAAGTAGTAAAAAATTTTATGTGCAGACTCCAGGTTCTAGTTAATGCAGTAAGAAAAATACAAAACGCATACAGATTGGAAAGCAAGAAGTAAAAAATTTTATGTGCAGACAACAGAATTGTCCTAGTAGAAAATCTGACAGAATCTACTAAAAAGCTGCCAGAGGCTGGGCACGGTGGCTTACATCTATAATCCCACCCCTTTGGGAGGCCGAGGTGGGTGGATCGCTTGAGCTCAGGAGTTCCAGACCAACCTGGGCAACATGGCAAAACCCCGGCTCTACTAAAAATACAAAAAAATTCAGCTTGGCATGGTTGGGAACACGTATTCCCAGTTACTCCAGAGGCTGAGGCACAAGAATTGCCTGACACCCAGAGGCAGAGGTTGCAGTGAGTCAAGATCATGCCACTGCACTCTATCTAGCCTGGGATACAGAGCGAAACTCGTCTCAAAAAAACAACAAAAAAAGCCCATGCGCGCTCCTCAAGTCTGCAGGCAGCAGGTGTGGGCGAACACTTGGTGCCTGGTGGAGACAGAGGCAGACGGGATTATCAACAGCGCAGCCAGGGTACTGGAGGAGGTCTGGGGCGAGGTGCTCCGGGTCTGAAGGGCTCCAGCCAAATGGTGCTGGTGGCCCCTGAGCTGAGTGAGGCCGAGGCTTGGCGGCTATGCTCGGAGTAAGGCAAAAGAAAATGAAAGAAGTAGATAATCTTGAAAGTATAAAAAGACTGGGTTTGTGAAACAGCACCTGACAATCAACCTCTTGGTGATAATCAATAAATAAATAGTGAATAGTTTTTGATAGCCTTTTTGAGGAAACTCAGAAGGTTGGTTCCAAATGCTTGTCTCCCACTTAACAGAAGAAACAGGTAGATGTAAACATAAAATTACAGAAAAATGGATTCGCTGTCAACGATTTCAGAAGTTATTCAAATGGTGCAAGTCAGCAGTTTTTGAACTCCATCAAAAAGCAAGAATTACTTTCAGAATTACAGGGAATTTTTGATAAAGAAGAGGTGGGTGTCAACGTTGAAGACAAGAAAAATGAAATACGTATGTCTACAAAGCCTGTCTTCCAGCCCTTTTCAGGACAGAGTCACCGATTAGGAAGGGTAAGCCATATCAAAGACTTCATTGAAAAATACTGAGGATCTCAAAAGAAGTCCTCCCTTTTCCCTGGCAACAACTCTTCCTGTCCTCAGATTTTTAGATGAAACAATCACACTGGAAGAAGCAGATTTACAGAATGCTGTCGTCATTCAGAGGCTCCAAAAAACTGCTGTACCTTTTCGAGAACTTTCAGAGCACTGCAGTGGAAAATTTGCAAAAATGATGGTTGTAAGCAGACATGCAAACCAAACTGGGGACTGGAGAAGTCAGATTCACTGGACTTTCGGTTCAGGTACTATTGAACTCTCTCCTGATGAGATGTTTAGATAAGTGCAAATTAGAGAAGTAGCATATGCCCCATCTCTACTAAAATATACAAAAAAAAAAAAAAAAAAAAAAAAACTAGCCAGGTGAGGTGGCGGGCGCCTGTAGTCCCAGCTACATGGGAGGCTGAGGCAGGAGAATGGCATAAAACCGGGAGGTGGAGCTTGCAGTAAGCCAAGATCCGGCCACTGCACTCCAGCCTGGGCGACAGAGCAAGACTCCGACTCAAAAAAAAAAAAAAAAAAAAGTAGCATATGACTGGAAACTATATTCTGTGCACTTTTTCCAAAAGGCTCCTCGGAAAAATACACTCATTTCAAATACTAATTATCAAAATTGGCAAATATGTCCACAATATTATTCACTTAAACATCATTCCCAAACAGGGATTTATTTAAATGTTAGCTGTGTCAGAGTTATTAAACGGCTAATACATTGAAAAATTATACATGGCAGGTTTAAAAGCATCGATGTCATTATTTTACAATTTAGATGCACAGTTGGAGAGAGGTGTTTTTATCACAGCTATGCCTAAACCTCAAAGTGTCCTTGGTTATCACTCCGTAATGGCAACATATATTTGAATATTAATTTGGCAGCCAGGTGTGATGGCTCATGCCTCTAATCCCAGCACGTTGGGAGACCGAGGTGGGTGGATCACCTGAGGTCAGGAATTCAAGACCAGCCTGGCCAACATGGTGAAACTCCATCTCTACTAAAAATACAAAAATTAGCTGGGTGTGGAGGCGGGTGCCTGTAATCCCAGCTACTCAGAAGGCTGAGGCAGGAGAATCACTTGAACCTGGGAGGTGGAAGTTGCAGTGAGCCAAGATTGCACCACTGCACTCCAGCCTGGGCAACACAGCAAGAAAACTCCATCTCAAGAAAACAAACAAAAAACAAATATGAATCTGGCGACGATATCAAAGATCTATTTTCATTTAAGAATAAAATTGCGGCCGGGTGCAGTGGCTCACACCTGTAATCCCAACACTTTGGGAGACCAAGATGGGAAGATCGCTTGAGGTCAGGAGTTCAAGACTGGTCAACATAGCGAGACCTCCATCTCTATTTTTTTTAATTTAAAAAAATAAAGAATAAAATTATGTAGTTAGTATAATATTAATATAAATATAAAAAATATTCCAGAACAGGTTTAACAAGGTTGCAGCATATGAGATGAATATATGTACAAAAACTGTATTCCAGGTAGTAGTGAACTAGCAGAGAAATTGAAATCTTTAAAATACCATCTGCAATAGTGTCAGAGAAAAAATGCCTAGGAAGACCCAAACACCAAAAAACACAAACATTGCTGAGAAAAAAACTGTAAATCCTAAATAAGTGGAGAGATAGATACATTATGTTCATGGGTTGAAATGCTCAATATTGTGAAGACATCAATTAATCTACAGATTCAACACAATGATAATCAAAATCTTAGTGAGTTACTTTGGGGGTGTGGGGTGGTGGTGGTAGAAATTGACAACCTGATTCTAAACTTTATATGGAAATACAGAAGTCCTAGAAAGGAAGTAAGTCAACAAAGTACAGCCACATCAAGACCAAATGTGGCTCATTGCCTATAACTGTACAGGTTGAATGGAATGTGAGAACTATTTTTATATTTTAAAAGGTCTGTAACAGAAAAAAGAAAATGCAACAGAAACTATATACAGCATGTAAAGCTTAAAATCTCTACAATCTGGTCTTTTACAAAAAACTGTGCCAACCTCTGACCTAAAATAGGACAACTCTGAAAAAGAAAAAGCTAGAGGACTAACTCTATCAGACTGCAAAAGTTATCAAGTTGTCAAGAGAGGGTAGTCTTGGAATAAAAGATAAGTAGCTCTATGGAACAGAACAGTTGAGAAGCAGACACATGTATAAAGACAACTGATTTTCAAGAAAGAAGCAAAGGCAATTAATTAAGTGGAGAAAGGATAGTCCTTTCAACAAATGATGCTAGAACAATTAGATACAAAGAAAAAAAAAAAAAAACCCACAACTTTGATCCAAACTTTGTGCCATGTAAAGATTTTAACTCAAAATGCATCATGTACTTGTACCATAAGTACAACATATATTAAATATATTGTAATACAGATACTCCTCAACTTATGACAGGGCTATGTCCTGATAAACCCATTTTAAGTTGAAACTATCGTAAGTTGACAATTTCTAACCTCATTGTAAATTGAGAAATGTATTGAATGCATCATGTGTTTCCATCATTGTAAATTAAAAACAATACTAAGTCAAACTCTCATAAATTGGGAACTGTATTTATGTTACCTCTGTTAAAATGAAATGTTTTATTATATAAATGTACATTAAATGTAAAGTATTAATATATCAACTACACTAATAGGTTTAGTATTAAATAATTACAAAATTTAAACTCCCAAAATTCAATAAAAATTGCAAAACCACATGATAGTGCCACTGCACTTCAGCCTGGGAGACAGAGCAAAACCCTGTCTCTATTTAAAAAAAAAAAAAAAAAAAAAATTCAAAGCCAATATAAGCAGGCAAAAGATTTGAAGAGACTTCCCCAAAGGCTTAAAGAGTGCATGTGAAACCAGGTAAAACCTCATTAGTCACTGGGGAAATACAAATTAAAACCATGATACTACTGTATACCTATTAAAACGGTCAAAATAAAAAAGACTGACCATATCAATAATTGGCAAGGATGCAGAGGAATTGCAACTCTTATACACTGCTCATGGAAATGTCAAATGGCACAACCACTTGAGAAAGGTTTAGCAATCTCTTAAAAAATGAAACGTGGCCGGGCGCGGTGGCTCAAGCCTGTAATCCCAGCACTTTGGGAGGCCGAGACGGGCGGATTACGAGGTCAGGAGTTTGAGACCATCCTGGCTAACACTGTGAAACCCCGTCTCTACTAAAAAATACAAAAAACTAGCCGGGCGAGGTGGCGGGGCGCCTGTAGTCCCAGCTACTCGGGAGGCTGAGGCAGGAGAATGGTGTGAACCCGGGAGGCGGAGCTTGCAGTGAGCTGAGATCCGGCCACTGCACTCCAGCCTTGGCAACAGAGTGAGACTCCGTCTCAAAAAAAAAAAAAAAAATGAAACGTACAGTAACATATAATCTGATCATTCCACTCTTAATTAGAAATAGAAGTGTATGTTAAAGAATAAAGCATTTCTTCTATTTCTTAAAGAAATAGAAGCATATGTTAAAAGAATAATCTGCATATGGGTGTTCAAGGCAGTTTTAATTGCAATAGCCAAAAGGTAGAAATAACACATGGATAAATAGCTTGTGGCATGCCTTACAATGGAATACTGTTCAGCAGTGAAATGGACTCTACAACATAAATGGATCTAGAAATTATCCTGAAAGATGCCAGACTATGATTCCATTTATATAAAAACTGTACATAATATAAAGTCATCTAAGAGAAAGCAAATCAGTGGATCAGGAGAGTGACAGACAGGGAAGGGTGAGGAGAAAAAATTATAAAAGGGCATGAGGAAACCATCTGGTTTGATAGGTATGCTCATTATCTTGGTGTGTATGTACACACATGTGTATGTGTCCAAACTTAAAGTGTACGCTAAAAACATGTGCAGTTTATTACATGGCAATTATACCTCAATAAACGTATTGAAAGAACCTGCCTCAATAATTCAAACCAAAGACTCTCGGCAACAGTGAAAAAAGATCATTAAACGTACACTTCACCAAAGACTCATAAGCATATGAAAGCTATGTTCAACATCATTAGTCTTTAAAGACACATAGAAAGGCAAACTTAAATACTTAGTTGGTTTTCTTTGCTGGCGCCAATTTTCTTTCCTTTTTTTTTAAGACAGGGTCTCATCCTGTAGACCAGGCTAGAGTGTAGTGGCATGATCTGGGCTCACTGCAACTTCTGCCTCCCTGACCAGGCTCAACCAATCCTCTCCTCCCAGACTCCTAAATAGCTGGGACTATAGGCACGAACCACTACACCCAGTTAATCTTATTTATTCTTTGTCAAGATGAGGTTTCACTATATTGCCCAGGCTGGTCCTGAACTCCTGGGCTCAAGTGATCCTTCTGCCTTGGCCTCCCAAATTGCTGGAATTAAGGTGCGAGCCACCATGCCTGGCCAGGACCAATTTTCTCGTATGCAGTAAGTAAAAACTTATACCCCCTAAATGTTCCTCAATTCCTTATTCTTATAACTAAGTTTTTCATTAAAAAACCCTTTGAGGATATTTTAATTTTTTTCTTTCTTTTTTTGAGACAGAGTCTCATCACATCGCCCAGGCTGTAGTGCAGTGGCATGATCTCAGCTCACTGCAACTTCTGCCTCCCAGGTTCAAGCAATTCTCCTGCCCTGACCTCTCGAGTAGCTGGGATTACAGGCACGTACCACCATGCCTAATTTTTGTATTTTTAGTAGAGATGGGGATTCACCATCTTGGCCAGGCTGGCCTCAAACTCCTGACCTCAAATGATCCACTCGCTTTGGCCTTTCAAAGTGCTGGGATTTTAGGCATGAGCCACTGCGCCCAGCCTAAAATTGTTTTAAAGACTAGTGAAGTGTAGTACTGACAAATGAGGGAAAGAGTGGAACTCCTAAATAATTAAAAGTTCCATCTGTAACCGTGAACAATTGAGATAACTCAGTATCTTCAGACCAGCTAGATATTTTTATTAATAATATATACCTCTTTAAAACATGTATATTTACCAAAAGCATTCTGATATGGCATTCCTCTAATGTGACTTTTTGCATCTAAATTAATACAGCCTTTTTGACCTTCCATAGTCGAGTTCCTCTTCAGTGTGGATGTTTCCTAATGACCAAGTTCAAGGGCTTTCCAACATCTCTTTCACTCACGGCACTTCCCAATGTGTGCTTTGACACGTTCCCAAAGTGGAAGCTAAAAACAAAGAAGAATCTCCACACATCTTACATTCAAGATTTTAACACTTGTGAGATCACAGTTGAATATTAAGGTATAAGGCAGAGCAAAAGGTTTCAACACATTCCTTACATCCAGAGGATGTGCATTTACATCCAGTGTGCTCACAAGCTCAGTAAGGCCTGAGGAAAATAATGAAAGCTTTTCCACCTTCCTCACATTCACAGCATTTCTCTCCAGCATGAGTTCAAACAGACTCAGTAAGCATGGACTGATGGTTTTCTACATTCAGTTTGTTTCCCAGGATGCACAGACACATGAATAGTAAGTACGGCCGATGGAAGGAGTCAAGACTTTCCCACATTCCTTACATTCATGTCTTCTCTTCTATTGGAATTGTTGAGATCTGAGACACCAAGAAAGGCTTCACACATTCCTTATGACTGTGTACACTGCCACTTGAGTACATGTTCAGTAAGTGTGACGAAGTAGTGGCTTTACCACATTCTTTCCAAATATCAGCCCCAATTCACACACATTCAGTGAGGCATGAGGAATTACTAAAGGTCTGCCCACATTCCTTATATGGTTTCTTCACACTGTGACTTCTTATATGTCGAATAAGATACGTGGACCGAGTAAAGGCTTTCCCACATTCCTGACATTCAAAGGGCCGTTCGCCAGTGTGAGTTCTCATGTGTACTGTAAGGCCTGATGAGATAGCGAAGGCTCGCCCACACTTTTGACATTTATATGGCTTCTCCCCTGTGTGTGTTCTTTTATGTTGACTAAGGTGCGAGGAGTATCTAAAGGCTTTCCCACATTCTTCACATTCAAAAGGCCTTTCCGCACTGTGACTTCTTAAATGTCGAATAAGAAACGAGGATCGAATAAAGGCTTTCCCACAATGTTGACAGTCATAGGGTTTTACACCAGGATGAGTCTGCATGTGACTTTTAAAGCAAGAGGAATTAATAAAGGCTTTCCCACATTCCTTACATTGATAAGGCTTCTCACCAGTGTGAGTTCTCATATGTACAGTAAGATGTGAAGAGTTAGCGAAAGCTTTCCCACATTCCTTACATTCATAAGGCTTTTCTCCAGTGTGAGTTCGCCTGTGTTTTATAAGACCTGAAGAATCAGTGAAGGCCTTCCCACATTTATTGCACTCATATGGTTTTTCTCCAGTGTGAACCCTTATGTGAATGTTGAGTTTTGAGAAACAAGTAAACTCTTTGCCACATTCATTACAAACATAGTGTTTCCCTCTAGTTCTAAGTCTCGTATGTTTAGCAAGTTCTGGGGAAAAAGCAAAGGCTTTGCCAAATTTCTTATGTTCTATAGGTAACACTCTACTATGAGTTCTTAAATGTTGAGTAAGATATGAAGACTGAGTGAAGGCTTTCCCACATGCTTTACATTCATAGAATTTTTCTGCATCTTGAGTTTGCATGTGTACAAAAAGGCCTGTAGAATCAGAAAAGGTTTTGACATACTCCTTATGAGTATATGGTCTCTCTCCACTATAAATTCTTACACATTCTCTGAGGTGTGAGGTGGAAGGTAAGCCTTTTTCACAGTCACTGCATTTGTATGGTTTCTCTTGAGTGTGAGTTTTCTTGCAAACAAGATGTAGATTTTGGCTAGTTTTCTTGCAAACAAGACGTAGATGTTGGCTGAAGGCTGTTTCACATTGATTACAGTTAGGAAGTTCTTCTCCAGTATCAGTTTTCTTGTGTAAAGTAGAGGGTTTTGTGAAGGCTTTTTCACACTGATTATGCTCACAGGTTTTCTTTCTAAAGTAGGTTCTCCTGTGAGTCTTAAGGCATGAGTGTTCACACAAGGCTTTTTCACATTGGTTAAAGTCAAATAGTTCCTCTCCAAAATGGTTTCTCTCCTGTTGGTGAAAATTAATGATGATTCATACAAGTTTTTCACATTTATTTCATTCAGATTCTCCCTTTTACTCTCAATTCTGTTATGCATGGAAAATAAGTTAGTATAATTGAAATTGTTTGTTCCTGCCATTTTCATTGCAATGCATGGTTCAGATCTGAGTGCTTTCAAGTGAAACAAAGTGACTGCAGGAAGTTCTGTTACATTCTTTACTTTCACAGGGCTTCTAAACAGAGCTTAGCTGATAATGGCCCAAGAGTGAATTATTTATCAAAAACATCTCAGATACCTATATGGGAATGTTTAGTTGAAGGAAATACGTAAGCAAATATATTTTGAGGGATGTTTAGAGTGTTTGTCAAACTCATGATCCACAGTGTCTCCAAGAGACAGATTATTTTTGGGTGAAAAACACTAGTCTCAAATGTCTCAAGGTTATTGTGCAGCTTTTCCATTTTATGGAATTTCCAATCTTCCTCTAGCATGGAAGGCAATAAATTATACCTTCTGAATCTTACCATTTCCACCACACTGGATGTTTTCCCCTGCAAAAAATTCTGCTGAGGTGCTGACCGTTTGGTATTAATATGACTCTCCCAATCTGAAATAAGATGAAAAAAAAAATTTTAAGTTCTTAGAGAAATAATGATTTTAAAAAGGGTGTTAAAAATGCAAGACTAGAGTGTACTGTAGTTTCAAACACTGGCTTGAAATACAGTTTTTTTTTTTTTTAGAGAAAGGGAAACAGAAATTGAGAAACTTGGATGTAATAAAGAGTCTAGCAACAGTAAGGTACTGAGGTCAAGTTGGCAGGTGATTCACTAAGAAATGGTTCTCTAGGCTGGGGGTTGTGGCTCACGCCTGTAATCCCAGCACTTCGGGAGGCCAAGAAAGGCAGATCACGAGATCACGAGGTCAGGAGATTGAGACCATCCTGGCCAACATGGTGAAACCACGTCTCTACTAAAATACAAAAAAAAAAATTAGCCAGGCAAGGTGGCACGCACCTGTAGTCCCAGCTACTCGGGAGGCTGAGGCAGGGGAATCGCTAGAACCTCGGAGGCAGAGGTTGCAATGAACTGACAGAGTGAGACTCCGTCTCTAAAAAACAACAACAACAACAACAACAACAACAAAGAAATGGTTCTCTAAACACTGAGACTTTATAGTGAACAAAAAAGAGGTACAGCCAGTGAAACAAAGTTGAAAGGAAATGGATACAGAGCTAAATGCAAATTATAAATTTAAAGAAGAAATGAGACAGATCTTAATGTCAGGGCAAAAGAAAGTTTCCAAGACGGATGGAAAGTGAAAGAGAAAGAGAAGTTAAGGTACCCAAGGAACCACAGAAATCAATTGGCCCTGATATTCTCCCCAAAAAAGTACACTTTCAAAACCTTCCTACTTAACATTTATAAACAGACTGCACCTCTCATAGATCAGGGCTGTTTCTCACAAATAATCACATCTGTCTTTTCTCTCATCTTGGAGAATTTTCTGCACTGTCTTTAACTCTCCTTGTTTCACCTGAAAAGTCAAACCATGTCTGCATAGCTAGTACCCTGCTCTCGGAGAAAGATGAATGATGTTAGAATGTGCAAGGGATGGCCGGGCGCAGTGGCTCAAGCCCGTAATCCCAGCACTTTGGAAGGGCAAGGCGGGCGGATCACGAGGTCAGGAGATCAAGACCATCCTGGGTAACACGGTGAAACCCCGCCTGTACTAAAAATACCAAAAAAAACCCACAAAAAAATTAGCTGGGCGTGGTGGTGGGCACCTGTAGTCCCAGCTATTCTGGAGGCTGAGGCAGGAGAATGGCGTGAACCCAGGAGGCGGAGCTTGCGGTGAGCTGAGATGCCACTGCACTCTAGCCTGGGCGACAGAGTGAGACTCTGTCTCAAAAAAAAAAAAAAAAAAAGAAAGAAAGAAAGAATGTGCAAGGGATAACAAATGCTTCCATGAATTAAGGGCTAAGATTTTGCTGTTTGGGCATTCTGAACCCTCTCAGGTATAACTTAAACAGCACAATGTTCATAACAAAAACTTTCAAGTGAACCTAAACTGCAAATACTCTTTTCTCATTCACTGTGTACCAAAAGGGCTAGCAATTCTTCCCATGCAACCCAGGCTCAAGCTCGTATACATATTCAAGAAGCTCTAAGTCTTTTATCCATGGAGAAAACAAAGCCAGAACAATGAATAGATGTTCAATCTCATCAGAAAAATCACTAGGCAATAAGGTCTATGAGATGGAAACATGTTTCGCCTGTTTACCAATGCAGCCCATTAACAAGCAGAGAACCTAGAATATAGTTACTTAAGACATATTTGTTCCAGAAAAAAAACTAAATGAAAAGAATGGTACCAGCCTTACCTACTGCAACTAGATTCTTGTAGTTCTCCAGCATCACATCTCTGTACAAGTTTCTCTGAGTTTGATCCAGCAAAGTCCACTCCTCCTGGGTGAAGTCCACAGCCACATCCTCAAAGGTCACTGAGTCCTAAACCATCACACACATGCTGGCATCAAGCAAGTACCTTCTCCACTATGTTGACTGGACAATGAGGGACCTTGTCTTGGCATGCCTTGACAAGACTCTTTGGTCCCCTATCACTTGACAGTCCCCACTTTCTTCTCCTCTGTCTGTACATATTCACTGGTGATCTCATCTAGTCACACGGCTTGAAGAGCACCTCTTTCACCTAACTGAATATATCTCAGCACAACTAGATTGTGACTTCTTATTGTTCACTATTGACAGGTTTTATCACAATCCTGAGTACATTATAGACACCCAAATAAATGCTCTAGTGACAGCACAAATTTGGAGAAACACAAGTATATTCTCTCCCTGTCTATCACAGCAAAATGAAAGCATATAATCAGCATGGATGAGAGTCAGACTGAATTAGTAAACACTGGGATAGTAGGATCATTTCCCAGTGAAATCTGTTAACCACGTGAGAGGCCTGTGGTCCGAAGGAGTTTGATGAGAGATGTAGTCCCTAAGCAGACCCTCTTTACTTGTAGGAGCTCTGTTCCACTAGGAGAAAACACATCTATATGGTAATAAGAAGCATATGCTTCTACAGAAAAAGCAATTTCCTACTTACCTGAGAGTAATTTGTCAACCACCCAGCCACCATCCTTTCCTCTTCAAATTTTGCCTCATGAAGACAGAAAAAGTCTTGAGAAAGATGATCTTGAGAAGAAGAAATAAAACCTGAGAATCCAGGCTGCTGATAGCTTCCATACTCACAAGCCAAGAAGCCACCTCATACTAATACTAAGCGGACACACATTCATTATTACAATAAAATGCCTGAGCAGCGTGTCTCACCTGAAGCCAGAAAATATGCTTCAGGCTTTGATGATGAGGAGAATGAGTTTAACAATCCCATTTTATAAGGAATAAAAAGTCTGGAGAAGTTAACATTTTCCTTATTTGCCAAAAATGAAACTCATCATGTGATTAAGCTGAACATCTTCCACAAAAGCCTGCGTACTTACCCCTCCTTCCCAAATCCCAGGATTCAGACCACAGAATATTCATATCTACTTTAGCCCCTTCTAGATATCTCAAAAGCAGGGCCATTTAGACTCTAAACCCTAATCACAAGACAAGCTGTTCACAGACTGGTTAAAGCAGGGTCTCGAAGGACCATTAACATGGACTTACCACAAAGGGAAAGATCAATGGCCAGCATCCTGTGAGTCTAACAGTGAAATGTACCTGAATATCTTGTTCCCAAAGTCTCTTCAAGACATTGTCTGAACTTATGAGTAGGTCAATCTCAATTCCTCTTGATTAAGTAGTAATGGGAGTCTTGTCTCATACCATCAATCTTTAAGCAACAGGCATTACTCATCTATCATCAAGAGCCATTCATTAGCCATCTCTCTGCAGAAGATAAAGTTGTTCATGTGAATGCCACTACAGTATTATGCCACGTGGACATAAATAATAACAAATGCCATTTACCTGGTACCCATGTGTCGGAAACAGTGGTAGGATAAGTTCATATAATTATCAAAGCAGTTTTTGTTACTATCGTATTAGTTAAGGAAACCTAATAAGCTCAGACACTAACTGACCCAACATCACCAATTAGGAACTGTGAGCCAGGATAAGAATGCAGGTTACTCTGACTAACAAACCTAAACTCTTGAGGTTCTTCTTATTCTCCAACGTGACCATGAGATGGTCATGAAATGATGTGCGGAAAGGTTAACTCAACAGGCCTGGGATGCCCAAACCCTGCACTCCCCTGAGAAAGATCTGTCTTCAGGACTGACACTTGGCTCAGTTTGTGAGAGATGACCTGTTAGCCTGTGGAATATCTTGCCTGATAAGTGTATATTTTTGTATGGTTGAGCTATTGAGCCAAACTACATTACTGTGACCAGATTGTGTATGCTAACCATATGATTTATGCTGAAGGCTTGTTTTTGTATGCCTGAGGCTGCTGGCAATAACGCATGAATTTGAACTGTTGACGGGCTGGACATAAGTGTATGAAGTAAGTCATTCAGGTGCTGTATGCCTACGGGACTAAGCCTTGGTAAAAATCCTGGACACCAAAGCTCAGGTGAGCTTCCCTAGTTGGCAACAGTTTACATGAATACTACACACTTTTACTAGGAGAATTAAGCACTGTCCATGTGACTACACGGGAGAGAAGCCCGGTTTCTTCCACACTTCATTCATCTTTTCCCTTTGCAGATTCTAATCTGTACCCTTTTATTGTAATAAACCATAAGTGTAGGTTTAATAGCTTCTGAGTCCTGTGAGTGCTTCTATCATTGAGCATGAGGGTGGTGGTCTTGAGGACTCCCAACACAAACGGTTTATTGAATTTAGACATCTTTAGCTCCTCCAGCTGGCAAAGTCACGTAGGCCAGGTGGCTTCCCTTCAAGTCCTTATTTCTGGCTTATGCTTTCATTCACTCTACAAATATTTATGAAGGACCTTATCTTCGTAAGGTAATATACTAGACACTTAGGATAGTCAACTATACAAAAAATGTACTAGATCTTAGGTATCTCACATTCTAAAGTGCTAAGTAGATAATAAACACATAAATAAGTTTTTTTTTTTTTTTTTGAGATGGAGTTTCGCTCTTGTTGCCCAGGCTGGAGTTCAGTGGGGCAATCTCAGCTCACTGCAACCTCTGCCCTCCCGGGTTCAAGCAATTCTCCTGCCTCAGCCTCCCAAGTAGCTGGGATTACAGGCATGTGCCACCACGCCCAGCTAATTTTGTATTTTTAGTAGAGACAGGGTTTCCCCATGTTAGTCAGGCTGGTCTCGAACTCCCGAACTCAGGTGATCCGCCTGCCTTGGCCTCCCAAAGTGCTGGGATTATAAGCGTGAGCCACCGTGCCCGGCCATAAATATGTACTATGTCAATTGGTGACAAGTGCTATGGAAAAAAGTAGACGAATGGATAAGTAATATCATCCTCCACCTCTCCTACCACACACACATATAAATGTATATTTACAGACTCAGAACTGGTTCTGGGCAAGAAAATAGAAGAAAGTAACCATAAGACACTTGAAAACTGACATCTGGCTTGCCTAAAAAATTGACACTCAACTTTTTATCCAAAGTAATAGAGTAACACTAGTGGTTCACAAAAGAAACTCAGAATACTGACAAGGCTAACGCCTAGCTGTAGCCAATTAAGTAATTTCTTTACTTTGCTTCCACATTCAGTCTATAAAACCCAGTTGGGCATGCTGCTACAGCAGAGCCCCTGAACCTCTTCTGGTTTTGACTGCTGCCTGATTCACGAATCCTTTAATGCTTAACTATTACATTTATCTAAAGTTTTTCTTTTAATATTCATAGGTCCTAGCAGAGGGTAGAAAATGTATGGGGTGTGGCTCATGCCTGTAATCCCAGCACTATGGGAGGCCAAAGCGGGCAGATCACTTGAGCTCACAAGTGTGAGACCAGCCTGGGCAACATGGTAAAACCCCGTCTCTACAAAAAACACAAAAATTAGCCACGTGTGGTGGTGCATGTCTGTAGTACCAGCTACTTGGGAGGTGGGAAGGTGGCTTGAGCCTGGGAGGCAAAGGTTGCAGTGAGCCGAGATCATGCCACTGCACACCAGTCTGGGCGATAGAGCCAGACCTTGTCTCAACAAAAAAGAAGAAAAAGAAAAAAGAAAACGTATGGGGTGGATGAAATGCTGAATTACACATTATGCAAAAGTTTATCTATTTTATACTTTTCTGGGGGTATGGGAGAGACAGGGCTTCACTCTGTCCCCAAGGCTGGAGTGTAATAGTAGGATCAAGCTCACAGCAGCCTTGAACTCCTGGGCTCAAGCAATCTTCCTGCCTCAGCTTTCTGAGTAGCTAGGACTTCAGGCACAAGCCCCCACCACACCTGGCCAATTAAAAAAATTTTTTTTGGTAGCTAGAGATTGGTGGTAGGGCTGGAATGGAGAAGGGGTTCCTCACAATGTTGGGAAGACTGATCTTGAATTCCTGGGCTCAAGCGATTCGCCCGCCTTAACCTCCCAACGTGCTGGATTACAGGTGTTAGCCACATGACCAACCAATTGTTTGTTTGTTTTTGAGACAGAGTCTCGCTCTGTCGCCTAGGCTGGAGTGCAGTGGTGACATCTCAGCTCACTGCAAGCTCCGCCTCCCGGGTTCACACCATTTTCCTACCTCAGCCTCCAGAGTAGCTGGGACTACAGGCGCCCGCCACCACGCCTGGCTTATTTGTTTTGTATTTTTAGCAGAGACGGGGTTTCACTGTGTTAGCCAGGATGGTCTCGATCTCCTGACCTCGTGATCCGCCCGCCTTGCCCTCCCAAAGTGCTGGGATTACCGCAACCAGCCATGGCAAGCCAGTTTTATACTTCTAAAAAACCTATCACTTGGCCCGGCACGGTGGCTCACACCTGTAATCGCAGCACTTTGGGAGGCCGAGGCGGGCAGATCACCAGGTCAGGAGATCGAGACCATCCTGGCTATCACAGTGAAACCCCGTCTCTGCTAAAAATGCAAAAGATTAGCCGGGCGCAGTGGCAGGCACCTGTAGTCCCAGCTGCTTGGGAGGCTGAGATAGGAGAATGGCATGAACCTGGGAGGCGGAGCTTGCAGTAAGCCGAGATCACGCCACTGCACTCCAGCCTGGGTGATGAGCAAGACTCCATCTCAAACAAACAAACAAAAAAACCTATCACTTGAATTTACTGATCAGTTTTACTTTTTTTCCCATTAAATGTTGCTTTTAGTGTTGTTATGTTTGCTTTACATTCATTTTGCTAATCTCTTTCAAACACTTGGAAATGACACCTGAATTTTTTAAACATTTAATTGAAATATATATTCACAAAAGTGTAGAATTACAAAGGTATAATGCATCATTAATTTCTACACAATGCACACGACACATCTAAATCATTGCCCCTCTTCTCAAATGGTAGCACTATTCTCACTTCTAACAGTATAGATTAATTTTGTCTGTTTTTAAACTTTATAAATGAAATCATTTATTTATGTCTAGCTTTTTTGATTCAACATTATGTTTACGAGAGTCATCCACACTGCTGCAAAGAGCTGTAGTTCTTTTCCTTTTACCTAAAAGCACTCCATAATACAGGTTGAGTATCTCTAATCTGAAAATCTGAAATCCAAAATGCTCCAAAAAAACCTTTTTGAGCATAGACATGACACTCAAAAAGGAAATACTCACTGGAACATTTTAAATTTCTGAAGTATAATGCAAATAATGCAAAATCTGAAGAAATCTGAAATCCAAATCACTTCTGGTCCCAAATATTTCTGATACTTAACCATTATAGCATGGTTTATTCATGTATTCTTGTAGATAGACATTAGAGCTGCTTAATTCTGAGCTACTTCAAATGATGATTTTTTTTTTTTTTTTTTTTTTTTTTTTTTTTGAGGCGGAATCTCGCTCTGTCGCCCAGGCTGGAGTGCAGTGGCCGGATCTCAGCTCACTGCAAGCTCCGCCTCCCGGGTTTGCGCCATTCTCACGCCTCAGCCTCCCGAGTAGCTGGGACTACAGGCGCCCGCCACCTCACCCGGCTAGTTTTTGTATTTTTAGTAGAGACGGGGTTTCACTGTGTTAGCCAGGATGGTCTCGATCTCCTGACCTCGTGATCCGCCCGTCTCGGCCTCCCAAAGTGCTGGGATTACAGGCTTGAGCCACCGCGCCCGGCCGATGATGTTATATGGTTGTATTTAAGGGTATATCCTTAAGTTCACATTTGGAATGCAATGCCAAATTGTTTTTCAAAACATATTTTTACTTTACACACTAAAAGTATATGCAAACTCTAGTTGCTCTAAATTCTCTTCGACATTTGGTATTGTAACTTTTTTTGGATTTAGCCATTCTGATGCATGTGTAGTGGCAGATTTAATTTCCATTTGCCTGATTATTAATGAGGATTAAAAACTTCAATTTTTCATATTTATTATCCATAGCACAGTCAGTTTTGTGAAGAGCCTGCTCAAGCCTCTTACCGATTTTTCTACTGGATTGTTTGAATTTTTGGAATTAATGTGTAAGAGAGTTCTTAATATATTTTGGATATAAGCCTTTTTTTTTGTCAGTTACCTAAGTAGGAATTATCTCCTCTTATTCTCAGGATTGTTTTTGGGTGGGGGTAGGGGACAGGGCCCTGTTCTGTTGCCCAGACTGAAGTGCAGTAGCACAATCTTGGCTCACTGCAGCCTTGACCTGCAGGGCTCAAGCAATCCTGCCTCAGCCTCCCAAATAGCTAGAACAAGAAGCATGTGCCACCATGTCCAGCGAATTCTTTAGTTTTCTGCAGAGGTGAGGTCTTGCTATCTTGCTCAGGTTGGACGCAAGTGATTCTCCTGCCTTGGCCTCCCCAACGGCTGGGATTACATATGTGAGCCACTATGCCTAGCTTCCTTTGGAATTATTTTTAACTTCATTAAAAAAAAAAAAAAAAAAACAAACACTAGGGAATTTGGCAGCATGTAGTTAAATTATATAGGCATTTACCCTTTGACTTAGAAATCCCATTTCTAAAAATCCTCCTGGATGTATAACTCTACAAATATCTATTTTTAAAATTTTCTGGCTGGGCATGGTGGCTCATCCTAGCACTCTGGGATGCTGAGGAAGGTGGACTGCTTGAGCCCAGCCTAGGCAACACATGGTGAAATCCTGTCTCTACAAAAAATACAAATATTCGCCAGGTGTGGTAGCACTCACCTATAGTCCAAGCTACTCAGGGGACTGAGGTGGGAGGAAAACCCGAGTCTCGGGAGGTCAACGCCACAGTGAACCGTGATCTCGCCACTGCACTTCTGCCTGGGCAACAGAGACCTCGTCTCAAAAACACAACAAAACAAAAACCAAAATAAATGCTCTCATATATTCATATTAGAATGTAAAACTTCCAAGGGTTGATCCTTCTCTCTTAAAACACAAGCCACATAGCTATAAAATCATACCTTTTAAAAATACATCAGAGAGCCAAGAATGCAGATACACCTAAATAATAAGCTTCGCTAAGAAAGAATATACCCATGATTTTTCTCAATCTCGGATGAGTGCTGAGAGAAGGAATCTGCCACACATGAAGGTATAAAGAAATCATCATTAAATCTTACCAAACTTTGACAGCAGAGTGTGGTTGATAGACCACATTAGAATTTTGAGACATCTCAGTTACAGAAATCACAGTGATGAATCCATCCACAGACTCTCACAAGTCTTCACCTAATATCAGACCATAGTATATTTAAGGCTGGGATAAGGCAGGATCACTGAGGTGCATGTAGTCTCCCTGATGACCAAGGCAGCCATCCCCAAAAGCAAGTGGCAGGGCAAAGGGGTGAAGATAAATCCATTTAAGGCATTCTGGGCCCTCAGCTATCACAGGCTGATTGCAGAGCAGAGTTAATACAAACCCTTAATAAAATTTTAGCAAAATGAATACAGTGATATATATACACACATACATACGTATACCTCTATACATGAAGAGATAATACATCAAGTTAGAACATATCCCAGAAATGCGAGGTATTCAAATGTAAATCAATTTAATGCAACATATTGGCAGGCCAGAAAATCAGATGATCTCATGAGATGCAGAAAAGGAATTTGACAAAATTCATTAACCATGATTGTTTTTAATGAAGTTCAATAAGGCCAAGAAAAATTTTCAGCCTAATAAAGGGCATCTACAAAAACGCCAAAGCTAACATTATACTTTAAGGTGACAAAAATGGTTGCTTTTTAACTGTATTACAAATGAATAACAAAACCATATTGAAAGATAAAAATAACTCATATAAGTGAATTTGGAAAACAGTATTTTGAATATATAATCTAAGCCTAAATTATTATAAAAGAATCACACAAAAATAACTCAGTTAATAAATCTGCTTTCCACAAGGGTCTGAATTAGCAATTCAGAGCTACCTTATTTGTATTTTAAGATTCAATAAGTAATATATCACAGAGAATGTCAGTAAAACGGCAGAGTAGGAAGCCCTACCTCTCTGTTCACTCATGGAAACACGTAACAACAATACTGGAACCAAAATACCTTGAAGATAAATCCATAATCAAACTAATAATTGCAAGCAACCCCAGAGGAGCACAAACTGAGAGCAGCTGCATTTATATGGGTAAGAACAATTTTCAACTTACCCTCATCAGCCCTTCCCCCAAACCAGCTCAGCTCAGTTGCTCTGACTGATTATTTCTTCATGGGAAGAAGTGAGATTGGCTACTTGACCTCCTGACCTCTCAGAGGAGGTCAAGGAGGTCCAAGGAGTTAGTAGCCATCTTGTCTCATACTGAGGTGCTGATCATCTGAGAAAGCAATGAGGCAGACATCCTCTTACATCTGCTCTGTATGACTGAGACGCTTTTCTGTGGAGAGAGAGAGAAGATGTACTTGTCACCAACCTTATGGTACACTCCTGTAGGGGTCAGTCCTGATCTTGTCTCATATGGAGCACGGCTCATGGATGAAGGTCTTTCCCAGTCAAGACTAACTCATAAAAGACTGAGAGAAATACCTACTACTACAATTCACAGACAGCAAAGCAAACCTACAAATAGCATGAAAAATCAAGAAGAAACCATGACACAAAGGAAGAAAACAAATATTCAGTAGCCAACCCAAAAGAAATGGAGACCTGTGAATCATCTGAGAAGGAAGTCATAATAATCATCTTAAAGATCAGTGAGTTAAATTACAGCAGAGATACATAACTATATGAGGTCAGAAAAATAATAGATGAATGAAGTGAGAAATTCAACCCAGAGATTGAAATGACAAAAAACAAAAGAGAAATACTGGAGCTGAAGAGTACAATAACTGAACTGAAATATTAACTAGAGGGGTCCAAGAGCAGATATCATCAAGTGGAAGAATCAACAAAATAAAAAATAGATTCCAGTCAGTCAGAGGAACAAAAAGAAAAAACAATGAAAAAGAGTGAAGAAAGCCTAAAGAACCTGTGGAACCCTGCCAAGTGAATATAAGCATTAAAGAAGTTACAGAGGGAGCAGAAACAGTAATGAGTGGAAAGCCTATTTAAAGAATAGCTATAAATCTTCCAAATCTGGGGAGACAGAGGCACCCATATTCATGAATCCCAAAGCTCCCAGAAAGGTTCAACTGAAAGAAATCTAAACTGAGACACATTACAGTCAACTTGTCAAAAGGCAAAGACAAAGAGAATTTCGAAAGTAGTAAGAGAAAAATGACTCATTACATACAAAGAAATCTCCATAATATTACCCATTGATTTCTCAGCAGAAACCTTGCAAACCAGGAGACAGTAAAATGGCATATTCAAAAAGTTATCAATTGCAAAGACTGCAAGAGAAGACAGGAATAAAAGAACTATAAGACAGCCAGAAAACAATGAACTAAATGGTAATTACAAGTCATCGTCTATCAATAATTACTTTAAATGAATTAAATTCCCCAATGAAAAGACACAGAATGGCTGAATATGGTTAAAACAAACAAACAGGTGGGGCGTGGCGGCTCACGCCTGTAATCCCAGCACTTTGGGAGGCCGAGGCAGGCAGATGATGAGGTCAGGAGTTCGAGACCAGCCTGACCAATAATGGTGAAACCCTGTTTCTACTAAAAACATAAAAATTACTTTGGGAGGCCAAGGCGGGTGGATCACAAGGTCAGGAGATCGAGACCACAGTGAAACCCCGTCTCTACTACAAATACAAAAAATTAGCCGGGCGCGGTAGCGGGCATCTGTAGTCCCAGCTACTCGGGAGGCTGAGGCAGGAGAATGGCGTGAACCCGGGAGGCGAAGCTTGCAGTGAGCTGAGATCGCGCCACTGCACTCCAGCCTGGTGGACACAGCAAGACTCCGTCTCCAAAAAAAAAAAAAAAAAAAACCATAACGATTAGCCAGGCATGGTGGCGCATGCCTGCAGTCCCAGGTACTCAGGAGGCTGAGGCAGAAGAATTGCTTGAACCCGGGAGGCGGAGGATGCAGTAGGCTGAGATCAAGCCACTGCACTCCAGCCTCGGCGACAGAGTGAGACTCTGTCTCAAAACAAACTAAACAACATCCAACTATCTCCTGGCTACACGATACTCATTTTAATTTTAATGGGCACAGACTAAATGTCAAGGGTTAGAAAAAGATATTCTATGCAAATGATAACCAAAGGACAACAGGAGCCCCTATTCTTGTATCACACAAAATACACGTTAAGACAAAAATTGTCACAAGAGACAAAGGTCCTTATATAATAATAAAGGGACCAATTTATCAAAAGGATATAAAAGTTTTAAGTACCTATACACCAATATACGTAGCGAGCTCATAATACATAAAGCAAATATTAATGGATCTGAAAGAAGAAAAAGCAATATGATAATAGCAGGAGACTTCAATACTCCACTTTCAACAACAACTAGATCATCCAGACAAAATATTAGTAAGAAAATAGACCTTGAAAAACAATATAGATGAAATGGATGTAGAAACAGAACATTCCATCCAACAGCAGTACAAAATACATTCTTCTCCAGCACACAGGAGAATATTATCCTGGAATATTCTCCAGGATGATAAAATGTTGAGTGACAAAGCAAGTTAACAAATTTAATAAGACTGAAATCATAAAAACCATCTTTTCTGAAAATAATGGTATGAAGCTAGAAATCAGTAACAGGCTAAAAACTGGAAAATTTAGAAATAGGTGGAAATTAACCAATATACTCTTTTTTTTTTTTTTTTTTTTTTTTTTTGAGACGGAGTCTGGCTCTGTCGCCCAGGTTGGAGTGCAGTGGCCGGATCTCAGCTCACTGCAAGCTCCGCCTCCCGGGTTCACACCATTCTCCTGCCTCAGCCTCCGGAGTAGCTGGGACTACAGGCGCCCGCCACCTCGCCTGGCTAGTTTTTTGTATTTTTTAGTAGAGACGGGGTTTCACCGTGTTAGCCAGGATGGTCTCGATCTCCTGACCTCGTGATCCGCCCGTCTCGGCCTCCCAAAGTGCTGGGATTACAGGCTTGAGCCACCGCGCCCGGCCCTACTAGAAACTTTTTAATCGCATAGAGTAAGATATTAACTTTACAGTGGGTTAAAAGTGGAAGAAAACACATTAAACGTGAAAAACAAAGACTCTCAAACTAAATACAAAAATCAATCATATTGTATATAAATATAAAAAAATTTAAAAATATGACTCCACATACACTCAAGGCCATTTCATTTATGAAACAGGAGTAATAACTATGATGTTTAAAAAGCTGTATTGGGTAAGCACAGGAATAAAAAAGGAAAGTTTAAAACTTAAAACCCCAAACCCAAAAAACGAAAAAAACAGCTGTACGGTTACCACAAAAGGAACAAAGCAGTTTTAATGACTTTTTTGAGTTACTGTTGCGTTTTTACTCACTGTGAAACTTTGTTCTCTAAAATCAGTTATTAGAAATTTGCTGTTTGAAACTGTATCAGTAAAAAATATCAGAAAGACTGAAATATCCCACTTTCGCCTAGAGGGTTTATGTAATTTTTTGACACCAAGAAGTATTCATTTACAACCCAGGTACTAGTCACTAGTTAAAAACGGATTTAACAGATCTAAAAACATGCAAACAACCTGGCAACATAATGGCGACTTTTGGACAGCTGGGGAAATGTGATTTGATTTGGGGGTGAGAATGGACAATGTAGTCTTATTTTAAGCTTGTCTTCACTTTTAGGAGGTATATAAGATACACGCTTAAGATTAAAGGGGAAAGTTCATTCATTTCCAATTTAAATGGCTCATCATAAAGTATATACAGAAAAAAATGAAACAAATCTTAACAACTAGTAAATGTAGGTTAAGGGTTAAAGACATTTGGGTTTTATTTATTTATTTATTCATTTATTTTGAGACAGAGTCTCGGCACTGTCGCGATCTCGGCTCACTGCAACCACTGCCTCCCCGGTTCAAGCGATTCTCGTACCTCAGGCCCCTGAGTAGCTGGGATTACAGGCGCCCACACCTGGCTAATTTTTTGTATTTTGAATAGAGACAGGGTTTCATGTTGGTCAGGCTGGTCTCGAACTCCTGATCTCGTGATCCGCCAGCCTCAGCCTCCCAACGTGCTGGGATTGCAGGCGTGAGCCACCACGCCCGCCCTAAAGACATTTGTTGTACTTGAGCTACAGATTTTCTCTAGCTCGGTATTTGTTTTGTTTTTTCGAGACAGGGTCTCACCCTGTCGCCCAAGTTGGAGTGCAGTGACACAATCACAGCACCCTCGACCTCCCAGGCTCAAGTGATCCTCCCACCTCCGCCTCCAAAGTAGGTGTGACCACAGACACACACCACCATGCCCAGCTAATTTTTTTAATTTTTAGTAGAGACAGGGGTTTGCCCTATTTTTTCTAGGTTAGCATCAAATGCCTGGGCTCAAGCGGTCCTCCAGCCTCAGCCTCCCAAAACGCTGGGATTACAGGTGTGAACCACCTGGCCCTCGGTAAGACTTATAAAGGAGTAGCTGGGAGAAAACCCACCTGCCGAAAGTTATCTCCGCATTCATTATCAATGCAATCACTCGTGCTAGTAAATCACCCTGCATCTTGTTTCTAGGGACGCCCTCCTGCTTTGAGGCTCTGGGGGAATCTGCAGGGCGCTAGGGTGAGATCGAGGTGATGGTCGGGAACCACAGTTCAGCAGTCCTGCGTTTTTCCTCGATGGTAAATTGTACATTTATGTGCATTCATCTACCCACTCATGCATTCGATGGTATCAGATCCAAGTGCTCCCGAACAACCTGAAAAGGTTTCTTTCCACCTCGATACAACTTAAAACTTCAAGATCCGACACCCACAGCCAGAACAAGTGCATGAAGCGCTCAACAGACACGACAGAATTGCCCGGCTGGTGAGGCCAGGAGGACGCCAAGCGAAAGTCACCGTGAACAGGAAGGCACAGATGCTCTTCCTTCTGGAGAAAAGGCACAACGCTGGATGTAGAGGCTTTTTTTTTTCCCCCATTAGATTTTGGGGGGGGAGGGGCTCTCCCTATGTTGTCCTGCCGGGTCTTGAACTGGCCTCAAGTAAACCTCCTACCTCAGCCTCCCAAAGCGCTGGGATGCCAGGCGTAAGTCGCCGCGCCCGGCCCTATGAGGCTTCTGCAGATGGGAACAAGGCGAATGAAAACGCCGTGCCCCTCCCCGCCTCCTCCAGGGCGGAGGCCCCAGTGCAGCCGCTTCGACCCCTGAGGACAGACCTGACTGTGGCTTTCAGAGGAGGGGCCGCGACTTGGGAGCGCCCACAGGACGCTCGAACTGCCCGACTGTGCACGGGAGAGGCTCCATTTCACTGGGCATCTCCCCTTTCGACTCACCTACTCCCACGTGGACGTACCGGGACAAGACCAGACGCCGCCGAGAAATCAAGACTTACCTCACACGCCAGCGGGAGCGCGCTGTTAAGATGGCGGCCGTTATGCGCATGCGCATGCGCACACGCAGACAGGCTGCGCACGCGCAGAGGCTAGGACCACATGGGGCGGGGCCTCGGGTTCCCTGCCCATAAGCGGCTGCGGCTTTTTCCAGCCCAGAGCAGAGAGGAAATGCTGTTTAACTCCCGGAAAAGGGCAAGTGTCACCGGTAGAGGGTCTTGACTGCAAGCTGTCCAGGTTATTGGCGTTTTGAACAAAGAATTAGACAAAACGCCCAGCAAAGCAAAGAAAGAATGAAGCAACAAAAGTACAAAAGCAGGGATTTGTTGAAAACGAAAGCATACTCCACAGTGTGGGAACTGGCCAAGCAGCAGCTGGAGGGCCCTGATGCAGAATCTTCATGAGTCCAAATACCTCTTATAAGTTTACCATTGGCCACTTCATGCTCACCTCCTGTAAATGAAGTTTGCCCGCAGTCTGATTGGTTGCAGAAAGCAGCCAACCAAAGGCTGAAGTGAAGTTTCAAAGGTCACACTCCTGTGCAAACATCTGATTGGTTGCAAAAAGCAACCAATCAAAGGCTGGGGTGAAGTTACAAAGTTACACTTCTCTGCAAACGAAGACTCAACTGGCCATCAGTCTGATTTGTTGCAGACCGCCAATTTCCTATCTGCCAGCGGAAAAGGTCAAAGGGAGTAGCCTCTGGTCCTTTTGTTACTTAGGCGAGGAAAGTTAGGGTTTTCCTTTCAATTTAGTTCTAGGACGTCGGCATGAAACAGCCTTAAGTTCCCTGCCTCCAGACACTATTCTGCCTCACAAGGACTTGATTTTTGGTCATCTCACACCCAGAGACTGGAATGCTCCTATTACTTGGAATTGGTTCAAAAATTAGCACATAGAGGCGGGCCTGATGGCTCACACCGGTGATACCAGCACATTGGGAGGCTGAGGCAGGCAGATCACTTGAGCTCAGGAGTTCGAGACCATCCTGGGCAACATGGCAAAACCCTAGCCATCTAAAAAAGCCAAAAAAACCCACAAAAATTAGCATGTAGATAAGAGCATAGATAAGATTCATGCGGACTTCCTAACAGACAAAACACCAAGATCTGGGGTCGGGGAATCTAAGGCCAATTCGCAATAATTTCCTAAAATTAAAGAAAAAACACCTGGGGCTGGGGGCAGGGAACCTAAGGCCAATTAACATGAACTTTCTGGAGCTAAACCAAAACGAAAAACCCCATCTTCCCAAGATCAAAGGCTACTCCCTCTACTGTAAAAAGTAAGGTAGAGGTTCTCTTTAACGACTTTCCTGCCCATCTAATTAGGAATAAATAGTAACTTCTCTTAGAAGCAAAATTTACTGAAAGACCTGTGCTAACATTCTTAAATATCTGCTAGCCTTAATAAAGAAATCAATCAATGTACTTTATGTTCTTAGCTCCCACAATTTAGCCTAAATATTTGCCCTGGCATGCTTATACTGGTCCAAGCAAGCGTTAGGTCATAGCCTGTTCCTCTTCCTTATCTGAAGGTGTTTTTACCTTTCTCAGAATTCCACAAGTTACTTCCTCCTTCCTTTGTTCTCCTCTGCCTTTGTGCCTTTTAAAAAGTCCTAAGTGGCTAGCCTATCAGGACAAACAGAATGTGAGGTCCTGTTCCAGCCAATGGAAACTGGACACAGCAGTAGGATGGATGCGTCAGGTTATAAATGACCCTGTCTCCTTTGTTCAGTGTACTCTCGTGGCAAAACTGCTGGCAAGTGTACCCTTTCTGCAGAAAGTAAAAAAATGGCCTTGCTGAACTAATTAAATTATGTTCAAGTTCTATTTCTTTACTGCACCGGGGAACAAGCATTTCTAACACTATGATCCTCCTCCTTCCACCACGTCTCACATGGAAAGGGGAAGTGCCTTGGAGTGGCCGTGGGCCAAGCAAGGGCTACCCCCTTCATCTGTGTGGGGCACCAGTCTGCTCCAGCCTCTAGTTTTCTGCAAGCCAATTCATCTCAGCCTCTATTCAGCCAGGGGCCAAATCCTCCATCCAGATAAGGGATAGCCAGTAGGGACCTCAAAAGGAGTACTTAAACCCCAAAAAACTTTGTGAAAGGGACTTTGAGCTTCTTGCTTAGGCCCACTCTCACCCTGTGGAGTGCTTTGTTGCTACAGTAAACGCCTACTTTTGGCTGGGTGTGGTGGCTCACACCTGTAATTCCAGCACTTTGGGAGGCTGAGGCGGATGGATCACCTGAGGTCAGGTGTTTGAGACCAGCCTGGCCAACCTGGTGAAACTCTGTCTCTACTAAAAATACACAAATTAGCTGGGCATGGTGGTGGGTGCCTGTAATCCCAGCTACTTGGGAGGTTGAGGCAGGAGAAATACTTGAACACAGGAGGCAGAGGTTGCAGTGAGCAGAGATCACGCCATTGCACTCCAGTCTGGGTGACAGAGCAAGACTCCGTCTCCAAAAAAAAAAAAAGAGTTAAAATGGTGTCGTTTATGTTATATATATTTTGCCACCAAAAAAACCCTCATGTACGAATGTATATAGCAGTTTTATTCATAAAAAGTGAAAACAACCCAAATGTCCTACAACTGGTAGTAAATGTAAGCCATGGAATACTACGCAGCAACAGAAAGGAACAAACAATAGACATTCTTCACTGTGAATCAAGAATATGACATGACTAATCTGAAATGCATTGTGCTCTGTGAAAAGCAGAATGCTACATACTGCGTAAGACATTTTTGGAAAAATAAACTGTAAGAAATATTGCAGGAATTCATGATGAGGGAAAAGTTTGACTAAAAAGAGGCAGCACTACAGAATTTTTTGGAGGACTGAGAATAACCGTTTACTTTCATCATGGTAGTGGTTATGTGATGTTAACAACACTGCTATGGGCCCGGCACGGTGGCTCACACCTGTAATTCCAGCACTTTGGGAGGCCAAGGTGGGTGGATCCCCTGAAGTTGGGAGTTTGAGACCAGCCTGACCAACATGGAGAAACTCCGTCTCTACTAAAAATACAAAATTAGCTGGGCATCATGGCGCATGCCTGTAATCCCAACTACTCGGGAGGCTGAGGCAGGAGGATCGTTTGAACCCAGGAGGCGAAGGTTGCAGTGAGTTGAGATCGCGCCACTGCACTCCAGTCTGGGCAACAGAGGGAGACTCTGTCTCAAAAAAAATAAATAAATAAAAAATAAAAAATAGCTGGGTGGGGTGGTATGCGTCTATAGTCCCAGCTGCTTGGGAGGCTGAGATGGGACAGTCACTTGAGCTGGGGAAGTCAAGGCTGCAATGAGCCACAGTCGCGCCACTGCACTCCAGACTGGGCGATAGATTGAGACATTGCCTCACAAAAAGAAAAAGAAACGAGTTATACATATTAAAACAATGAAAAGCATAGAAAATATTCATATTTGATGTTTCAAGTAATAAACTGACAGCTATCAGAATTCAGCAAGTTTCCAGGTAAAAGGTTGCATTTAAATAATTATCAATGACTTCCCTCTACATGAGAAGTTATCAATACAACAATGAAAGGGAAAACTGAAAGGTCCAAAAGGACTGAGTGAATGGAAAGGAGAGTCTGTTTCATATTAGAGTTGCAAATTAATGTGTCCTGTGTACAGGGCTGTAGCAACGTGGAGGATAGGTATAAACCCGATTGATGAGCATCCTGTATCCGTGGTGGCTGAGGACCTGGATGGGAAGCCTCAGCCTTAGCCCCATCCCTAGGCCTAGTCACTTAAGCCCCGCCCCGCCCCGCCCCTAGCCCTCGTCTCCACCCACTAGGAATTTCAACTAAGCCTCCCACCCAATCTGGTTCCGCCTTTAGCCCCGTCCCTTGGAGTATTTAAAAAGCCACGCCCCTAGGTCCGGTCTAGCCCCAGCTCCGCCCGTCAGGCCGAGTCATCCAAGTCCAGTCCAGGGTTCTGTTTCTTCTCTGTTTACTCTCAATCATGAAGAAATAGGATTTCTCACCCACTTGCGGCTGGAACCAGCCTTCGTGCTCCTTCGCACCCTGCTCCTCCCCGCTCCACCCCCTTCACCTCAAGTCCCGCCTCCAGGGCCCCGCCCCATACACCGTTTGCAGCGCCGAAGAGGACGCTAAGTGCGCTTCTGCGCATGCGCGAATCGGCAGCCATGTCACCCTGCCACTCCGCCAGCGTTTGAAGAACATTTTTGCCTCCGTCGGCTTCCTGTCTTGCCCTGCCCCGCCCCGCCTGCACCGGGTCTGGTACGCGGGAGACTGAGGGCTGGGCTTGAAGATCGGCGGTCTAAGGGCTGCCTCCCCGTCATTCCCTGCCCGGACCCCGCGCCCGGGGCCTCCCGCCGCTGCGGCGCCTCCTCGGAGAGCCCGGGTCAGCTGCCCCTGCGGCCGCGGCTGGTCCCAGACTCACTGAATCGGGAACTCTGGGCCGGGTCCAGAAATCGGAGTGATTCTGATGCAGGCGAGAATTGGAGAACGAATGTCGTAGTTCATCAGCCTCCGAAAGCATCCTTTGCTCTCTTTCCAGAAAGGAAGAGCATCTGTGCCATTCGAGTCTCAAGGACAAGCGCCTGAGCCTCGTTCTCTGTGAGCTGATCTGTGGATCGCGGCGAGTCGGGTGAGCACGGGGTGACATTTGCCTCGGCTCGGTCCCCTCCTGTGCCCTCTTTATGCATTAGATAGTGTTTGTGCCAGGCGCGGTGGTTCACGCCTGTAATCCCAGCACTTTGGGCGGCCGAGGTGGGCGGATCGCTTGAGCCCAGGAGTTTGAGGCCAGCCTGGGCAACATAGCAAGATCTCGTCTCTACAAAAAAAAAAAAAAAAAAAAAAAAGCAGTAAAATAAAAGGTGCGCTCCTGTGTTCCCAGCCACTCGGGAGGCAGAGGTTGCAGTGAGCTGAGATCGCATCACTGCACTCCAGCATGGGCAATAGAGCGAGACCCTGTCTCAAAAAAAAAGAAAAGATTGTATTTGGTCTCTGGATTTTACACTCTGCCTATGGACATCAGTTTGATACATTATATTCAGGTAAAAGTGAACTGATGCTTTTTGTCATTAATGATGCATTTGAATCATTTATTTATAGATTGGTTACATTTCACACAGAAAATTTGGTCATCTGTCAGTTTCACTCTTTTCCCTTTTTATTCCTTGCAGTTTCCATTTCTTTTCATTTCTTTACTGCACTTGCCAGGACCTCCAGTAGTGTCCGACAGAATAGCATATAATTTACATCCTTGTCTTCTTTCTGATTCCAGAAGGAATTATTCTGTCATTTCACCATTAAATAGGATGTTTGCTGTAGGTGTTATAGTTTTTTTTTTTTTTTTTTCCTTTCTTTATTCCTATTTCTTTTTAGAAAATAGGAGTCTCGCTGTGTTGCCTGGGCAGCTCTCGAACTCATGGACTCTCCGCCTCCCAAAGTGCTGAAATTACAGGCATGAGCCACTGCACCCGGCCTGACCATGTTTTAAACCGCTGATTTTTTTTTTCTTTGATTAGTGGATGTAATCAGGTTTTAGATCATTGCTGGAAAGTTGTACTACTTTCTAGAAATGTATTGATTTCCTGTGCATCTTCATATTTATTCCTTAAATTTTTTCTATATTCTCCTTATGATAGCTGTAATTATGATTCATTCTTGTTCATAATTTTTGTTGTTGTTCTTTAAGCCCTGTTGCTCTTAAAATTGCTGAGTTTGTTGCCGGCTGTGGTGGTGCACATCTGTAGTCCCAGCTGGTGGGAGGCTAAGGCAGGTGGATCGCTAGAGCCTAGGAAATAAGATCAACCTGAGAACATAAAGAGAGTCTGTCTTAAACAATAAATTAAATTAAAAAAAATTTTTAAAAGCTGAGTTTGTCAGTTTCATTAGTTTTTCTTTTTGCAACGGATTTTTTTTTAGCTTTTCTAATTCTGTTTACTATGTTTTAAAAAATATTATTTTCTATTTTCTTTCTAAACTTTTATGCTAGCCTTGTTTTTTTTTTTTTTTTTTTTGAGACGGAGTCTCGCTCTGTCACCCAGGCTGGAGTGCTGTGGCCGGATGTCAGCTCACTGCAAGCTCCGCCTCCCGGGTTCACGCCATTCTCCTGCCTCAGCCTCCCGGGTAGCTGGGACTACAGGCGCCATCACCTCGCCCGGCTAGTTTTTTGTAGTTTTTAGTAGAGACGGGGTTTCACCGTGTTAGCCAGGATGGTCTCGATCTCCTGACCTCGTGATCCGCCCGTCTCAGCCTCCCAAAGTGCTGGGATTACAGGCTTGAGCCACCGCGCCCGGCCTTATGCTAGTCTTTATTCAACCTCATATATCAATAGTCTAGCCTATTAATACCAATTTTTTTTTTTTTTTTTTTTGAGACAGAGTCTCGCTCTGTCCCCCAGGTTGGAGTGCAGTGGTGCAATCTTGGCTCACTACAACCTCGGCCTCCTGGGTTCAAACAATTCTCTGCCTCAGCCTCCCAAGTAGTGGGGATTACAGGCACCTGCCACCATGCCCAGCTAATTGTTTTGTATTTTTAGTAGAGATGGGGTTCACCATCTTGGCCAGGCTGGTCTTGAACTCCTGACCTTGTGATCCACCCGCCTTGGCCTCCCAAAATGCCGGGGTTACAGGCATGAGCCACTGTCCCTGGCCAATACTGATTTTTTTTTCCTCTGGGAGTTGATAATGCTTATAAATATATAATAGATGTACTAAACCTTCTGAAATTCCAGCATTATCTGAAACAGTTATTTTAATTTTCTGCTTCTACCCTGCCACATTACCTGCCCTGACTTGCTAAAGATAAATATGTTATGTGTCTCCTTATCCCTATAATGTACTACACTTTTTATATAGCATGTATCTCTACCTGATGTATTTTGTTTACTTAGTGTCTTACCAAAATATTATAACATTCATTTACTTCAGGATTTTTCTTTTCTTTTTTTTTTTTTATGCCTTATTCCTTGTGACTTCATGTAGTAAGGTCAGGATAAATGTTACCTAAATAAATATGAAATGAAGGAGGTAAGGGCTATAAGGGAAGCGTCGTTGCCCAAGACATAGGCCTTAGGAGAAGGAGCTCAAAGATAGCATATTTGATTATTTATTTATTTATTTTGAGACAGAATCTGGCTCTGTCGCCCAGGCTGGAGCGTAGTGGTGTGATCTTGGCTCACTTCAACCTCCGACTCCTGAGTTCACACAATTCTCCTGCCTCAGCCTCCCGAGTAGCTGGGACTACACCTGTGCACCACTATGCCTGGCTAATTTTTGTAGTTTTAGTAGAGACGGGGTTTTGCCATTTTGGCCAGGCTGGTCTCGAACCCCTGACCTCATGTGATCCCCCTACCTTTGCCTCCCAAAGTGCTGGGATTACAAGCAAGAGCTACCACACCCAGCATATTTGATTGCTTCACTTGTCCACTCTCCGTAGTGCCCGATAGGGTTCTAGGCTAAATCCTGGTAAAACTAGGGAATAAGGGGCTTAATAACAATTAAAATTTTTTTTTTTTTTTTTTTTTTTTTTTTTTTGAGGCGGAGTCTCGCTCTGTCGCCCGGACTGGAGTGCGGTGGCCAGATCTCAGCTCACTGCAAGCTCCGCCTCCCGGGTTTACGCCATTCTCCTGCCTCAGCCTCCCGAGTAGCTGGGACTACAGGCGCCCGCCACCTCGCCCAGCTAGTTTTTTGTATTTTTAGTAGAGACGGGGTTTCACCGTGTTAGCCAGGATGGTCTCGATCTCCTGACCTCGTGATTCGCCCGTCTCGGCCTCCCAAAGTGCTGGGATTACAGGCTTGAGCCACCGCGCCCGGCCAATAACAATTAAAATTTAAGGTATGTGTTCAGAAATGTACTCACGGGGTGTTTGGGTTTTGAAGACAAATAGGCCTGCATTCATACCCTGCCTCAGCAGCTGTCTAATGGGTTAATATTGAACATGTGGTTAATTGAGTCTTTCTAAGATAACTCTAAACTGGTTATAATAATATTTGAATTGCAGATCTTCTGTGAGAAATATTCTAAAATGTGGCCATTTCTTTGCAAAGTCATTCTCACATCAGGGTTGCCCAGCTGGCATATATTGTTACTAATACAGTGAAGAATGTTACAGTTTTTTTATTGGCTTTTAAAAATGCTACTTGTTCCATTGCAGTGGAGGTAACTGTTAATATTTCCTTGTTTGAAATTTGTGAAACAGCCCTGCAGATACCACATCAGGTCTGACACAGGTCAAGTATTTTTGTGTTTGTTTTTTTGAGATGGAGTCTCGCCCTGTCACCCAGGCTGGAGTGCAATGGGTGATCTCAGCTGGCTGCAACCTCTGCCTTCCGGGTTCAAGCGATTCTCCTGCCTCAGCCTCCTGAGTAGCTGAGATTACAGTCGCGCGTCACCATGCCCGGTTAATTTTTGAATTTTTAGTAAATACATGTTGGTTAGGCTGGTCCTGAACTCCTGACCTCATGATCCACCCACCTCGGCCTCCCAAAGTGCTGGGATCACAGGCATGAGCCACCGCGCTTGGCCAAGTAGTCTTATTCTGCTACTCCTGTACTGTGCAGGCAAATTTAGCATGTTTGTCACAACATAGCGGCCTTCTCTACCTCCTGCATATGGAATTCAATAGGCTGATGCTCTGGCAGGCGCAGTGGCTCACGCCTGTGATCCCAACACTTTGGGAGGCCAAGGCGGGCGGATCACGAGGTCAGGAGATGGAGACCATCCTGGCTAACACGGTGAAACCCCATCTCTACTAAAGACACACAAAAAAATAGCCGGGCATGGTGGCGGGCGCCTGTAGTCCCAGCTACTCGGGAGGCCGAGGCCGGAGAATGACGTGAACCTGGGAGGCGGAGCTTGCAGTGAGCTGTGAGCCGAGATCGCACCACTGCACTCCAGCCTGGGAGAAAGAGGGAGACTCTGTCTCAAAAAAAAAAAAAAAAGTTGATGCTCTTTCTCAGGTTTTGGGGACCCTGCAGCTCATGGGGGCAGGGGTAGTGGTCTAGGGCTGAGCAGCAAAGCCTGTTAGCCCACCAAGGGGTGCAGAAGTAAGAAATACTGGGAGTGGAACTCCCAGAAGCCTGGCGTATAAATCATTGCTTTCTTGAATTTGAGACAGGGAGTGTTTATTCATGTTGTGGAAGATATTCCCAGATACATTTTATACTTTTTGTTATCATGGGCAAATACACAACCAGACTTTTCTAGTCTTCAGTTAACTTACAAAATAGCACTCTTAACCTCTTCTTTATGATCAGCAAGAAGCAGAGCACTGTTTTCTATCTCTAGGGCGAGGTAAGGTTGTTCCACTTTCCCACAAGAGCAGCGTATATTTGCGTGTGTGTGTGCGCGTGTGTGTCTGTGTGTGTGTTGAGGGGAGTTGTTACTTACAATTGATGGGCTGCAACTATCCAGGCTCATGAGTGTGGGAATTTTGGGGAGGTCTGGCTTCTCATGTTATCTTCTTTACTTTTAACTTCTCAATATCCTGCTTTTCTTCATGAAGGGGACATGGAGGAGGAAAGAACAACTGTTGAATTACAGAAAAATAGCATACAGGTAAGTAAAAGGTAATAATTGTCCAAAAGAATATTTCCATTGCACCAGGTCTCCCTCAGTGTTTTAGAGCACAAGTCAGCATTCTGTTTCTATATTGGACCACATAGTATTTTAGGCACTGAAGGCCATGGTGTTTCTTTTTTCGTTCGAGATAGAGTCTCACTCTGTGCTGGAATGCAGTGACACCATCTCAGCTCACTGTAGCCTCCAACTCCCTGCTTCAACCGATTCTCCTGCCTCAGCCTCCCCAGTAGCTGCAACTACAGCCATGTGCCACCACTCCCGGCTAACTTTGTATTTTTAGTAGAGATGCGGTTTCAACCATGTTGGCCAGGATGGTCTTGATCTCCTGACCTTGTGATCTGCCCGGCTCGGCCTCCCAAAGTGTTGGGATTACAGGCGTGAGCCACTGTGTCTGACTGGCCATAGTGTTTCTATTGCAATTCAGCTTTGCCATTTTAGTGCAAAAGCAGCCATAGACAGTACATAAACACATGTTTTATTGTGTTCCAATAAATATTTATGCATTCAAATGGCAACTTCGATACAGTCCATGTGCCACAGTTTGTTGACTACTGGCCTAGAATACAAGGAAGTATGACCAGCTGTGGGCATCGCTTCAAAGTTGTGATTGTGCAGGCTCCTGGGCCTCTCAGGTTTGTAAGAATGAAAAGCTTCTATTCTCTCAGTGTATTTTTATTCATTGAAACCCCATCTAGATTTGACCCTGTGTTTAATGTTGTAGTGATTGCTATGGTGGGAACAAAGTAACAGGTGAAGTTATTTCTGTAGTAAGGAATTGATGATGTCAATGTGGAAACTATTTCATTTCCAGAGCATTTCTCTCATTTCTTCAATATACTCTGGACTTTTCTAGGCCATCGTAAGACTGGCATTGGTCACCATCTATGATATTGTGAAATACATATTTGGGGCTGGGCACGGTGGCTCACACCTGTAATCTCAGCACTTTGGGAGGCTGAGGTGGGCAGATTGCCTGAGGTCGGGATTTCGAGACCAGTCTGGCCAACATGGTGAAACCCTGTCTCTACTGAAAATACCAAAAAAAAAAAAAAAATAGCTGGGCATGGTGGCATGTGCCTGTAATCCCAGCTACTTGGGAGGCTGAGGCAGGGGAATTGCTTGAACCAGGGAGGTGGAGGTTGCAGTAAGCTGAGATGGTGCCACTGCACTCCAGCCTGGGTGACAGAGCGAGACTCTGTCTCAAAAAAAAAAAAGAAAACAATTTGGTTTTCATCCTGTTTCCTAGCACAGAGTTCCTAAAAACCCTTGTAATCTCTGGAGCAATAAGAGGGTCTTTTGTGTGCTCATGAGATGGTTGGGGTCTGGAAGCCCCTAGAGAGCCTCAGAATGGGGGCTGGTTCAGAAAGACGCAGGCAAAATCAGGATTGGGACTTAAATCAGCCATGCCTATGATGGAGCCTCCTTAAAAACCCAAAGGACTGGCTTGAGGAGCTCGTGGATAGCTGGATGTGTGGTGGTTCCTAGAGGGTGGCATGCCAGGAGAGGGCATGGAATCTCTGCGCTGCTTCCCACCATACCTTGGCCTGTCCATCTCTTCATCTGGCTGTTTTATCTGTGTACTTTGTAATGTCCTTGGTGATAAACCAATAAACATGTTTCCCTGAGTTCTGTGAGTTGTTCCAGCATATTAATCGAACTCAAGGAGAGGGCAGTAGGAGCCCTGATTTTAGCCAGTCAGAAGTGTAATTGACAGCCTTTTAACTTGGGATTGGCATCTGAAGTGGGAGGCAGTTTAGTGGGACCTCCTGTGGAATCTCCAGCTCGTGGAATCTCCAGGTAGACAGTTTCAGAAGCAAATTGTAGGATACCCAGCTGGTGTCCACTGGGGAATTGCTTGGTGTGTGTGGAAAACATCCCCCACACATCTGGTGTCAGAAGTGTTCTGTACAGTATTGAGTGACTATGTAAAAGGGTAGGAAAAACACTTTGTTTTTTCCTAGCTCATTGGCATCAAATTGTGGGGAGATAAATTTAGTGGGTTTTTTTGTTTTGTTTTGTTTTGTTTTTTATCCAGGCTAGAGTGCAGTGGCATGGTCATGCTCACTGCAGCCTCAACCTTGCGGCTCAAGCAATCCTCCCACCCACCTCAGCCTCCGGAGTAGCTGCCACCATAGGCACACGCCACCACGCCCAGCTGTTTTTAAAAAAATTTTGGTAGAGACTGATTCTCACCATGTTCTATTGCCTAGGCTGGTCTTGAACTCTTGGGCTCAAGTAGTCCTCCTGCTTTGGCCCCCCAAAGTGCTGGGATTACAGGCTTCACCCAATTTGCCTTTTTTGGTAATACTAAATTTGGCAATTTAGTATTTTACAAGTATTAAATCTACAAGCAAGGATTTGATCAGTGATGAATTATGTATAGATAGAAAGAGATTTGTTGACTGAGTCCTAGAGTAGATGCTGGGATCTTCTGAACTTCCTATGAAATGACTCTCATTTCCTCGATGTTGTCAGCCTCATCTGTCCTCTTATATACATTGGAGGAATTGTGCCTTTCTGAATAGAATTTGTGGTATGTTTTAGGACTCAGTAGTCTTTGAGGATGTGGCTGTGGACTTTACCCAGGAAGAATGGGCTTTGCTGGATCTTGCTCAGAGGAACCTCTACAGAGAGGTGATGCTGGAAAACTTCCAGAACCTGGCCTCATTAGGTAAGAATGGCAAGATTCTTTCATATAGTTGTTTAGAAAGTTATTTTATCTCACTAAATTGACTTTATTCTAGAATTTGGGCTGAGGAATGGGAAGACATTAATAAGTAAGACAGATATGGTCACTGACCCCAAGGAACTTACAGTCTAGTGGCTTAGCTATGAAAATAAACACCTGGGCTGGGCGTGGTGGCTCACGCCTGTAATCCCAGCACTTTGGGAGGTCGAGGTGGGCAGATCACCTGAGCTCGGGAGTTCGAGACCAGCCTGAGCAACATGAGAAACCCCATCTCTACTAAGAATACAAAATTAGCCAGGCATGGTGGCACATGCCTGTAATCCCAGCTACTTGGGAGACCGAGGCAGGAAAATCGCTTGAACCCAGGAGGCGGAGGTTGTGGTGAGCCAAGATCACACCATTGCACTCCAGCCGGGGGCAACAAGAGTGAAACTCCATCTCAAAAAAAAAAAAAAGAAAGAAAATAAACATCTGTATATTGAACTGATGCTCTTTTTTGTGGTTGAAAGCCTTGAGGTTTATTAAGTATCAAAAGTGTGGATATAAACCTCAGCAATCACTATAGGACACAGGGAGGAGGTTTGTAGTTTGGACATTTTGAGGATTTTACTGCTATCTATGTCTTTTACCCAAAGACTACCAGAACACACCTATAGTTAAACAAGTTGGGTTTATTTTGCAGTGCAGCAAGCAAGAATACATGTCTCTTGCATGTCCTAGTAAGAGGGTGTTAGAAAAGACCTATTATAGGATTTGTGCTTCAGTTGAGTGATTTGGGGGTGGGTCTATGGAAGCAGGCTGTATTAGTTTCCTAGACCTTCTGTAACAGAGTATCACACACTGTTGGCTAAAAACAATGGAAATTTTTTCCTTCACAGCATTTCTGGAGGCTGGGTTTCTGAAATCAAGGGATCAGCAGGGCCATGTTCTCTCTGAAGGCTCTAGGGGAAAGACTCCCTTTTCTCTTCCTGGCGTCTGGTGATTGCTGGCAATCAATGGCATTCCTTGACTTATAGATGCATCATTCCATTGTCTGCCTTCATCTTCTTCCCTAAGTCTAAGGAAGAGACTTAGATTTCTAAGTCTCTTTCTCCTTATAAGAACACCAGTCATTGGATTTAGGACCCATCCTAATCCAGTTTAACCATGTCTTAACTTGAATATATCTGTAAAGACCCTATTTCTAAATAAGGCAACATTCTGAGGTTCCGAGTGGACTTCTCTCTCTGTTTTTTTTTTTTTAAGCAGGCTTTATTATTATTTTTAGAGCAGTTTTAGGTTCACAGCTGAATTGAGTGGAAGGTACAGAGATTTCCCATATAACCTCTGGCCCCCCACAGGCATAGCCTCCTCTAATAACAACATCCCCCACCAGAGTGGTAAATTTGTTATAACTGATGAAGCTACATTGACACATCATCATTGCCCAGAGTCCATCATTTACATTAGGGTTCACTCTTGGTATTGTATATTCTATGGGTTTGGATGAATATATAATGACATGTATCCAGCATTATAATATCATACAGAAGAGTTTCACTGCTGTAAAAATCCTCTGTGCTCTATCAATTCATCCCTCCTTCCTTCCCACTTAAATCTTGGCAACCACTGATCTTACTCTCTCCATAATGTTGTTGCCTTCTCCAAAATGTCATAGAGTTGGAATCATGCAGTATGTAGCCTTTTCAGATTGGCTTCTTTCACTTAGCAATATACATTTAAGATTCCTCCATGTCTTTTCATGGCTTGAGAGCTCATTTCTTTGTACTGCTAATATTCTATTGTCTGGATGTACCACCGTTTATCCATTGACCTACTGAAGGACTTCTTGGTTGCTTACACGTTTTGGTAGTTATAAATAAAGCTACTGTGAACATTGGTGTGCAGGTTTTTATGTGGACATAAGTTTTCAACTCCTTTGGGTAAAAGGAGTGCAATTCAGTTGCTGGATTTTATGGGGTAAGAGGATGTTTAATTTTATAAGAAACTGCCAAACTGTCTTCCAAAGTGGCTATACTATCTTGCATTCCAACTGGCAATGAATGAGAGTTCCTGTTGCTCCTCATCCTCACTAGCATTTGTTGAATGTTCAGGATTTTGGCCATTCTAATAGGTGTGTAGTGGTGCCTTGTTTTAATTTGCATTTCCCTGATGACTTACGATGTTGAGCATCTTTTCGTATGCTTATTTGCCATCTGTATATGTTCTTTGGTGAGGTGTCTGTAAAGCTCTTTGGCTCATTTTTTTGGTCTTTTTTTTTTTTTTAAACGTTGAGTTTTAATAAGAGTTCTCTGAATATATATATTTTTTCTGTATGAAATCTGATACTGTCTTCGTATATTTTTGATAACAGTTCCTTCTCAGATACGTTTTTTGCAAATATTTTCTCCCAGGCTGTGGCTTATCTTTCTATTCTCTTGACATTGTCTTTCGGAGGGCAGAAATTTTTAATGTTCATGAAGTTCAGTTATTGATTCTTTGTTTTATGGATCATGCTTTAGCATTATATCTAAAATATCATTGCCAGGGTGTGGTGGCACACGCTGGTAGTCCCAGTTACTTGGGAGGTGGAGGCTGGAGGATCACTTGAGTCCAGGATTTTGAGGCTGCAGTGAGCTATGATCACACCACTACTATAGCCTGGGTGATAAAGTGAGACCCTGTCTCTTAAAAAAAATTAAAAATGTCATTGCCAGACAGAAGGTCATCTAGATTTTTCTCCTGTTATCTTCTAGGAGTTTTCTAGCTTTGCATTTTACAGTGAGGTCTGTGACCCATTTTGAGTTAACTTTTGTGAAGGATCTAAGGCCTGTGTCTAGATGTATTTTTTTGCTTGTGGATATCCAGTTGTTCCAGTACTATCTTTTCTCCATTGTATTGCCTTTGCTATTTTGTCAAGGTAAGCTGACTTTATCGGTGTGGCTCTGTTTCTGAACCCACTGTGCTTTTCCATTGATCAATTTGAACATAAATTTTGAGGGGACGTTGTTCAGCCTAGTGACACAGGGCAGTCATTTTAGATTGGTTGCTGACAGAAAGTGAATAGTATTGCTGGTTGCTGACAGTATTATTCAGTAATACTCTATTATTGAGTATGTTGTGGGTGGCATAAAGTCTTCAGACAAAATTATGAGGTAACCTTGTTTTGTTTCATTTTATCATGATTTCAGAGTAACTTTATCCAAGATTAGTATTTTGTGAGATTATTTATATTCAATAGGAGAACAAAATGTCCCAGTTGTGACTGTCTGACCAGCTTGGAATGATATTGAGGTTTAGGTGTGAACATTAGATCAGTTCTGTATGTCAGAGGCTGCTTCCTCCTGCCACCTCTCCTTTTTTTTTTTTTTTTTTTTTTTTTGAGACGGAGTCTCGCTCTGTCGCCCAGGCTGGAGTGCAGTGGCCGGATCTCAGCTCACTGCAAGCTCCGCCTCCCGGGTTCACGCCATTCTCCTGCCTCAGCCTCCCGAGTAGCTGGGACTACAGGCGCCCGCCAGGTCGCCCGGCTAGTTTTTTGTATTTTTAGTAGAGACGGGGTTTCACCATGTTAGCCAGGATGGTCTTGATCTCCTGACCTCGTGATCCGCCCGTCTCGGCCTCCCAAAGTGCTGGGATTACAGGCTTGAGCCACCGCGCCCGGCCTCCTTTTTTTTTTTTTTGAGATGGAGTCTCGCTCTGTTGCCCAGGCTAGAGTACAGTGGCACAATCTCGGCTCACTGCAACCTCCGCCTTCCAGGTTCAAGCAGTTCTCCTGCCTCAGACTCCTGAGTAGCTTGGATTACAGGCGTGCTCCACCACACCTTGCTAATTTTGTATTTTTAGTAGAGATGGGGTTTCACCATGTTGGTCAGGCTGGTCTTGAACCCCTGGCCTTGTGATCCACCTGCCTCGGCCTCGCAAAGTGCTGGGATTACAGGCATGAGCCACTGCGCCTGTCCTGTCACCTCTCCTTTAAAAAAAAAATTGACATTGTGTTGCAGTTAAACTCACAGAATATCAGAAGACTAAACTTTTGTTTCTGTCTCATGGAAATGTTTGTGATTCTTCATTATTTTCCCTTGTGATATGCCTTTCTGCTTGTGCAGGGTATCTGCTACACACACCCCATCTGATCTGCCAGTGGGAACAAGAGGAGGACCTGCAGACAGTGAAGAGAGAACTTATCCAGGTCATCTTTATGGGAGAGCACCAGGAAGGCAAGAATCCTTGGGAGAAACTGCTTTGGTTGGGGGAAAAATATCAACTTAAAATCAAAAACAAAAATGAACTTTGTTTTATATGAGGAAGCTCATCTTCCACAGATATCTCAGATGACTATTTTGACTTTTTATCAGTGCTGTCACATTTTCCTTGTTCTTGGCGAAGACCTTCCACGTTTCCTCTTTGTAAGGTAGCATTTGGTCATGTGCATTCTATCCAATTTCTGTTTTGTTCTCCTAATACTATCTTAGTTATGTTAGTTTCAATCTTCATAGAATTATTTCTTAGTTAATTGCTTACCATTCTGACCCTTGCGCCTATTAATGCCAAAGTCCTGAAAAAGCCGCTCTGCAAAAAGTCCTTTGCTCACAGAAGCTTTCGCTTTTTCTGTTTCAGGTTTTGAGACTCAACTTAAAACTAATGAATCAGTTGCTCCACAAGATATTTGTGGAGAAAAAATATCCAATGAACAAAAAATAGTAAGATTCAAAAGGAATGATTCTTGGTTCTCCACTTTACATGAAAACCAGGAGTCCTGTGGTATTGATGATCAGAACAAAAGCCATGAGAGACATTTGAGGTGAGTGCCATTCGTGAGAAAGAGAAAGTGTCTCAGGAGAGAATCTTAAAGTCATGAATTTAAGAAATATGTATATATTAACAAGCCTAGATCAAAGATTGTGGTTTGAGAAAGAATTTTCGTGAGTTAATTTTTTTCCACAAATGAGACCGAGATTTTGAATGTTTGACACATACTTCAGTTGTAAACAATTATCAGAAAAATCCCGTGAGTCAATAACTGGGTGACCGTATTGGCTATGGTAGAACTCTCTGTGAAAACTTTCAGCTTATAACTTGACAGAAGGGCAGAAAACGTACATTCACTGAAATTGGTAGACATTTGTTACTAATAATGTGTCTTTTATTTTTAAAAGAAATCGTATGGTAGAGAACATCTATGAATGTTGTGAAGAAAATCAAGATGGACAGACTTTCAGCCAAGTTCCAAATCGTGATTCACTCAAGAGAAATACTGAAGTAAAATCCTATGAATGCCTTGAGTGTGGAAAGGCCTTTGTGGATCATTCATCCCTTAAGAATCACATCAAGTCTCATACTGGAAGCAAACCCTATCAGTGCAAGGAATGTGGGAAGGCCTTCCATTTTCTTGCTTGTTTCAAGAAGCACATGAAAACCCCCACTGAAGAGAAGCCCTACGAATGTAAAGAATGTACCAAGGCCTTCAGTTGTTCCTCATTCTTTAGGGCACATATGAAGATTCACGTCGGAAAGACAAATTATGAATGTAAGGAATGTGGGAAAGCTTTTAGTTGTTCTTCATCGCTCACAGAACACAAAAGAATTCATAGTGGAGATAAGCCTTATGAATGTAAGGAATGTGGGAAGGCCTTCAGTTGTTCCTCCTCACTCTCCAAACACAAAAGAATTCACAGTGGAGATAAGCCATATGAATGTAAAGAATGTGGGAAGGCCTTTAGCTCTTCCTCTCACCTTATAATACATATAAGAATTCACACTGGAGAGAAGCCTTATGAATGTAAAGAATGTGGGAAGGCCTTCAGCGAGTCCTCAAAACTCACTGTACATGTGAGGACACATACTGGAGAGAAACCCTACAAATGTAAGGAATGTGGGAAAGCCTACAATTGTCCCTCCTCCTTAAGTATCCATCTGAGAAAACACACTGGAGAAAAACCCTATGAATGTCTGGAATGTGGAAAGGCCTTCTACCTCCCCACTTCCCTTAATACACATGTGAAAAATCAAAGTCGGGAGAAACCCTATGAATGCAAGGAATGTGGGAAGGCCTTTAGTTGTCCCTCGTCCTTTAGAGCACATGTGAGAGATCACACTGGAAAGATACAGTATGAATGTAAGGAGTGTGGGAAGACATTTAGTCGTTCCTCGTCCCTCACCGAACACCTAAGAACTCACAGCGGAGAGAAGCCGTATGAATGTAAGGAATGTGGGAAAGCCTTTATTAGTTCCTCCCACCTTACAGTACATATCAGAACTCACACTGGAGAGAAACCCTATGAATGTAAGAAATGTGGGAAAGCCTTTATTTATCCCTCAGCCCTTAGGATCCACATGAGAACGCACACTGGGGAAAAACCCTATGAATGTAAGGAATGCGGGAAAGCATTTCGTCATTCTTCATACCTTACTGTACATGCAAGAATGCACACCGGAGAGAAACCCTTTGAATGTCTGGAATGTGGAAAAGCCTTCAGTTGTCCCTCATCCTTTCGAAGGCATGTGAGAAGCCACACTGGAGAGAAGCCCTATGAATGTAAAGAATGTGGGAAAGCCTTTGTTTGTCCTGCCTACTTTAGAAGACATGTGAAAACTCACACTAGAGAAAACATATAAATGTAAGGAATATGGGAACGTCTGCAAAGCTTCAGATCCTAGGCAGCTTGTGAGATCTCATACTGTGGAGACACACTATGCATGTAAGAAAGTAGGAAATTGTTGCTCATCGTTTTGAAGATTTGAGGACACTTTAGAGAAACCCTGTGTATGTAAATCATGTACTGAAAACTTTATGAACATTGCTTATTATGTACAAGAAAATTCATACTAGAAATGAAGATCAGTGCCTCATCCTTAAAGTAGACTGCTGGCTCTTTGATTACCAGTGTTTTCTGATAGGAACATTTAAGGTGATAAATTTACCTTTTCAGCTCCAGCCACATACCTTTTAGTATGAGGTGCTTTAATTTTGGTTCTGATGTAAATATGATTTCCATGACAAAATCCTTTGGATCCATGGAGGATATGAAAAATTTTTTCTGTATAGGCAGGAGTGGTCTTTTTTTAAAAAGTGGTTTCTAATTAATGTTCATTGTTCTTTAAATGGGTAGTCACTATAATATTGACACTTTGGTTTTTGTTGTTTTGTTTTTAGTCTACATGGCAGATAGCAGAACTTGCCCACTCAATATTTTTCTTCCTATTCTTTTTCCTAAGAGACGTTGGAGTTTCTGAGATGATCAGTTTTTACTGTCTAAAGCGTTTATTGTCTAGTGAGTAATTTCAGCAGAAATTAATTTAATATACTATTTTCCTATTTTATTCTTTGTCCTTGCTCGCGGCTGGGAATTGGATTCAGTGTTTTGAGTGTAAAAATTGTATTACATTAACTATATTTCCCAAAATCACTTTTTTCTCCAGTTCTAGGTTAGACTTGTCTCATATAAGAGTTTGTATGAGATTTGGAAGGCATAAGGGAAGAAAAAGCCATTATGCTATGTTTAGTGGGGCCATCAGACAGGGAGACAGATGTATAAAGGCCTGGTGACCTCTAGTTTTCAGCTCATTTTTTGGATTGTTGGACTCATTGATCAATATTTGCTCAAAACTGAATGTTATAGCCGGGCATGATGGTGCATGCCTGTGGTCACAGCTACTCAGGAGGCTGAGGCAGGAGGATCAGTTGAGCCCAGGAGTTTGAGGCTGCAGTTAACTATGATCATGCCACTGCACTCTAACCTGAGTGACAGAGTGAGACCCTTTCTCAAAAACAAGACAAAACAAAACAAAAAACCGAACATTAAATGCTTGCTTGACTTCAGTGTCCTCCAAGGCAGCATCTCTACAGCTATCACCATATACAACTTCTTGGATTTTCTGGCAAGCTCTGGCATTGCCATTTTGCTGGTGTTGCAGTCTGTCTTACACAGTCCAATCGCATCATGTTGCGCTATTCATGGGGAAAGATAGTTTTGCAAGTCTCAAAAGCAAGAGCTGGCCGGGCGCGGTGGCTCACGCCTGTAATCCCAGCACTTAGGGAGGCCGAGACGGGCGGATCACGAGGTCAGGAGATCGAGACCATCCTGACTAACACAGTGAAACCCCATCTCTACTAAAAATACAAAAAATTAGCTGGGCGTGGTGACGGGCGCCTGTAGTCCCAGTTACTCGGGAAGCTGAGGCGGCAGGAGAGTGGTGTGAACCCGGGAGGCGGAGCTTGCAGTGAGCCGAGATTGCGCCACTGCACTCCAGCCCGGGCGACGGAGCAAGACTATGTCTCAAAAAAAAAAAAAAAAGAAAAAAAAAGCAAGAGCTGTGGAGAGTGAGGGCAGTTACCCTTGGTAATTGAGGTAAGCATCCACAGGGTGTCACCCTGTTTAAATGGAGGAAGATTTATACTTCAAACCTTTAAACAGGAAAGATTTTACTGCTTTTTTTTTTTTTTTTTTTTTTTTTTTAGTGTAAGAAGATGAATTGCTTCAGGTACCTTTAGCTACAGTATTATATTTTCCCTTTAAAAGTATAACTGTACTACTAGATATTTTCCCTCCTATTTTCCCTTTAAAAGTGTAACTCTACTATTTCCCCTGAATTGCTTTTTATTTTGTTACACATACACTAACATGCATGAAGTATGCCAATCTTCAATGTACAGCTTAATGAAATTTCATGTCTGTATATGTCCTGGTAAACAGAGAACATTTCCAAGACTGTAGGAAGTTCCTTCATCCTCTTTCTCAGTGATTAATTACTCCACAAGGCAACCACAATTTTGACTCTTACTATAATTGACTTGGTGTGCTTGTTCTTGATTTTCACCTAAATGTTAAAATACAATATGTACAGTTATGTGTTTTGGCTTCCTTTGCTCAACATAATGTGCAGTTTGACTTTTAACTGTTCTTTTGATAGATGTATGGGCTTATTTATCTTGGTAAGTGCTATATGTGCAGGAATGAATTTTCTGAATCATAGGGTAGACTTTAAGTTTAGTTTTGGTAGGTATTCCAGTTTCCAAAAAATATTGACTCCACCAATAATCCCCAAAACAATGCATGAAAGTTCTAGTTGTTTCACACACCTGTCCAGCACTTTCTGATTGTAGTCATCCGGCAGAGAGTATGCATTTACCTGATGTGTAATGATTTTGAGTACTTTTTGACGTGCTTATTGGCTATTTGGATTTTTTTTGTGTGAGGGCACCTGTTGAAACATTTCACCCATTTATGGTGTCTTGTCTTTTTTTTTCTTTTTCTTTTTTTTTTTTTTGAGACAGACTCTTGCACCTAGGTCAGAGTGCAGTGGCGTGATCTTGCTCACTGCAATCTCTGCTTCCTGGGTTCAAGTGATTCTCCTATCTCAGCCTCCCTAGTAGCTGGGATTACAGGCATATGCCACCACACCTGGCTAAGTTTTGTATTTTTTTTTAGTAGAGACAGGGTTTCACCATGTTGGCCAGGTTGGTCTTGGACTCCTGACCTCAGGTGATCCACCCACTTCAGCCTCCCAAAGTGCTAGGATTATAGGCATGAGCCACCACACCCAGATTTATGGTTCCTTTTTTTTTTTTTTAAAAGTGAAGGGCTTCCTTCTGGTTACTTGTCCTTTATTGTATGTATGTATATCTATATCTAGGTACACATGCATAGATATGTATAAACCATGTATCATATATTACATATATACATAAAATATGTATATTACATATACATACATTACAGATAACGTTTCCCAATCTCTGTCTTGCCTTTTTATTCTTTAAAGGGAATTTGTTGGTTTAAATAATTTATTACTAAAAAGTCCTTGGGTATAATGAGCTTCAGGCATGGCTAAATTCAGGGGCTAAAAAAATGTTATGTAGTTGAAATCTGTCTCCCTGTCTTGGCTGTGCATCCTCCTGCATTAGCATTTCCAAGCAGGTTGTCTCTTCATAGCAGGCCCCAGAAATTCTGGCTACTTTCTTCCCAGCTTAAAGTCTCAGGGAGAAAACAGTGATTGTCTTTTTGAACAGTTCCAATATGATGATCAGAATTGAATCTAGTTGGCTCTGACTGGCTCACTTGCCCACTGTACTCTAGTCACTGGCCTGGGGAATGTAATACTCTCATTTGTTTAGGGTTCGTGCCCATGCTTATCCAGAAACTGGGTTAGAGTCTGCACTGACTGAATCATAGGGTCCTAGCAATTTGGGGGCATATGCAGACGGGAGGAGGCAGGAGTGGGCAGGTAGGATCTGAAAGCAGTGGTAATACTGTTAGCTGTTATGCTGGTCTTAGCAGCATGTGGGAACTGTGAAGTCTGGGAAATCAGCCAGGGTTAGGTAGTTCCTAGAGAGCATTTTAGAAAGGTCAGGTATCATCCGTTAACATGTGTTTAGCTTGCTAAAGATTGCTGCTCGGCCGGGCACAGTGGCTGACTCCTATAATCCCAGCATTTTGGGAGGCTGAGGCAGGCGGGTCACCTGAAGTCGGGAGTTTGAGACCAGCCTAGCCAACATGGTGAAACCCTGTCGCTACAAGAAACATTAGCCAGGTGTGGTGGCCTGTGCCTGTAATCTCAGCTACTCAGGAGGCTGGGGCAGGAGAATCACTTGAACCCGGGAGGTGGAGGTTGCAGGTAGCCAAGATTGTGCCAGTGCACTCCAGCCTGGGCAACAGAGTGAGACTCTGTGTCAAAAAAAAAAAAAAAAAAAAAAAAGGCCGGGTGCGGTGGCTCAAGCCTATAATCCCAGCACTTTGGGAGGCCAAGACGGGCAGATCATGAGGTCAGGAGATCGAGACCATCCTGGCTAACATGGTGAAACCCCGTCTCTACTAAAAAATACAAAAAACTAGCCGGGCGAGGTGGTGGGCGCCTGTAGTCCCAGCTACTTGGGAAGCTGAGGCAGGAGAATGGCGTAAACCTGGGAGGCAGAGCTTGCAGTGAGCTGAGATCCGGCCACTGCACTCCAGCCCGGGAGACAGAGCGAGACTACGTCTCAAAAAAAAAAAAAAAAAAAAAAAAAAAAAAAAGATTGCTTTGCTGCTTAATCTTTAATGAGCATAAAGATCAACTTGAGATCTGACACCTGTTTAAGAATTATTTGTCTGGACCAAGATAATGAATCTATTCTCCTGTGTTTCCTTCTAGATTCTTTATTGTTTTTTAATGTACGTCTGTAATCTACTTTGAATAATTTTTTGTAGCGCGTGAGATGGGATCAAGGTGTGTGTATATAGGTTTATCAAAGAGACCATGGTTTCCTCTCTGCTTAGGCGATCTCTGCCCCTTGGTTCATTTGCCTTTTCTTGCATCAGTAGCATACGATCTTAATTTATGTTGCTTTGTAGTATTTTTGGAAATCTGGTAGTGAAAGCCTTCCAACTTTTTTAAGATTGTCTTGCCTTCTCTGTTCCCCATGTTTTCCAAATTAATTTTGGAATCTCAGGATTAATTTTCACAAATGAATCTTTGGTACTATGCCTGTAATTGCATTGATTTTGTAAAATAACCTAAGGATAATTGACATCTTTATAATATCGAGTTTTCCAATTGATGAGTATGGTATAATTGTCCATTTACCTAGGTTGTCTTTAACTTTTCTCAAGAGTGTTTTCTAGTTTTAATTGTAGAAATCTTGATTTGTTTAATTTATTTCTAAGTATATTTTGCTTTATATTTTTTATTTGTTTTTCAGTGTTTTTGGCTAGTACATAGAATTGCAATATCTTTTTGTATATTGACTTTATAGCTGGTGACATTTATAAATTCAATTATTTATTCCAATACTTTGTGGATTATTTTGGATTTTCTATATATATAATCCTGTTAATACCAATAAAAGAAAGTCTTACCTAATTTCTAAACTTTATTTTTTGCTAATTTTTCTTGCCTTATTTCTTTAGAGTAACGAATAGAAATGATGAAAATGAATATCTTTGCCTTGTTTCTGAACTTAGGGAAATGTGTTTAATATTTCACCATTAAGTATGACACTACCTAGAAGTTTTTTTATAAATAACCTTTATCAAATTAAGGGAATTCTGTTTTGTTCTTGGATCGTCAAGATTGTTTTATAAAAATCATGAATGGACATTAGATTTTATCTAGTGCCTTCTCTGCATGTATCAGGGTCTTTTAAGAAATCCTTGTCAATCCTGAGAGGTCTGGAAAAGAAAATTCTTAAATCTGTTAATAAGGTGAATTATATATTCCTTGATTTTCATATGGTAAAACAACAGCTATTACTGGAATAAACCACACTTGGATATGGTTTATTAGCCTTTTCATTTTTGCTAGATTCAATGTGACTTTAAAAAAAGTATTTCTGTGTCTATGTTAATGAGAAGGTTGTCCTGTGATTTCTTTTATCATAATATACTTGTCTGTTTTGTATCAGGTTTATATTGTCTCATTAAAGTTGAAAACTATTCTGAAAGGCTGTATAAAATCACAGCTCACTGCAGCCCCGACCTCCTAGGCTCAAATGACCCTCTTACCTCAGCCTCCTGAATAGCTATGACTACAGGCATGCACCACCATACCCAGCTTTTTTTTTTTTGTAGAGACAGGGTTTCACCATGTTGCCCAGGCTAGTGTTAAGCTCCTAGACTATCAGTGGGGCCAGCTGTGATTCCTGTCTCCTGTACCCTCTCCTTTGGGAAGAGTTACTCTAGTCTACTTTGAATCACCTTTGGTGACAACTGTCAGCAATTTTTTTTTTTTTTTGGAGAGAGAACCTCGCTCTGTCTCCCAGCCTGAAGTGCAGTGGCGAAATCTCAGCTCATTGCAATGTCTACCTCCTGGGTTCAAGCGATTCTCCTGCCTCAGCCTCCCAAGTGGTGCACCCATCACCCGAGCGGTGTACACGGTACCCAATATGTAGTCTTTTATCCCTCACCCCCTCCCACCCTTTCCCCCGAGACCCACAGTCCAATGTATCATTCTTATGTCTTCATGTCCTCACAGCTTAGCTCCTGATCATACAGTATTTCTCTCTCTGTTCTTGTCTAGTATGTGAGGTGATGGGTATGTTCATTAGCTTTATTTAATCATTCCATAATGTATACATATAACAAAACTCCTAGTACCCCTTAAATATATACA